>NC_089839.1:239110448-239832948 GCF_035609145.1 Eleutherodactylus coqui | reverse complement strand
CACTCCATTTTGCAACGCCATGCCATACCCAGTGGACAGCGCTTGATTGGAACCAATTTCATCCTACAACAGGACAATGACCCTAAACACACCTCCAAATTGTGCAAGAACTATTTACAGCAGAAGCAGGCAGCTGGTATTCTATCGGTAATGAAGTGGCCAGCGCAGTCACCAGATCTGAACCCCATTGAGCTGTTGTGGGAGCAGCTTGACCGTATGGTACGCCAGAAGTGCCCATCCAACCAATCCAACTTGTGGGAGATGCTTCTAGAAGCGTGGGGTGCAATTTCTCAAGCTTACCTCAACAAATTAACAGCTAGAATGTCAAAGGTGTGCAATGCTGTAATTGCTGCAAAAGGAGGATTCTTTGACGAAAGCAAAGTTTGATGTAAAAACAATGTTATTTCAAATACAAATCATTATTTCTAACCTTGTCAATGTCTTGACTCTATTTTCTATTCATTTCACAACGCATGGTGGTGAATAAGTGTGACTTTTCATGGAAAACACAAAATTGTTTGGGTGACCCCAAACTTTTGAACGGTAGTGTATGTACAGCTACTCCAGTAGGAGAGAAAAGAAACCTGCAGGGCTTCGGGATTTTCCCAAAGCAGGGAGAGTGAGTGGAGCTATAGGCGATTTCGCCATAGCACGGAGAGACTGAGTGGGGCAAAGTGTTAATCCCCCATTGCTCCGCTCTCTGTCCCTTGCTATGGGGAAATCCCCCATAGTTTTGCGTAACTCTGCTAAATCTCCCTGCTATGGGGAAATCCTGAGGGATATCGCCATAATGGAGAGTGTGTGGGAGGGGCTTGAAAGAGTAGGTGAAGCTATATGGATTCTCAGAGAATCCCTATAGCAAACCATAGGGGGCAGGCCTAGAGGGTGATCCATCTAACCCAACCCCCTCCTCTCAGGCTCTCTGGGGAAGCCCTGTAACCCCACCGCCCTCTCTCTCCCCACAATAGGGAAATTCCTTGTGGAGAGAGGTGAGGGGAGTCCAGAAGCACCTTTTAAATGTTCTGCTGTAAGCAGCGGGGAAGCTTTTCTGTGCACAGGAGTTTTCATTAACTCCTGCTCCCACAGGAGTCAATGGAAACTCCTTCCCGTCGCACACCGAAGCTAGTGCATGTTCTATTTTCCTTAGGTGCTCGGTGTTTTGCGCCCCTAATTCTGCACATATGAATGCTTCTATAGGAAACCATTGGTTCTTTTAGAAGCGTTCATTTTGCATGTGTAAAAAGTACACTCGTCTGACTGAGGCCTTGGGGGGGGGGGGGGGGGTTCACATGGGCTTCTAATGAAAAAATAGTGTGGAATTGAAAATGGCAGAATTCTATTGGCAATTTAGCTTCAAAACTCGCATTTAGATTTTGATAGCGAACTATTATGCAGCATATAGCAGAATATACCGTAGCATATTGCGGAATATTCTGTTTTGTGTGAATGTGCCCTATGGAGTTAGACCATTATACACTGTAGATTTAGTTACTCTTTTCCATGTTATTTTAACACAACACAGTGGTAGTGATTATTTCAGATTTAGGTTTTGGTTTGGAAAGAGATATGCTTTTATTTAATATTTTTTCCAGATTGGCTTTAATGGGGAAAACTACAAATTAAATAAAAAAAGAACATGCTCATGTACTTGTTACTTACAATACTACATATGCTGCTCCCTAATTTTACAGTAAAAAAGGCACACATAAACATGATTTTATGTCATTTTTTTTCATAGCATTAGTAATGTTTCTAGGGAAGAATATCACTAACAACTAATAAATTCCATTTAGCTTGAAAGCAGGATTGCCGACAGTTTCCCATATGTCCACAGAAGCGTTAGCTGTCCGTTTATCAAAAAAAAAGAAAAAAAATGAGGTTGCCAACCCTGTTTAAGAGAAAATTTAAAAATTGCTCTACTGCTCTGTCCCTAACAGTAGATGAATAGGGAAACATTGCCACTACAGAAGAAAGGTTTGTTTTTCATTAACACTGGCTACACATGGCTGGGCTCTGCAGCTCAGAGTGGACATTGATTGACAGGAACAACATCCAAGGTAGTCACACACACAGAGAAGGGTAATTATAGGGGATACAAAGGGTGCTATTGCAAGTCCTGGAGCCGGAGGAGGCCTGAAAGCTCCCTGTGTTGATCCCATTCTCCACGGTCTTTTCTTTGTTTCCCATTTCTAAGTGTTTCAAATGTTCCAATATATCAGAGAAAAGTCCAGTATGACCCAATATTCACTAAGATTCCTTCTTTATTTGAAACATGTTAAAAACTTACGTCTATGGGGGCAGTCCACCATTATTCATGCATACTCATTTTGAATATATTTAGTTCTTAATCATAGCATAGTATACACATGTATAAGCAAAAAGTAATTTAACTGAGAGCATACAAACAGTTGCACTGATCATGTCTTTTATTGAGCACATTGAATAAAGATCCACAGGGAGAAAAAGAAAGTGAAACCTTGAATTCAATAACCAGTACATCTCCCTTTAGCAGCAATCCCCTCCCCTAAATATTCCTGTAGCTGCAAAAAGAGTTGCACAATGTTGAGGAACCCTTCTTGTGAGTCTAGAATCAAGGAAAATATATGTTTATGAGTAACAGTTAACTCCTGATGTAAGGCCCTCACATGGGAGGTAAGGTCCCCATGCTGGGCCTGGAGGTGTTGGGGAAATAAAGGCTTCTTGCAGGGGCCCTATCAAACAAACCTTTATATGGGACAGCTTGGTGTTTATATTAGATATGGTTCTTACTGAATAGAGGGCTAATAAAATGTGTACCTCTATTTCTATCTGTTACTTCTGGTACAAGATATGTAAAAATTACTTTGTTCAACAATTTTTTAGCTGTAGTCTTAGGGCTCCCACACACTTACGTTTTTTTTATCACTGCCTTAATGATGCGTTTAACGCGATTGTCAATGGGACTTTCTAATGCTAAAAACGCATTGCAAGTTTGAGATTTTTGTGTGATGCGTTTTTAACATTAGAAAGTCCCATTGACATTTGCGTAAAAAAAAATGCAGTGTTAATAAAACGTAAGTGTGTGGGAGCCTTTAGTGTTGGTAGTGTTGGTATTTTTTTTTACAAGGCACACCTCCTGCTAACCTGAGAAGAGGTCTATGCAAATCAACACCAACTCCCAAACACCTACCTTAGGTAGCTGTATGTAGTCAATCTGCAGTTGATGGAACTAATAGTCTGGCCTTGGAGTACTGCAAGGAGGTACTTTTGAAACTTTACCTGGGTTGTGTCAGGTGCAAGTTATGCATCCCTGCACAAACCTGGTCGCAGCATTGTTGATCTCTGGGGCAATCCAAGAAGAAGACACCATACCAAGTTAATCTAAGCTGGTCAGAATTCAAATCACATGACATCTGAGGAAAAAGAGGCCAGAAATGTCAGAAAGGAATAACTAACCAAGGTAACATCAATTCACTTATTTATACAGGATGGCTTGGTGAATGAATAGGCTTGTATAGTGCTATATGGGGCCATTTCAGCTGCTGGAAGGAGCCCAAAATGTCTGATGGAACAAGAATGCTCTGTAGTGAAAGTGCAGGTACTTTTTAACTTTAATGCCCTTCTCTAGTTCACTCTCAGCATTTGAATAAACAACAGATATAGTCATCTTCAGGCTGCTCTGTTCTTCTCGCCCTACTACCTGCATTAGTGACCCTATTCCCTCACACCTTCTCCAGTCTATCTCTTCTGCCTGTTATCAGTCATCTCACTACAGTCTTTTTACCTGTCTTTTACTTCTGGTATCTTTCTCTACTCTTTTAAACATGCTGTCATATCACCATTACTAAAGAAACCATCTATTGACTCCTCCTGTACTGTCAACTACCGACTTGTCTCTAATCTCCCCTTCATCTCCAAATTTTTGCAATTTCTGGTCTACTCTTGGTTAATAAGCTATCACTCTGAAATCTCTCTTCTAGATCCCTTACAGTCTACTTTTTGTACTCTACATTCTACAGAAACCACTCTTACTAAAGTGTCTAATGATCTCTTGATAAATTGAATAGCATTTACTCTCTACTGATTCTTCTAGATGTGTCTGTGACGCTCAACCCTAGATCAATGGCTCCTTCTCTATGTGCTTTGCTCTGTTGGCTTAAAGGATACTGCTTTCACCTGGTTTTCCTCCTACAGTGTATCATTTTTTGGTTCTACTTCTCCTCCTCTGCTTCCTATCAAGGTTTGGTCCTCAGTCCCCTCCTCTTTTCCATCTACACAGCTCCTATTTGCCAAACTATCAACAGATTTGGCTTTCAGTACTGTCTCTACGCCAACGACACCCAATTATACTCTTCCATCACACCTTCACTCCTATAATATAACAGTGATTGTCTGTTCACTGCCCCAACACCATGTCATCTCTCCATCCTTAATTGAATCTCTCAACAACTGATCTTTTTGTATTTCTGCTATCTAACCGACCTAAACCTGATATCTCTATCTCAGTGTGTGGTACTATAATAATGCCTAAGAAACGTGCCCACTATCTTGGGGTTATATTTAACTTCAGTCTTTCCTTCACTCCCTATATTCAATCACTTGCTCACTCACGTCGGCTACACCTCAAAAACATCTCCAGAATCTGCACTTTTCTTACTGTGGAGAAATCAAAAACTCTCATTTTTCTCTTGATCCACTCTTGGCTTGATTACTGCAGCTCCCTACCAATACCCCTCACTACACTCTTCCCTCTCCAATCTATTTTCAATGCAGCCGCCAGCCCTATCTTTCTGTCCAGCAGCTACACTGATGCTTCCATCGTGTCCAGTCACTCTCCAGAAACAAATTGGTCTCGATAACAGGGCATGGCTTCAAAGTCACACTGAACGTGCCTCATATATATGAAAAATTTCTACTATTGCTGAAAGCCTAACCAATATTACTACCCATTGTCCTTTCATCTGCATTAAGTGCTATATTCAGAAATGACTACATACGTATAGTTTGAGCAGATGACTTCAGGATATATGTTTTCTTTACAATATTTAAAAATTTAGATTTTTTTAGTGTATCGTCACTGAAGCTAAGAAAACATGTATTAAAATTAGGCAAATTTATAAAAATCAGCCAGATGCCAGACATTCAACAATGTTCCAGCGTGTGCAACTTCCATTTAATCTTGTAAGACAATTCTTATAAAATACAGACGCTTCCTGGACTGACAGGGGAAGTAAACAAAATTTCCAGGGGATTTCCAAATCTGGACTTTACAATAACTCTGTACAGTTTCCTTAAAAGTTGTAGATAAAACTGAAATCCAGTATTAACCCATGAAGACTGGTTTGGAGGAATATGCTACGATGCAGTTTGGTAAAACTATACCATTCTGTATAAAACTTTTCTATTATTGAAAAGATATAGCATAATACAGTGTCAGACAGCTGATTCATTTAAGTGTAGAGCTTTAAAGGAGATGTCCCGCGCCGAAACGGGTTTTTTTTTTTTTAAACCCCCCCCCCCGTTCGGCGCGAGACAACCCCGATGCAGGGGTTAAAAAAACCACCCGCACAGCGCTTACCTGAATCCCGGCGGTCCGGCGTCTTCATACTCACCTGCTGAAGATGGCCGCCGGGATCCTCTGTCTTCATGGACCGCAGGGCTTCTGTGCGGTCCATTGCCGATTCCAGCCTCCTGATTGGCTGGAATCGGCACGTGACGGGGCGGAGCTACACGGAGCCCCATAGAGAAGAGGAGAAGACCCGGACTGCGCAAGCGCGGCTAATTTGGCCATCGGAGGGCGAAAATTAGTCGGCACCATGGAGACGAGGACGCCAGCAACGGAGCAGGTAAGTATAAAACTTTTTATAACTTCTGTATGGCTCATAATTAATGCACAATGTACATTACAAAGTGCATTATTATGGCCATGCAGAAGTGTATAGACCCACTTGCTGCCTCGGGACAACCCCTTTAATGCTTTATTTTCAGCCATTAATCCACCAAAAGTACCCTTAGGCTAGCTTCACACAGGCGTATGCATACTGAGGCGTGCATTTGTGCAGCATATTTGTGGAATTTGCGCATGCAGGAAAACATGCAAGCAAGACCAGAGGTTGCCATAATTGTCCCTGCCCAACTGTAATCAACCATAAATAGGTCACATGTGCGGCCAGGCGCCATTCTGCCATGCTTTTTTCTGGATTTGTGAGAGAGTTGCTCAGGTTGGTGACATGCATTCTGACAAAGACTATGTTCTTTTTGCTTGATTTCTGTTTCACACATTTGGGGAGTCATGTAAGATGCTGGAGAATGAGCCTAGAAGGAGGAGGAGGTTCTGGGTTCTTCCTCTGGTGTCGGAGCATGCACGTAAGGGGCATTTCTATACTCTTTATGTTGACTTAGGCCGGCTTCACACGAGCGTGACGGGCTCCGCTGCGGAATATTCCGCGGCGAAGCCTGTCACGGCGCCCCCCAGAGCCCCTATACTTACCAGCGGATCCGGCGTTTTCGCTCCCGCATGACGCTTCCCCGCCCACCGCCGCCGCGTCACACGGCACGCCCAATGGAATTCCGCACCGTGTGCCCTGAGCTATTAGGTTCAATAGAACCTAATAGCTGTGGGCAACGTGGCGGATTTTCGCCGCGAATTACGCGACGGAAATCCGTTCATGGGAAGGAGGCCTTAAAGGGGTTGTCCCGCGAAAGCAAGTGGGGTTCAGCACTTCTGTATGGCCATATTAATGCACTTTGTAATGTACATCGTGCATTAATTATGAGCCATACAGAAGTTATTCACTTACCTGCTCCGTTGCTAGCGTCCTCGTCTCCATGGTTCCGTCTAATTTCAGCGTCTAATCGCCCGATTAGATGCGCTTGCGCAGTCCGGTCTTCTCCCTTCTGAATGGGGCCGCTCGTGCCGGAGAGCTGCTCCTCGTAGCTCCGCCCCGTCACGTGTGCCGATTCCAGCCAATCAGGAGGCTGGAATCGGCAATGGAACGCACAGAGCCCACGGTGCACCATGGGAAAAGACCTGCGGTCCACCGTGGGTGAAGATCCCGGCGGCCATCTTCGCAAGGTAAGTAAGAAGTCACCGGAGCGCGGGGATTCGGGTAAGTACTATCCGGTTTTTTTTTTAAACCCCTGCATCGGGTTTGTCTCGCGCCAAACGGGGGGGCTATTGAAAAAAAAAAAAAACGTTTCGGCGCGGGACAACCCCTTTAAGGTGCCATCCGGACAAGTTCATCGCCTGCTGTTGTTTGTCGGTGCTGCAGTTTGATAAACTTTTGGAGGAGTTGTGATCCAGACTTACATATAACGACACCAACATGCGTCGGTGTATATGTACTGAAGAAAGACTCCTTGTCATCCTGAGGTAATAACATGGTCTGTTCTATGTTCTAATCTCTCTGTTTTAGAAATGTCTTCCGCACTACTATTGTTTGTTGTATTCTGCTCGATCAAAATTAACATTTAGGCCTAATGTATACAGCCAGATTTCCACCGCGTAAAACGCATTTCATTGCAGCTATTAGGTTCTATTGAACCTAGAAATTATCCGCAGCATGTCCTATTTCCTGCAGGTATACGCATGGACGGCTTCCATTGTAGTCAATGGAAGCCGTCCGTCACATTATACTTTCGCTGTAGTACAGTGGAAGTATAAGCCGAATACGCTCCCCGCCCACCGCCGGCCGCGTCATATGACGCTGCCGGTGTGTCATATGACACTACTGGCGCGTGATGCGCTGTACTGAGCATGCGCGTCATGCGGAACTTCAAACAGCGGGTCCGTATGGGGTCTTTGGGGGGCGCCGTGATGGACTCCGCTGCGGTATTCCGCTTGCGGAGCCCGTCACGGCCGTGTGCATAAGGCCTTAGCTTACTTTTTTTTTCTTTTGGTTTCTATGTGTCTGTTCCTGGCCACTAGGAATTCATACACTTTGCTGCATTTCAAGCTTCTTATTGGGAAAGCTACGATTTCTGTGATCATCAGGAAGACCTGTGATGTCCTTTGGCAGTGTCTGGGGACTTTGGTGATGCCTCTGCTCTCTTATGAAGACTGTATGGACATCACCATGTTGCCACACAATTTGCGAACTGCATGGCAAACATCGTGTTAAAAAATCACTGCTGATAGAAGCACTGTGGATACTGGCATTTTCGGAATGGATCAGAGACTTCCATTTGTCATTGTTGCAGATGAGGGTTTTTTAAATTGCAGATGAGTGTCTTTAATTATCGATGGTTTGAGTGTGCCTTTGGCATATGAAAAAAAATTAGAAGTGGAGAGGAGCTGCTACTGTTAAAAAATTTCATTCTTTATTAAATAAAAAGCATACAGCTCACAGGTCCACACTGAATGCGTTTCGGCTACATAAGCCTTTGTCAACAGCCAAGGCTTATTCATGTGCCTTTGGCAATCTCCCTAGCATGGGGTAAGGTTTTCAAAGTGAAACCTAAAAATGTGTGTGCGGTAATTGTAGCCTGCGTGGTTCTGCACATTTTTTGCCAGGTAAGAAGGTAGCAGATGACCTGCAAGGAGAAGTTGTGGATCACCAGCATCCAACATTTTTGCAGACTACTTTCTAAGTTCTGTGTCGGAGCTCGAACCTCTTGTGCTCCAGTCTGCAACTTTCTCCACTGAGCTATCCAGGCCTTTGGACAAATTTTCCTGCAAACTCTTGCCTTGTGTCTATGTACCTGTTAACCTAGTGACTCATCTCTCTTGATTGGACAGTGCAAGATTATTCTGCTCCACAGCATTTGATCCTTCTGCTTGCTATTGCTACAAGATTACCTATTGCTGTCTCCTGGCTTTCTCTTTTGACTATGTTACCTGTCCCATCCTTTGAATTGCATACTGCGATTACCTGTTGCTGACTCCTGGCTTTCCATTTGACTACTCGCCAGTCCTGTAGCTGCTATGCCTTAGGCTCCACTTTAGCGCCCGAACTGCTGTAAAATAATCTTGCCCAAATGGAGTCTGTTATAACCACCCTGAGTAATCAAGTTATAGAGCTCCAAGAGTTTTGTGCCTCCTATCAGGAAAGATTTTCTGGGCTACAGACACTGGAGCTGGACCAACACAAGGAGATAATTGACTTACAGAAGTAGCTTCTGCATTTGCATCACTCAGGCTCTGATGTCCAAATGCCACTGCTCGCAAAATTTGGTGGGTATCGTTTTCAGTATAGAGGCTTTCTTAATCAATACCGGATTTATTTCTAGATACAATCCATCTTATTTATCAGTGACAGGAAGAAGGCGTTTTTCATCATTAACCTCCTCACTGATAAGGCGCTAGCATGGTCCTCGCCGTATCTCCTCGACAGTTTCTATGTCTTCACGACTGCTATGAGGCAAATCTTTGACTATTCGAACCCTTGTGCCACGGCTAAAGGGAGGTTGCATAACCTATGACAGTGACTACCTTCCATTGCAGAGTATACAGCAGAGTTTCATCGCTGGGCAAATGATATCACGTGGAACTTAGCCGCACAGCAGAATCAATTCCATAGGGAATTATCTGAGAGGATAAAAGATGAACTTGCTAGGGTGGAGACCCCTGATAACCTAGAAGATTTCATCCAGCTTTGCATCTGCATTGATCGGAGCCTTTCCGAGCAGTGAAAGGAAAGACTGCGTGGTTTGGGCACCAACACCCCTTACTCCTTCAGACAATCTACGTTAAGTCCCCAGCCGAGGTCTGAAGCCACACCTGAACTGATACAGGTTAACACCATCTGCAAACCTCTTTCCACCACTGAAAAAGAAAGGCACTAGGCTGAAAATCTGTGACTTTATTGTGGAAGCTCTATAAGACACTATAAGATTCTACCCTTTGACTGTGCATTGATTACTGGGAACTAAACAAGATAACTATTATGAATCACTATCCTCTCCCACTAATCCCAGAACTGCTGGAGGGGCTTCGGGCAGCCAAGGTATTTACTAAACTGGACATCAGAGGAGCATATGATCTGTGCAATAAAAAGAAAGATTGTAAGCTCACCTCTTTCAATGGGCTTCAAATCCACTGTCTCTTTGGACGTGCACAGGTACCTCCAGTGAGCTGCAAGTCCCAGCAGCAAGGAAATTTTTCCATAACAAATGAATAATAAAGGAAAATAATAAAGAAAAGAAAACTTTTTGCACTGAGAAACACGGCTTATTTGTTTGTTATGGAGCATATGATCTGGTATGGATCAAACCCAGAGATGAATGGAAAATGGCTTTCAAAACAAGATATGGACACTTTGATTCTCTAGTGATGCTGTTCGGTCTCTGCAGTGCTCCCACTACCTGCTAGCACTTTATCAATGATGTATTCCGAGACTTGCTGGATTAATTCATAGTAGCAGATCTCAACGACATCCTCATCTTCTTGGACAATTTAGAGGAACATCACAGGCACATTTGGGTGGTCTTGGAACTACTCCAAAAGAATAACCTCTACATCAAGTAAGAGAAGTGTGACTTTGAACAGACCCAAATGCAATTCCTGGGATACATTATCTCCCCAGGCTTAAGTATGGATTCCAGCAAGATTAAAGCCATCCTGGATTGTCCCGTTCCAAGAAATCTGAAGGAGGTATGGTGCCTGATTGGTTTCGCAAACTTCTGTAGATTTATCAAGGACTTCTCAAGGACTTCTCAAAAGTCATCTCTCCCATCACAAAGAAAGCACACACGTTTTCTTGGTCCCTGGAGGCACAAGTCACTTTAGAGAAACTAAAGGCTCTTTTTATTTCAGCACCAGTACCGATCCCAAGACCAGAATTGCATTTTGTTGTGGAGGTGGATGCCTCCGACTCTGCTGTTGGAGATATCCTATCTCAGCGAGTCAGAGATAAGATGCAACTACATCCTTGTGCATTTCTGCCCTATATCTTATTACCTACGGAAAAAAACTGTGATGTCGGGAGCAAGGAACTTCTGGCCATCAAAGTGGTTTCCAGCGAATGGAGGCACCTCTTGGAAGGAGCCCACCATCCATTAACGGTGCTTATTGACCATAAAAATTTAGATTTTCTCCGTACTGCCAAGAGGTTATCTGTGAGACAAGCATGATGGGCCTTGTTATTCTCCAGGTTTAATTTCGCTGTGTCCTACCGCCTTGGCTCCTGGAATGGCAAGGCAGATGCATTGTCCAGGATATTTTCAGAGCCTGAAGAGAAGCCAAATACAGACTACAGAATTCTGTTCCAAATTTTTTTTCAGGTATCTTGCATTCGGGAGACCTCGTAACCAGGCTTAAAGGGGTGTCCCGCGCCGAAACAGGTTTTTTTTTTTTCAACCCTCCCCCCCGTTCGGCGCGAGACAACCCCGATGCAGGGGTTAAAAAAGATCACCGGACAGCGCTTACCTGAATCCCCGCACTCCGGTGACTTCTTACTTACCTGGTGAAGATGGCCGCCGGCATCTTCTCCCTCCGTGGACCGCAGGGCTTCTGTGCGGTCCATTGCCGATTCCAGCCTCCTGATTGGCTGGAATCGGCACGTGACGGGCGGAGCTACACGGAGCTACACGGAGCCCCATTGAGAAGATAAGAAGACCCGGACTGCGCAAGCGCGTCTAATTTGGCCATTAGACGGCGAAAATTAGACGGCAACCATGGAGACGAGGACGCCAGCAACGGAGCAGGTAAGTGAAAAACTTTTTATAACTTCTGTATGGCTCATAATTAATGCACAATGTACATTACAAAGTGCATTAATATGGCCATACAGAAGTGTATAGACCCACTTGCTGCCGCGGGACAACCCCTTTAAGGAAGGTTACGAAAATGTCCCTTTCTTAAGCTGTCTTTCTAAGGATGTGAAGCTCTCTTTCAAGAAGGGACTATGGAGGTGATAACACCAACTATAGTTCCCGAGGCTGGTCGACTGAAAGTTGACTCGAAGTCCTCAAACTCGTCCACGATACAGTGGCTTATACCGGTGCCACTGTATGATTACTGCTCCAAAAGTTGATATTTTACAATAGCGAACAAGTATACATGCAACTGTTTACCATGTTGAATGAATAAAGTGCAACGCAGCTTGCTTAACCATTTTTTTTAATCCAAAGGCAAAATAAAGTTAACATTTTCTCCATGCATTTAAATAAAAAGTGCAAAAAATGGAAATGGGTACAGAAATTTACAGATCAAATGACCTTTCCAGATCATTGGAAGAATGTTCTGTAGCCTGAGTGTCAAGCACCTCAGTCATTTGTGATCTAGCCATTATGCCCTGTCTTTCAAGAACCTGGGGAAAGGTTCTTAAAAGGCAGGGCATAATATGGGTCATGCCTATGAAACTCATCAGAGGTTCTAACCGATGAACACTGAGACCAGTGACCTGTTTTATAGGACATGTACCTCTGGTACTAGGGTTGGGGAAGTAGTAGAGGTGTGGAGAAGTAGTCCACAGGAGGCTGATACCGCCTTTTTTGATGGAGCCTACAGTTGTCAAGAGCCACAAAACATTCTTCTATTTTTAAGGGTGGTAGACATGGCTCAAATAATATTGCTATGGCAGACTGCATCGAAATGGAACTGAAAGGCTGAAGATGGATATCTCTGCTTAACTAAAAGCACAAAACTAATCTTTACACAAATCATTGCCTTTGAAAGTGCAGAAAACACAGAGGACAGAATGTTTATTAAAATTTTCATATCAGAGCCGGAAATATCAAACAGGAAAAGAAATTGTCACATCTCCTAAAAGTGTATTGTCAGCTATACACTCTTGTGCTGGAAGCAGAATGATCTCCCTTTGCCATTTCCTTCTCCTTAGCTCTGCTATTATAACATGCCAAGGAATATCTTCTACATATGACAATCGGAAAGGTAAATCTCATATTATTTATGGATGTTAAGAATAGTAGTAAAAAGTAATCTGTTGTATTCTTAACTTTTTATTTATAGCTGAAATTGTTCATTTTTATATACATTTGCTCTTCAGAATTGTATGTACTACTAAGTAGAAGGCAAGCAAGTCTGTGTAGCAAAAACTGCCAATTCATCTTTCTATCACCTTCACCCTAAAATAAAAAGGAGGAAAATTAGTTTATCTGTCAGGAATCTAAATTAGCCTTATGTATATAAATGAGACAAATTGAATATATTTTTCAGAATGTTAGCTATTTACTGTATGTCAATTGTCAATTATAGAATATTTTTTTCATTTTTTGAGAAATTGATGAAAGTCATATTATAGTAAAGATTTTACTATCAAGACATTTGAATAACTAGACTGACCCGATGTTCGCTATGCAAAGATAAAATGCTTGGTAAAGTGGTTAAAAATATTTTAAGAACTGTCGAGCAGAGGATTCAGCTTGAACTGTTCGCCGTCCACAGCTTGGTCTTCCACATTTTGGGGACATGGCAGCAGTCAAACTGGTAAGCACTTGATATGAACATCACTCAGCAACGCTTGACTCTCTCTAGTGGCGGTGTTGGCTGAAGCACAACAGCGCCGCTAGACTTAACATAGGAATTTTAACCTTGCCTGAGAGGTCACTCAATGTATCAAACTCAAATTTTATTATTTTATGGCGGTGGTGAGGATGTAATAAATCTAATGACAGCAAAATCATCCACCAAAGGTCACACAAAGGGGTCAAAGTGTGGTGCCTGTAGGCTTTTATATATTAAATGTTTTCTAAGGGCGCCCACCCACTGGCGATTTTTTCCCTGCGAAATTCGCAGCATTTTTTTCTCTGCAGGGGTCTATGGGACTTGTAATGTTAAAATCGCGATCGCGCAAAATCGCGATTTCGCGGTAAATTGCGATTTTGCGCGATCGCGATTTTAACATTACAAGTCCCATAGACCTCTGCAGAGAAAAAAATGCTGCGAATTTCGCAGGGAAAAAAATCGCCAGTGGGTGGGCGCCCTAAGGGTGGATTTGCACACAAAGTGGATTTTGGAAAAACACCATTACAGTGTTGTGGCACGCCGATTGCAATAAAAACGTGGAGCTGGAGTTGACATTACAATGTCAGCCTGAGCCCATGAGACCGTGCCTTTGGCGCTGGGCGCCAATGAGTGCCTGTTTTCTGTCATTGCAGAAGTTCCCTTAGGAGTCATTTGTTAGGAATCTCTCAGTGTTTGATGTTTCCTTCCTTTTCTTCAATATCTGCTGTGGTGTATGGACTAATTGGCCAACATGGAGGTGTTTTTACCTACCCAGCCAATCGGTCGTAGTGAAAGTGTATTTATTCTGGGTCCGCCTCTACGTGGCTGTCAGGTATTTCCTGACTGAGGTGTCTGATGTGGCAGCGAACTCTGCAGCTAAGTATCAGTGGTGATATTATTACCGTGGGGCTTATTCACCTGTACCTAGCTCTTTAGCATTTCCATCTGCTATAAATCCTTCCTTATCCTTCATCTAGGGACAGGTTAGGTCCACTAGATTCGAGGCATGGGGCCATCTTTATCGGGACAATTACCCTGCTTTTAGGCAGGATTCACCAGGGAGTAGTTGGGTAGGGAGAGGTTTCTCTTTCCTGCGTTCTTTGTTTCTCTTGTTTCTGTGATATAATACATTGGTCTGTTGCGGACATTATTACATCTTAACCCTTTCCAATCCACTGTCTGACGTCTAAAGACATTATGATTTAAGGCTTTACAGCTCCGATGTTGGAAGATGCCCGTTGGGGTTCTCTTACTGTATATTGCCTCGCTGCTGTCGAAGCCTATCCAATGTGTCACCTCATGCAGTACTGGCTTTAGCCAGCATTTAGCGCTGTTGTATAACAGCAGAAAAAGAGTAAGCCCCATAGGAAAACCAGGATACCAATTGGATTGGAAAAGGTTAATCTGACATTTTAGTGATGTCTGTGGTTGCGCTTTAGTTGCGCTGTAGACAAATGTAACATACAGTTTTTGATGCCAAAACCAGGAATAGGAAATATAAAGGAAGGCCACATACAGTATTTTTCCTTAGTGCTGGATCTACTTATGGCTTTGGCTCAATAAACTGCATCAAAAGCTCTTTTCCAAAAAAACTGTTTGTGAAATCACCCTAATGGGTATTTCTAGTGAAAGACAAGAAGAAATAATACTATGCATGAATAGGTTGAGCAAAAGAATCTGATCCAAAGTCTGGAAGGAATGAAATGGGATATAATTTGCAGAATACATGGGGCTGAACTTATATGGGCTGTGCCAAAATCTAAAGTTATCCCCTATCCACAAGACAGGGAATAAATACTTTTCTGATCATGAGATCTGACTGTTGGAAACCCCACTGATCCTGAGAACGAGGGTCACGACAGTCCCCTCATGAATGAGGCAGCAGTCGCACATGCATACTACCAATCCATTCATTTCAATGACATTTTAGTACAACCCCTTTACGAAATATATCAAGGAGTATAAGTGGCTCTTTTCGAAATGTAATCCTTAAGAGCTTTTTATAATTTTATCCAAATTAAGCTTAATGATTGTATAAATTAGAAGTTATCGTTATCTGCATTTCTAACATTCCTCATCATTTTCAGGCATCCATTACTGCTCATCTAAAGGCTGTCGCCCGTGCTTCTGTTTTCTGAAAGGCTAGTCTGCTAAGCAATGGATTAATAGGCGGCAAGCAATGTATCAAAGTGCAAAATCATTACAGATTTATTCAGACATACAGAGAAAAAAATCTGACAATCTTTTTAAGTGTTTTGTTGTTGCCTATGTAATACAGTAAATACAGCTCTCAGAATCCTGTGCTTACTGCATCTGGTTATATAATGACTCATTCTGTTATTACATAAGAGCTCATGAGTCATTGTGCGTGGAGCATGTAAGGCAGCGCACAGACGTTGTATGGCTACTTTGTAAGCTGCATAGGTTGTGTGCCGTCATAAAGGCTCCATCTATCGCTCTATGTGCAGATATATTTTCCCAGCTCTCGAATAAGGCCGGACTTGAATTAAGGATTCCACGAGCGGATGATCCGCGGTGATAGGTGGATCAATCAAGTGCATTGAATTACACGGCTTTGCTCACATTAGCATGTCAGAATTGTGTAATCCGCTCATGTAGCCTTTGTTCTATTTTACCGCAGATATCCACTCTTAGAGCCCATTGTACCCTATAGTCATGGATATACCCACAGCCCATACAGAATTACATTGCGTTTGGGCTGTGAGTATCCATGTCATTGCTAAGTGCCGGTGCGGGAAATATAAACAAAGAAAAAAAAAAGATACGCTACGAATGACGGCCTGCGTGAGTACATGGTTATGCACAGTACAATTTCATCATCATACGCGGCTTTACGCAGTATCATAGCCAGGGTCAGAGCTTGGCATCCACTGCAGGCCTTCACAAGCGGATTCCGCTTACAGCAGTGTGAGCCCAGCCTAAGAGGTGCCTCCTGATATCTCCATGCATATGAAGTCTGATTGGATGGAATCACATAGGAAAAACCTCTGTATGCTTCTCAATGAAAGTGGAAGCAGTAGAGCCTCGTGTGGTGCAGAGTGTAAGCTCTCGCCTACGACCTGGAGGTTGCAAGTTCGATTCCCACATGAATCAGGTAGCCGGCTCAAGGTTGACTCAGCCTTCCATCCTTCCGAGGTCGGTAAAATGAGAACCCAGCTTGGTGGGGGGTAATTAAGTAACAATTACCTGAAAGCGCTGCGGAATACGTTGGCGCTATACAAATACCATGATTTGATTTTGATTTGAAGCATACAGAGATACGGTAGAGGCTTCATGCAACACAAGACAAAGAGAGCTATTATACTGCGATGTGTTTGAGCTATAAATCTCAGCAGAGAATATGTTCAAGGTAGAACATATACTTGTGTGCTGGTAAGTGTACATTTACACTATTCTTAATTTGCTAAAACTAGTTTTATTCAAATCAGCAAAAAATTCATGTTTTTCGGGGTTTTTTGGAGTAAGGTTCTGCTGGGCTTTTTCGCAGTACCATTACTGTTGTTTGGAAAGGATATAGCTAAACGCAGGCAGAACTGAACATGGAAAATGTATCGCTTCACTATGAGTCTTGTTTTCTTGTTTCTGCTGTTATGGGAATAAATCATATTCCAAAAGATTTCACTGGATTTTGCTCCAGATTGGTTATAATGAGAAGCTTCATGCATGAATATATGTATTTGAACTCAGGGGTACTCCCCGTGAGCCCCAATACCCTTCTGGTTTATTGAAAGCAAGTACAATACAGTTATACTGAATATGATGCACCATTTACATGCATACCTCTCCCAATATCATAACAACTCATGATTGGTCTAGTATGGAATGACGCTAATGATTAACATATGTTTACGCCCCAGGTGTATGTTGCTATGTGAACACATAATTTCTAGGAAACGCAATTAGAATAGACTATCAATATCTCTGCCTGGACCAAGGAATCCAAGGGAGCAGATAAGAAGTAGCCCCCCCTCCCTTATGAGTGGTGGGCATCGCAGATCTTTCTCATGAGAAACACATCTCAGGACCTTGTTAAGTCTTGTGTAGGAGTGTATTTCCATGATACCAGCATAAGAATGAACCAGTTAACTATTTCACTGCTAGCTATTTTCTATAAGGGGGATATATGAATATATACATATGTACATACGCTTGCATAGGCTGCTTTAAGAAACACATTTATATTATTATTACTACAACACTGCTTATGTTCTTTCAACCATGTGTTTCTCATTTACTCGATTACCTGTACACTTGCTTTGATCTGCATACCTTTTGAGCCTACATAGTGGCAAATTATTTGACACATTCTACTCTGCTCAACTGTAAGGTATTCAAGTACCTTTGTTAGTGACTATAATTATGTGGGACTATACTGCATTTATCTGATTTACCAGTTCTAATACAGCGAATATTTGTTCATCTAAAATAATCTGTTGCCTCTACCAACTTCTCCCACATTTACATAAAAAGGGGACAGATAAATAAAAAACTAAAAATCTTATTAGTCATAAATACCACATGGGACTTACCACTGGGCCTTGGGATGTTATCTGCCAATTTCCTAAAAAAGGTGTGTTTCGGGATACTCATATAGGAGAGACCATCATGTGAAAGTACAAAGGTGGCAGGTGTAAGCTGAGAAAGTGTCCATAACCATCTTGTTCAACAGAAACCATTTATAGGCCTCGTTTCTGAATACAATGTAGATATTTGGAGGAAGTGCTAGAAAAGTATGGTTGAGGACAACAGCTAACCACCAGGCCAAAACAATATCTACTGTCTTTTATTTGATTGTCTCATCATTGTAATGAGTGCAAGACAGATTCACTGACCTACAGTAATTACAGGTGTATCCATTTTTAATTTGCTGGAGCTCACTGGCATGCATGGAGTTTGGCCAGGTCTTTCATTTCTAACATATTAAGGGGAATGGCTATATATGGCATAGTTTCTGCACCTATGTGACTATGTGCACAAATCCTGCTATTTTTAAGTTTGTCTGATTTGTCAAAAGCCTTAAAGGGGTTGTCCCGCGAAAGAAAGTGGGGTTCAGCACTTCTGTATGGCCATATTAATGCACATTGTAATGTACATCGTGCATTAATTATGAGCCATACAGAAGTTATTCACTTACCTGCTCCGTTGTTAGCGTCCCCGTCGCCATGGTGCCGTCTAATTTCAGCGTCTAATCGCCCGATTAGACGCGCTTGCGCAGTCCGGTCTTCTCCCTGGTGAATGGGGCCGCTTGTGCCGGAGAGCTGGTCCTCGTAGTTCCGCCCCGTCACGTGTGCCGATTCCAGCCAATCAGGAGGCTGGAATCGGCAATGGACCGCACAGAGCCCACGGTGCACCATGGGAGAAGACCCGCGGTGCATCGTTGGTGAAGATCCCGGCGGCCATCTTGCTAAGGTAAGTAAGAAGTCGCCGCAGCGCGGGGATTTGGGTAAGTACTAAACCTTTTTTTTTTTAACCCATCCCTTGGGTTTGTCTCGCGCCGAACGGGGGGCCTATTGAATAAAAAAAAACCCCGTTTCGGCGCGGGACAACCCCTTTAACAATAATCTCATGATGCTTAGCAATTTATTATCCCCATTCTGCATTTGGCACATCATAGTCCCTTTATACTGAGGATTGTCCATGACAGTAGAAACAGCCTTCCAAGCATTCCTCGGGCTCTGGAACTAAAATCTTTTTTCACTGGCTGGCATGTATCCAGGTGTCCTTTCTTTCCAGTTTGACTGAATTGACAGTTGTCAACTGGATCTGGTATGGACCATCAAATTTCGGTTCCAACTTTTTCCGATATGTCTTTTGAGGACAAGCCAGTCTCCTGGAAGCAAATTATGTAACCCCTCTTTTGAGTCTGGATCTGGAATCAAGGAAAATACACGTTTATGAGTGACAATTAATTCCTGATGCAAGGCACTCACATGGGTGTTAGGTGCACTGTTCAGACACAATCTTCTGCTTCCGTTTCAGGAGAACATGGGTGTTGTCTGATTCTATCTGTTTCCTGAGCTTATATTCACTCTCTTCCAGCACTCTTTGGGTTAATAGCTTCAGGCCTCCTGTTCAGCTGATGCACCTTTTCCAATGACCGCCCTAAAGAGCTGCCCTGGGCCTTTCAGACCTTGCTGCAGTGTTGATGAGAGTTTGTTCCCTTCACTTCATGTCTAGCCGCTGCTTCAGCAGTTACCTTGCTACCTTACATTCTGCTTGAGTTCTGTGTTCTTTGTTCGTGTATTCTGTGGTCTGTTATTCCCGTTGTCCGCTTCTCTGTTTATCCTTGTTCGCTTGTTCCTCCTTTGTTTCTGTACTCCCTGGTGTTGTTCTATCTTTGTCATATAGGTGTTCTGGCCCGCCAGGGTAAGCTAGCGTCTAGAGGAAGACCATGGGGGTCATCCTTATCCGGACGAGTGCTCCGTTTATAGGCAGGGATCTCCTCTTCTGGTTATCAGTTCAGGGCAAGATACCTTCCCTAGTTTCCATAGATATATGGGGCTGTTCATTTTGTATCTTACCTCCCACACTGGGGTTGGCTGTCAGCCATGCTGGATCAGATCTTCAACTACCCAATAGGTTCATACAGTGGTTCCACATCCACAGTCGTTACACTGGGCCTGGAAGTGTTGGGGTAAATATAGGCCTGTTACAGGCCTATTCATAGGCTTTTTATAAACATAACTTTATATGGGGCAGCTTGGTGTTTCTACTAAGTATGATTCTTACTGAGTAGAGGGCTAATAAAATGTGTACCTCTATTATTTTCTATGACTTCTGGTACACTATATATACAAATTACTTTTTCAACAATTTCTTACAAGCCATGCCTTCAGCTAATCTAAGAAGAAGTCTATGCAAACCAACACAAACTCCCAGGCACCTACCTTAGGTAGCTGTATGTAGTCAATCTGCAGTCACTGCAATGGGTAGTCTGGCCTTGGAGCAATAGTGAGGAGGTACTTTTGCAACTTTACCTGGGTTTGTCAAGTGCAAGCCATCCATTCCTGCACAAACCTGGTCACAGCATTGTTAAGCTCTCTGGGAATCCAAGAAGACACTACACCAAACATTACCTATTTTGACTCCAGCATTGGTCCATGGTTCAAATGTGATATCATAATGTGGGGCATTCGGGGGAGGCACAGGTGTCTACCTTCCCTCCAGACTCCCTTCTTATCCAGTTCCAGACCCTCCTGGTGCCACTCCTCCTTTCTCCTTGGGTGGGTTGGTCCTGCAAAATGGACAACAAAGAAATATCTGCACCTGATTCAATTGCAACTAGATGGATACTTAACATTTCCAGTGGGAGTTGGACTGCCATCTTGGCTGCTGGATCCATCGCTCGATTTCCTAAGGCCCCTGGAGTTGTTTTCTTGGTATGAGCCTGGATCTAGATAATGGCTACCTGTTTGGGAACAGCTGAAACCTGATATGACAAGAATACTGCCTCTGTATTCTGGATTGGTTTACCTGATGATTCAACAAAATTTCTACTGCACCAGAAAGGGTCCAAAATCGAATGCTATTCCAACGGTGTACCTTGAGTCGGTGTAGACATTTACAGTCTGACCTTCAGCCAGTTTACACATTTCAGCGAGTGCCATCAACTCAACTCAACCTCCTGAAAAGATTTCTCAGAAGGGAGTGGTTTCTTTACAATTATCTCATTGTTGCTTACTACTGCATAGCCTATTTTTACTTATCGATTTTCATGGTATCTGGAGCTATCTACGAAAACTCAAAATCTGCATTAGCAATGGGGGTTTTAACAGCATTTTCAAGACCCCTGGTCTTGTTTTCTATTAATTACAAACAATTCTACATTTAAATGTAGACATCATAATTGATAAAAATGACCTTATTTGTCATTAGATATTCAATCCAAGCAAGCAGTATTAGTAGTTACACCTAATGTGACGTGCAGTACATATAAATAACCTGATTGGCTTGTATTTAATATTATCTGTATGTTTGTTACCGAGATTGAAAGTGTAATACACTTTAAGGCCGAGGTCAGACGAGCGTGGTTTACACGCTGCTAAGCAACGTGAAAACCATGCTGCTGTCATCTTGAAAAAGATTGCATATCTCTAGCTTCATGGAGCAGACGGGTCACACACCTGTGGTGTGGGCTGTGTGCTTCCACGGCTCCCATAGGAGCCTATTGAAAGCACCTTGCACAGCACACACTACGGAGTTGACAGGTGAGTCGGTACTCGCTGTCCATTCTTTTTTAGAAGTGCAGATCCTACGCTTATAAAAAGGGTCCATGTGAGCGCATTTATAGCAACCTATTGGTTGCCATAGCAGCATGGGTTACACTTGTGTAACCAAGCCCTAAGTAAACCCATGTTATTAACTTGATTCTGTTTATAATGTACTCAATAATATATATCACACATTCCACTCAAATCGAGATAATTTCTTCTGTGCTAGAGAAGGAGGGGCAAATCATTATGCAAGAGAAATCTTACTCATCTTTTCTTCCTCCCTTTACATCACTTAACTCCACCCCTTGTGGTCAGGCTAAGTGTTTGGGTATGTCTCTATCAGTATATGTCCTGCAGTCCAGCCATACACATACCATAAAACAGATAAGACACAACTATGTATATACGGGCCCTTCACACTCTTACACACAAAAATATTATATCTACATTTTATGATCAAACAACAAGATCAGAGCCAACAAAAATTACATCCTAATTCACATGTGCAGCAATAACACAGTCATTACCACAGTCATTACACTGCCACCCGTACCCCTGTGGGGTGAAATGGAAAAGTAAACTTCCCCACACCACATTTAGCCCAATACGGCTCTAATACATCTGCTGCATTGTCACATTGTGGGAAGGAGTCGGTGGAAGACATAGAGATGGGGGCGAGGCCACACCCACTGAGGCTGCCCCACTCTCCTCAGGCAAATTCAAGTCTATGTCCATAAAACATCCTTTCAATTCAACTTCTTTGTAACTTCCAGCACACACTTTCTGTGACACTTTAATTCATTTATTCACTTTTTCTTTACATCATGATCTGCTTTCCAGCTTCCACATTTGCTCTCAAACTTGCTTCATTTCTCTACATTGAGACAAGCAATTTTGGGCATACCCATCTTTTTTGCTCATGACCTCCACTGGTCATATCTCTTGGTCCCTAGGACCATTACTGTTTCAACATCAAGGCCTTAATTGCCCATGCCAAACAGGCTGTACGCTGATCTAACAGAGACTTTCTGGATAAGTTCTTAATTTATTATTCCATAATCCCAGATTCTGATTTAGTCACTCTGGCTGTAGGGTATCATTTTTTTCTAGTCTCTCACCATCTTGAGACACAGCCACAATACAAAGAGGCACAGCAATACCAACACAGTGTACATCAATCCAGCAAAAGTTTGTTTCACATACTGTTGCATTCATTTGTACAGTTTGTTCACATGCACTCACACGTCCAAGCTGAAGCGTAGGCTTCACTTCTTATGACCCATATTAATCAGACAAGAGATTTCTTCCTATTCTAGCAGTCTGTCTGTGAGGACACACCAGTGTGGCTGTGAGAACAGCCAGTGCATTCCTTGTCTGGGCAGCATAACGAAACTCATAAAAAAGGGGAGACATTCCTTGTGCAAACTATTCTATCTTTTCCATAGGGTGCATAATACATGTATGTAATTTCATGATCTACAGTATGGAAAGATTTATCTCTTGTAGACAATACCTTTTAAACTGAAACTCACTGCCGTAATCATCAACTGGACAGAAATTTCTGCTGACGCAGCTCTAAGACCATGTTCCAAATGGGGGATTAAATCTTGCTTCTACTTTCTGCTGTGCATTTGTAGTTTGACTTGTCCTGATACCTTACGTAGAAGCACCCACATTCATTTGGGCTAATCCACATATGACCACCCACTGTGGTTTCAGCATTTTCTGCATATTTCTTCCTTTTTTTCTGCTAAGTGATTTCCAAATCTATAGCAGAAAAATTTGGAACCATGTAAATTATCATGGGAGTTGGTTTCTGAGTGGATTTCATAACTGAAAAACTCCATCATGAAAAACTGCCCTTAAAGCGTGGCTTTCTATTCTTGTTCACAGAGGGGGGTCCACAATAGGATACCCACTCTATAATGCCTATTTACCTTAAAAGGGCATATGGACAAGGGTTGTCTTCATGAGATTTTATTAAATTTGATTACTAAGTATAAAATGCATTTATTGAAACTTTCTTCTAACACCTTAACTTTATTTTTAACACTTTTCAAAAATTAAATTAGAGGTTATAATATTTACATGTTCATTGCACATATGAAGTAATATTATTGTACTTATCACAGGTACCTGCAAAGCGCCAGCCCTAGAGAATGGACAGCATGTGCCAAAAAAAGTTTTTTTCCAAGTTGGAGAATGGCTGCAATATCATTGTGATGAAGGCTACATGACTGCACAGAGGAATATTGTGGAAAATGTACAATGCCTTTCTTCTGGATGGTCAGCGGTACCCAATTGTTCTGGTACTGTACATAAACCAGTCAATACAGACAACATAACGTTATGATTAGAGATGAGCGAGCACCAAAATGCTCGGGTGCTCGTTACTCGGGACGAACTTTTCGCGATGCTCGAGGGTTCGTTTCGAGTAACGAACCCCATTGAAGTCAATGGGCGACCCGAGCATTTTTGTATATCGCCGATACTCGCTAAGGTTTTCGTTTGTGAAAATCGGGGCAATTCAAGAAAGTGATGGGAACGACACAGCAACGGATAGGGCAGGCGAGGGGCTACATGTTGGGCTGCATCTCAAGTTCCCAGGTCCCACTATTAAGCCACAATAGCGGCAAGAGTGGGCCCCCCCCCGCACTGTCAGCATAAAGATCATTCTCCTCTGCCATAGCTGTAACAGCTGTGGCAGAGAAGAACGATGTTTGCCCATTGAATTCAATGGAGCCAGCAATACAGCAGGTTCCACTGAAAGCAATGGGCTGCCGGCGATCGCGGGATGAATTGTCGGGAAGGGCTTAAATATATAAGCCCTTCCCTGCAATTCATCCAGAAATGTGTTACAATAAAAATATATACCTGGCGTTCTGCGGTGCTCCTGCAGGCTGTCGCTCCCTCCTGGTCACCAGCAGAGCATTGCTTTCTCTACGAAGGGCTTTAAATCCCCGCCTCCAGAAACAAACGTGCCTTCAGCTGATCACAGCCAATGACAATGATGTCATTGAATGGCTGTGATTGGCTGAAGGCACGTGTGTTTCTGGAGGCGGGGATTTCAACCACTGCGTCCAGAAAGCAATGCTCTGCCGGGGACCAGGAGGGAGCGACAGCCTGCAGGAGCACTGCAGAACGCCAGGAGAAGTGAGTAATGATTTTTATTCTTTGCTCCGCTGTATTACCGGCGTATAAGGTGACAGTTGGGGGGTCGTCTTATACGCCCCGTCGCCTTATACGCCGGTATATATTTTTATTGTAACACATTTCTGGATGAATTGCAGGGAAGGGCTTATATATTTAAGCCCTTCCCGACAATTCATCCCGCGATCGCCGGCAGCCCATTGCTTTCAGTGGAACCTGCTGTATTGCTGGCTCCATTGAATTCAATGGGCAAACAGGGCATATAGAGAAGAGAACAGAAATCGCAGATCGCACATAGGTGCGATCTGCGATTTCTATGGCCTAAGAAGGATCGTTGGGGTTCTTGAAACCTAAAATCACTCCTAACACTCTCCCTATAGCAGCTCCGGCATCAACAACACTTTCCCTGAACTATGTCAGAATGCATCTGTGGAGAGCCGCGGGAGGGGCAGATTTTAATACTCGGGTGACACCAGATCTCGCCAGCCACTCACTGCAGGGGGGTGGTATAGGGCTTGAACGTTGCAGGGGGAAGTTGTAATGCCTTCCCTGTCTTTCTATTGGCCAGAAAAGCGCACAAATTTCTCAGGGAAGAAAATGAAAGTAACCCGAACATCGCGTGGTACTCGTCACAAGTAACGAGCATCTCGAACACCCTAATACTCGAAACTGTCAAGCTCGGACGAGTATGCTCGCTCATCTCTAGTTATGATGTAGCAATTTTTTATGTATTTACCTAGTAGGACCTGCTACTATATCTAAAAATTTCTGTTGGTGTAGGGTTAGATGATGACTTGCTGTGTACACTGGAAAATAGCTTCTCACGTAAAGTCTTAGGAAAACCAACCCAAATTACATACATTATTATGTCTGCATGTGCAGAAAGTTTGTCTACTTTCAAAGAGACAGTAGAAACACTGTAGCTCTATGATTCTAGATTACTTTACTTAGTTAAAGGTGATTCCTCACTACTTATTAAATTTTGGTCTCTTCATGTATAGGCTTATATTCTTATCTGCAGGGTGAAAGGCTGATATATCAATGGGCAATACTAATATGCAGGGCCCAACTGACAAATTTTAGCCTGAGGGACAAGTACACAGTACTGGCCCTTGAGTAGTGGGCCAACCTAAGGCTGGAAATACCATGTAACTGGCTACAAGCCATCTCCACACAAATTACAAAATTGTGCAGCCATTAGTCACCGAGGGTGAATGTGGTCTAGCCACAGATCCGTCACTTCCACTTTTGCTATTGTTCGCCTTCTAGGACAGAGCTGAACAATGAAAAAAGAAAGCAGAAGTGTGGACAATTCCTAAGTTGTGAGGAACATCTTTGCACATAGATAAATAAAAAAGTTAAAAAGTAAGTAGTGATGGTGTCAATAAATGGAATACAGACAGACTTATTCACAATTGTTACTAGGGTACTACATTAGATGGCATCCAAACCCATTGACGAGAGAGAGAGAGAGAGAGAGAGAGAGAGAGAGAAAGAGAGAAAGAGAGAAAGAGAGAAAGAGAGAGAGAGAGAGAGAGAGATGGATGACAGTGGCTTTTAAAGGGTTGACAGCTGTGATCAGAGTTCACACTGATCACAGCTGTTGCTGGCGGGTGTCTGCTGTGAGAAACAGCCTGCACCTGCAGTGCATGGAGTGAGATTGGCTCCGGATCCCCCTCCATACAAACCCTAAATGCTCAGGACGTAACGATACATTCTCTGTCCTTTAGGGGTTAATGGGAGACCTGAAAGTAAAATTTACACATGGCTATTTTTTTAAATCATTTTAGAAATCACCTGCTCTTTTCAACCAAAAATGGGCTTAGATATCTTGCCTGTGGTTTACTCCAATGGATCAGTGGCAAAGTTTTCATGTAAAGAAGGGTTTATATTGAATGGATCAGAAATCAGCCAGTGTTACTATTATGGGTGGGACCCACCATTACCGACATGTCAAGGTACTGTAAATATCAAATGTTGCTTCTTGCAGTTAATTATTCATATGTCAAGATTCTTCTCTGCTCACTGGTACGAGATGAAGCATATAATGCAGGAAAGATGTCCAGTACTGAATGTATCTTCAGAAAATCTTCAAGTGTATTAGGACATCTTAAAATAACAGTCAGAACATGGCAGGAAAATCCTACATGTTTCAGACTGATACAGTTTATGTCCCATTTACACAGGATGACTGATAGCTAAACGATCTGCAGGAGTGTGTGACGTCACAGCTAGTTGTTCGCGCTTATGCAGAATGTTTAGACAGACAGATCATCACTAAGAATCGCTGACTTCTCTGTTAGCGCTTCGTATTTTCATGTGAAACACTTAGAGGGGAGCGTTTAGTCACAGTGAGATGTAGAAGTACCAATAATGATTGTTATGCTCGTTGAAAGTGAGTGACAAACGAAAATTAAATGACCATTAAACAATTGCTTTGCATTTAACATAATGATTATTGCGCATTTTTGTTCGTTTGAACAAATTTTGCATGATAATTGTTCAGTGTACATGGCCTTTTACTCATGTCATGGCTCCTGAGACTAAAGGCCCAGCAAATATTATTGCTCAAAATTCTTTCCAACGAACGAATTTGTGCGATAATCGTTACATGTAAATGCAGAAAGTTGTGAACATTTCGTTCACTTGTCCTCTATGGCTGGTTTTTTGCCGGTATAAAAATAGTGGTCAGGCAGTTCAAAATTCGTTCCATTTGAATGGAAATTGTTCACCTGCTTGATGACTTGAGGGCAGTGAACAATGTACTCATTTTGTTTGCCTTGCATACGTAATGACTACTTTTTTTATTCATGTTGGGAGAAGACAATGGAATCCTACTGGCTAAATAATCCCCCGCATAAACACACGTCCACCCGAGCAAACAACTGATACTGGAGTTTACTTTAGATAATGAACTGTAATTTTATGCAAAAAAAGTCAATTCATGTGTTTGTTTGGACATTTCAGCGATAATCGTTGCGTGTAAATGGTCCTTAAAATGTAGTTTAAAAAAGACTATCCCTGCCTTCTAATTGCCACATGATTATCACACCTGTAAAGGTTTCATAGTGTGAAAACCAGAACAAAGCAAACAGTTATTGCTTGAATTAACCCAAAAGAATGTATAAACCCACAGAGAAAAGAGATATATATTATTATAATAAATACATCTTGTCTGCCTGTCTTGTCTCCTAACAACATAACTTAGTGTATAGTGCTGTGGGAATGTGGCAGGTTCCCCTCAAGTGTTAACTACTAGACCATAGATCTCCAAGGCCATTAGATATTAACTCATAACCATTCTAGACCACCTTGAATAATGTATAGCAATAGTAACTAACGCACTTCCCTAGACCAGCAGAAATAAGAGATATTAACCCTTAAACCAAACTAGATCTCTATGGATATTACAGATACTATCAATAACCCACATGAAAATTCCTGTTTAAAAATCTTGTAGCGGTATTGCAAAGATTCTGATTAAATGTGATTGAAAACCATAAGGTTGGTTTTACACGGGCAATAAAATTGTGCAAGATTTGTGCGTTGCAAGACGCACAAATCTTGCACAAATATTAATTCCATTCATTTGAATGGGTTTATACACATGAGCGATGTTTTCTTGCATGGCACTGCGATGCAATGCTATGCAAGAAACACATTGCAGTATGTTTTATCTACTTGCAATATCACCCATTATTTTCATCGGGGCCGGCGGCAGCAACGCTAGCCCCATTGAAAGCAAAAGGAGTACTCTGCGATCCTCTGACAGCAACGGCAGGGGATTCCTTCATCCCCACACGGGGAATCCCTTCAGACGTGGCTGGGAAATCCCTCCAGCCACGGGGGGTTGAAGGGATTCCCCACGTGGATGAAGGAATTCCCTGCTGCTGCTGTCAGAGGATCACAGAGTTTTCCCATTTGCTTTCAATGGGGCTGGTGCTGCTGACACCTCAATGAAAGCAATGGGATGAAGAAATTCCCCGCTGTGATGTGAGGCAGTTTTCCCATGAAAACGCCACAAATCCATGGGGCTTTCACATGGCGGAAAGTGCGATATTGGGCCATGAATCACAGCCCGATATCGCCCTCTCCAGTGTGAAACTAGCCTTAAATCCCTCTGTCATAACTCTTATTTATTGGACTCTTCTATGCATAAAAATTTATATGGATTGCAGTACCAGGCAGTTATGATCACCATTCTTTCAATGTCTTATTACAGACTCCGGTGAAAGGGTCAGGTGTGCACCCCCTCCACAGCCAAATAATATACATGCCATTAAGCTCAAAAGTGACTATTTCAGTGGAGACAGAGAAATTATAAAATGCAAACCTGGATTCCAGCTTTATGGTGCTCAGTTCGTTGTTTGTAAAAATGGACACTGGACATCGCCACCTCAATGTGTTCGTAAGTTTTGAAATGACATATTCTAATTACTAATTACAGTGTAGAGCCTTTTGGTTTGATCTTTTTTGAGGTGAGATTCAATAATAAATTACCCAGCATTACCTGTGAAATAGTCCAATCTATTACTTCTAGCTGAAACAAAATGCATAGTCAATAACAAAACCATACACTAATGAGGTTCCATCTTACAATGGTGATATTTTAACTTCTTTGAATCAAGGTTCACATGACTGTGATGATCCTTCCTCTATATCGTTCGGAACACTGGATTCAACAACCATAAAGCCAAAATATCCGAGTGGAAGTGTTGTAATGTATAAGTGTAACAATGGTTTTGAAATAACTGGGCTACAAGAAATAGCTTGCATCAATGGAAACTGGTCTTTGCCCCCTGCTTGTATTGCCCGTAAGTATGTTGTCTTAAAAGTATGCAAAAAAAGAAGCGAAGGCATCAGCTCACCATCCAAGATATGTCAGCCTCTGGCTTGATGGATAATTCATATGAAGCACCTAATCACAACATACATAATATGTGAACAAAGCCCTAGGTTATACACAGCTATGGAGTGAAGAAAACACGTAGTGGACCAAAGATCCATCCCAGATTTTACATGCAAAAAAACAAACACATGCAGGCAGGGGCGGAATTATAGATGGTGCAGAGGATGCGGCTGTACCCAGACCCAGGAGCCTTAGGCGGCCCATAAGGCCTCTCTTCTCCATATAGGGAGCCCAGTACTATGAATAAAGCATTATAGTTGGGGGCTCTGTTACAGATTTTGCACCGGGGCCCAGGAGCTTCAAGTTACGCCTCTGGATGCAGGCAATCCTCAATAAAAGTTTAAACGATCATATCCAATAAGCTGTTAAAAGTTTTCTATGACAATCACCCCTACGAACCTGTCAGTTAACCCCTCAATGCTAATCACATACAGCGAGCTGCTGTTGCCATGATGGTACCGTCGTTTTTCTACGGGTTGTGCACCCCACCTACTTTACATGCTTTAGTAAAGTTGGGACTTTTTATGCTTTGAAGTTGGAGACATTTTTCTATTTGTATTGAAAGTATATAAATTTTTCATTAATCTTTAAAGCTTGAAAGGGTTACCAAGTTGTCCAACTCCTAGAAAAATGTGAATATGGATAAAATGGATCTCTGCTAACAAATGTATAATAAAAGGCATAAGACTAAGGGCTTATTCAGACGACTGTATATCGGCCGGGTATTCACGCCGGCCGATATACGGCGTCTCTCTCTGCAGGGGGAGGAGGCTGGAAGAGCGGGAGCAGTGCTCTGAGCTCCCGCCCCCTCTCTGCCTCCTCTCCTCCCTCTCATCGCCCCTCTGCACTATTTGCAATGAGAGCAGGCGGGACGGGGCAGGGCTGAATTGCGGGAATTAGCACCGCCCCCATCCTGCCTCCCGTCATTGCAAATAGTGCAGAGGGGCGGAGAGAGGGTGGAGAGTTGGCAGAGAGGGGGCGGGATCTCCCCCTGCAGAGAGGGACGCCGTATATCAGCCAGCGTGAATACGCGGCTGATATATGGTCGCCTGAATAAGCCCTGAGACATACAGTATTAGGCCTTAGTCAGACGGGCGTTTTTAGCCGCGATTTGCGCATGCGCATGCGTCCGGCGATTTTATAAAACCATTGCTTTGCAATGGTATCGGACACATGAGCGCTTTTTATGCGCTCGTCCGATAAATTATAGAACAGAAATCGCAGATCGCACCTATCTGCGATCTGCGATTCCTGTTCTCTTCTCTATATGCGCTCAATGGGGCCGGCGGCAGCAGCGCCGACCCCATTGAGAACATATAGAAGACAAATCATTCTTCTCTGCCACAGCTGTAACAGCTGTGGCAGAGAAGAACGATGTTTGCCCATTGAATTCAATGGAGCCGGCAATACAGCCACTCCATTGAAAGCAATGGGCTGCCGGCGTGCGTGGGGTGAATTGTCGGGAAGGGCTTAAATATATAAGCCCTTCCCTGCAATTCATCCTAAAATGTGTTAAAATAAAAAAAAATTGTATACTCACCTTTCCGCTGCAGCCGGAGTCCAGCCGCGGCCGCTGTCAGTTCTCCTGAACTGCTTCTCGGCACTATTCAGCCGGCGGGGCTTTAAAATCCCCGCCTGCTGAATGATCTGCCTCTGATTGGTCACAGCCCTGACCAATCAGAGGCAGGTTTCACTCACACACCCATTCATGAATTCATGAATGGGTGAGTGACTGCTGCTTCTCAGCGCTGAACCAATCAGAGGCAGGTCTCACTCACACCCATTCATGAATTCATGAATGGGTGTGAGTGAGACATGCCTCTGATTGGCTCAGCGCTGAGCCAATCAGGGGGCAGGTCTGACTCACACCCCCTTCACACCCACTGCAGGACGGCCGCGCGGAGCTCCGGCTGCCGGGAGAAGGTGAGTATATATATATTTTTTATTTTTACACATTTTAGGATGAATTGCAGGGAAGGGCTTATATATTTAAGCCCTTCCCGACAATTCATCCCGGGCTCGCCCGCAGCGCATTGCTTTAAATGGAGCCGGCTCTATTGCCGTCTCCATTGAATGCAATGCGCTGGACAGCTCCGGTCCTTTTGCTACAATCTTATATGCGGTCCACTTCGTCAAAGGAACCCTTAGGGTGACTACCCACTACAGATTTTTTTCTTTTTTCCTGCACGGGTCTATGGGACTTGTAATGTTAAAATCGTGATCGCGCAAAATCGCAATTTACCGCGATTTTGCGCGATCGCGATTTTAACATTACAAGTCCCATAGACCCCTGCAGAAAAAAAAATGCTGCGAATTGTATTTGGCGAGTGTCTGCGGTCATCTGCAATACAGAAAAAGCAGGTATGTGGGGTTAGAGCTGGATTCCGCAGCCGGCTTTTGTGTATTGTTGTTTGAGCAGCTTGATTAGAAGACGAAATAGAGAGACCCAGTTAGTTCTACAAGTCAAATTCTGCTTCATGTTTTCAGATTCTAACTCATGCCGACTGTCCATAGATAAAATTGAACAAAATAATTTAGTGCTGTCAAAGAGTGCATCCATGGATAAAGCCTATAGCGATGGTGATAAAATTCTCACTCGATGTAAAACCAATTTTTATCGTGCCTCCCCATCTTCAGCAGTGGAATGTTTAAATGGAGAGATGAGCTATCCAAAATGTACTCAGGAAAGTAAGTATAGTTTTATGTTTTGTGTCTAGTTAAATTTGTGAAATGTGTTTGTGTATATATATATATATATATATATATATATATATATATATATATATATATATGTAGTACATATCCGCGTTATCGACCTTCATGCCATCCATGTTCAGTATAGAACTTTTAGTAGTGACCTTAGAGGGGTTTTCCAGGCATAAATACTATTGATAACCTATCATCAAGTTTCTGCTCCAACCTCTGTGTACCGTATTTTTCTGTGTATAAGACGTGTTTTTTTGCCCATTTTTTGGGGCTAAAAATCAACCTGCGTCTTATACATGGGGGGCTGGCTGGGGCGCGTGGAGGGGGGGGGGGTCAGGTTGCCAAGTCCTCCTGCACGCCGACAGAGCATTTCTTCCTGGAAGTGGGACTTGAATTCCCCGCCACCAGCAAGTTACTGCTCTGATTGGTTAATCCAGCGCCACATCAGCCAATGAAAGCCAGCTCTGGATTAACTAATCAGAGCAGTAACTTGCTGGAGGCGGGAAATTCAAGTCCCACTGTCAGGAATAAATGCTCTGTCGACGTGGAGGAAGACTCGATGGCGGCAGGAGGACACAGCAGCAGGAGGATTCAGCAGTGGCAGCAGCAGGAGGGCACCGCGCATCAGGAGGAGGACACAGCAGCAGCCCATGCGAGGACCGGAATGCCAGTGGTAGGTGAGTATTGTTGTTTTTTTTACATGTAATGTAGTTAGGGCTTATTTTTGTTTAAAATCCTTTTTTCAGACTTTTGGGTGGGAAAGTAGGCGGTGCGTCTTATACATGGGGGCATCTTATACATGGAAAAATACGATATTTGGAGCAGACAACCTCCCATGTAGTAGCTGGTGCTTGTAACTGCAGGTAGGGCTCCCATTGATTTCCGCTCCGACCTCTATTATTGCGGCGCTGACAGCATGCCCCCAAACACCTGATCGGTTGGGGTCCTGAGCGACGGAACCCGGCCAATAAACTATTGATGACCTATCCTGATGATGTTTTACGTAGCCAAGTAATTCTGGCATTGTTTTTCACCACATATTGTATTTCATTTAGGTGGTAAGAAGTAGACTGATAGAATTTGTGTATCCTTATTAAAAGCACCAACATTGTGGAGAATTCTTTAAAAAATTGTAATTTTTTCATATTTTGAACTGTAGTATGTTAAGTATGGGCAAACACACTGTACAAAGTTTTGATAAGATATATATTTCCATGTTTACTTTATTCTGGAAGCAAATTTGAAAAAAATTAGGTTTTTATGAGCAATTTAGGAGATGTACAAATTGAACATTAATTTTAAAAATTTTGAGGAAGATTTTGTATTCCTACACCAAGCCAAGATTGCAAAGGCTCATAGGTGTCAAAATGATAGATACTGCCACAAATTACACGATTTAAAAAAATACACCCGATAAAATATAGGGGGGTCATGAGTATTTTATCCCCACAGTTTTTTTTAAGAGTTAATGCAATTCAGAGAAGAAAAAATAAAATTTTTGCAAATATGTCATTTTAAAGACAATTGTGTTTCTATAGTGCACATAAAAATTAGCATGTGCACCCCAAAATGGATACCTCTGTTTGTCCTTACGCACAATGGGGGCAAAAAGGAAAGGAGCAGAAATTTTTGCTTGAAATTATTTCAGGCCTTATTGCACACTTGTAGACCCCATGAGCTGCCAAAATGACAGAACACCCCCACAACCCATTTTGAAAACGGGACCTCCTAACAAATTCATCTAGGGGGGAAGTAAGCATTTTAACTCCCTATTTTTTTGCAGAAATTAAGGTTAAACAGGGGAAAACATTTTTTAGAATTTATTTTTTCGCAAATATGTGTACTTTGTATTTTGACCTTATGGTTTTTGAATGAATGTAAGCAAAGCAGATGGAAAACTTACGAGTTTCATTTTCCTGGCAATTGTGTCATTTTATGTCCTTATTCAAATGAAAACGGCTGGCTGATATACGCTAACGTGTGATGCACGGGTGGGTGTATATGCTGTCGGGCTGTCTTCCGCTTCCCTCTCCCTCCCCGGCTCTCTGCAAGGGGAGGAGGCGGGACGGGGCAGCAGGTAGTGTGCTGAGATCCTGCCCCTTCCCCCCCCTCCGCTGTTTGCAATGGGAGGGGCGAGATGGGGGCAGGGCTTTGGGCTTAGTCCCCCCCGTTCCGTGCCTCCCATTGCAAACAGCAGCAAAGGGCAGAGAGGAGAAGAGAAGGGGGTGGAGTTTAGCAGTCATGCATCAAAGCATCGAAAATTGGGAAAACGCACCCTAAATTTTATTGCACTACTTCTGTGTTCAGCAATATCCCCATTGTAGCCCCAATATTCTTACTGGAAACATTGCTAATTTTGTAATGGAGGCACACACTTTGGTTTTCAGAACACAACAGAATAAATTGCTCTATTGCTCACTTGTGCAGAAAGAAAATAAACACATCCCCCCTTTTTTGGCATTTCCTAAATCTTAGATAAAATGAATAATGTAAAACTGTGTGAAATTTTTCAAAACAGGTAATTACAGAGGCCTTATTGGGATGGGCACAAGGGGCAATAAAAACAGGAATCCCTCCTCCTCCAATGCTTGCTGGAACATGGCATCTTTTTTTGAGGGTATTTATCAACCTCAGTGGCAGGAACGGGATGTGGAAAGTGACGCTTTATGAACTTCGCACCTCCTCAGACTCGTGTGCTTGCTGAGGTGCGGTGGTCTCAAACAGAAGGCACTCAACAACCTGCTGCTGGAACTGCAGGAAAGTGAGCGATCCCGGAGACTTTTTGAAAATTATGTAGGCATTATAGGTAGCGATCTGAATAAGGTAGATTGCTACCTTTTTTACCAGGCCTTGGTCTTTTGCTTCACCAGGTATGGCTGAAGCACCTGGTCAGACAGGTCTATACCCCACATAAATTTGTTGTAGTCGGTGATGCAGACAGGTTTTCTCTTGCCTGTAGTAGCACCCTCTACCGTACTACTACTGAGGTGTCTGCATGCACAGTTGAAAGCATGTAGACATCTTTTGTGTCGTGTCAGTTGACTGCAAGCAGTTGGTCACGTGCAATCACGTATGATGCCCCCCTTTCCCAACTCCTGGACACCAGGGGCTGCGGGAATCCCGGTCTGCTTTTTTTTTCACTGTCTAGCAGGGCCCTGTATTTGCAGCGTGTAGTGATTTGAATAGTGGGACACTAGTATAGTAGTTTTCCTTATACATATAGTACCCCTTGTGCAAGAACGGCACCATTCGCTCTCAAACTATTTTTCCATTGATGCCAATATTGTGTAATCTGAAGGATTAAGGTGGCTGTCCCGTCTTAATATCTAAAAAAAATTACAGGTATAGCCTGTTGTGCTCTTGCACACTTTGTATAATTTGATGCCATACCTGATATGCTTGAATGGGATGAACTGCCGAAACTAGAGCTGCCCCTTGAAACTCATCAGGGACTCATCAACTGACAGATTTTTCTCAGGGGTAGGTACATTTTGAAAGGATTCTCTTAGCGGGGAGATTAGGGACCTCATTTTATTTAATCAATCATAGGCAGAGTCATCTCTTGGAGGACTTGTGAATTATCAGATAGATGGAAGAAACTCATTAGCGTTACACAACGATTTGGGGGTATAACTCCTGCAAATACAGGGATTGCATGCACAGCATTGGTAGACCAGTATGAGCAGATAAAGGTTGGTTTTTAAATTAACGCATTAACCATTTCCAATCCACTGTCTGGCGTCTTTCTACATTCTGATTGAAGCCTGTGCAGCTTTGATGTTGGAAGATCTCTAGCAGGGTATTCTAACTATATATTGCCAGCCGCTTTGTTGTCAAGGCCACTCCGGCATGTCACATACTGCAGTACTGGCACTAGCCAGCAGATGGCGCCATTGTATAATGACAGAAAGAGAAAGCCTCCTAGGAAACCCTGAATTCAAAATTAGATTGCAAAGGGTTAACATTATGACTCCCAAGGTTTTTTTTTTTATTTCTGGGACACTTGTGGGGGTCCATAGTTTGGAATTGACAGAAGTGGGGTTATCTGCCATAAATTGTCTAGCATAGATGTTGGTCTGCTGTACAATTAAATCTACGACTTTATCACTGATATATAAATTAAAAAAATCAAAAGGGGCAAAATTAGCAACATCTGCATTTACATCTGGAGTCGCTACAAATTGCGGTATTTGGAGGGAAAGTTAAACTGCAGAATTCCACATTGCTAAAGGCATTGCACTACTCAGCCTTGGTGACCTAACAACTGCTTCAACCACCAATGGGCTAGCGATAGAACTAGAGTTGTCACTACTAGAATTAATTTGGGCATTGCTACCAGAACTGCTGGAGCAAAGCACTGTGGGACATAATAGGACATTTTTGTGTTTTATAGAACCACGCAAAAGCTTAAAAGAAAAAAAAAGCTGGAGGTGAAATGGAGGTAATAACATAGTATTGCCTGAAAGAGAGAGGGAGAGAGAGAGAGAGGGAGAGACCTACAGTACTAAGCAGTATGCAATTTTTTTTTTTTAATGAAAATAAACCGCGGGTAAGCGCATGTAAAGGTGTAACACTGCCTAAACACTGTTACAGCCCACCAAACAAAAAAATTGAACAAGAAGAAAGAAAGTGAACAGTGGTGTTCTTCACTTTGTGGGTGCAGAGGGGTGATCATGGGTAATGAGGGGTACTTTCATCAACTCTTTCCCTACACCACAGGATTATTAGCTCTCCTCTCACAAAACCACTCAGCGGGGGAAGAGAAAGAAACAACACTAATCCTGTGCTGTATTTACTAAACAAATGACATGGATCGCGGTCATAGGTGTATGACAGTGGTCTACTTTACAAGGGACCAATGACAATGGTCCCTGGTGGTTGCTCTGTGCCAACTACTGCAAAAGGCAGCCTGGCATATAACTTCTGTGCATGTGCATGGAAGTTTGCCACAGGCGTGTGCAAATCTCTGGCATGGGAGTGGGGGGGGGGGGGGGGGTTCAGATCTTTAAGAGGTGACATTCAGGGAGGCCTCAGGTACTATGTTTGTAAATGTTTAGTTACCTTTTAAAAACATTGACTCCGTATCATAGAATCATAATGCATCTCCAAAATATGTATATGTGTTGTAGAACCTTGCCGATTAACCCAAGAAAGATTAGATGAGAACTTTTTGGAACTTCATTCAGATAATGATTATAAAGTATTTTTTGAAGATGGAGAGATCATTCATTTCATATGTAAAGCAGGATACACCACAACGGACACAACTGGACTATGCATTAAAGAAGACATTTTCTACCCTGTTTGCTACCAAATATGTAAGTAGATATAAAAACCTGAAATTGTATTAATTGTAGAGATGAGCGAACCTACTCGGCCACGCCCCTTTTTCACCCGAGCGCCGCGATTTTTGAGTACTTCCGTACTCGTGCGAAAAGATTCGGGGGGCGCCGTGGGTGAGTGGGGGGTTGCAGTGGGGAGTGGGGGGGAGAGGGAGAGAGAGAGGGCTCCCCCCTGTTCCCCGCTGCTACCCCCCGCTCCGCCACGCCTCCTCCACCCCCCGGCACCCCCCCGAATCTTTTCACCCGAGTACGGAAGTACTCGAAAATTGCGGTGCTCGATCGAGTAATTACTCGAAACGAGTATATTCGCTCATCTCTAATTAATTGACAAAAATCAATGCCCTGGACTGGAATTCTGTGTTAGACTATATTTAGGATGTGTATCCTACACTGATTAGCCATAACACTGACAGGTAAATGAAATAGTAACATAGTATGTAAGGCCAAAATGAGACATATGTCAATCCAGTTCAGTCTATTACCCCCAATGTTGATCCAGAGGAAGACAAAAAAAAAGGTATAAGCCAATTTGCTCCATTTAAGGAAAAAAATCCTTCCTCGTGCCCATCTGGCAATCATAAGTGATTATAACATAGAAAAACAGTGATTATCTAATAATAATAACACCTGTCAAGGAATGGGATATATTAAGCAGCAAGTCCACAGTCAGTTGACACACAGTGTATCACAGCTTGCTGCGTATTAGGCTGTGCAATGATAGGCCAATCAGAGTGCCCATATTGATTTCTGTCAAAAGCACCTACAAGAACACTTACCTAGGAAAAAGATGACCCAAGATGCACTATGGGAAGAAGGCAGGCCAGTAGTGTGCTCACATGAATGTCAGATGTCAAGGTCTCTAAGCCTCATACTGGCTGTACCAGCTTGAATTCTTCCCATAGTGTTCTCTGGTGCCATCCCTTCTTCAGGTAAGCAATATACACACACCCAGCTATTCACATGATGTGAAAGAAAAATTGATTCATCTGACCCGACCACCTTCTTTCTTAATTTCATAGTCCAGTTATGATGATCATGTGTTCATTGTACAGATGTAGCAAGTGTCAGACAAACAGTCATGGTGGTGTTCTATGTTAAAGTAGACTGCCGTTCATAAACTTAAAGGGGTTGTCCCGCGAAAGCAAGAACAGAAGAGCAGACTGCGCAAGCTCGTCTAATCGAGGCAGAAGAAGGCTTCGGTCTGTGGTTATGCAGCCCCATGCACATTAAGCTGTGATGTACTGTCTGTCCTAACAGCATTCTATCATAGGCAGAATTGACTTTTTCAGCAAAACACCAACTTCAAGATCTGACTGTACTTTTGTTGCCACATATTCCACCCCTGTGGTATCATTGTCATGAGTTAATGTTATACACTTTTATTTATGGCTTGCCTGTGGGCACATGGTCATCCACTCTGGGTGCTTAGGTTATTCTTAGGTGTAAGCACAATGTCAAGAGGCAGTTTTAAACTTAAACTATCCACAGTATGCTCTGATTTCGTGTGGATGAGGTTTTCAAAACCCCAACCACGTACTTTACTATAAATCGCTGTGGACTTTTGGTGTGGAATTTGTAGGAAATCTGCCCATTTGGACCCGGCCTAATTGTTCAATTAAAAGACATTCTTTTTTAAAGATACAGACCCCCAAAATAATTCAGACCTCAGATGTCAGATCCCACAACTGATTTATATGTCAGACTTCACAATTAATTATCCCCCTATATTAGATCCCCTCACCAGTATTTCACGGATCACACCTCACGCTCCCTCTAGTAAGCATTGTGTGCATCAGTGGTGCTACGTCTAATATTAGGCCAAGAGAATGTAGGTTGCATTATTTTTCGTTGTCCCCCTGGCTGGTTCTCACAGCACCTCACTTGGGGATCCCTGCCATAGACTATTAAGATTAAGAAGAAAGAGCTCCAAATCATTATGCTGCAGTCTTCTTAGGATGTTAACATTTTAATTTCCCCTAAAAATATTCTACCTTACAGAATCAACAAAACCAGATATGGAGAGAAAGACCTCTTGAAAATGTACTTCCTGATCAAAATATACTATTCATCTGTCAAATAGTAAGAAGCTCATTAGAGGACTATGTACAATGTTTTATCAATACCAAGAACTAAAGAAGAGCTGAAGACACCTATTCTGTAATCCTCGGAATGCTTGCTTGTAATGTGATATAACATTACTGTATTACTCTAGGAATACAATGTAAAATTTCCCATTAATGGAATAAAATACTGCAGAAGAAATAAATGTGGTTGTTCTATCCTCCTAATGTGTGAGAGGGACATAGGTTGCCAGGCAGCTAAACTCAATCCAAGCAACTCACTTACTCAGGGTCGTAGTTGATTGCTACAGTAGCTACATGAGAGACTTTTGATGTGGGTCAGAAAAGGGATGGCTTCTCCTTAGGGAGAAATTTCCAAGAGGAGCATAGGTGGCCTCACTAAGAAGAAACCATACCCTTTCTGGCCCACATCAAAGGCCTCTCACCTCACAAAGCCAGCAAACCTACTGCACACTGATGAGGAGTAAATACCCCGAAACAGCTGTCTGTGTTTGGTTTATCTTTTTCTTCTGGAGAAAATTCTGGCTTTGGTTTATATTCCTAGTCATTGTTGTAAGGCGTGTTAAAAAGTCTAACATTGAGTTGCAGGAATTCTGCCTTCCAATAGGTGGTGCTCTAGAGGCATTGTTCCATCTTCCCATTTACATAAAGTTCCAAGAGGAGAATGAATGGCCTCATAAGTCTCTTTAGTAGGTGTTCTCCCTAAGGAGAAACCTTACTCTTTCTGCCCAACATAATACAAAGCCCGGCAGATATTCAATATTGCAAAGCCTGCTAGAAGCATGGCAGTGGTTCTTTATTAATTAATCCTGTATTCCAGAGGTTTAGCTACGACTTCCTGTACCACGAGCAAAGATTCAACTAATGAATTTGTGTAACCATTTTTATTTATTTTACTCCTATATTGAGGAGTCTGGACTTCTGAGGGTGGCGCCCCACAGTGTGGCTTTTTGGCAGTCGTGATGTAGCTGAAATATGCACTGAATAGTCTGTTGGTAGAATTTGTTAATTGATTGTTATTGAAACTGCTTTTTTGCAGGTAAAGCTGCTGTTTACCAGCAAAATTGTGCAGCAATTTAACAATTTGAAACTGCACCAAACAGTATCTTGGCTGTACTCTGTGACCATGCCACTGGGATATAGTAACTCGTAACGGCTCACGGAACCTGGTGCAGAAATTCAGTTTGGGGTCCTTCTGCACAACTTCTTTTCATGGCTGCTGTTGATATTCCATACATAACTTTCCACTGCATCGCTGGCTCTCTTAGGCTGTTCACACAGGGTAAATTTCCAATGAAACCCACATTAGAAATCCACATGGTTGCCACAGATTTCTGACATAGATTTTCATTTGTTAGAACTGCAGATCCACGTAAGGATTTAGCACAGTCAATGGGAAAAATTTGCATATCATTTTCTGATGCACAATCCACATTAAGAAGTAACATATCAGATTTCTTTAGGGGTCAGGAGGGGTATCATCTCTTACCTAGATGGTGTGTGAGGAGACACCTATGAGGTGAGTCAGAAGACTTATAAGGCCATGCATGCTCCTCTGGGAAATATATGCAAATAAGGAAGAATACCTTTGCAGTGCACATATTCGATGGCAGCATTACTGCAAATCAATGTCCAACACTTTATGCAGCTCCATAAGCAGACAGCTGTTTCAGGATTTTTTTTTGCCTCTCATCGACTTGCTGTAGATTTAACCATGCTTAACCATTCCATAGGCCTCTCACTAGTCAATCCTACTGCTCACTGATGAGGGTCAAAAACAACTGTCTGTATAAATTCTGTATGAATTTTCAATTTGCAGTCATTGTTATAAAGACCTGTATAAGGGGTCAGACATTGATTTGCAGGAATGCTGCCATCCAATAGGTTTCACTGCAGAGGTATTGTTCATTCTGCCTTATTTGCATATATTTCTTCAGCATATGAATTTCAAATTTGCATGCAAAAAAAAAAAAATCCACGACATATACACTACAGTTTGGATTCTCCTTAAAACTAATGAAAGACTTCAGATGTAGATTATGCTGCGGATTTGGTGCAGATTTCAATTCAAATCCACAGTCAAAAATGCCATGTGAACATGGTCTTAAATGACCCACTGGTACAGAACTAGCACCCAGGGCTGTTGCTAGGGTCTTCGGAGATCAGGGGCACAATCCTCAATCCTCTTTCCTCCACACAGTAATAATCCCGCACAATGATAATATCCCCTACAGTGATGATGTCCTATGTGACACCACACAATGTAAAGGCCTTGTATGCAGGACAACTGTTGGACATTAACCCCTTCATGACATGGCCTATTTTGGGCTTAAAGGGGTTGTCCCGCGCCGAAACGGGTTTTTTTTTTTTTCAACCCCCCCCCCGTTCGGCGCGAGACAACCCCGATGCAGGGACGTACAGACAGCTTACCGGAGCGCTTACCTTAATCCCCGCGCTCCGGTGACTTCTATACTTACCTGTGAAGATGGCCGCCGGGAACCTCTTCCTCCGTGGACCGCAGCTCTTCTGTGCGGTCCACTGCCGATTCCAGCCTCCTGATTGGCTGGAATCGGCACGTGACGGGGCGGAGCTACACGGAGCCGCTCTCTGGCACGAGCGGCTCCATAGAAGACTGCTGAAGACCCGGACTGCGCAAGCGCGGCTAATTTGGCCATCGGAGGCCAAAAATTAGTCGGCACCATGGAGACGAGGACGCTAGCAACGGAGCAGGTAAGTAAAAAACTTTTTATAACTTCTGTATGGCTCATAATTAATGCACAATGTATATTACAAAGTGCATTATTATGGCCATACAGAAGTGTATAGACCCACTTGCTGCCTCGGGACAACCCCTTTAAGGACTCAACGATTTTTGGCGGATTTTCTTTTCCATTTATCAAAAGCCATAACATTTTTATTTTTCCATCGATGTGGCCGTGTAAGGGCTTGTTTTTTGCGTGGCGAACTGTAGTTTTTATCGGCGTCATTTTTGGGTACATTAACTATATTGTAAAACTTAAATTTTTTTTTAATGATAGCAGGGAGAGAAAACGAATCAATTCTGCCATAGATTTTTTTTTTTACAGCGTTAATCATGCAGCATAAATGAGACATTCCATTTTTTCTGCGGGCCGGTAAGATTACAACGATACCAAAATTCTTACATTTTTTTAGGTTTTTCCACTTTTCTGCAATAAAAACCCTTTAAAAATTTTTTTTTTTATAAATCGCTACATGCAAAGTCCTGTAACTTTTTTATTTTTTGATGTATGGAGCTCTATGAGGGCTTTTTTTTTTGCAAGACAAGCTGTAGTTTTATTGGTACCATTTTAGGGTACATATGGCTTTTTTGATCACTTTTATTGCGTTTTTAGTGAGGCAAAATGCTAAAAATTAGCATTTTGCCTCAGTTTCTTAGCGTTTTGTTAAACGCTTTTTTCCGTGCACAGTCAAAAGCATGTGCATCTTATTGTACGTGTCGTTACGGACGCAACAATACCAAATATGTGGGGTTTTATTTTTTTTTTACCTTTTTTATGCCAATCTGAGAGAAAGCATAAAAAAATGTTTTTTTTACTCTTTTTTTTTATTAATTTTTTTAATCTTTTTTTTTTTTTTTTACAACATTTGTGTCCCCCTGGGGGACTTTGACCACAGCCCTGATGATCGCTGTGATAAGGCATGGCATGCCTTATCGCTTATACAGCGATCTTAGGCACTGGTAACACAGGACACCAGTGTCTGGCATCCTGTTACCATGGTGACAGGCCGGGCTCTCACGATAACATCGCGAGAGCCGGCCGAAGACACAGAGGGAGCGCGATCCCTCTGTGAACTCTTTCCCTGCTGCGATCTACTTAGATCGCGGCAGGGAAGGGGTTTACAGCGGGGGGCACATCTCCGATGCCCCCCCGCTGTTGCAGCGGGACGACGGCTGTGACTGACAGCCGACTCCCGCTGCGGGATAATGCGGGATCATATGTGATCTCGCGCTATTCCCAAGACGTAAGTTTAATCCCTGTTGCGGGAAGTACCCAGCTCCCAGGACGTAAACTTACGCCCTGGAGCGGGAATGGGTTAAGAGCCGTCCCAGCGATGATCGCTCCTGTGCTTTAACACATGAGTGACCATTGCTCAGTGAATAGAGTTAGAGCGGCTGGAGAGTGTTCTGGCCCACCTGCCTCCATTCACAGTAAGAAGACAATGATTCATAGATATACACAGAAGGATGAAGCGGCAAATCAACGATCATTTTATGATCTGCATGATGCATCTCTGATCATTCTTTTACTGTATGCATTTACACTGCACAATTATCGTGTAAACCACTCAATCGAACTAGCAATTTGCCCAATAATCGTGCCGTATAAAAGGGCCTTTAGTTCTCTCTCACCTGCGCACGAGTATCTTCATTTCCTGCACTGTAGAAGAAACTGCAATGAACCCCCTAAACAGTGCATCCTGGAGTCGGAATCCTCCCACACATGCTCATGACGTCAAATGGTCCTTCAGATTATCCAGCAGCTCTCCTATATGTATGACTGGTCACCTGATCATTAGACTGAAGGTCCTTTAGCCCTAAAGCTATTTCTTCCTCTGTTCAACTGCAGCGATCATCTGATTGTCTCCTTTGACTGTAGCTTAGTCTGGTGCCCAACCATTGCACCAGGGACATATGCCCCCCTGCCCCCCAGCTATGCCCCTTAACCAAGTCCTGTTATGTAATTTTCCACTTATTTAGCAAAAATAAAAAACACACAGAAACAAGGCTGTAAGTGTGTTTATTTGAAATAGCTGAAGCACAGAAAGCAATGATCCAGAAGTACATTTTGATCATTTGTTTTATATAAGAGACATTATATTTTAGTTAATTTGTTGTTTATATGCAGCATTTCTTCATTAAGCCATAGCAGTATCATTATATCATTTCTTCATTTATTACGTTATACAAGAATCCAGATGACGTCTCAGAATTTGTTCCATTTTTAAAAGACAAATGGGAGATTATAGTCATTATGGACAACATTTCGCTTGTCAAGGAAGCAAGGAAGCAAGGTAGTCCCATGGCCTACAAGAGACAAGGTACACAAAGTTATAATACATAGTTATAGATTACTAATAGAGATGAGCAAGCATACTCGTTAAGGACAAATACTCGAGCGAGTATCGTCCTTTTCGGTTATCTGCCTGCTATCCGCAAAGATTCAGGTGCCGGCGGGGGAGAGCCGGGGTGAACGGGTTGGGGGGGGGGGGGGGGGAGGAATCTCTCCCTCTCTCCCCTCCCCCTCTCCCTCCTGCTCACTCCTGCAACCCACCGCTCACACCCGCTGGCACCGGAATCTCTGCGGATGAGCAGGCAGCTACTCGAAAAGGATGATATTCGTTCGAGTATTTGTCCTTAACGAGTATGCTCGCTCATCTCAAATTACTAACATAACAAAATGTTAAAAACATGAAGGGGTCTGAGTGCTTTTAGATTGCACAGTAGATAGGATATTTGGGACAGTATAATATATTGCCAGAAAGGTGTGGATACCTAACCATTACATCTTTATTAAAGATGAGCGAGCACCAAAATACTCGGGTGCTTGTTGCTCGAGTCGAACTTTCCGCGATGCTCGAGAGTTCGTTTCGAATAACGAATCCCATTGAAGTCAATGGGCGACTCGAGCATTTTTGTATATGACCGATGCTCCGCTTAGGTTTTCACGTGTGAAAATCTGGAAAACCTACGAAAGTGATGGAAACGACAGATACGGATAGGGCAGGCGAGGGGCAACATGCAGGGCTGCATCTCAGGTTCCCAGGTCTCACTATTAAGCCACAAAAGCGGCAAGAGTGTGCCCCCCCCAACAATTTTTACTTCGGACAAACCCTCATTAGCAAGGCACACCTTAGCTAAGCACCACACTACCTCCAACCAAGCACAAGCACTGCCTGTGGAACACACCACTGCCTCTTCTCCTGGGTTACATGCTGCCTAACCCACCGCACGACCCAGTGTCCACAGCGCACACAAAAGTGTCCCTGCGCAGCCTTCAGCTGCCCTCATGCCACACGCTGGCCTCATAGCCACACCACCCTCATGTCTATTTATAAGTGCGTCTGCGATGAGGAGGAACTCGAGGCACACACTGCAGAGGGTTGGCAGGGCCAGGTAGCGACCCTCTTTAAAAGGAGGTCGGGGGGGGGGGGGGCGATAGCCCACACTACTGTTGAGAATCGATGAGAAATTGACGTTCGATCTTCATTCCAATCCTAGGCCACCTCCGTCAGGAGCTGCAAACGTGGTCATAAAGGGGACTCAGGTGCCAGCCCAGCACTTCTACACATCTCCACAATGCAGCAATACTCGGTGTGGGAAGTATGTGAGCGGGCCCTGGGTCTGCCTCTGTCTTGTGTGGTCCAAGGTGCTGCGAGTGATATAGCAATGGGGAATCTATGTGTCCACACACTACTCATTCTGTTTGGGTGTCGGATACCTCATCAACAACGCAAGGGGTAAACAATCTGCACTCTGCACCCTACCCAAGTCTGTCAGTGTTTTGGGGACAGACAGGTAAAACACCTCTATGGGAAGTCTGTGTGCACCCACAGCATGGGTGAGTCCACGGAACTTAAAGACAGTACACAAAGAAAATCAGAGTGCCCAAACATGGCAGACTTTCACTGCGTCGAGGACATAGGCCTCTGTACAAACCCTCAGCAATCACGGGCATAGAGCGGACTCCGATGCTAGCGCAGCTGTGCACGTCTCATTAGCGCTGTATCGCTCCTCTTGTTTGTCCCAATGCAGTGCCCCGGATAGCTGTGGTAACGTGAGAGAAAATACATGTTGGCTTCGGCCCACACTCCATGCCCTAGTCAGTCTGGTTTTTTTTATAGTGCCAGGCAGGTACAACACCGCTATGGGAAGTCTGTGTGAACCCACAGCATGGGTGGGTCCCAGGAACCCACAGACGGTACATAAAGAAATCCCATTGCAGTGCCCCAGATAGCTGTGGTAACGTGAGAGAAAATACATGTTGGCTTCGGCCCACACTCAATGCCCTAGTCAGTCTGGGTTTTTCTTTGGGCCAGATAGGTGGAACACCGCGATAGAAAGACTTAGTGCACCCATAGTATACACAGACCCCTGTAATATTCCTGTAGCAAAGGTATAAGCTGACCCCAGTAACAGTTACGTTGCAGAAGTCTAGGGAGACCCCAGTAACTTTTCTGTAGTAACAGTATAGACAGACTCCAGTAACATTTCATTAGCAGAAGTATAGGCAGAGCCCTGTAAATTTCTGTAGCAGAAGTATAGGCAGACCCCAGTAACATTTATGTAGCAGCAGTATACGCAGACCCCCTAGTAACATTTATGTAGCAGCAGTATTGGCAGACCCCTGTAACATTTGTGTAGCAGCAGTATAGGCAGACCCCTGTAACACTTGTGTAGCAGCAGTATAAGCAGACCCCTGTAACATTTGTTTAGCAGCAGTATAAGCAGACCCCTGTAACATTTATGTAGCAGCAGTATAGGCAGACTCCTGTAACATTTAAGTGACAGCAGTATAGGCAGACTCCAGTAACATCCTTGTGGCAGCAGTATAGGCAGACCCCTGTAAAATTTATGTGGCAGCAGTATAGGCAAACCCTAGTAACATCCTTGTGGCAGCAGTATAGGCAGACCCCTGTAACATTTACGTGGCAGAAGTATAGGCAGACCCCTGTAACATTTATGTGGCAGAAGTATAGGCAGACCCCTGTAACATTTAAGTGGCAGCAGTATAGGCAGACCACAGTAGCATCCTTGTGGTAGCAGTATAGGCAGACCCCTGTAAAATTTACATGGCAGCAGTATAAGCAGACCCCTGTAACTTTCTTGTAGCAGAAGTATAGGCAGGCAGACCCATTAAAATTTCTGCAGTAATAGTATAGGCCAACCTCAGAACCATTGGCGTACCATGGGCGTAGGCGAAGGCCGGAAAAATTAGTTGGATAAGAGTGTAGGCGTGGGCCCGAAAAATAAGTGTACCAAGAGTACAAGTGTACCTCTGAAAAATTTATCAACCGAGAGGGCAAGTGAAACCCATAAAAATTTTTTGAAAGATACAGCTCAATGTTGCTTAATTTGTAACAGAGCCTGTAGGTAGCCCTGTTGAAAAAATTGGTTCATGTTAAAGTATCAATACTTTTGAAACTTTGAAAAATTGTAAAAACATTGGTAGATGAGCCTTTTGGGCCGCAGAAAAATTGGCCATTCAGCGCGAGGACATGTTGTTTCTGGAGGAGGAGTAGCAGGAGGAGGACTTATGTCAGAGCCAGATTGACAAAGATGAATGCCCCATTTTCCCGGTGATAGAGAAGAGTGCTTTTATCTGCGGTTGCAGCGGAAAGAATCTTTAGGTTCCGTTGCTCTCCGCCGGTGGAGAAGAGAAGTCTGGGGAAATCCAAACTTTGTTCATCTTTAGGAGTGTAAACATGTCGGCACTGTCAGTTGACAGGTGGGTACGCTTATCCATGATGATTCCCCCAGCTGCACTAAACACCCTCTCTGACAAGATGCTAGCACAGGGCAGGCCAGCACCTCCAGGGCGTACAGCGCAAGTTTGTGCCATGTGTCCAGCTTTGACACCCAATACTTGTATGGAGCAAAGGCATCACGGAGGATGGTGGTATGATTGGCTACGTACTCCCTCACCATCTTTTTACAGTGCTCCCTCCGACTCAGCCTTGACTGGGGAGTGGTGACACAGCCTTGCTGGGGAGCCATAAAGCTGGCAAAGGCCTTGGAGAGTGTTCCCCTGCCTGCGCTGAACATGCAGCCTGATCTCCGCGCCTCCCCTGCTACTTGGCACTCGGAACTGCGCCTTCTGCCGCTAGCGCTGTCAGATGGGAAGTTTAGCATCACTTTGTCCACCAGGGCCCTGTGGTATTGCAGCACTCTCGTACCCCTTTCCTTTTCTGGAATGAGAGTGGAAAGGTTCTCCATGTAATGTGGGTCGAGAAAGGTGTAACCCAGTAATCCGTGTTGGACAGAATGCGTCTAACGCAAGGGTCACGAGAAAGGCATGCTAACATGAAGTCAGCCATGTGTGCCAGGGTGCCAGTACGCAAGACATGGCTGTCCTCGCTAGCAAGATGACTTTCAGGATCCCCCTCCTCCTCCACAGCCCATACACGCTGAACAGATGAGAGGCAAGCTGCATGGGTACCCTCTGCAGTGTGCTCAGCTGTCTCTTCCCCCTCCTCCTGCTCCTCACCCTCCTCCTCCTCCTCCAAAATGCGCTGAGATATAGACATGAGGGTGGTCTGGCTATCAAGCGACATACTGTCATCCCCCGTCTCCTGTTTCAACCGCAAAGCGTCGGCCTTTATGCTTTGCAACGAATTACTCAGCAGGCATAGCAGCGGGATGGTAATGCTAATGATTGCAGCATCGCCTCTCACCATCTGGGTAGACTCCTCAAAGTTTCCGAGGACCTGGCAGATGTCTGCCATCCAGGCCCACTCCTCGGTAAAGAATTGGGGAAGCTGACTACTACTACGCCGCCCATGTTGGAGTTGGTATTCCACTATTGCTCTACGCTGCTCATACAGCCTGGCCAACATGTGCAGCGTAGAATTCCACCGTGTCGGCACGTCGCACAGCAGTCGGTGCTCTGGCAGATTAAATCGATGTTGCAGGGTCGTCAGGGTGGCAGCGTCCGTGGTGGACTTGCGGAAATGTGCGCAGATGCGGCGTACCTTGCCGAGCAGGTCAGACAAGTGCGGGTAGTTTTTCAGAAACCGCTGAACCACCAGATTGAAGACGTGGCATGGCACGTGTGTGAGGCTGCCGAGCTGCAGAGCCGCCACCAGGTTACGGCCGTTATCACACACGACCATGCCTGGTTGGAGGCTCAGCGGCAAAAGCCAGAGGTCGGTCTGCTCTGTCAGACCCTGCAACAGTTCGGGGGCCGTGTGCCTCTTGTCACCTATGCTGAGTAGTTTCAGTAGTGCCCCTGCCCGCCAGTACTTGTCCACGTGTCCGTGGTTAAGTGGACCTTCCCAGTAATCGCGTTGGTGATGGCACGATTGATGTTGCGGGAGACGTGCTGATGTAGGGCTTTGACGGCGCACCAGGAAAAATAGTGGTGACTGGGGACCGAGTAGCGTGGGACCGCCGCCACCATCCTGTTTTTGAAAGCCTCCATTTCCACAAGCCTGTACGGCAGCATCTCCAGGCTGATTAATTTGGCAATGTGCACGTTTAACGCTTGAGTGTGCGGGTGCGTGGCGGCTCCAACGCTTGCGCTAGCGACAGCTGAACGCTGCGCTGAGAGACATTGCTGGATGGGGTCGAGGACAGCGGAGGTGAGGGTGTGGGTGCAGGCCTGAAGGCGCTCATGCCTGTGTCCTGAGAGGGAGGTTGGATCTGAGTGGCAGGTTGGGGCACAGGGGAAGAGGCAGTGGTGTGACCCGGAGGCTGTGAACGGCCTTCGTTCCACCTTGTGGGGTGCTTGGCCATCATATGCCTGCGCATGCTGGTGGTGGTGAGGCTGGTAGTAGTGGCTCCCCGGCTGATCTTGGTGCAACACAGGTTGCACACCACTGTTTGTCGGTCGTCCGCGCTCTCACTGAAAAACATCCACACCTTTGAACACCTAGGCCTCTGCACGGTGGCTTGGCGCGAGGGGGTGCTTTGGGAAACAGTTGGGGAATTCTTTGCTCTGTCCCTGCCTCTACCCCTGGCCACCCCACTGCCTCTTCCAACCTGTCCTGCTGCTGCACTTGCCTCCCCCTCTGAAGACCTGTCCTCAGTTGGCTTAGCAAACCAGGTGGGGTCAGTCACCTCATCGTCCAGCTGCTCATCCTCTGTGTGCTCCTCCCTTGGACTTACTGCCCTTACTACTACCTCACTGATAGACAACTGTGTCTCCTCATCATCGTCCTCCTCACCCACTGAAAGCTCTTGAGACAGTTGCCAGAAGTCCCCAGCCTCCTCACTCCGGGAACTTTCCAAAGGTTGGACATCGGTCACGACAAACTCCTCAGGTGAGAGAGGAACCATTTTTTCCCACTCAAGGCAGGGACCCGAGAACAGTTCCTGGGAGTCTGCCTGCTCATCAGAATGTATCATTTTCATGGAGTGAGGAGGCTGGGAAGAAAGAGGAGCAGCAGCCAGATGATTCAGAGTTGCAGCAGTGGACTGCGTAGAAGACTGGGTGGTCGATACATTGCTGGATGCATTTTCTACCATCCATGACAGGACCTGCTCACACTGCTCTGTTTGTAATAAAGGTCTACCACGTGGACCCATAAATTGTGATATGAAGCTGGGGATCCCAGAAACTTGCCTCTCTCCTAATCCCGCAGCAGCCGGCTGTGGACCAGGAACTCGGCCTGTGCCCACACCCTCACTTGGACCTCCGCGTCCTCGCCCGCGTCCACGTCCTCGACCCCTACCCCTACCCCTCAGCATGGTGGATTACAAATAGAGCAGACACAGAGTAATGTAAATAATTATGGAATTATTTGCGTACACTTTCACGCTGAGAGCGGTATTGTAACACTAACTGCAGGCAGAAACAAAGAAAACAGAAGGCTGCAAACTGGCCTAGCTGTGCAGTAGTGATGCACTAAAACTCCCACCAGACACCCAGTAAAATTTAAATTGTCAAAGGTAGCCCAACAAAGGAGAATTGTTTTTTTTTTGGAAAAAGAATAAAGGCTATATAGTGTGTATATCACTTTCCCTCTATCAGTGGCTGTGTTCGACGTACGCTGTGCGTAAATGTTCACTGCAGACACCGACCGGTGTAAATAATTATGGAGTTATGTGCGTAGACTTTCTCGCTGAGAGCGTTATTCTAAGGCAAACTCCAGCAGATAAAAGTAGTGAGGAAGGCCACAAACAGGCCTAACTGTGCAATAGTGCTGGACTACAACTCCCACCAGACACCCAGTAAAATTTAAACGGTCAAAGGTAGCCCGACAAAGGAAAATTGTTTTTTTTTTGGAAAAAGAATACAGGCTATATAGTGTGTATATCACTTTCCCTCTATCAGTGGCTGTGTTCGCCGTACGCTGTGCGTAAAAATTCACTGCAGACACAGACCGGTGTAAATAATCATGGAGTAATGTGTGTACACTTTCACACTGAGACCGGTTAGTGTAAGGCAAACTCCAGGCAGAAAAAAATTGTAAGGAATGCTGCAAACAGGGCTAGCTGTGCAATAGTGATGGACTACTACTCCCTCCAGACAGCCTTTAAATGCAGACGGTTAGAGGTAGCCCTGAGAAGGACCGTTGGGGTTCTTTTAGACAGGATCCTACACTACCACTGTCCCTATCTCAGCACCCTTTCCCCCTATACTCTGTATAATAGACTGCAGACTTAGAACGCTATAGCTGTAATAGCCTGCACAGCCCGAGATGGAAAAAAAAGTTTTTGGTGCAAAACTGCTCCCAGCAGCCACAACAGTATTGCACACGGTCAGATGTGGCCCTAAGAAGGACCGTTGGGGTTCTTGTAGACAGAATCCTACACTAACACTATCCCTATCTCGTCAGCAGCACTCTCCCTAATCTCCCCCAGTGTGTGTCTGAGGTGAGCCGCGGGCAGGACCGCTTTAAGTACTCGGCGGTCACTTGATCTCACCAGCCACTCACTGCAGGGGGATGGGATAGGGCTGGCACATCACAGGAGGAAGTGGTAATGCCTTCCCTGCATGTCTATTTGCTAAAAAATGGCGCTGAACATGAAGGGAAGGAAATGGAATTGACTCGAGGACCGCGTGGTGCTAGGAGAAAACATCATTCACTTCTGTAAAGAAGCTGAAGCTTGGGCATCATGGGACCTTCTAAGAGGACAATGATCCCACATACCTCAAAGTCCACCAAGGATTAGTTTCTGAAGTCCTGGAGTGGCGCAAAGTCGAAAATCATCAGCTCACCCATTTATATAGATCTGCTGTATACCACATGTTTGGATCCAGTCCCGAGTGCCAGGGACCCACAGTACAGAGAAGTCTTGAAGCAAAATAATCCAGCATTCGACATTGAAATGATAAAAAACCTTTTGGTTTAGTAGCGAAAATGTAAAATTGCACAGCAAACAATGAAGGTGGGAAAACAAGCAAAGCTACTGTACATTTTAGCTGTGCTTCTTTCCCTCTAATGTTGTTTGTTGTGTAGTTTTAATTATTACTCATAAACCAGAAGTTCTTATCATTTCACCACTGGATGCTGGATTGTTTCGCTTCAAGATTCTAGACTGACTTGAACTCCATAGAAAACATGTAGTGGGATGTGAAGAGGGCAGATGCAGCATGCAAAGCCCAAAATATTAGTGAGCTTGTGGTCATTGACCATGAAGAATAGGCTAAGATTCCTCAGAAATGCTATCAGAAACCTGTGCGTCACGTGTAGCAGGTCATTCTAGAGTGCTGTACTATGGTAAGTACTAAAAACACTTGACATGGAGGGGTTGTAGAATTCTGAGACTGCAGTAGACATTAAAAGCAGCATTTTGTATTGAATTTGGAGAAACTACTTGCTATATCAGTTGTGATGAGCTATTTAAATTGTTGTTTTGATTGTTTTTTGCAAACAGCTGAAAGTTTTTGTAGATTTGGGAAATATAATTTTCAATGGTGGTTGAATAATTCTGATTGCAAAGGCATATACATGTATAATTATCATATATATAATACTATATAATATATCAAATAATGAGAAGTAAAATGAAATTAACTTAGCATAACTCATGTGTAACATTGTAATAGGATTAAACTCACTCCTCAAAGCATTTAGGGTATGGTAGATTCCCTCCGAGGCACTTGCTTTTTAACTTTCTGGGAATATATATTACAGATCCAGGCAGACATTCAAAATGAACAGTTTCATCATGTTGAAATACACATCTTTTGTCAGGGATCCTCAAATTTCCTGTACAGGATTTTTTCTTTTGTTTGTTCCACAGTACCCTAATACGATTTTCATTCATTTTTTCAGCATATATAAAGCATGACCCTAAGACACAAAGAGGGATATTTTGTTACAAAAATAAATACTAAATGGTCATGGCACTTTGAGACAATTTGTGTTAAAGGGTTTTTCCAGGCAAGATTGTCTGGGATCCACCACTCTGCTGATCGTCTGGCATCCGGAGTGGCAGTTTCCAGCCAATCAACGATTGATGACTTAAGGCCCATTTAGACACAACGATTATCGCTCAAAGGTCGCTCAAAAGACATTTTTTGAGCAATAATCGTTGTGTGCATTTACACGGCAAGATGATCGCTCAAAATTCTCTCAAACGTCAGTTTGAGTGACAGTTTTGAATGTGCACTTTGCATAAGTGTCGAAAAGAAGGCTTACGCTGTATGGAGAAGACAAGCGGGACCACTATCTTCTGCATACAGCTGTTGTCTTCTCGGAGCGCTCAGCTGAGCACTCCGAGTGGGGGGTATGCAGAAGACAAGCGGGGCCACTTGTCTTCTGTATACAGCTGTTTTCTTCTCAGAGCGCTCAGCTGGTATAGAGCTGAGCGCTTCGAGCGAGGTATACAGAAGACAGCTGGAGCACTGTCTTCTGCATACTCCTGCTGTGTTAACCGAGCATGCACAACTGGTATACAGCTGAGCACTCTGAGCGGGGTTTGCAGAACACAGCTGGACCTCTGTCTTCTTCATACTCCGGCTGTGTTCCCCGAGCGGGATACCAGCTGAAACAATAGTATCAGCGGTATCCCACTGAGAACTCAGTGTGCGGCGCTGATAAGGCCCATTGTTCTCTTTAAGCTTGCTGAAAGACAACGATAAACGACTCGTTAACGAAAACTGCACAATGTCTGTGCAGTTAGACTCAACGATTCTCGCTCAAAGGACAGCTTTGAGCGATTTTTGAGTGAGAATCGTTTGGTCTAAATGGGCCTTTATGCTGAGGAAAGGTCATCAATAGTATTTTGCCTGTGAACTGCCTCTAACATGTAATAACTAGCAAAAGTGCAAATGGCTTAGTTAACTAAAACAATATTTTTGTATTGAAAAATTCCTAAAGTGCTCGCTGCTAGGGGTCTCCTCACTTCTTACTAATTTGCTGTCCAAAGTTGTCATCAAGTAAAGTGCATCTCTAGTAACAGATAAGTCACACACAGAAAGCGAAAGAGGTTAATAATTCATGCTGCCCAGAGAAGTCTATGAAGAGGAAAGGGGAGAGAAATTTATGCACAAATTAACTCTTGCACAGCCTATATTAATCTTTATGTAGAGCTTTGCTTAAAAACCAAATTATGGCATTGCTACTTCTCTATGCACAATACATCTCAGCATTCCTTTTGAGTCCACATCTCCCCACCTCCCCACCCTGGCCCATCACTCATCAACCAGGACATCAAATTATTGTCTAAAGTGATGGCCGACAGACTCAGCAAACACATGTAGGCTTGGCAAAGGTGGGGTTTGTGAAAGGCTGCTCGGCAGTCACAAATATTTGCAAAGTCCTGGAAACACTTGATACCATGCAACGAGTGCACCTATATCATTCGCCCCAATCTAAGACGTTCAGCTCAATTCTATTAGCATTGGTTGCAGTAAAAGCATTCAATAGTGCAAACTGGGACTGGCTAAACCTGGTGCTAAACAAAATGAATATCGAAAGTACCATTAGAACTTACATTGACATTCCATACAGCAACCCCAGAGCCAAAATACATACGCCAGGCTTTTTGTCAACCCCGGTTGAACTACACAAGAGCACAAGTTGCTACTATTCGACCTAGCGCTAGAGCCACTAATCAAAAGATTGACTGAGTCAGACGTGTATAAAGGCATAAGTATAGGCTCCCAAGAATTAAAGCTTACCCAATTCGCAGATGACATTTAACTGTTCCTAGAACACCCAAAAATGCACCAGAAACCACTATTAACAATGATAACTGAGTATGAGGCCTTCTCGGACTGTAAAATAAACCCCTTTAAAAGTGAGATACTAGAACTAGGTGCACTCTGCCCTACAACGCTAGGGACGTCGCTTGTCTGACCACCATAGAAAACCATTTATCACATACCTAAGCATCAAAATGGGAAGCACGCCAATCTCCATCTACAGGCTGAACTACCCACCGCTATTTGATAGAATTAAAAAAGAACTAAAGCAATGGCTACATCTGCCACTATCCTTATCGGGACGATGCCACCTGATAAAAATGATGAGCTTCTCAAAACTATTATACCCAATGCAGATGATCCCACTACTGCTCAAACACCAAAACATGACCTACCTAAACTTGGAATTCACTAAATATATTTGGGCAGCCAGAAAACCCTGCCTCTCACTCAAAAAGCTAATGCTGGACAAAGGAGAGGGAGGAATAGACTTTCTAAATATAAGAAATTACAGCATAGCTTGCCTAACTCACCACATAGATTGGATACAACAGACTGACGCTTATTCCTGCAGGGAAATTGGATCCAACTTAGCTGCACCCTGAGTCTTAGTAGTTTGTCTACATACAGCTTATGCAACCCTCCCAACAGACATAAAGAAATCCCAGCTACTAAGAGACACCATAATCACTTGAAGGGAACTTAGAAAGGCTTACGGCCTCCCCTTCCTCATATCTAAGAATATGCCTCTGATAGGTCACCCCAACTTTAGCAGGGGACAAAATGACAAGGTTTTGAAAACATGGCCCAAATCTAGCCGCCTACTTCATGCATGACACAGAGCGAAGAAAGCTCACCCAACTAGAACTACAACACAAATTCCATCTATTGCCCTCACAATTCTTACAAATCAAACAGGCCCATTCCTTCTGTAAAAACAGGATGACAAATCTTGCAATGGAAGCGGAGGTCACTGACTGCATGTACCAATGTCCCTCTGCAGAATGTGCCACCCCTCCCACTCTCCTCACTTTTTACCCTTAAAGGTAACACCCTTTTTTTTCAAATTTACCCCCAGACTGGAGGTTGCAGCCCCTACTTAGCCTTAAAGGCATGCTCCATCCATTCAGTCCATGACCACTTCCTTATGTATTTTACAGCCTTTCAGTATGTGTACACAGAGGTCAGTTAGATTCTCCTCAGTTTATACACACACAGTACATACACATAGAAATGAAGTAGATACTCCTTGGTACATATACATAGAGAAATGTTAGAGTCTCCTCAGTAAATACACATAGAGGTGAGGTAGATTCTCCTCACTATACAAATAATTTCCCAAGGCTTTATGGTTTCTGAGAAAAGAACTCTCAAATGTATCATGGATTATCACAGTTTTTCATGCATAGAATTGAAAATTGGTGTTGTGACCCGTTTATGTTTCCTATTTAGGACTTAAAGAATGGTTGTGGCAAATTTCACGTTTGTGCGGTACAGATGTATGTTATTAGTTACATTACATTGGGGGGTCACCTATTTTGGCACTTAGAATTGAATAATCAAGTTGTGACCCCTTTATTTTCCTATATACAGCCTAAAGAATGGTCGTGCCAAATTTCAAGTTTACACGACATCGGGAAGTTAGAGAATTAGATAAAGGTACATAACATAGAGGGTCACTTACTGTCACACTTAGAATTACATAATTAAGTTGTGACCCATTTAGTTTTCCTATTTACGACCAAAAGAAGGGTTGTACCAAATTTCAAGTTCGTACGACACCGGGAAGCTAGAGAATTAGATTAGATACATAACATAGGAGGTCACTTACTTTTGCACTTAGAATTGAATAATCAAGTTGCAACCCCTTTACTTTTCCTATGTAGGAACTAAAGAATGGTCATGGCATATTTCTAGTTTGTACAACACAGAGAAGTTAAAGAATAAGATTAAGAACATTACATAGGGGATCACTTTTGCACTTTGAATTCAATAATCAAGTTGTGATCCCCTTACTTTTCCTATTTACAACCTAAAGAATGCTTCTGCCAAATTTCTGGTTTTTACGTCACTAAGAAGTTAGAGAATTAGATTAGGTACATTACATAGGGGTTCACTTACTTTTGCAGTGAGTAGTGCGGAAGTATCGCGTGATTCCGCATCATAGCCCAGCACTGACACGCCAAGCGCTGCTCTGTGCATGTGCGGCGGCTCGCCGGCCAAGACACTCGCGGTGGATCCGGAAAGGTGAGTATGGGGTCTCTTGGGGCACACCCGGTCTGATTCCGCTGCGAGTTTTCGCTGTCAAAATCTGAGCAGGACGTGGGCATGAGGCCTAAGAAAGCCAAGACTGCAAAATTTAAAAAAAGACTTGCTTCGGCCAAGCAGCACTTCCAGTGGACTACTGAAGAGTGGAAGAAGGTCTTATGGACTGATAAATCAAAATTTTACAACTTTGGTACACCTTGCAAGGTTTTTGTATGCTTTCAAGTCGGTGAAAGGATGGTCCCTGAATGTGTGACACCAATTGTCAAACATGGAGGAGAGAGTGTGATGGTCTGGAACTCTTTCACTGGATCCAGAAATAGCAACTTGTAGAGGGTGACTGGCACACTGGACAAAAAGGGCTATCATAGTATTTTGATAAACCCTGCAATACTGGTGTACACTTATTTGGTCAGGGGTTCAAATTACAGAAAGATAATGATTCAAAACATACTTCTAGGTTGTGTCAACATTACTTGGGAAGACAAGAAGAAGCTGGTAGGCTTCAAGGAATGGAATGTCCTCCACTCCAGACAGTGAATTACCTATATGATGGGTACCTTGCTAGAGACGGGTTGCACCTTACAAAGACAGGTAAGCAAATATGTGGTGGGCACCTTGCTACACATCAGGAGAGCTTCAAACTAGAAGGATATGGGAAGAGAAGTAAAACGCCAAGCAAAAATATACAGCTAAGGAATACTATTGAGAATCTTGCTATTAGAAGTGGAAAGAAATAACAACGACAAAAAATTCAGAAGCAATGAAAGGGAGAAAGAGACACCGATCACAAACTAAAATGTGTCTACACAAATGCACAGAGAATGGAAAACAAACAAGGAGAAATAGAGCTCTTAACACAGAAAGAGCTATATGATGTTATAGGCATCACAGAAACTTGGTGGAATGATACACATGATTGGAATACAAGACTTGAAGGACACAACTCATTTACAATAAACAGACCAATAAAAGGGGAGGAGGTATTGCGTTGTATGTTTGGAAAGCATAAACCTCCACAGAGATTCAAGCTTCAGAGAATGGTAGTTCTGTAGAAACTGTTTGGGTAAGAATACAAAGAGAGAACAGAAAGGACAACATTGTAGGCATTCTCTATAGGCCACCTGGACAAGCAGAAGATATGGATGAACTCTTTCTACATCAGATGGCAAAGTTCTAAAAAAAGCATGACATAGTGATCATGGGAGATTTTAACTATCCAGACTTTTATTGGGAATCTCTCTAAGGCAAAAATAAGGTGTCCAACAAATTCTTATCCCCTCTTGCTGACAACTTTATCTTCCAATAGGTAGAAGAAAAAACAAGGGGATCTGCTATCTTGGACCTAACTCTTATCAACAGGGAAGAAATAGTTGAGGAAGTACGGGAGGCTGGGACCTTAGGTGGCAATAATCATGTTATCATTGAATTTTGGATAGCATGGGGAGGAAGACCTGAAAAGACTTAGACTTTAAGGTTGAATTTCAGAAAGGCAGATTTTAATGAACTCGGAAAAAGGGTAAGAAGGATCCAATGGCTGGATGTTCTTAAGGGCAGAAATGTCTAAGAAGCTTGGGAAATATTGTGAAATGAGATTCTCCAAACACAATTGCTAAACAGTCCCTAAAAAAAAGGAAAGATGGAAAGCATTTAAAGAGATGAGGATGGACGAACACAAAACGTTAATGCATGCTAAAAAGGAAGAAAAATATGCTTATCAAATGTAAAGATGGGGGCATATTTAAATATAATGCAGTCTGCAGAAACTGCAGGACAAGTGTCAGAAAAAATAAAGCAAATAATGAGTTGAAGCTTGAAAGAGACCCAAAGCAATAAAAAAAGAAATTGGGGTATGTCAAAAGCAATGGTTAAAAATGATGTTGAGAAGACCAAACTTTTAAATTCCTATTTTATACTAAAGGAAGCAGCAGAGGTAATGGCCGAACCACTCGCCATAATCTTTGAAAATTCCGGAAGAACAGATGTCCCAGAAGATAGGGCCAACATTTGCCCTTCTCCTATTTTCAAAAAAGGGAAGAAGGTGGACCCAGGAAACTACAGGCCTGTGAGCCTGACTTGTATACTGAGAAAGATCTTTGAACAAATTATTAAACAGCATGTATGCAAGTACATGGATGAGAATAGAGTAAATAACTAGAGCCAGCATGGGTTTGTAACAAACAAGTCATGCCAGACTAATCTAATTTTCTTTTTAATAACAAAAATCACTGACTAGGTTGATCACTGAAATACAGTAGATATAGTATATCTTGATTTTAGCAAAGCATTTAACAAAGTATCTTATACCATTCCTATAGACAAAATGATCAAATATAGGATTGACAAGGCAACCGTTACATGGATTCACAACTGGTTGTGTGATTGTACTCAAAGAGTGGTCATAACTGGCTACACATCAAAGTGGGAGAATATCTCAGGTGGGCTACCACAATGCTCTGTCCTGGACCTAGTGTTGTTCAACATCTTTATAAATGATCTAGAAGAAGGAATTGGAGTGAATTGAAGGGAAAGTTATCAAATTTTCATATTTGCCAATGATACAAAACTAGAGGGATGGCTAACACTGGAGAAGAGAGAGAGGATTCAAAAAGATCTAGACAAGCTTGAACATATGACAGGGACTTACAGAATGGTATTTAACAAGGAGAAATGCAAAGTCCTACATCTGGGTAAGAAAAATAAAGAAAAAAGCACATACAGAATGAGAGGAATTGGGCTAAGCAGCAGCACATGTGAAAAAGACGAGTAAACTAATACATTACAGACTAAACATGTGTCAGTGTAATGCAGTAGAACAGAAGGCAAACACAGTTCTGGGATGCACTATGAGGTAATTATTCTGCACCTACTCTTCCGTAGTCAGACCTCATCTGGAATACTCTGTCCAGTTCTGGGCACCCCAATTAAAAAAAAAGAAATGGACAAAGGTGAGCAAGTTCAGAGAAGAGTTACGAAGATGGTGAGCGGTCTGTGAACCATGTCCTATGAAGAATGGTTAAAAGATCTGGGAATGTTTAGCTTGAAAAAAAGAAGGCTGAGAGACTCAATAGCTGTCACAGTGCAGAAAATTCAGCCCTTTTCTCATTTGTGAATATTGTAGATAGAGAAAGGATTGAGGGTGGAGCCAAACCCGGTGGAAGGTGATAAACCAATAAGATTCTTGAATTATAGGTTTTTGGGATGATAGAGGTGATGCCTGCCAGAAAACGCTCCACCTAGGGGGGCATGAATGTGACGAGGAGAAAAGAAAAAAAGTCTGGTAAAAAGACGCAACATTCTAAAATTGATAGAAACTGAAGGTCATGGATACGGCAGTAAGAGAACTTCTCTTTCATTAGACAACGTGAAAAGATGACATAAAAAGCCAGCAAAATTATATATATAATATATATATATATTTTATTTTTTTTATTTTTTTATTTTTTCACACGCACACACACACTTTTTTAGATATTGCATTCCTCAATATGTGGTATATCTATTTTAAACCGCCGTTTGTACTAGTCAAAAACCAAAGAAAGATGCACTAAGTAATATATCTATTTTTGTGTATTTATTTTTATATTGATGTTCTCATTACTGTTATTAATATTTGATTCTATTCCATTTCATATCAGATATTCTATATAAAATGGCAAAAGCCACCACTCTCTGACGGATCACTAGTTCTCTAACTTCTCGGTGTCGTACAAAAGTGAAATTTGGCACAACAATTTTTAGATCGTAAATAGCAAAAGTAAAGGGGTGGCAACTAGATTATTTAATTCTAATTGCAAAAGTAAGTGACGCCCTATGTTATGTAACTTTCCTGTGTCATACAAACTTGAACTTTGGCATGACCATTCTTTAAATCCTAAGTAGGAAAAGTCAAGAGGTCGAAACTTGATTATTCAATTCTAAATGCAAATGTAAGTGATTCCCCCACCCCCTTGCATGTACCTAATCTAATTCTCTAATGTACCGGTGTTGTACAAATGGGAAATTTGGCACAACCATTGTTGAGGTCCTCAATAGGAAAAGAAGAGTAGGTCTCAACTTGATTATTCACTTTTAAGTGCAAAAGTAAGTGAACACCTATGTAATGTAACTAATAACACACATTTGAACTGCACAAAAATCATTTACGTACAAATCTGCACAAAAATTTCTTTACGTCCTAATAGGAAAAGTAAAGGGGTTGCAACTTCAATATTCAATTTAAAAGTGAAAAACTGAAAATCTGCCAGGCATGTATAGTTCTTTTCTCAGAAACCACATACACATCTACGTGTATACTGAGGAGAATCTAATGCTCTTCTTTGTGTATATACTGAAAAGAATCTACCTCACCTTTATGTGTATATACTGAGGAGAATCTAACTGACCTCTGTGTGCATAAACTGAGGACAATGTACCTCTCCTCTATGTGTATATACTGAGGAGAATCTATCTCACCTCTATGTGTATATACTGAGACGAATCTAATGCACCTCTATGTGTATTTACTGAGCAGACTATAACTGACCTCTGTGTGTATATACTGAGGATAACATAACTGATCTCTGTGTGTACATACTGAGAACAAACTAACTGACCTCTATGTGCATATACTGAAAGGTTGTAAAGTACAAATGGAATCAGCCATGGACTTCAGGGATGAAGTATGCCTTTAAGGCTAAGAAGGGACTGCAAACTCCAGTCTGGAGTTAAATTTGAATAAAAAGGAGCATTACCTTTACGGGTAAAAAGTGAGGAGAGTGGGTGGGGTGACAGATTCTGCAGAGGGACATCGGTACATGCAGCCTGAGGAGAATCTACCTCACCTATGTGTGTATATACTGAGGAGAATATAACTGACCTCTATGTGTACATACTGAGGAGAAACTACCTCACTTCCATGTGTGTATACTAAGGAGAATCTAATGCTCTTCTATGTATATATATTGAGGAGAATCTAACGCTCCTCTATATGTATATACTGAGAAGAATCTAAAGCTCCTCTATGTGTATATACTGAGGAGAATCTACCTCACATCTGTGATTATATAATGAGGAGAATCTAACTGACCTATGTGCGCATATACTGAAAGGCTGTAAAGTACATGAGGAAGCAGCCATGGACTGTAGGGATGGAACATGCCTTTAAGGCTAAAACGGTACTGCAAACTCCAGTCTGGAGTTAAATTTCAATAAAAAGGAGCATTACCTTTAAGGGTAAAAAGTGAGGAGAGTGGGAGGGGTGACACTTTCTGCAGAGGGACATCGGTGCATGCAGCCTGAGGAGAATCTACCTCACCTCTGTGTGTTTATACTGAGGAGAATATAACTGACCTCTATGTGTACATACTGAGGAGAATCTACCTCACTTCCATGTGTATATACTAAGGAGAATCTAATGCTCCTCTATGTAGATATATTGAGGAGAATCTAACGCTCCTCTATGTGTATATACTGAGGAGAATCTACCTCACCTCTGTGTGTATATAATGAGGAGAATCTAACTGACCTATGTGCACATATACTGAAAGGCTGTAAAGTACATGAGGAAGCAGCCATGGACTGTAGGGATGGAGCATGCCTTTAAGGCTAAAAAGGTACTGCAACCTCCAGTCGGGGGTTACATTTGAATAAAAAGGGGCGTTACCTTTAAGGGTAAAAAGTGAGGAGAGTGGAAGGGGTGGCACATTCTGCAGAGGGACATCGGTACATGAAATCTGGGGGAATCTAACATTCCTTTATGTGTATATATGTTTTATTTCTCGGTTCCTCTGAACTAACCACGACTGTACCAAATTAACTTAGGCAAAGCCGGATATATCAGTTAGTCTAATGTAAATTTATGTCATTCTATATACCATATGTATTTTATTCTATATATACACACTATATATTTTATATCTATTGCTATTTTTATATTCTATTATGCATTTACTGTTTGTACTAATGTATTTGACGCATATTCAGTTTTTATGCATATATATTTTTTCCTTTCTCCTTGCCTTTTTTCATTTGCACAAGAAAAGACTAGAAGCAAGGAGATGAAACTGAAATGGAGAAGACACAGATTAGATTTTAGAAGAAAACTTTCTGACAGTGAGGGTGATCAATTAGTGGAACAGGTTACCACAGGAGGTGGTGAGTGCTCCTTCAATGGAAGTCTTTAAACAGAGACTGGACAGACATCGGTCTTGGATGATTTAGTGAATCCTGCATCTAGCAGGGGATTGGACTAAATTATACCTTTCAACTCTACGTGTCTATCCTTAGGATATGTTATCTATAGTGAAACACCAAGGACCCGCCACTCGGGATCCCTGGTGACGTGACAATCGCCAAGCCAGCAGTCAGTGCAGGACATGCATCAGAGAGGATGGAGGAAGAAGTGGCTGGGTTTACTTTACCCTGTGAGCCCCTGGTGATTTATTATTAATGACCACTTTTGTATCACCAGCAGCTCGGCGCTCACTGGAGGCTGTTGGGAAGCCTGTGCTGGGGCAATATTATTCCAAGGTGAGAGGGAGCGATGCAGCTACTAAAATCAGCAGTGGATTCTGTTATGTTTTTATGCAGAAATGCTTTGGAATTTTTGCTGGTCTGAACATACCCTTAATGTTCCAAGGTGCTCACACCTACTCAGTTTTAACAGAGAAAAAAAACAAACAGTGTACCTATGTAATGTAACAGAGAAAAAAGAAAGTCTGAGCAGGTGGAACAATTACAGAGCTGGATGCAAAATAGAGACAGCAGGTGGCGCTATTCCAATATTAGACCTGGAGTATCTGAGGATAGAAACATTTTCTAATTCTAATATTTCTCAAGGGGACAACCCCTTTAATTAACCTGGAGAAATCTGTTAGATAAAAGAGAAGTTTGTGAGTGTTTCTATGAGGACAGATGTGTTAGGAGTCCAGACGAAAACATGACTAGAGAAGTGGGATTAGGGTGTTAGTGGTAAGGTTACATGCACACGAGCGTTGCAAAACTTGCGCCTGAAATTCTCAGGCACAACTCAGATTGGACAGCACACAGACATCCCATCTGTGTGCTGTCTACATTGACATGTACTATTTGTGTCTGAAAAGCCCGATTTTTTGGTTCCAAAAATAGGATGGAAAAAAAAGCTGCGTGCATGTACCCTTAGAGAAACACATGTTGCTTCTAGACGATATCATGGTCACCTTCTATAGGAATGAAAATCCTTTTTTCTCGGTTAATAAATGATTGATTTTGTTTCCTTAGAACATGCCTTATGTGACATTACCTATCTTGTAGCAATCTGGATATTTCAGGATACCGTTGTTACATTTTATCATTAGCTCTGCAGGATCTGTTATGTTATATCCAGAAATACATTGAAACTGAACATCTTCATTGTCGCGATAATTTAGTCCTCGATTATCCTTTAGTCGTACATTGTGTTCTCTCATGTCATTCTGCTGGACAGTGCATGACGCTGTGACAAAATATAAAAAAAACATAATTTAAAAAAATCAGTGTGCAAGTCAGACAACTTATTCTGTAAGCTGGCGGTATGTATAATAAGCTTGTGTGTTTTTATTAGCCTGTATTAGTGTATATGTTGTACTGATAAGTAGTCTGTATTCTGCTTGTGCAGAAAGCGGAAAAGTAGCATACCCACGCTAGAGCAGCTCAGTGAATAAATACTGTACCAGAACCAAGCTTATAACATACAGTATGAACCAATGTCAGTACACAGATACAATTCCAAAATCAAGCTCATAATATAAATACTGCCATGGAACCAAGTTCATAGCATAAATACATAAGCAGAACTAAGCAATTGTGTTGCTGGGGCACTGCGGGCTGACAGTAGCACCTTGTAACATCAGAGGGCAGAAGATAGAGCCGGGAGGAGGATGATTCATGAGGTTCCGTAAGATACTGTTGCAAAGCATAAAAAAAATCATCTAGACCTAAGGGGGACAATTAGTGTTGCTTGTCATGAAAGCGCCATAAAATTAACCCGATTTTTCGGCAAATCGGATCAGGTGAGTTGGACACGATTTCTTTTGCGGAAAAGACAGACATCAATCAAATTTCCCAAAATGCCTAGAACAGAGGTCAGCATGCAGTTAATCAGCAGCCAGGGCACCTTGATGACGTCACTAAATATATCCTCCATCTATCTTGCATATAGGCAGCATTTTCATTGGATGCCAGCATCACATGACCCAGCTATATATAACACAGGCACGGCATTACCAGCAACTATTGTAGAGATAATCAATTGAAAAGTTTAGCACATGACACTGCGTCTGTGTTCCTTCCACTTTGTAATCACACACTGGCTTGGGATCCCGCTTGGACCGCTCCACCGCTCCGTCCACGTGGCCACGCAGATAAGGTAAATGAAGAAAATGCTGTCCTTATAGCATCAAGACTCCTTGCGGAGTAGAAACGCGTCCTGTCTAGCGTCTGACTGCTTTTATGTAGCACTTCATATTAATAAAGGCTTCTGACACTATCACCGTAAGGACGGCATTTTCTTCATTTACCTCATTGTACAGATAAGCACAGGATAGAGAAGCAGGAGAGATATTTTGTAGAGGATATATTTCTGCAGGTGAGAAAAATTGTATACCTGCAGAGAGCTTTTCCGACTTAGTATAATTTCCCCCAGTGTATAGTGTGCTTAATACTTGAAGAAGTGCACGCCTCTAAATGTATTAAGCACATCCCTGGCTGCTCTGTGTGCGTTCACTATAATATACGACTGGTGTAAATGATATATAAGTCTGCCTGTCTGGGATGGCCACACCCCTTCCTGACAAGCCACGTCCAAAGAGGTGGAACTGGTGCAGAAAGCTGAAAAATTGCGTCAAATTGTGCGAATTTCTACGCCACTTTTCTGACGTTAAGCCTACTAGTAAGTACCCCATAGTGTGTGTTTGTGGCCTCAGACATTGTTCAAAGTCACAAGTCTGGCTAATGTAAATTACTAGCATACATAACGCAGCTGCCAGTGAGTTTTCTGCAAACTACAAATTTAGCTGAAAAGTTAAGTAAAACTAAACAAAAAAACCTAAATTAAAAAAAAACCATCCTTAAAATTTGGCAGTGCTGAATATGGCGGAAATTGTGATGAGTAACAGGGGTAAACCAATGCTTTAGCTACAAAATTATTATTCTTTTTTACGCTTATAACAAGAATAGGACTAGACAGTATTGGCGATGCAAGGACTGTGACAGTTGCAATGCTAGGTGTATTACAACTGCTAGTCTAGACAATATTATGGTGTATAAAGACAGCGAGGATGATCACCGACATGAATCAGGCATGGATGGAGACGTTAGGAAAGTTAGGAATAATCTAAAGAGAAGGGCCCAACACAATATGCATGGTCAACCCTCACACGTTATGTGAATGGTTGTAGGACAAGTTCAGCAAGATGAAGTATCACTTATGTTGCCGGAGAGGAATAGTTTGTGGAGGCAAGTCGATAGATGACAGAACACTACAAGGCCTCATACTCCCACAAGTTTGGTTGGCGTTGAGATACCAGAAGAATATAACGTTTCATGATGACAGATTTCTTTTTTATGATTCTGGTCTACAGGACGAGGATCGTCTTTTTGTTTTTGCCACAACGGAGAACCTAAGTGCAGCATGTGAAATCTCGCGTGCGAACTGGGCAGGTGTCTGGAGCAGAGCAGGTAGTCACTAACCTTGTCACAGGGCAGTAACACACCTGGGCCAGTAGGTCCGCACAAGCAGGGCTAAAAGGATCCCACTGAGGAGTGGGGTTGGTACTATAAAATAAAGTCACTTGTGACGCCAGCACCTTTGTTAGTGTAAATGAAACTAAGATGTGATAGCAAATTCAAAGGTACAAAAATTTACTATGCTTCTTGTGTCAGTTTGTGAGTTAAATTTTCTTCACAGCAATTACAGAGGAGTTTAAGACATTGCAATAAGACTTGTACCGGTATATATGTAGCATTTAGCTACAAGTGGAGAAGAGATTAAAGTAGCTATGCTATGTGCTGAAATACTGCTAAAATGACTGATTAGAAATAGAGAAGGATCCCTGAAAGATTTCACTGTACAAACATAGAATTGCAAAATGGCCGCTGACACTGAGTGTAATAACTGATCCCAAAATGGTGGCCAGTGGCTATCTGATCTTGCTTCTAGTGAGGCGCCGTTCCCTTCTGTGATAATTAAGAATGACTCGAGAAATGTTAGATGCTTTTCTGAGGTAAAATATTTAGGGAACTAACTCTGCTTGCTTTTATCTTCCTTCTACTAATTAGACTGAATGTAAACTTGTAAGCACCGAAACGCGTTGCCTGTCATATTAAAGCTTTGGATTGTACCTCTGTGGACTCGAGTGTACCGCCCTTTGATGTTGGAATCTACACTTCAAGGCGGGGGTTTCTGAACATGATACCCCCCTCCTGCTCAGCAAGTGCCGTTCCTTTGTCATTTCTTCTATATTTTGGACAAGCATTTTTCCCATACCACAGTATCGTGAAGCGCAAAGACGTTTTTTCTAATAGACCATTATTTGTATTTCTCTCTCTCGGGGGGCTCTCTTTGTCAAGAGAAGACCTCCTTATGTCCTGCAGCTCTCCCTATGTCCCAGCGATCGGATACATGTGGATGAGAATTTGAAGATACAACCTTGCTGCGCATTCCTACTGTGTTTCCTGTATAAACAGTAAAAGGATTTGAACTGAAAATACTGGCCCTTTAATCAATAATGGAAAAATCATGGAGGGGAGGCAAATCTATTAAATAATTTCTTTTCAAGTATATTCACGAATGAAAAAGAAATGTCACACGAAATGCAGGGGAATAAAACGAACCCGCTGCTAAATATTGCATGCCTAACACAGGAGGAAATGCAGAGCCTATTAGAGAGGAATAAAACTGATAAATCACCAGGCCCAGATAGAATACACCCAAGGATTCTAAGGAAACTAAGTGACATGATAATTAGATAGCTATTTCTTATATTTATGGACACGATAGAAATCAGGGTGGTACCACTAGATTGGCGCATTGCCAATGTGGTTCTAACATACAAAAAGGGCTCAAAAAGAGAGCCTGGTAACTGCAGGCCGGTAAGTCTCACTTCAATAATTGGAAAAATATTTGAGGGGTTTATGAGAGATGCCATCCTGGAATACCTTAAGGAAAACAACAGTATAACCCCTCATCAGCATGGGTTCATGAGGGGTCGATCATGTCAGACCAATTTAATCAGCTTCTACGATTAAGTAAGATCTAGGCTAGACCGGGGGGAGAATCTATTGATCTCGTATATCTAGATTTTTCTAAAGTATTTGTCACCGTGCCGCATAATAGGCTGATAAATAAAATGAGATAGCTCGGTCTGGGCAAAAACGTGTGTAGTTGGGTAGATAACTGTCTCAGAGATAAAAAAAACAGAGGGTTGTAATAAATGGTTCATACTCTGATTGGGCCACCGTTGCTAGTGGGGTGCCACATGGCTCAGTATTAGGCCCCATTCTGTTCAATATATTTATCATTGACCCGATAGATGGACTTCACAGTAAAATATCAATATTTGCAGATGATACAAAATTATACAAGACAATTAATACAATGCAAGACCATGTGCATCTACAAAAGGACCTAGATAACTGGGGGCTTGGGTAAAAAAAAAAGGCAAATGAAGTTCCATGTTGATAGATGTAAGGTTATGCACATTGGCAGGAGAAACAGATGTCACCAACACACACTAAATAGGGAACTGCTAGGGAAAAGTGATATGGAAAAAGACCTGGAGGTACTAGTGGACTGTTGATTTAACTGGAGCAATCAAAGCCAGTCAGCTGCTGCCAAAGCAAAATAAATCTTGGGTGCATTAAAAGAGGCATAGGGGCGAGGGATAAGAACATTATCCTCCCACTATATAAGGCACTTGTCAGGCCCCACATGGAATACTGTGTACAGTTCGGGACACCGGTGCTCAGAAAAGATGGTGCAGTGCTTGAGGGGGTTCAAAGAATGGCGACTAAGTTAATAAACAGAATGAGAGGACTGTAATACCCAGAGAGGCTATCAAAATTGGGATTATTTACCCTGAAAAAAAGACGGTTAAAGGGGTTGTCCGGCCAGAAACATCATATCTCATTACTTCTGTTTGCCCATTTCCATGCACTTTGTAATATACATTGTGCATGGAAAATGAAGCAAACAGAAGTTTTGGACTTACCTTTAGGGGTGCCCCCCCCTGTGTTGACCCTCGGTCGTCCCAGGTTACGACAAGAAATCTTCTGCATTTCTTGTCGGGCCGGCAGCAGCTCTCGTCGGCGCTGGAACGCTCCTCTTCCCTTCCGCGCATGCGCAGTCCTTCTTTCTTCTGCCGGGACCGCGCTCTTTACCTCATCATCGCAGGGGACGCGCGCCGCCGGTCGGCGCATGCGCAGTACACTCACTTCCTGGTTTCATATACCAGAGCGGAGTGAGTGACTGCCTGCCGCTGCTGCTTGGACAAGAGCCAAGAAGACACCGTCGGGACTTTAAAAGTATGTGAAAGGGGAGAAGGGGAGTAGGGGAGAAGGGGAGAAATGTTGGAGAGATGGATGGATGGATGTGTGCACGGGGGTGGGGTGGGGGGGTGCAGTGATGTGTGTGTGGTGTGCACGGACCGGCTGTCAGAAGTCCCGGGGGAAGGGGGGGTGTGTGGAGTGGGAAAGATCGATGGATGGATGGATGGATGGATGTGTGCAGGGGAAGGGGGGGGGTGCAGTGATGTGTATGTGCATTGACCCGGCTGACAGAAGTGTGTGTGGGGGGGGGGGTCATTGTGAGAGGGGCACTATGAGGGCATGTGTGTGTGGGGAAATGTTTTACTTTACTTTAGCAGGGGGCGGGGCCTGGGCGGGGAGAGACTGTAGAGCAGTTCAATAGAGGTGGGCGTGTCGTGGGCGGGGCTAGGACGTGAGCTGAGGGAAATCCTGCCTTTTCATGTCTTACTACCATCGGGAGCGCGCACACAGAAGAGGGGGGGGCGCAGGGCATGTGAGAAGGCAGCACAGAGGCGCCATCTTTGAAAACTGCAGAGAAGATCAGTCTAAGGTAATAAACTGACATTGCAGCTGATCTGCTGGCCGGTTTGACCCCCTGTATGCTGTCTGTTACTATCCTTACTGAAAGGGAAGCAGCAGCATTATAAAAATTTTTACCCTGTGTGGCCGGACAACTCCTTTAAGGAGTGATCAAATAACTATGTACAAATACATTAAGGGAAAATACAAGGATCTCTCCCATGATCTGTTTATACCCAGGACTATGACGGTAACAAGAGGGCATCCGCTACATCTAGAAGAAAGCAGGTTTCATCACCAAAATAGAAGGGGGTTCTTTACTGTAAGAGCAGTGAGACTGTGGAACTCTCTGCCTGAAGAAGTGGTAATGGCAAAATCCATAGAGGAGTTTAAGATGGGACTAGATGTCTTTCTAGAATGCTATGATATTATAGTATACAGACATTAGGTGACCAGCGGGTTGTTGATCTTAAGTGTTGATCCAGGAATTACTCTGGTCGCCATTGTGGAGTCAGGAAGGTTGCCTTCCTCTGGACCAACAAGGAAGGGGATGAAACAGGCTGAACTAGATGGACATTGTCTTCATTCAGCCTAACATACTATGTTACTATGTTAGATTGGACATAGTGATATACAGGACAAATTGAGATTGTCCACCTGGACGCGTTTTTACTTGGACAAACTTATGAAAGGACAAGAAAATCTTGGACCAACTGCCCTCGAACCAGATAGGTGTATGCCCTGCTGTGTTCAGGGTTCAGACTTTGAATTTTATTCCTCTGAGCCTGTTCTGGCACAAATAAACTTCTATGTTTCCTGAAGAATCAGCCTCGGTGTCCTGAATCCCATAACACCTTTATTACAGTTTCAAGCGCTGCATGATTGACAACTATATTATCTTCTTGCAATATAAAATGTGCAATACTTTTTATCCAATACTGTTTTTCATAAAATGTTCCACCTCTTACCTACACACTTTGGTGGTTTCAGATTCCATTTTCCTTCTGATGTGCAGAAAATCTCAGAAGCGCCCCTTAATTTAAGGTTTGTGTCATTGCATTCAAATCTAACCACTTGACCAACTGAATATTCTTTATCATATGAAGTGGACACAATAGTAACGTTCTTTGCAGCCTTAACTGGTGGGCATTTCGTGACTGAAAGAGATTAAAGAAAACATCCAAGGGTTCAACTTATACTTCCAAATGAATAAAATCATGTTAAATACACATAGTGTTTTTTTTCTTGGGGGTCTTTCACAGGAATCTGAATAAAATATCGTTCAGTGTAAATGCATGCACCAACTGAATGACAAGCAATAATTAGTTTGCTTATCATTTCTCGTTCAGTTTATGCACGCATAAAAGCTGAATGATTGGCCAATTTAAATATGCAGTTGTTCATCTACGAACAACTGCTTGTTTCCCGTGAATGTAGAGCAGCTGGAATCATCGTCCACCCACTCCACCTGCATAAACTGAGTGATAATCGCTCCTGCGTAAAAGTACAGGAACTATTATCGCTGAAACGACTGTCGGCATATTTATTCCTACCTTAACATGTCTGCTGTGAGGAGATTTCTAGAGACTAAATGATAAATGTGTATCTTCCTGATGAACCGAGGCTTGTACACTGCAATGGGGAAAAGCGTTGGAGTGTAAAATATAGGGTTTATTTGCCAGCAGGCAAGAGGTGCATAATTTAATCAATTTAAATGATTGAGGAGCAAAAAGTGTCCCAGTGCTCTTGCAGATGCGCCTGACGTGATTGCACTGTGAAGGTAGCGCTATCACATGCTCATGCAAGCATAACAGCACTGCCTATTATCCTTTTTTGCGCTTCCGGGACTGTTCACATCAACACGGGACACACCCATGCCATGATTAAACTGGCTGGCAGCCTAATTAGTCCCTGTTGTTATCAATTAGAACGACGAAATTGCACAGTTTAGTGCGCAATTTCATTCAGGACAAGTGCCCATTTGCACACTCCCATATACCCCCGTGTAGCCTTTGGTGAGCAAGACAGACAAAAATTGAACAGATTACGTATATTTTTGAGTGCGCAAAACTATAGCGCAAAAACACTCAATGTGAGAGAACCCATGGGCTCTATTGTATGCAGTTTGCACGAGCAGTTTTGCCCCCAAAAACAGCTGTGTGAAGGAGCTTCATTCACACAAGCATATTTCGGCCGCAATTTCATGCCTGACCGATATACACTGCCCATCTGATGCATTGGTTTACCATGCATCAGTTCAAATGGGCGTATTCTCGCAGTGTAAAAGCATCCAGCCGGCCAAGACAGCACATACGGCTTTTACGACAGCCAGTAAAGATAGTTCAGGAACTATCTTTCCCGGCTGGAATACAACAGCTGCTTCCATAGACTCCTATGGGATCCTATGGTAGCTGCCACAGAAGGGAAGTGGAATGGAGTTTAACAGCATGTCTGCTAAACTCCCATCCCCTTTCCTCCTCCTCTCTGCCCCTTGCTGGCTATTTGCAATGGGAGGGGCAGGATAGGGTGGGAGTTGGTGAGCAGGGAGAAAGGGGAGGCAGTTTAGCAGAACTAAACTGTCTTCCCCTGCCCAACGGCATTGCAGGCTTGATGTATATGCGCTGGACCTGTGCCATCTGAATGGACACAAAAATGGCAGATTTGTGCACCAGTGCATGTGATTTTTGGTCGCACTGTGGCCGGGACACGGCCAACCGAAAATCGCTACGCTTGTGTGAAAGAGCCCTAAATCTGTTGAATGGCACTTATGCCAGGTTATTTTTGTTGCAAAAATTCAGGTGCATTTAGCTTTGTAAGTCTCCCCCAATGTTGTTACAAATGCTTGTTACTGGATCTGATGAACTATGCAATTCAGTCAGTGCAGTTGTGGAACTACCATATCCGGCCATGAAAATATTTTTCTATAGTTTTATAAATATTCACTCAATATCCACTTTAGGGCTTATTCAGATGACTGTATATCAGCCTGGTATTCACGCCAGCCGATATACGGCGTCCCTCTCTGCAGGGGGAGGAGACTGGGAGATCCGGGAGCAGTGGACTGAACTCCCGCCCCCTCTCCACCCCCTTTCTGCCCCTCTCCACCCCCTTTCCGCCCCTCAACACTATTTGCAATGGGAGGGGCTGGGCAGGGGCGGGGCTAAGTCCCAGAAATTAGCTCCGCCCCTGCCAGCCCTCTCTCATTGCAAATAGTGCAGAGGGGCGAAAAGGGTGAGGAGAGGAGGCAGAGAGGGGGCGGGAGCTCAGTTCACTGCTCCCGGCTCTTCCAGCCTCCTCCCCCTGCAGAGAGGGATGCCGTACATTGGCCGGTGTGAATCCCCGGCCGATAAACGGTCATCTGTGTAAGCCCTTAAACACATGATTTTTACTCAGCGTTTTTCCAGATTAAGGGTGCATTCAGACGACCATATATCGGCCGGGTATTCATGGCGGCCGATAAACGGCGTCTCTCTCTGCAGGGGGAGGAGACTGGAAGAGCCGGGAGCAGTGCTCTGAGCTCCCGCCCCTTCTCTGCCTCCTCTCCACCCCTCTACACTATTTGCAATGAGAGGAGGCCGGATGGAGGTGGGGCTAAGTTCCGGGAATTAGCTCTGCCCCGTCCCGCCTCTCCTCATTGCAAATAGTGCAGGGGGGTGAAGAGGAGGCAAAGAGGGGGCGGGAGCTCAGAGCACTGCTCCCGGCTCTTCCAGCCTCCTCCCCCAGCAGAGAGAGACGCCGCATATCGGCCGGCGTGAATACCCTTAAAAAGATAAATAAATAAATAATTTGCTGTGGCCCATTGTTAGCTGTAGCCCAAAAGGAAGCTATGAAATGCACTACAAGCAGTGCACTTTTTTTTATTTTTAAGTCCACGACTTCTTTCAAAGTGTAGCATGCTCTGGGTATGCCATTCTTTTCAGACATTTTCCCATGGACTTTTCTATAGGAAAAAAATCTTGCAAAAAAAACAGGACAAGAATGCGTGAAGCAAAAAAAAAAAAAAGCCATAAAAAAAGTTTGCAAAAAATGCAAGAATTTCATAGGATTTCTACAAGGAAAAAAACCTGCCACAAAAATGTCTGTAAGTGAAGCCTACTAGAGATGAACAAGTATACTCGCTAAAGGCAATTGCTCGAGCGAGCATTGCCTTTAGCAAGTATCTCCCCGCTCGAGACTGAAGGTTCGGGTGCTGGCGCGGAGGAGCGGTGAGTAGCGGCTGTCAGCTGGAAGGAGGGGGGGGGGAGAGAGGGAGAGAGAGATCTCCCCTCAGTTCCACCCCGCTCTCCCCCGCAGCTCCCTGCCCGCTGCCGACACCCGAATGTTCCGTCTTGAGCGGGCAGGTACTCGCTAAAGGCAATGCTCGCTTGAGCAATTGCCTTTAGCGAGTATACTCGCTCATCTCTAGACACTACCCACTACAGGTTTTTTTTTCACTGCGAAATTCGCTGCAGTTTTTTTCCTGCAGGGGTCTATGGGACGTGTAATGTTAAAATAGCGATCGTGCAAAATCGCAATTTGCCGTGAAATTGCGATTTTGCGTGATTGCGATTTTAACATTACAAGTCCCATAGACCCCTGCAGAAAAAAAACGCTGTGAATTTTGCAGTGAAAAAAAACTGTAGAGGGTAGTCACCCTAAGGCTGCCTTCACACAGGTGTCAAAATCACGTGAGATTTGTGTGTTGTGAGGCGCATAAATCTCGCACAAATATAAACCCCATTCTTTTAAAGGGGGTCATGCATATGAATGATGTTTTCCTGCATTGCACCATGATGCGATGCAATGCAGGAAACAAATTGCAGCATGTTCTATCTTGCTGCGTCATCTTGCATCGCAGCACCCATTACTTTCAATGGGGCCTGCAGCAGCAACAGGGCTGGCTCCTTTGGAAGTAATGGCAGAAACTCTGCAAGCCTATGCCGCGGCTGTGACCGTTACGGCGGAGCATTGCTTCTTCCCTGCAATGATGCAAGGCTGTTTTGCCGTGACAATGTCTTGCATTCCTGGGAAATTCACATGGTGGAAAGCTGACCACCCTTTGCGTATGTACGCCAGGAAGGCAAAATATCAGACACTTGCGTGGAAGGCCAGAAGGCCTGAGAAATTTAAAATCTCCCTGCTCCCATCTGTCAAACATAACCGAGAGCAGGGAGATGTCACTGGGAGCCGCAGTATGCGGTCCCTGGTCACGTAATCGCTGTTATCCAATGTAAAGTTAAAAAAAAAGTTTTCAAAAGTTAGTTGCATCTTCCCAGATCACAAAATAACAAAAAGCTTGTATTCACTCCTTCGAGCTCCGAACATGTCCACTGCCAGCGATTCTGGGTCCTCCTGGTTGTTGGAGATACAACAGCTTCAGCTTGTCATGTATATTACTGAAGGGACTGCAGTTTACTAACAGGACAGTAGATGGCGCTGTCACTAATACTTATACATAGTCTTTCTGGTATTGAAATATTTTTTGCTGTACTGCTGTATACTCTCTGGTTTTTCCCCTTCCTTCTTCCTGTCTGCATATGGTCCACCATGTTAAGTTCATCTCTGTGAATCCCCGGATAAAGCCCAGGACGGGAGACGGTGCGGCCAAGTGAGGAGTTTGATACAAGGAAGCTTCCAGAAACATCTCCCAAAGATGTTTCTGGAAGTAAGAGACTGTGAGATAAAGGAGTGACATTGGCCAGCAGCTCAGAGCTTAAAGGGGTTGTCCCGCGGCAGCAAGTGGGTCTATACACTTCTGTATGGCCATAATAATGCACTTTGTAATGTACATTGTGCATTAATTATGAGCCATACAGAAGTTATCAAAAGTTTTTCACTTACCTGCTCCGTTGCTGGCGTCCTCGTCTCCATGGTTGCCGTCTAATTTTCGCCGTCTAATGGCCAAATTAGACGCGCTTGCGCAGTCCGGGTCTTCTGCTTTCTCAATGGGGCTCCGTGTAGCTCCGCCCCATCACGTGCCGATTCCAGCCAATCAGGAGACTGGAATCGGCAATGGACCGCACAGAAGCCCTGCGGTCCACCGAGGGAGAAGATGCCAGCGGCCATCTTCACCGGGTAAGTAAGAAGTCACCGGAGCGCGGGGATTCAGGTAAGCGCTGTCCGGTGTTCTTTTTTAACCCCTGCATCGGGGTTGTCTCGCGCCGAACGGGGGGGGGGGGGGGGGGGGTTGAAAAAAAAAAAAAAACCCGTTTCGGCGCGGGACAACCCCTTTAAACTCACAGTGGCCAAGCTGAACAATGACAATCATCATGCTATGGAAGTTTAAGGTGGAAATGCTATTATCCAGAGATGACTTGTGGGAGGTTATCACTACAGAGAGGCCACAGGACAATGACCACAACTGGGACAAGAAAAACAGACAGGCATGGGCCACCATAAGCTTACTAGTGGAAGATGATCGGCTCATACACATACGCAATGAGAGTACAGCGAAAGACATGTGGAATGTACTGAAGAGACTGCATGAAACATCCAGTCTGAACAGCGAGTTGTTTCTGATGAGAAAACTTTACACTATGAGGTATAGCAGAGAAAAATACATGCAGGAGCAAATAAATGCCATGCTGGAGGCGATCGCACAACTCAGATCAGTTGGGGAGGAAATGACAGACAGGCACACCGTGGCCATATTGCTGTGCAGTTTACCTGACACATACACTGCACTGATCAATGCGCTGGAGACAAGACCTGAGATGGATCTGACACTGGCATATGTTAAGACCAGGCTCATAAAGGAGTATCAGAGAAGAAAGGAACTTGCACATGACTCCACAGAACCCTGAAACCAGAACAGCTCTTAACCCTTTGCAATCCAATTTTGGATTCAGGGTTTTCTAGAGGGTTTTCTCTTTCTGCCATTATACAATGGCGCCATCTGCTGGCTATACCAAGTACTGCGGTATGGGACATGCTGGAGAGGCCGCCGACAACAGAGCGGCCAGTAATGTACAGTAAGAATACCCTGATGGATGTTTTCCGACATCGGAGCTGCACAGCCTTCAATCTGAATGTCTTCAGATGTCAGATAGTGGACTGGAGGGTTAAAGCTACAGACACAAGGTCACACAGGAAGGAAACCAGGGTATGTTTCAGATGTCACAAACAGGGACACTTACATACAATGTCCCTCTCGGACTAAACAAAAGACCAAAGCGACAATCTCTGACCAACGTGAAGAAAACTGGAGTGGCACATTTAAAGTAACAGGCAATCATAAATCGCAAGGCTGGTGCATCGACTCTGGGGTAACTAGCCATATGACAACCAATAGAATTTTTTTCACAGAACTTGATCTGAATAACAAAAAGACGAGTTATCTTGCAGATGGAAGTGAAATATGTGCAGAAGGATATGGGCATGGAACCCTAGTGTGCCCCAATGATGCGGGACACAATTTAGCCATATCCGTTAAAGATGTGCTGTACGGCCCCTATCTAGAAGGAGGACTGTTGTCTGTAAAGTGTCTGACCACTAACGGACTCACTGTAAAATTTCAAGCTGACAAGTGTTTTATTCTAGAGGGCAAGCAGACAATAGCTAGTGCCAAGCTGGACGATCATCTGTATCACCTCAACACAATGAAGGAACAGGCAAAACTATGCGCACATAGGCACAATGACTGTATACACATGTGACACAGGCGTTTAGGTTACAGACACCCAGAGTGCATACAGGAACTACAAAACAGGAACCTGAGAAAGGATCTAACAGTATCCCCCTGTGCAGTTACTGTAAAGTGTTACCAGATCAACACTTGCTAAAGCAAGTCAGAATAGAGCTTCAAGACCGCTTGACCTAATTCATAGTGATGTATGTGGTCCCCTAAACCCACCTACACCTGGGGGCAACAGGTACATAGTGAATTTCATAGACGACTATTCAAGATACACAGTCACCTACTTAATGCATCACAAGAGTGAAGTTCTGGACAAACTACAGGATCATGTATTGAAGACAAGCATAAGTTCCAGAGGAAACCTCAAACACTTCGAAGTGATAACGGAGGTGAATTTACAGGACATAAAATACAGGAGTACTTAAAGCAGAATGAAATAGAGCATCAAAAGACTGTCCCATACACACCAGAGCAAAATGGAGTAGCTGAAAGGAAGAACTCTGACTGAAATGATCAGATGTATGCTGACAGACTCTGGATTGCCACAAAAATACTGGGGTGAAGCAGCTATAACAGTCACTTTTTTGCAGAACAGACTTTTTTTCTAGAACAGTGGAGAAAACTCCATATGAACTATGGCACAACGAGAAGCCAAGTGTAAAACACTTAAGAGTTTTCGGTTGCAAAGCGTTTATTTATATTCCAGAAGAAAATTGCACCAAACTCCAAAACAGAGCAGTAGAAAGTATCTTTGTTGGCTACGGTGGCCATGCCAAGTGTTACAGAATCCTAAATCCCAAGACGGACAAGATCACCATTAGAAACAGCATAACTTTTGTTGAAGATCTAAAACATAATGTGATGACAACAGTGGAAGTAAGAACATAAGAGATAACTGACACTGATCAACCCATCAGAAGACTACAATGAGACATTTGCTCCAGTAGTCAAACATGCTACAATAAAGACCTTACTGACGGTCGCCGCCATAAAAAAAATGCAAGTGAAACACTATGATGTGAAAACTGCATTTCTACATGGTGAGCTGACAGAAGACATCTACATGGAACAACCACCAGGATTCAAAGGTGAACAAAGACTAGACCTAGTATGCAAACTCCAGAGGAGTATATCTGGTCTAAAGCAAGCAGCCAGAGCATGGAATATGAAAATAAATGATATGCTAACACGTAAGGACTTTCAGAGGAGTAAAGCGGACCCCTGCCTATACACAAAGAAATTAGCAAACAGATGGATCTATGTGCTTGTTTGTGTGGATGATCTCCTAGTTTGTTTTGAGCAAAAGGGATGAAGCAGAAATATTGCAAATTCGAAACCAGCACCTTGAGACCAAAGATCTTGGAAACATAAAGAATTATCTCAGCATTCAGATTAAGAGAGAAGAAGATGGCAGCTTTCTTCTGAACCAAAAACACAAAATACAAGAAATAATTGAAACTTTTGGAATGGAAGATGCCAAACCAGTAAAGTCTCCAATGGAAACCAACTATCTGAAGGAGATGAGCAGCCAAGATGCTCCACTACCAACTAACACTCAGTACAGGAAAGCAAGAGGAAAATTGCTGTACATTACCACTGTTACAAGGCCCGACATTGCAGCAGCTATCGAGATCTTATGCAGAAAGGTGTCAACGCCAAGTCAGACAGATTGGAATGCTATAAAGAGAGTCATTCACTATCTTACAGGGACTTTGAACTACAAGCTAAAGTTATCAGCAAGTGATGAAAGCATCCTGGCAGGATATGTGGATGCCAACTGGGCCGGAGACACCATTGACAGAAAATCTACCAGTGGATACTTGTTTTTTCTGTCAGGGGGTCCTGTCAGTTGGATTAGTAGAAAACAGCTCACTGTTGCACTATCATCCACTGAAGCAGAGTATGTTGCAGCAGCACAGGCAAGTTAGGAAGTTATATGGCTGGGACAACTGTTAGCAGATCTAGGTCAACAACAGCTGGAAGCAATGAAAATTTTTGAAGACAACCAAGGATGCATTGCTCTTGCACAAATGGAAAGAGTCAACTCAAGAGCCAAGCATATTGATGTGAAGTTCCACTTTCTAAAAGATCTTCAAGAACAGAGGCTTCTTGAGTTACTTTATTGCCTGACTGAGAATATGACAGCGGGTATCCTTACAAAGCCTCTGACCGCTGAAAGACATTCAGGGCTTACACAGAAACTAGGCCTAATAGACTAAGCCTCAGCTGTTGAGAAGGGGTGTTGGCGATACAACAGGTTCAGCTTGTCATGTATATTACTGAAGGAACTGCAGTTTACTAACAGGACCGTAAATGGCGCTGTCACTAATACTTATAAATAGTCTTTCTGGTATTGAATTGTTTTTTGCTGTACTGCTGTAAACTCTCTGGTTTTTCCCTTTCCTTCTTCCTGTGTACAGTCCACCATGTTAAGTTTATCTCTATGAATCTCCACATGTGGATGCAGTAAAGACAAGTTGTTCCTCCACAATGTCTGCGTAAAGTGACTCCGTCACATCCAGCACTCAAACTCTGCAACACTGGTGACGTATAGTTTTCATGCTGCATTTAGCCGGTGACGTCTCGTGAATATGCCATGGCATCGCTGAGTTCTGCCATTGGCTACAGCGGCAGGTTTATAGAACAATGCAGGCTGTAAAGAATACATCACCAGGGAGACCCAGAGACGCTGACGGGGGACATACGGGGATCGGGGTGAGGCAAGTATAAGCTTTTTTGTTATGTTGTGTCCACAGGGGAAGTGGTTTTTAGACAAAATTTATATGAGGCCTTTCACATAGGACAGAATTAGTCTGCACTGACATTTCTGTGTCAAAATGTTACCCGTATGGGTCTTGAATTCCGCACCTATTAAAATCTGCGCATCTTTTCTTCAAAAACACAAGATTAAATTGTGCTGTGGAAAAGCTTTCTGCTGCAGAATTAAGGACGTCTTGAGGAGATGTAATGCTGCAATTAAAATCTGCAGAAAAAAATGCTAGAAATTCCGCAAAATGTTCAGCAGAACACATTCTGCAGTTAAAAAAGCAGCAAAATCCACATCTGTACTGAATCCTGCAGACAACTCCGTCCCGTGTGAAGATCCGATCTCAGACAATCCCTTTAATATTTATTCATTTTTACCCACAAAGCACTGAAGAATGTAAAAAGTTTAGCTTTGAGTTACCTTTGCATTCTCCTTTCGCAATAGGCCACCAAGTGCCTTCAGCACATGCCATTTTAATAGGTCCATCCTGAGTGTAACCTGGGAGGCAAGCAAAATTTGCTACTTTGCCAGGTGGGTAGGTTTCTTCCTTCCATTCACCTTGTAATTGAACTCCTTCAATTCCTTCGGGCTTTGGACAGCGATCTACAATGAGAGAAAATAGATATCAAGCAGTTCTGGAAAATACAAAGTGGGCCACAAAAATGAGCCCAGCACCGCACTCTAAGGCTAGTTGCACACGGGCAGATTTGTTTTGTGCAATCTGGAGCGGGCATCTGCCTATGGATTCCACAGCAAATACTGCTCATAGTATGCAAGGCAATAAGCTTTTTTCACTCCATGAGCGGAAATCAATTGTGATGAAATTTTTCCATGAAGTCATTGGAAGCCATCCAATCCACGGTCCTTCCGCAATGATTTTGCAGAAAGGTTGTGGATTCACTAGGCGATGACGCGGAAAAAGCCGAGATTAAAAAAAAAAAAAGAGGAACTGCATGTCCGACTACCTCAGCAGTATAAAAAATAAAAGCTAAGGTGTGATTGGTTGCTATTAGCAACAAAAATTACAGGGGAAGTCGTTGATTTTTGATTTTTAATTATGCCAGTATTCGTCGCCTGGTGCTGAAGAACGCTCGTGCAAAATTTCACTCATATCGGACCAGAACTATGGATTTGTAAATGGCACAAACAAAAAGATTCAGCATTTTATATATAAGCGTCACACATTATACTGGCTGTTCAATACTCATTACATTACTCAAAACACATTCCTCAGCTCTATGACCGGGGTATACCAGAGTTATTACCAGCTGTAGCCTTCTGACCTTATTCTTCCAATTACTACCCCACCCCCACTACATCCCTAATAATGACAACCACTCATTAATTTTGGATAATTTGGCCACAGCAGCCATTTTGTTACAAACAATTTAAATAAATTAACCCAATTTAACCATAAACTCATTCATTAATATTCACCATCCACCAACATATTGGAGGTCCTTAGAGCCCCCAAATCTGTCACCTCACCATTTAAAGGGAAATATCACGATTGCCTCCAGCTGCACTCCAACTGACTCAGAGACACCACTAGCCTTTACAAGACTAGATACGCCACCATCTCTGCAGGGACTCCCCCTGTCAGAGCCAAGAGGCAACAGACTCAACACCCAGCATCCAATAAAATGAGGGAAGGTGGCTATCCACACCCTGCCTCCTCCCCAACCAATTTTATAACTGACTCCAAGGACCCCCCACCTGCCACAGTGAGCAGGGCTGGACCACCTCAAGCCTGTAACGTACCCCACAACACGTAGGCTCTCTCGATCTCCTCTTGGATCGCCAATGATCAAAGGTTAAAGCCCACTGCATGGACACCAAAACTGAAATCTCTGTTTATTTTTTTACCTGTGCTTTATTCAAACTGTCCACTGACCTTGCATTGCACCAAGACTTACGCTGCACAATCTCCGACCACACCACTATTAAACCTGGAAACAACATCAAGAGATGCAGAATGTCGTAATATCCTGAGTAAGCTGCCAAAATGGCCTGCACACCAGATCATTCCCCTTCAACGTGTAACACCAAAATATTTGGGACCCTACCCAAGCCCACAAAATGCTGAAACCCAGGAAGAACTCTACACCATGCTATACCATGGAACCCTATCCACCTTATTGCTGTAATGCTCCGCGCAAAACCCCCACTGTCTTACGTTCGGGTGGATGTTTGCCCTCTCTGCACCACAGTATACATAGGAATGGTCCTGTATGCACACTAGGGCTGGGCAATGATCTATAAAACATTAGACAAAAATACCACAAACACCTAACAAAACGTCAATATTTTTTACATTCCTGCTGCCATTACATTCCCCCTCCTGTCTTGTATCTTCTTTATAATATATACGGCATTATATAAGACCTATAACACCCGGATTCCCGTCTGCTGATCCTCTTTACCACTTTGGAATCCTAGCCTCAGCCAACCACCTCTGTGGCCGCAGCTACACGAAAAGAATGAGGCACGAAAAGGGAACTATTCTGACGCAGTAAAGGTCCTGCAAATACTCCTGAGACTTTTTTATGAACATCCAAACAATTGAACAGACACATTCATGCCCCTTGAACTTGCCCAACAACAATCCACCTGGTTCAACTTAACTGGACATAATGCTGTGAAGAACGACAAGGAAAAGACTATTCAAAATAAGGTCCTTTCATAGGACCCGTTACGGACGTTTTTCAATACTTCACCCAATTGTAACAACCATTTAAACAATACGATCTTCCATTCTGTCCAGTCACCCATCTCCCTTCCTGAAACTTTTTTAGCGCCTGGCGAGGGGGTGAGACAGGGTCGGAGCTAAGTCCCGGCGCTAGCTCCGCTCCCCGCCCCATTGCAAATAAGGGCAGGGAAGGGGCGGGAGCTCAGTTCCTGCTCCTGGCTCTTCCATCCTCCCCCCCCTGCAGACAAGGACACCGTATATCGGCTCTGCATGAAAACCAAGCCGATATACGGTCGTCTGAATAAGCCCTAAATGATACAACACATTTTTTTTCTGTGGGACAGTACGTTTACAACGATACCAAAATTCTTATATTGTTTCTAGGTTTTTCCACTTTTCGTCAATAAAAAGCCCTTTTTTTGGAAATTATTATTTTTTTGTAAATTGCTGCATTCAAAGTCCTGTAACTTTTTTAGTTTTCCATGGACGGAGCTCTGTGAGGGCTTATTTTTTGCGAGGCGAGCGGCAGTATTTATGGGTGCCATTTAGGGGTACATACATTTTTTAAATCACTTTTATGCCTTAGTCACACGGGCTTTTTTTCGCGCGATTTGCGGATCGCATGACGGATGCGCATCCGCAAATCACGTGACCGGGGCCCAAAAATCGCCCGAAAATCTGCTCCTAGCCGCGTTTCATTAGAAACGGGCCGGAGCTGTCCAGCGCATTGCATTCAATGGAGCCGGCAATACAGCCGGCTCTATTGAAAGCAATGCGCTGTGGGCGAGCGCCGGATGAAATGTCGGGAAGGGCTTAAATATATAAGCCCTTCCCTGCAATTCATCCAGAAATGTGTAAAAAAAAAAAAATATATATATATACTCACCTTGTCCCGGCAGACGGAGTTCAGCGCGGCCAGCCTGCAGAGTCAGACCTGCCCCTGATTGGCTCAGCGCTGAGCCAATCAGAGGCAGGTCTCACTCACACCCATTCATGAATTCATGAATGGGTGTGAGTGAGACCTGCCTCTGATTGGCTCAGCGCTGAGCCAATCAGGGGCAGGTCTGACTCACACCCCCTTCACACCCAATGCAGGCCTGCCGTGCTGAACTCCGTCTGCCGGGACAAGGTGAGTGTATATATATTTTTACACATTTCTGGATGAATTGCAGGGAAGGGCTTATATATTTAAGCCCTTCCCGACAATTCATCCCGCGCACGCCGGCAGCCCATTGCTTTCAATGGAGCCGGCTGTATTGCCGGCTCCATTGAATTCAATGGGCAAACATTGTTCTTCTCTGCCACATCTGTTACAGCTGTGGCAGAGAAGAAGGATTTGTCTTCTATATGTTCTCAATGGGGTTGGCGCTGCTGCCGCCGGCCCCATTGAGCGCATATAGAGAAGAGAACAGGAATCGCAGATCGCAGATAGGTGTGATCTGCGATTTCTGTTCTCTAATTTATCGAACGAGCGCATAAAAAGTACTCGTGTCCGATACCATTGCAAAGCAATGGCTTTAAAAAATCGCCGGACGCATGCGCAAATCGCGTGAAAGAACGCCCGTCTGACAGGTCTTATTGCGTTTTTTGGGAGGCAAAATGCTAAAAATTAGCATTTTGCCTCAGTTTTTTAGCATTTTTTTAACGCTTTTTGCCGTGCAGGATAAAAAGCATGTTCAATTTATTGTACACTTTGCTACGGACGTATGATACCAAATATGTGGGATTTTCTATTTTTCTTCTTCTTTTTTTATGCTAATATGAGAAAAAGCATAAAAAAGGTTTTTTTAACTTTTTTTTGACATTTTTATTTTTGTACTTTATTTTTCTCTTTTTTTATTTTTTTTTTACACCATTTGTATCCCCCTGAGGGACTTACACAGCAGGACTACAGATCGCTACGATAAGGCATGGCAGGACTTCTCTCGTGCCATGTCTTATCGCTTATTACAGCGATCTTAGGCTATGGTAATATAGGACGCCAGAATCTGGTGTCCTGTTGCCATAGCAATCAGCCGGGCTCTCGCGATTATTACTTAGATTGCGTCAGGAAAGGGGTTAACAGCGGGTGGGCGCATCTCAGATGCCCCCTGTTGTCGCAGCGGGAGGCCGGCTATCAGTGACAGCTGGCTCCCGCTGCGGGATAGCGCAAGATCTGCTATGATCTTGCGCTATCCCTATGACGTAAGGGTACGTCATTTTGCGGGAAGTACCCCACTCCCATGACGTGCCCTTACGTCATGGGGAGGGAAGGGGTTAAGGACAGAAATGTCCAAGAAGGTTGGTAAATATTGCAAAATGAGATTCCCAAAGCACAATCGTTAACAATTAGAGATGAGCGAACGTACTCGGTAAGGCCGATTTCGCAATCGAGCACCGCGATTTTCGAGTACTTCACTACTCGGGTGAAAAGTACTCGGGGTCGCCGGTGGGCGTGGTGTGGTGGAGCGGGGGTAGCAGCGGGGGAACAGGGGGGAGCCCACTCTCTCTCCCTCTCCCCCCACTCCCGTCTGCAACCCCCCGCTCACCCATAGCGCCCCCGAATACTTTTCACCCGTTCGCTCATCTCTATTAACAATCCCTAAAAGAAGGAAGAAGGATAGATTAAAAGAGACTAGGATGGATGAACACAGAACTTGCACAATGTTAAAAAGGAAGAAAAATATATTTTTCAAATGGAATGAGGGGGGAATATATAAAGAAGAATATAATGCGGTCTGCAGAAACTGTAGGGCAAGTGTCAGAAAAGCTAAAGCTAATAATGAATTGAGACTTGCAAGAGAGGCCAAAAGCAATATAAAAAAGATTTGGATGGGTATGTCAAAAGCAAACGAAAAGTCAAATATTCTATTGGATACTTACAAGATGAAAATGGTGAATTAGTTAAAAATGATGTTGAGAAGGCTGAACTTTTAAATTCCTATTTTGTATCCGTTTTCTCTCAGATAGTAGATGGAACATCAACTGATCTTCCCTGTACTATTGGGGGAATAAAAGAATGTAGACTTAAATGCTAACTTAAACGAATTCAAGTCTGAAGGTCCAGATGAATTTCATCCTAGGATACTAAAGGAAGCAGCGGAGGTAATTGCTGAACCACTCGCCATAATCTTTGAAAATTTTTGGAGAACAGGAGAAGTCCCAGAAGATTGGAAAACGGCAAATGTTGTCCCTATCTTTAAAAAAGTGATAAAGGTGGATCCAGGAAACTACAGGCCTGTTAGTCTGACTTCTATACTGGGAAAGATCTTTGAACAAATTATTAAACAGCATGTATGCAAGTACTTGGATAAAAATGGAGTAATTAACCAGAGCCAGCATAGCTTTGTAACAAACAGTCATGCCAGATGAATCTAATTTCCTTTTATGACAGAACCACCCAATGGGTTGATCAGGCACATGCGGTGGATATAGTAGATCTTGACTTCAGTAAAGCATATGACAAAGTATCTCTTACCATACTTACTGAAAAAATGACCAAATATGGGATTGACAAGGCAACGGTCAGGTGGATTCACAACTGGTTGAGTGATTGTACTCAAAGAGTGGTCATAAATGACTGCACATCCAATGGAAGAATGTATCATGTGGGATACCACAAGGCTCTGTCCTAGGCCCAGTATTGTTTAACATTTTTATAAATGATCTGGAGGAGGGAATTGATGGAAAACTGATCAAATTTGCCGATGACACAAAGCTAGGAGGGATAGCTAACACTAGGAAAGAGAGAGAGAGAGTATTCAAACAGATCTAGAAAAGCTTGAACAGTGGGCGGCAACTAACAAAATAGTTGTCAGGACAGTGTCCGGGATATGGGGGTCCCTGAGATATCCCGCAACCCCTGTCCCTGCCTACTTGCCCCCCTGGGCTAACCCCCAGGGCGACAACTGGGCGGCGGTCCCTACCCTCACTAGGGAAGCGGGACACGGGAAGGCAAACAGACACTGAAGACAAACAACGGTAGAATGGTCAGACAATCCGGGTCGGCAACAGGAGGGTACGCAGTACAGGGGGGTCAGGCAAAAACGTAGTCAAGGTCCAAAAGCAGAGGTCAGGAAAGCCGGGGTCACAAACAGGAGTCAAAAGAATACGCGGGTGCAGCTGGAAGACCAAACTAACACTGGCAAGGCCTGAGAGGAAAACACACCTATTTAAATGCTGTCAGCGCTCCCGCCCCAGAAGCTGATTGGGGCGGGGAGCCTGACAGCAGCAGGGCTAATCAGGGCGGTGCTGGGGGCACGCCCCCAGTCTCACTGCACAGACAGTTACCAGGGAAGCCAGCCTGGTAGTCAAGCGACTAGAAGCACCAGCTGCCTCCCTAGCAACCCGGCGGCGACCAGTCTTACAGCGGCCCGGGGAGATCACAAGAACCGGGGTACCTCTGCGCCGTGCTCCTGTACCCCGGGTGGCCGGACCGGTGGTGCGGGCACGGCGGCCCCGAGAGTTGCCGGTTCTGACAGTACCCCCCCTTCTACGGGGGGACACCGGACCCCCATGGCCAGGTGCGGGCTTAAGCGGGAAAGCCCTGTGGAATGCCTGGACTAGGCGTGGCGCATGAACGTCCCTGGCAGGGACCCACGTCCTATCCTCAGGGCCAAATCCTCTCCAGTGGACCAGGTACTGCAGCATACCTCTAACCCGTCGGGCATCCACCAGCCTTTCTACTTCATACTCCAGTTCCCCCTGTACCAGAGAAGGAGGAGGCGGGTTCTGGGTGGGTAGAACTGGAGTCACATACTTCTTAAGTAAGCTTTTGTGAAAAACCTTGTGGACCTTCCAGGGGTCAGGAAGTGCCAACTTATATGACACCGGGTTGATGACCTGAGAAACAGTAAATGGGCCAATGAACCGAGGAGCAAGTTTCAGGGAGGGAACCTTGAGTCTCAGATTCTTGGAAGACAACAAAACTTGCTCCCCGACTACAAAAGGTGCAGAGATGGTACATCTTTTATTTGCGTATTTACGCAGTTTCTCTTGGGAACCCTGAAGGTTCTTACGAACCTGGGCCCATACTGTGCACAGTTCCTCAGAGGATATGTCGGCGGCCGGATTGTTCGAGACCACAGGAGTGGAAAGCGAGAACCGGGGATGAAACCCATAGTTACAAAAAAAAGGTGACAATTGGGTCGACGAGTTAACATGGTTGTTGATAGCAAATTCGGCGAGAGGTAAGTAGTTGGCCCACTGATACTGGTTATCAGAGACAAACAGTCGCAGATACTGGATAAGTTCTTGGTTCATTCGTTCCGTTTGTCCGTTACTCTCGGGATGGAAAGCGGAGGAGAAGGACAAATTTACGTTTAGATTTTTACAGAAGGCTCGCCAGAAGCGAGCGACGAACTGAACCCCTCTATCTGACACAATGTCCTCGGGGATCCCATGTAACCGAACAATCTCCTTGATGAACATTTCAGACAGAAGTTTGGCGTTAGGCAACTTGCAAAGCGGAACAAAATGTGACATTTTAGAGAAACGGTCTACTATTACCCAGATGACCGTATTCCCCAGCGAGGATGGCAGATCAGTAATAAAATCCATGGACAAATGGGACCATGGCCTGGACGGAATGGGCAAGGGAAGAAGAGGACCCTCAGGACGTCTCCTGAGATTCTTCCCCCTTGCGCAAACCGGGCACGCGGACACAAATACCCGTACCTCCTTGGCCATGTGTGGCCACCAATAGAGTCTGGATACTAACTCCAGCGTACCCCTGATGCCGGGGTGTCCAGCTAGGACAGAAGCGTGTGTCTCCTCTAACACTTTCAATCTCAGTGACAATGGGACAAATAATTTGCCTTCCGGAAGGGCTTCAGGAGCAGATTGTTGAGCGGCGTGAATGAGAGGTGAAAGGTCGGAGGAGACAGCAGCGAGGACCACCCCAGGGGAGAGAATGCTCTCAGGCTCCGGCTCGGCAGGTTCCGGAGAACCAAAGCTCCTAGACAGGGCATCAGCCTTGACATTCTTAGAACCGGGTCTATAGGTAACAACAAAATTGAACCGAGAGAAGAACAAGGCCCAGCGGGCTTGCCGAGCATTTAACCTCTTAGCGGAATCTAGATAGGTGAGGTTTTTATGGTCTGTGAGTACCGTGATCTGGTGATGGGCACCTTCCAAAAAATGTCTCCACTCTTCGAAAGCCCACTTAATCGCCAGCAATTCCCGGTTGCCTATATCATAGTTCCGTTCGGTGGAAGAAAACTTCCTAGAAAAATAGGCACATGGTCTGAGGTTGGTGAGAGTGGAGGGACCTTGGGACAGTACCGCTCCCACACCAAACTCAGAGGCATCTACTTCCACCAAAAAAGGGCTGGACAGATCTGGTTGTACTAGGACAGGTGCAGAAGAGAACGCCGCCTTTAGGGTATCGAAGGCCCTCAGAGCCTCAGAAGACCAGGTCCTCACATCAGCCCCCTTTCTGGTGAGGTCCGTTAGAGGTTTAGCCACCACGGAGAAGTCTTTGATGAATTTGCGATAGTAGTTGGCGAAGCCGAGGAAGCGTTGAAGGGCTTTCAACGACCCTGGCTGGGCCCACTCCGTGATGGCTTTCACCTTTTCAGGATCCATCTGGAAGTCGCATGGCGTGATGATATACCCCAAAAATGATATCTTTTGTACCCCGAACACACATTTCTCGAGTTTAGCAAACAGCTTGTTATGTCTGAGTCGAGCTAGTACAGTCTGAACGTGAGTATGGTGACTTGGCAAGTCGGAGGAAAAAATCAAAATGTCGTCTAGATATACAACCACGAACACCCCCATGATATCCTGAAACACTGAGTTCATGTACCCCTGAAAAATGGCGGGGGCGTTACACAATCCAAAAGGCATAACTAGGTATTCAAAATGCCCGAGGGGCGTATTGAAGGCGGTTTTCCACTCATCCCCCTCCCGAATGCGGATGAGGTTGTATGCTCCCCTGAGATCAAGTTTAGAAAACCATCGGGCACCAGCGACCTGGTTGAGGAGGTCAGGAATGAGTGGAAGGGCATACTGGTTTCGTACTGTGATTTTGTTTAGCTCTCTATAGTCAATACAGGGCCGGAGGCCCCCATCCTTCTTCTCAACGAAGAAAAACCCGGCACCCACCGGGGATTCTGAGGGCCGGATGTGCCCCTTGGCCAGGCTGTCCTGGATATAGTCCCTCATGGATTCTCTCTCAGGAACCGTAACGTTATAAATGCGGCCCTTAGGAAGTTTGGCCCCAGGAATCAAGTCTATTTTACAGTCCCATTCCCTATGAGGGGGCAGAGCTTCAGATAATTGTTTGGAGAACACGTCAGAAAACTCGGAGAGGTAATCTGGTAGGGGGGTCCCCTCGCAGGTGGAGATTCCCACCTTCACCGCACAAAGGTGGTTGGCACAGCGGGGACCCCACTTTACCAGTTCCAACGTGTCCCAATTTACTACCGGGTTGTGCTCCCGGAGCCAGGGGAGGCCTAGGACGACGTCCACAGACAAATCTCTCATCACTAGAAAGGTGCAGGTTTCCACGTGTAAGGCTCCTATCGTAAACCTTACTTCAGGGGTAACCAGATGAACCACCCCTGCTTGCAAGGGGGTGGAGTCCACTCCTGAAACCAGAATCGGGGTCTCTAAACGTAAAAAAACCCCGGACAGTTGAGCAACGAAATTAAAGTTAACGAAATTCGCCGCAGCCCCAGAATCAACAAAGGCTTGCCCAGTACGGTGGAAAGCATGAAATTCTAGGGTGCAAGGCAATAACATTTTGGATAACACAGGGAGTACCTTGGCTCCTAGACAGTCCTCCGGACAACTGCCTAGGAGCGGACGTTTTCCCTGCCATGGCTTCTTGGCGCAGGTTGCAATGCGGTGACCCGGCTCCCCACAGTAGAAGCAGAGGTTCTTCTTCAGGCGATTTTCCCGTCGTTGCTTGGGGTTCATGGCTCCCAGCTCCATGGCCTCGGTGGTGGGAGGTGGAAAAGTCGGGTCAGTAGAAGAAGTGGGCGTGGGGAGTGGAGTGGTCCGAGCGGCGTGTCTGGCCCTCAAACGTCGGTCAGCCCGAATAGCCAGCGACATGGCTTGCTCCAGGGTTCTTGGCTCCGGGTGGGCCACGAGTAGGTCCTTAAGACCCTCAGACAGACCGGTCAAAAATAGGTCTTTTAGGGCGGCATCATTCCACCCGGATTCTGTACAGTGCTGGCGGAATTGGGAACAGTAGTCCTCCGCCATCTTGCAACCCTGGCGCAGGGCCAGAAGCTTGGAGACTGCGTAGCCGGCACGGTCGGGTTCGTCATAAATTTGACCCAAGGCGGAAAAAAAGGCGTCAAGGGATAGTCGGGCGGGAGAGCCAGCAGGTAATGAGAAAGCCCAATTTTGGGGCTCTCCCCTCAGGCGGGTAATTACAATTCCCACTTTCTGGTATTCAGTACCAGAGGAGTGGGGGCGGAGATCAAAGTAGAGCTTGCAGCTCTCTCTAAATGCGAAAAACTGACTTCTCTCTCCGGAGAAACAATCCGGAAGCGTGGCTCGAGGTTCTGTCATTGTTCCTGGAGCGGAAGGGGGCTGCATGGGACCTGCAGCTGCCGCTTGTTCCTGTCGCTGCAAGCGGGCTGTTAGGTCCTGGGCAAGGTTCGTAAGGAACTGGACCTGGTTCGCTAAAGCTGCCATGGCCTCCATCGAGGGGTTCAGAGTTGCCGGGCGGATGCAAGGGTCTGACCTTCGTTCGGCCAGTGTTACTGTCAGGACAGTGTCCGGGATATGGGGGTCCCTGAGATATCCCGCAACCCCTGTCCCTGCCTACTTGCCCCCCTGGGCTAACCCCCAGGGCGACAACTGGGCGGCGGTCCCTACCCTCACTAGGGAAGCGGGACACGGGAAGGCAAACAGACACTGAAGACAAACAACGGTAGAATGGTCAGACAATCCGGGTCGGCAACAGGAGGGTACGCAGTACAGGGGGGTCAGGCAAAAACGTAGTCAAGGTCCAAAAGCAGAGGTCAGGAAAGCCGGGGTCACAAACAGGAGTCAAAAGAATACGCGGGTGCAGCTGGAAGACCAAACTAACACTGGCAAGGCCTGAGAGGAAAACACACCTATTTAAATGCTGTCAGCGCTCCCGCCCCAGAAGCTGATTGGGGCGGGGAGCCTGACAGCAGCAGGGCTAATCAGGGCGGTGCTGGGGGCACGCCCCCAGTCTCACTGCACAGACAGTTACCAGGGAAGCCAGCCTGGTAGTCAAGCGACTAGAAGCACCAGCTGCCTCCCTAGCAACCCGGCGGCGACCAGTCTTACAGCGGCCCGGGGAGATCACAAGAACCGGGGTACCTCTGCGCCGTGCTCCTGTACCCCGGGTGGCCGGACCGGTGGTGCGGGCACGGCGGCCCCGAGAGTTGCCGGTTCTGACAATAGTATTCAACAAGGAGAAATGCAAAGTCTTACATCTGGGCAAGAAAAATGAAAAAAAGCACATACAGAATGGGAGGAATTCGGCTAAGCAGCAGCACATGGGAAAAAGACTTAAGTATACTAATAGATCACAGACTGAACATGAGTCAACAATATGATGCAGCAGCCAAAAAGGCAAACACAATTCTGAAATGTTTTAAGAGAGGCATTTAGTCTAGATCACATGAAGTAATTATCCCCCACTACTCTTCCTTAGTCTGACCTCATCTGGAATATAGTGTCCAGTTTTGAGCACCCCACTTTAAAAAAGACTGACAAGCTGGATGAAAGTTTATAGACGAGTTACCAAGATGATGAGTGGTCTGCAAATCATGTACTATGAGAAACGGTTAAAGGATCTGGGAATGTTTAGCTTGGAAAAAAGAAGGCTGAGAGGAGACTTAATAGCTGTCTACAAATATCTGAAGGGCTGTCACAGTGCGAAGGGATCAGCCCTATTCTCATTTGCACGAGGAAAGACCAGAAGCAATGGGATGAAACTGAAAGGGAGGAGACACAGATTAGATATTAGAAAGGCGTGCGCTTGCAAAGATAAGACATGCATGCACCATAGGGAATACACGCATTGTCAGAAATGGAGCTGCGGCTACTGCTGGCGGCTCTATTGAAGACAATAATATGCCGGCACCCCGTGATTGTTTTCAGGGAAGAGCTTTAAATCTAAGCTCTTCCCTGAAAAACAGAATCTTTAGTGTAAAAATAAAATAAAAATATACTTACCTGTCTGCCGCTGCCGTGTCCCCCGCAGGGATGAAGAACACATCTCCCGCATGCGGAAGATGTTTTCTTCATCCCCGCGGGCAAAAAGAATTCCCTGCTGCACGTGTCACATCTGCGACACGTGGCAAAGGAATTCTTCATCCCTGCGGGAAATAAAGAATTCTCTACCACAGCTGTCACAGATGACAGCTGCGGTAGGGGATCCAGCTGCTGGCATCCTGTAATTGTTTTTCAGGGAAGAGCTTTAAATATAAGCCCTTTCCTGGAAAAAAAAAAGGCAAAGTAGTGTTAAAAATTGAAAAAAAAAAAAGAAGCATACCTTCCTTCAGCTGCCGGGGCTCAGACGCGCCCTCTCTGCCCTGTCCCCGACTCTTCAATGCAGTTCTTTGTACAGGCGAGGATTTAAAATCCCTGCCTGCTGAATGAGCTACTTCTAATTGGCTGAGATGCTCAGACAATCATAGACAGCTGCTTTTGATTGGCTGAGCACCTTAGTCAATCACAGGCAGCTCTCGCTGAATAAATGACAGGCGAGAGCTGCCTATGATTGGCTGTCACAGGATGTCTTGCAGAATTATTGTTGCGGATTTCAAAAAAGGAGGAGATGTAATGCTTCAACTAAAGTCTACAGAAAAAAAAATGCTAGAAATTCTGCAAAATGTTCAGCAGAACATATTCCGCAGTTAAAAACACAGCAAAATCCACATCTGCACTGAATCCTGCAGACAATTCTGTCCCATGTGAAGATCCTATCTCAGACAACCCCTTTAACCCCTAATGACGCGGCCCCTTTTTCTTTTTCCATTTTCGTTTTTTCCTCCCTCCTTCAAAAAAAATCGTAACTCCTTTATTTATCCATCGGTGTCGCTGTATGGGGGCTTGTTTTTTGCGGGACAAGTTGTATTTTTCAATGGTGCTATTTAAAGTACCATAAAATGTACAAAAAAACATTTAAAAAAATGTAAGTGGAGTAAAATGAAAAAAAAACACGACATTTCGCCATCTTTTAGTGCGTCTTGTTTCTACGGCGCACAAACAGCAACAAAAGCAACATGATAACTGTATTCTACGGGTTGGTACGATTGCTATGATACCAAACTTGTATAGGTTTTTTTTTACTGTACTACTCTTTTTTTTTTCAAAGACATTTAATTTTTTACAATTATTTTCTGTGGTCATTTTGTAAAAGTAATACATTTTTTATTTTTCTGTCGACGTAGTTGAGCGAGGGCTCATTTTTTGTGGGAGGTCCTGTAGTTTTTGATAGTACCAATTTGGAATACATACCACTTTTTGATCGCTTTTTATTGCGTTTTTGTCTGGGAGACAGGGTAACTAAAAAAGTGCATATCTGGCGTTCTTTATTTTTTTTTCAGACGACGTTCACCGTGCAGGAAAAATAATGTGCTACTTTGATAGATGGGACTTTTACGGATGCGGCGATACCAAATACATATTTTTATTTTATTATTTATATTTTTTAATACTAGATATCGCAAAAGGGGGGTGATTTAAACTTTTATAACTTTTTTTTTCACAATTAAAAAAACTTTATTGATTTTTTTAAACTTTACTTTAAAGTCCCCCTGGGGGACTTTAACATGCGATGCTTTGATCGCTCCTGCAGTATGACGTAAAGCTATAGCATTATGTCATACTGCCATTTAACAGGCAGTCTATCAAGCCACCCCACAGGGATGGCTTGATAGGCAGTCTAGTAAGGCAGCCCTGGGGCCTTTCAGAAGGCCCCCGGCTGCCATGACACCTGCACGGCTCCCCCGATCTCACCGCGGGGGGGCCGTGCGGGACCCCCGAACATCGTTCAGGGAATTTAAATGCCGCTGTCGGAATTGACAGCGGCATTTAAATGGGTATTAGCTGCGATCGGCCGAACGGCCGATAGCGGCTATTGTCCACGGGTGTCCGCTGTTATAAACAACTGATGCCCGCGCTGTATGAAGAGAAGTTGCCCCGCAACCTCTCTTCATACATACGCTGCCGCTCTATGACGTACCAATACGTCATGGAGCGGGAAGGGGTTAATATTTATTCATTCTTACTCACAAAGCACTGAAGAATGTAAAAAGTTTAGCTTTGAGTTACCTTTGCATTGACCTTTAGCAATAGGCCACCAAGTGCCTTCAACACATGCCATTTTAATGGGTGCATCCTGGGCGTATCCTGGGAGGCAAGCATAATTTGCTATCTTGCCAGGTGGGTAGGTTTCTTCTTTCCATTCACCTTCTAATCGAGCTCCTTCAATTCCCCCAGGCTTTGGACAGCGTTCTACAATGAGAGAAAATAGATATAAAATAAAGTCTTCTCTGTATGAAAAGGGCTCAGTCAGACGGGCGTTTTTATGTGCGCATGTTTTGTGCGTTTGCAATCCGCATCTATATAGAAACAATGCTTTTCAATGGCAGCGGTCACGTTTCCGAATTTTACATGCACAAAAAATTTGCACCTACAAAAGATAGAACATATCGGTGGCAATGGACACGGTCACGCATTTTTTTTTTAAATGCGCGCAGTGCAATCTTTTTTATGCGTGAATAAACGCCCGTCTGACTGATCCCTTAGGAGGCTAAGAAAAATCTAGTTCACTAGTTGATATACCTGTGCATTGTACAGCAATTTTATGATGAGCAGTCCTGGAATATACACTCTTAAGCTAGTTGCACACGGGTGGATTTGTATTGCCGAATCCGGAGCGGGTTCCGCCTCCGGATTCCGCAGCAAATACTGCTCATAGCATGCTATGACAAAATGCTTTTTCCTCTTCATGAGTGGAAAGCAATTTTCTGCTCACGACCAAAAAAAATAAATAAATAAATAAATCGCAGATTCCGCACAGATGGCTTCCATTGAAGTCAATGCCATCCAGCTCACGGCCATTCCGTGGATTTGCTAGGTGATGACGCGGGAAAAGCCGAGATTTTTTAAAAAATTATAAGAAAAAACTGTGCTGCGCATGTCCGACTACCTCAGCAGTATAAGAAATGAAAGCTGAGCTGTGATTAGTTGCTATTGGCAACAAAAATTACAGGAGAAGTAGTTGATTTTCAATTTTTAATTATGGCAGTATTCATCGCCTGGTGCTAAAGAACGCTCATATGAAATTTCACTCAAGTCGGACTGGAACTATGGATTTGTATACAGCACAAACAAAAAGGTCCAGCGTTTTATATATAAGCGTCACACATTATACTGGCTGTTCAGTACTCCTCATTACATTACTCAAAATGCATTACTCAGATCCATGACCCAGGTATACCAGAGTCGTTACCAGCTGTAGCCTTCTGACCTCATTCTTCCAATTACTACCCCACCCCCACTACATCCCAAAAAATGACTATCACTCGTTAATTTTGGGTAATTTGGCCACAGCAGCCATTTTATTACAGATAATTTACATAAATTAACCCAATTTAACCATAAACTCATTGATTTTCACCATCCACCAACATATGGGAGATCCTTAGAGCCCCAAAATCTGTCACCTCACCATTTAAAGGGAAATATCACAATTGCCTCCAGCTGCACTCCAACTGACTCAGAGATACCACTAGCCTTTACAAGGCTATACACTCCACCATGTCTGCAAAACTTTCCTGTCAGAGCCAAGAGGTGAAAGACCCAACAACAACCATCTAATAAAATGAGGGAAGGTGACTATCCATGCCCTGCCTTCTCCCCAACCAATTTTATAAGGGACTCGAAGGACCCTCCCCACCTGCCACAGTGAGCAGGGCTGGACAACCTCAAGCCTGTAATGCACCCTATGACACCAAGGCTCTCTCGATCCCCTTTTGGATCGCCAATGATCATAGGTCCATGCCCACTGCATGGACACCGCCACTCCTCAAAATAATTCCCATGTCCAGCTTCCAAATCCACATGCCTAAAGGCCAACCCCCCCATTAAGAGCTACCAAAACTGAAATCGCTGTTTATGTTTTACCTGTGCTTTATTCAACCTGTCCAGCCACCTTGCATTGCTCAACGACTTATGCGGCACAATCTACCACTATCGCATCCATATAACAAAACCATGGGGAACAATTTTGCAGCGCCTTTTCACCGATAATGCAGGCTAAGATGACGAAGAATGCAACCCGATTTGTAAATGTCTACGGGATCAAGCACAATCTTCTCTTCATCCCTTTTGGATTCCGTCCTCCTCTCCTTAAACAAATTACATTTCTTCAAAGGGAGGAGAGAGATAATCTCCACATATTCATCCCACCAATTTTTTTTTAAATGCGCTCCCAGCGGACTCTCAAAACACACATAAACCTCCCCCTCCGCTCTGTTATCTAATCGTATCGTATCTCCATCTTTTCCCATCTGTACCGCCACTGTCACACCCGACATCTGCTGATTTGTCCGCCACCGGACACCCACAAGGAATGCTACCCTTATACTTGTCAATGGGGTCGTCCAAGCCAAAATTGACAAGGGAGTACCCCCTAAACTTGACTCAGGTCCTCTCTCATATCTATTAAACACCTCTCACACACTTTCCCAAATAGACCATCAAATGCTCCCCACTACCGTGCACATTTAAGCCGAATGCTGCAGTTCTGTACCCCCGACCTAACCCGACGCCTGCGAGCGCCATACGATTCTCAAAATTGTGCAGACATAACATAGACATGTACTCACACAGGCTGTGTAGGAGCTGTGATCTCACCAGTCGCTCACTCTGTATCCTGATGAGATGTCTCCACTTTCTCTGCAAACTCATGAGGAACCTCCGACATCCTGACCGCCTGCGACGAAACTGCTGATCCCAAAGCCACCACTGATGTCCTCAGCGACTCCCTCCTCCATGCTGCAGGACAGGCCAGTTGCCGTCTGTTCCTTCTGCTGTGTTGATCTCCAGACCGACCCGCTTTAGGACACCAGGCAACCACATCTCCGCTACTTCCATCAAGGCAACAGGGGAGCTCCCTAACTGGTACAGGGCCAGGTGAGATTTCCCTTGCTATGCTACTGCTCTCTGGTTTCAGTCGAGCACAAGACCCCGCCCCTATTTTGGAGCCAGGCCTAACACACAGCACAGAGCCATTCCACCTCATAGGATTCCTTCCAGGCTGGTGTTGTAAGGGAGACTCTGCCTGGAGGGTCCTTGGAAGGGCTCCACAGACTGCAGCAGACTCTCAGTGTGAGCTAAGGGCTGGGATCTCCTCAGCCTCCTCTCTGTCAGCAGAGTTGGGTCTCTCACCCCATGAGCTATTCTCTATCTCCTGCTTCAGCTCTTCAGGACCACGGACAGCAGCAGGGAGCTACTTGAGTGCAGAAAGGACATCCATGCTGTAAGTATGAGGCTGGGTTCACACTGGACAGATTTCTAGCGGAATTCACACTGAATGGCCGCACCGAAATTCCACGAGAATTCCGCTGGAAAAGCACAGCTTCAAAACCCGCTGCATTTTGCTGCAGATTTTGGAGTGGTTTCGCCCTCGCCATTCCGCTGTGGCTTTCTCTCCCCATAGAAAGGAGCGAGGCCACTGCGGAAACAAAAAAAGAATTAACAAGCTGCTTCTTGGTTTTCCGTGCCGCATGTCCCTTTCCACAGGGCTTGGCTGCAACAGATTGGCTGCAGCGTGCGGACGAGATTTTTGCAAAATCTCGTCCACTTTGCTGGCTAATCCTAGGAGCCGCGTGTGCAATTGCCATGCAGACAATCCGCACGGAAATTCCATGGCAAATTTGTCCCTGTGTGATCCCAGCCTAAACCTCTTTCACTTCCTTGTTCTCCTGCTTTTCTCTTCTCCTCCTTCCATGACTCCAAGGATTTCCTGCACTTTTGTAACTCCTCCTATCCCCCTGCTAGCTCCCCTCTCTTGTTTACTGTTAACCCTTTCCTTCCCACTTTCCTCTTAACCCTGTCATGTGGGCCTCCACTCACAGCCCTGCAGGCCTCTGTTCCAGCCCTTCTTACTGCTGCTCTGTCATGTGCCTCACAGTGCCATTACACATCCTGCATACTGTCATAAACTCAAGTCAACATTAACACTTTACATTCTAAACTTTATGCATAACACTTTACATAATGCGTCATATAAACCATTAATCCTTAGAAGGCCGTGCTCTAACCAAAACTATGGTGCTATTGTAACAATCCCATGAGTTCATTTACCTTACCCTGGCCAGGGATTTTACTTAACATTGTCCTTAGAATCGTGATCCACTCAACCTTCTACGCTACGTCTTCAGAGACTCGCTTCCACTTCTATGTGTTGTTCGGCACTGTCGTTATGGTGTCAGGTACTGCGGGAAGGGAGAATCCCTCTCCACCACAAGGATTTTGTTGGTCTTCCATCTTTAGCCCTTCGTTCTGCCGCTGGCTCCTGTTGGTGCTTGGCAGCTCCCCCAGCATGGGGTAACTGTCCAATGTGCAGCCCCTCTGTAATGGCCGCTGCCACGATGCTCTGCTCTGCTACCTCTGCGTCCAATCTGCGGTTCTGTGCCCCAAGTTTGGAGCTGTAACTCAGCTCCTAATTAGTTATAGTGGACACCTGTAGCACCAAACTTGCTGGGGAGGCGTGAATTTCAACCCTTCGTTAACCCTATCAGTGGACCTTCACTAGTATTGGTGGGACCTGAGCCTTCTCCTTCAGCCTTTCAGAGTCTTTAATTGTATGGTGCTGTGCACCTTTTTCCTTCTCCACCCTGGCTGTGATTCTTGGCTGGCAAAGAGGGAACACACATAGCACTTCCCTGCACTCTCTCAGCAGTCCTCCCTGTCTCCCTCTCCCAGTGGCATCTCAGACTGGGAGGTGCAGGGCTACATGAAGCAGTTGCATGCTACCGTTATGTAAGGGGGAGCACTCTTCAGCACTACCTCATTACAGATGGACTCACACGCCCAAGAAACGTGGGTACAACTTGCATCTAACACCACATGTGTAGTGTACAGGAGTCGTACACTACAAAAAAAGGCTATGAACGCCTAAGTGATATAATACTGCGCATATCACTTGGGTAATGCTGATTAAATGTTAGTCTACCACACTTTAGCCTTACAACGTACAGCCTAGATGACAGGAATGAGTCAGCTAGCCAGAAGAAAGACAGCCTAGGATAGGCAGAGAGGTTCTATGCACGGGTTTGTGGATAGGAGTTAGTGTAAGAGAATAGAAGGAGTCTAGGGTGTCTGCTGGTTGCACACTGCAGACTAAGAAGGAGAGGGGCAAGTCTAGGAGAAGGAAGCTGAGGAGCAAGGAAGAAGGAGGTTGCTTTACAGAGCTCCCGAGAAAGAGGAAAGCTACTAACCAGTGCGATGGGAAGGACAGAAAGTATCAGTAACCCAAAAGTTTTAGAAGAGAAGAGGAAAAGAAATACAATTTATAGACTTCAGCGAGAATCTAGAATAACCTAAAGCACAAAGAGAATACTAAGACTTGAGAGAATAGAAGAGAATCAGCCAAGGACTAAAGTAAACTATAATGTACTACAAAAAAGTAAACTCAAAGCTCAAGAAAATAGAAGAAACTAGACAGAAAAGCAGGAAGGCAAAGCATAGAGGATAGGAAGCAATCCCATGCTTATTCACTATTAGAAGAGCTTGTTTGTTGTCTGTGCTTCATGCCTGCATATACTCTAATTGTACTGCTACTACCTCTAAGTAGAGTCGAGTAAAATTATGAATTGAACCTTAAGGAAACGTAATTTTGCATTGCACTAAGAAATGCCAAGTAATTCTCAAACTGCACTAAAGAAAGCTGAAGATTCGTGTTATTAGAAAGTAATAATATGTTCAATGTTTTCACAGTTAATTCTGCCTCCTGGAGTCCCTTCCCACCATTCACCATCTGCACCGAGGTACCACACCACAATTCAGGGGACAGAAATGTTCTATTTTATTTTTCTCATTTTTATATTATTATTTTGTCCAGCACGTGCCTTGGCCTGTATACAGACTGGCATCACGAACTTTACAATTCCCATCTTCTCCTGTGGAAACCGCACCCTAAATGCATATTTGTCAGGGAGGAGAGCAGTGGCGCTACAGTGACAAAATGCTGCTTTTCCGCTGTTCCCCCACCTGCGTCTGGTCCGCCTCACTGCACATGGACTCGTATGCGTGTTCTATCCCATGTCCACAAGCAATGCACATTGAATGTCCTATTCTCATCCGTGAAAACAAACAAGAATAGGACATGCAGCTAATTTTTTCCCACTGATCATTCATACATGCAAAAATATAAATAATTCAAGGAAATAGCCCCAGAAGGAATGCACAGAAAGCACTGAATATATGGTTGTGTGAATAGGCCCTATGATTAGATGAACTGCTGCAAGTGCTGCTGCACCACAACTGTTTTGATAGGTACCTTGTAAGTATCTAAAGAAATCCTGGCCACATATTTGCTTCTGACTTTATTTATCCATGAGAAAACACTAAAGTTGTAGTTGGAGTAATCACGTGGCTTGTGAGCAGAACTGGGGCAGATTTAGTAATGTAATTGCACCTAGATCTTCTCATAAACTATACCAACATTTGGTGCACTTCTGGTGCATAAGTCGCATCAAGTTTTGGACCTATTGTGAAGCAAATGCACCAAAAAGAATAATTCACTGGGCCGTGCTCAACAAGGGGAGAAAGGGCAATTCTTAGTTAAAAATGGACAGGGCAGGATTAACCATGATACAAATGTAGCACTGGCTCCAGGACCTATGTTCCCCTATGTTCAGGTGGGCCCCCGGCTGCCTGCTCTTTAGACAGAAAAGGTGGCATTAATAATTATGGGGGTGAAAAAGGCAGCATTATTAATTGTGGGGGCAGAAAGGAAGCATTATTGCCTATGGTAGCAGAAAAGGCAACATTATTAATTCCTATGGCAAAGAGATAGCATTCTTTTTTACGAGGGTAGGAAAGGTGGCATTATTACCTCTGGGGCAGCAAAAGCAGCATTATTAATAATGGTGGAAGAAAAGGCAGCATTATTGATTATGGGTACAGAAGAGGTGGAATTATTAACAATGGTGGCAGAAAAGGCAGCATTATTAATAATCGTGAAAAAAGTCAGTATTATCAATGAGGATAGAAAAGGTGGTATTATTAACAGGGCAGAAAGGCGGCATTATTAAAGGGGCAGAAAAGACAACAATATTAATTATGTGGCCAGAAAAGGTGGCATTATTACCTACGGGGACAGAAATGGCAGCTTTGTTAAATATAAGGGCAGAATGTGGGCATTATTATTTATGTGGTGAGAAAAGTAGCATTTTTAATTATGGGAGCAGAAGAGACAGCATTTTAACTTATACGGGCAGAAAAAGGGGCACTTTTACTGTGTGGAGGGCACTAAAAGCAGCACTTACTGTGCGGGGCCTAATTACTATTTGGGGCACTATGGATTTTGTAGTGGTGTGGAAAACGTAGGGAGGAGGATGAAAAAAGGAGCTGAAGATTTCTGTCTACATATTCTGCAGAGACAGGTTGTGGCTGGGAGGAGTTATTTTGATGATCTGGGTGCGGACAGAGAAGAAAAGAGAGAGAAAACAACACCAATCAGAGATGACGCCACCTATGACCACTGGAGGAAAATTCGCTGTAATCAATGACCCTATGTAGAGTGGTAACTGACTATTATTTAAATATATACTACGGTATTACTATGAAGGGATCACTAGTGAGCACTATTACTGCAAGGGGATACAAAGAGATTGGCTCAGTGTAAAGGGGTGTGGCTTAAATTGTCATGTCAACATTACTACAACTTCTTGATGCAAAATTTTGGCACAGACCAAGTCAACATAACGTTAAACAAAAATATTTAAAGATGCACTAAGTACATCATTCAACATAAGCCTCTTTGTTAGTTTGGCACATCTTTAGACTAACTCCCTTGCCTAAACTTGTATTGTGTATCTATTACACAAGGATAGGATTTGTACATCTGCCCTATTGCATCTCCATGGAGCCCTAATAACAGTCAGTACTAACAAATTAATTACAGGCTATAGATTGAAGCTGCGCCAGCAATACCAAAAGGGGCAGCTGTGTTATGGTTAGCACTGTTTCTTCCTCTGCCTGTAGTGACAGCAGTGCCTGGAATAAGTTAATCAAACATAAAAAAGACAGTTGGAGAAAAGGGGAAAGGGAGAGGAGAGCAATAAAGGTGATAGTAAGGGAGAAGAGGATAAGGTAGCCACTGTAGTGAAAGAAGGAAAAGAGAAAGTGATATACTTGAGCGCATTCATTCAGGGCCCTGGAGCTGACCCAGTTGTTAAATATTACAGCAGAGAAACAACTAATCTAGGTTACCCATTGTCAACTAATCAGCAAAGGCAGGAGAGTCTCTAAACCAGGTCCAGGGAGACTTCAATAGTACGACACCCTTAGGTGGCGAGATCGCCCATCATCATAATGGTATGGAGTGAGTACATCCATTGCAATCGTTTTGGTGGATCTTGAAATCCAGGAAACAAATGCTGTCATTAGAGGAAGGCTGGGCTAGGGGGCTGGGTTAAAGATGCCTCATGGGCCGGGCCCTCTGCAAGTGTTTGAAGCTCTGCCTGACTTGTGCTCTGACCACTTCCCTCTACCAGTGTCGTGAGTTGCATCTGCTGCCACAGCACAACTTAGGATGCCAGGCTGCCCTGTTAGCTATAAGCACTCAAAGCTTTTATGAAATCAAGACATTTATGAACCACAGCGACTTTGAGTGGAGCCTACAAAAAATATTGAGGTTCTCAAATAGTATATTAAAGAAAAGAAACACCATAAATATCTTAGAGTCTCTACTGATTTATAACAGGAGAAATACCATCTAGCTGTTTGAAAATCGGCCTATTATTGGGTTGTGATGGAGAAAAGAAAAACCCATCTGGGCAATCACAATAACAAAGGCAAACCAACAAAATTGTGAGATGTATAGGAAGCTACGATGGTTATTCTGACCAGGTCTTGAGGATTATGAGATGATAATGGCCAATCTTACAGGCAGATCCTGATCTGAAGCCAGTCGTTCCAGCATATCCTAGTGGCACATATAGGAGGGGTCCCACTCTTAAGAATATTCTGGTACATAGCCACTCAATCAATGCCAGTGGTAGTGGGGTAAATTGGCTATGGGACATGAGTGTAGAATTGTAGAGTGTAGAACTGTCTAGTGGTGAGCACCTGTCTACTATTGACGCTTGCAACTATGGCACTTTGATGCGAACGTCCAACTATATCTGCTGCTCATTATCAGAGTGATGTGATTGGCACATAGTCCTACCCATTAGAAACGAAAGCCTGGTAATGTTTGGAGTTTGCTGCAGTGACATTCCGATAGGAACATGAATCCAAGGATTCTAATCAATATTATTTGTAGAGCATCTCATTGAGTCCTGACTTCTGATTTGGATGGGCTGTTCATACACCATGGAGACCTTCCCATGTCTATTTAGCTGTTGGGAGTGACTCGGCAGGTTAGCATATAGCTGTTTTTCCCTGAGGATGCCACATTTGTGGTAAAACATGTTGAGAGGGCGGGTGTTGGTCTTTTAACTGCAGGGATTGCTGAGAATGGTAGTTGTTAAGTGTGTCTAAAAATGCACCTCTTCAGGGAGGCATACCACATCTCCTAAACCAAACCCCTCTGTACTCCACCTGAAAACATGCTGCATGTCCTACCGACTGCAATCCCTGCTAGCCATAACCAAACGCCCCCCTGCAGTCATACTGATTTAGCCACCACACGGCTTAAGTCTGACCATGGTCTGTGTATAGCATCCCTCAGTCTCCATCACCTCGCCTTGACATCTTCAGCCCCTTTACCTTCTGTATCACCCCATCACTTGTAGTATGGTAGCTCGTTGGAGCAGAACCCTTACCCATACTGTTTCCATCAATTGATTACTACTAGAGATGAGCGAACACGTTCGGCCCCGCCCCTTTTTCGCCCGAACACCGAACTTTGCGAACACTTCAGTGTTCGGGCGAAAAAGTTCGGGGGCCGCCGTGGCAGCGCGGGGGGGTGCGGCGGGGAGTGGGGGGGAGAGGGAGAGAGAGAGGGCTCCCCCCTGTTCCCCGCTACTGCCGCCCGCGCCGCCGCGCATCTCCCCGCCCCCCGGCGGCACCCGGACCTTTACGCGCGAACACTGCAGTGTTCGGCAAAGCCGGTGTCCGGGTGCGGATGTGTCCGTAACGGACACGTTCGCTCATCTTTAATTACTACATGTAACCGTGGTTTTTCTCATTCTGTATCCCCCTATTTTTGTAAGTGCTGTGGAATATGTTGGTGCTTAATAAATAAAGATTATTATTATTACTACAGAATGTAACCATTCTATATGGAACTTTGGATACTTGAACTCCCAGCAGCATTGGGCTTTTAAATCATATGTACATCTAATAGTTAATTTTATATCATTCTCAATAAATATTTATGTTTGATGCTGCAGTAGACATAATCTGGGCATTTGTTGCCTTGTAGGTGTAGTGTTCCAGAGTAGGGACCCTCCAGCACTTTAATATCTGCCTTTTGTAGTGTGTCTGTGTCTGTACTGTTGAATGTGTAGACTGTCTGCTGTTATGTGTATTGGCTCTGTCTGTATCAATGTTAGGTCATTTGTCTTGTGTTTGTGTCATCCTAACCTTATCTGTCTTGTCAGTCACCCTAAACACACCTCGGATTGGCTAGGTAGCTCCCCCATAGCTTCGGATTGGTCGTAAGAACAACTATAAAAAGCCAGAGCTTGGGGTGATGGAGGAGAATCAGAAAATAAAAGAAAAGAGAAAATGGAATAGGAGAGTTGATGTGGAGCCTAAGCAAACCAGGCTCAAGTCAAGCTCTGTAGGCCGGAGTGGATTCTTTTTCATCCCTGTTGGCAGAGGAATTGCAGACAGGTCAGACCCCTTGAAGCTCAGACGAAAGGAACCTGCTTAAACTTTGGTTGTGTGGAAGAACCCTCAGATAACTTAGACTGATGGGTGCATCTTCCTGAGTGGAGAAGGAAAAAAAATGTATGTGTGTTTGCTGTTAACTGCTAAACTGTTGAAGTTACCACTAATTGAAAACTGCAAAATTGGAACTGTTGAAATCTGTTGCAAGTGTGGAGTAAACTGTGTGCCTTCGGTTTACATTATCAAAGCTGGTGTGGTCTCTTTATTCCGACCCTACCAGATCACTTCCACTAAAAGATACTGGTGTCATGAAGAAAATTGCAATTTCACCCATCATGGTTGCTATCGACGCTATTTTCCTCTGTGTGCAGCTGGGCCAGGCCGCGTCCAGACACGAGGAGAGGAATGGTAGAGGCACCATTGACAATCATCTTATTTTCCCTGCCGTCTCCCCACCAAGGTCTGCACCCAGTCACTGCATAGGAAAGTGTCAGGACAGTGTCCGGGATATGGGGGTCCCTGAGATATCCCGCAACCCCTGTCCCTGCCTACTTGCCCCCCTGGGCTAACCCCCAGGGCGACAACTGGGCGGCGGTCCCTACCCTCACTAGGGAAGCGGGACACGGGAAGACAAACAGACACTGAAGACAAACAACGGTAGAATGGTCAGACAATCCGGGTCGGCAACAGGAGGGTACGCAGTACAGGGGGGTCAGGCAAAAACGTAGTCAAGGTCCAAAAGCAGAGGTCAGGAAAGCCGGGGTCACAAACAGGAGTCAAAAGAATACGCGGGTGCAGCTGGAAGACCAAACTAACACTGGCAAGGCCTGAGAGGAAAACACACCTATTTAAATGCTGTCAGCGCTCCCGCCCCAGAAGCTGATTGGGGCGGGGAGCCTGACAGCAGCAGGGCTAATCAGGGCGGTGCTGGGGGCACGCCCCCAGTCTCACTGCACAGACAGTTACCAGGGAAGCCAGCCTGGTAGTCAAGCGACTAGAAGCACCAGCTGCCTCCCTAGCAACCCGGCGGCGACCAGTCTTACAGCGGCCCGGGGAGATCACAAGAACCGGGGTACCTCTGCGCCGTGCTCCTGTACCCCGGGTGGCCGGACCGGTGGTGCGGGCACGGCGGCCCCGAGAGTTGCCGGTTCTGACAGTACCCCCCCTTCTACGGGGGGACACCGGACCCCCATGGCCAGGTGCGGGCTTAAGCGGGAAAGCCCTGTGGAATGCCTGGACTAGGCGTGGCGCATGAACGTCCCTGGCAGGGACCCACGTCCTATCCTCAGGGCCAAATCCTCTCCAGTGGACCAGGTACTGCAGCATACCTCTAACCCGTCGGGCATCCACCAGCCTTTCTACTTCATACTCCAGTTCCCCCTGTACCAGAGAAGGAGGAGGCGGGTTCTGGGTGGGTAGAACTGGAGTCACATACTTCTTAAGTAAGCTTTTGTGAAAAACCTTGTGGACCTTCCAGGGGTCAGGAAGTGCCAACTTATATGACACCGGGTTGATGACCTGAGAAACAGTAAATGGGCCAATGAACCGAGGAGCAAGTTTCAGGGAGGGAACCTTGAGTCTCAGATTCTTGGAAGACAACAAAACTTGCTCCCCGACTACAAAAGGTGCAGAGATGGTACATCTTTTATTTGCGTATTTACGCAGTTTCTCTTGGGAACCCTGAAGGTTCTTACGAACCTGGGCCCATACTGTGCACAGTTCCTCAGAGGATATGTCGGCGGCCGGATTGTTCGAGACCACAGGAGTGGAAAGCGAGAACCGGGGATGAAACCCATAGTTACAAAAAAAAGGTGACAATTGGGTCGACGAGTTAACATGGTTGTTGATAGCAAATTCGGCGAGAGGTAAGTAGTTGGCCCACTGATACTGGTTATCAGAGACAAACAGTCGCAGATACTGGATAAGTTCTTGGTTCATTCGTTCCGTTTGTCCGTTACTCTCGGGATGGAAAGCGGAGGAGAAGGACAAATTTACGTTTAGATTTTTACAGAAGGCTCGCCAGAAGCGAGCGACGAACTGAACCCCTCTATCTGACACAATGTCCTCGGGGATCCCATGTAACCGAACAATCTCCTTGATGAACATTTCAGACAGAAGTTTGGCGTTAGGCAACTTGCAAAGCGGAACAAAATGTGACATTTTAGAGAAACGGTCTACTATTACCCAGATGACCGTATTCCCCAGCGAGGATGGCAGATCAGTAATAAAATCCATGGACAAATGGGACCATGGCCTGGACGGAATGGGCAAGGGAAGAAGAGGACCCTCAGGACGTCTCCTGAGATTCTTCCCCCTTGCGCAAACCGGGCACGCGGACACAAATACCCGTACCTCCTTGGCCATGTGTGGCCACCAATAGAGTCTGGATACTAACTCCAGCGTACCCCTGATGCCGGGGTGTCCAGCTAGGACAGAAGCGTGTGTCTCCTCTAACACTTTCAATCTCAGTGACAATGGGACAAATAATTTGCCTTCCGGAAGGGCTTCAGGAGCAGATTGTTGAGCGGCGTGAATGAGAGGTGAAAGGTCGGAGGAGACAGCAGCGAGGACCACCCCAGGGGAGAGAATGCTCTCAGGCTCCGGCTCGGCAGGTTCCGGAGAACCAAAGCTCCTAGACAGGGCATCAGCCTTGACATTCTTAGAACCGGGTCTATAGGTAACAACAAAATTGAACCGAGAGAAGAACAAGGCCCAGCGGGCTTGCCGAGCATTTAACCTCTTAGCGGAATCTAGATAGGTGAGGTTTTTATGGTCTGTGAGTACCGTGATCTGGTGATGGGCACCTTCCAAAAAATGTCTCCACTCTTCGAAAGCCCACTTAATCGCCAGCAATTCCCGGTTGCCTATATCATAGTTCCGTTCGGTGGAAGAAAACTTCCTAGAAAAATAGGCACATGGTCTGAGGTTGGTGAGAGTGGAGGGACCTTGGGACAGTACCGCTCCCACACCAAACTCAGAGGCATCTACTTCCACCAAAAAAGGGCTGGACAGATCTGGTTGTACTAGGACAGGTGCAGAAGAGAACGCCGCCTTTAGGGTATCGAAGGCCCTCAGAGCCTCAGAAGACCAGGTCCTCACATCAGCCCCCTTTCTGGTGAGGTCCGTTAGAGGTTTAGCCACCACGGAGAAGTCTTTGATGAATTTGCGATAGTAGTTGGCGAAGCCGAGGAAGCGTTGAAGGGCTTTCAACGACCCTGGCTGGGCCCACTCCGTGATGGCTTTCACCTTTCCAGGATCCATCTGGAAGTCGCATGGCGTGATGATATACCCCAAAAATGATATCTTTTGTACCCCGAACACACATTTCTCGAGTTTAGCAAACAGCTTGTTATGTCTGAGTCGAGCTAGTACAGTCTGAACGTGAGTATGGTGACTTGGCAAGTCGGAGGAAAAAATCAAAATGTCGTCTAGATATACAACCACGAACACCCCCATGATATCCTGAAACACTGAGTTCATGTACCCCTGAAAAATGGCGGGGGCGTTACACAATCCAAAAGGCATAACTAGGTATTCAAAATGCCCGAGGGGCGTATTGAAGGCGGTTTTCCACTCATCCCCCTCCCGAATGCGGATGAGGTTGTATGCTCCCCTGAGATCAAGTTTAGAAAACCATCGGGCACCAGCGACCTGGTTGAGGAGGTCAGGAATGAGTGGAAGGGCATACTGGTTTCGTACTGTGATTTTGTTTAGCTCTCTATAGTCAATACAGGGCCGGAGGCCCCCATCCTTCTTCTCAACGAAGAAAAACCCGGCACCCACCGGGGATTCTGAGGGCCGGATGTGCCCCTTGGCCAGGCTGTCCTGGATATAGTCCCTCATGGATTCTCTCTCAGGAACCGTAACGTTATAAATGCGGCCCTTAGGAAGTTTGGCCCCAGGAATCAAGTCTATTTTACAGTCCCATTCCCTATGAGGGGGCAGAGCTTCAGATAATTGTTTGGAGAACACGTCAGAAAACTCGGAGAGGTAATCTGGTAGGGGGGTCCCCTCGCAGGTGGAGATTCCCACCTTCACCGCACAAAGGTGGTTGGCACAGCGGGGACCCCACTTTACCAGTTCCAACGTGTCCCAATTTACTACCGGGTTGTGCTCCCGGAGCCAGGGGAGGCCTAGGACGACGTCCACAGACAAATCTCTCATCACTAGAAAGGTGCAGGTTTCCACGTGTAAGGCTCCTATCGTAAACCTTACTTCAGGGGTAACCAGATGAACCACCCCTGCTTGCAAGGGGGTGGAGTCCACTCCTGAAACCAGAATCGGGGTCTCTAAACGTAAAAAAACCCCGGACAGTTGAGCAACGAAATTAAAGTTAACGAAATTCGCCGCAGCCCCAGAATCAACAAAGGCTTGCCCAGTACGGTGGAAAGCATGAAATTCTAGGGTGCAAGGCAATAACATTTTGGATAACACAGGGAGTACCTTGGCTCCTAGACAGTCCTCCGGACAACTGCCTAGGAGCGGACGTTTTCCCTGCCATGGCTTCTTGGCGCAGGTTGCAATGCGGTGACCCGGCTCCCCACAGTAGAAGCAGAGGTTCTTCTTCAGGCGATTTTCCCGTCGTTGCTTGGGGTTCATGGCTCCCAGCTCCATGGCCTCGGTGGTGGGAGGTGGAAAAGTCGGGTCAGTAGAAGAAGTGGGCGTGGGGAGTGGAGTGGTCCGAGCGGCGTGTCTGGCCCTCAAACGTCGGTCAGCCCGAATAGCCAGCGACATGGCTTGCTCCAGGGTTCTTGGCTCCGGGTGGGCCACGAGTAGGTCCTTAAGACCCTCAGACAGACCGGTCAAAAATAGGTCTTTTAGGGCGGCATCATTCCACCCGGATTCTGTACAGTGCTGGCGGAATTGGGAACAGTAGTCCTCCGCCATCTTGCAACCCTGGCGCAGGGCCAGAAGCTTGGAGACTGCGTAGCCGGCACGGTCGGGTTCGTCATATATTTGACCCAAGGCGGAAAAAAAGGCGTCAAGGGATAGTCGGGCGGGAGAGCCAGCAGGTAATGAGAAAGCCCAATTTTGGGGCTCTCCCCTCAGGCGGGTAATTACAATTCCCACTTTCTGGTATTCAGTACCAGAGGAGTGGGGGCGGAGATCAAAGTAGAGCTTGCAGCTCTCTCTAAATGCGAAAAACTGACTTCTCTCTCCGGAGAAACAATCCGGAAGCGTGGCTCGAGGTTCTGTCATTGTTCCTGGAGCGGAAGGGGGCTGCATGGGACCTGCAGCTGCCGCTTGTTCCTGTCGCTGCAAGCGGGCTGTTAGGTCCTGGGCAAGGTTCGTAAGGAACTGGACCTGGTTCGCTAAAGCTGCCATGGCCTCCATCGAGGGGTTCAGAGTTGCCGGGCGGATGCAAGGGTCTGACCTTCGTTCGGCCAGTGTTACTGTCAGGACAGTGTCCGGGATATGGGGGTCCCTGAGATATCCCGCAACCCCTGTCCCTGCCTACTTGCCCCCCTGGGCTAACCCCCAGGGCGACAACTGGGCGGCGGTCCCTACCCTCACTAGGGAAGCGGGACACGGGAAGACAAACAGACACTGAAGACAAACAACGGTAGAATGGTCAGACAATCCGGGTCGGCAACAGGAGGGTACGCAGTACAGGGGGGTCAGGCAAAAACGTAGTCAAGGTCCAAAAGCAGAGGTCAGGAAAGCCGGGGTCACAAACAGGAGTCAAAAGAATACGCGGGTGCAGCTGGAAGACCAAACTAACACTGGCAAGGCCTGAGAGGAAAACACACCTATTTAAATGCTGTCAGCGCTCCCGCCCCAGAAGCTGATTGGGGCGGGGAGCCTGACAGCAGCAGGGCTAATCAGGGCGGTGCTGGGGGCACGCCCCCAGTCTCACTGCACAGACAGTTACCAGGGAAGCCAGCCTGGTAGTCAAGCGACTAGAAGCACCAGCTGCCTCCCTAGCAACCCGGCGGCGACCAGTCTTACAGCGGCCCGGGGAGATCACAAGAACCGGGGTACCTCTGCGCCGTGCTCCTGTACCCCGGGTGGCCGGACCGGTGGTGCGGGCACGGCGGCCCCGAGAGTTGCCGGTTCTGACAGAAAGTTTGGTATAATGGACTGCAAAAGGTTGCCATTACTGTGTGTTGAAGTATTATCATCTGGTATCATCATAGGGCACTATCAGTTTGGCAATATTTGTAGGTAGCACCCCTAAAAACAATAGAACGAGATAGATGGTGCCCCATAATTATAGCTATTTCCGAAGTACAGTATTTGCAGGTACTATGCTACACAGCAGGTATAGTAAAAGCGTCAAATAGGGCAGCAACAGGCACGTATCTGGGTTCGTATTGGTTGGGAAAGAGTTGAAGCGATGCTAGAAAGGCAAGGAGTCAAGGACCCAAAAATGTCTGTGTTGCAAACTTTCTCTATGAAGTGCCTACTGCTCTGTCAATTGAGCTGCTTCATAGCTTTTATTGGCAGCTATAAGGTCCAGCAGACCATGACAGCTGTCAATCAGAACGGCAGAGCTGGTCAATGGACATAGGGGAGGATACTTCAGGGAAACTCCCGTTCTCATGGCACTTGGAGTGGCACAGAGAAAAACTTGCTTTTCTCAAAGCTGGTCATAGTAAAATCATTACACTAGTGAACTAAATGTAATACAAAAGTAAATAGGTTACATAACATTGTGTTGAAATAATTTGATCAGTCTGAACATATTTACTGTTTAAAGAATAACTAAACTTTATTTTTTTCCCCATAATTTGATATTACAAGTGAGGATGAGAAACCTTGTAATATAGATTATTATAGAGCAGAACCAAAGAAGGAGAGGAGAGCCAACCAATTGAAACGGTGCTTGTTGCTAAACATACAAAACTATAGAGTACATTCACAAAGACCAAAAATGTGTGTGCATCACAAAGCACACTTATATACATCAAAGATAAGAATTGATATAAACCATGTATTAGAACATGCACAAACCAGACAAAAACTATTTAAGGGGTTCTGTCACTAAAAAAAAAATATATATTTAACTATTCCTCCTCAAGCAGTCTTGTCTTCTTACCAGATCTTCACCTAACTGATCTTCTCCTGGCTCCTCCAGTCCCCCGGGTCACATCACCTCCAACCGTCCGGGTCCTCTTTTTCATGTGATGAAGCGTACATTGCCGGCATTCTGCTTTCTGTAGGTCAGTGTACGCTATGTCACTAGTGATGTAGCGTTCACTGCCTAGCAGGGAATACTGAATCCTTAGTAGCCTGCTTTAGTGCGCAGGCGCGGGGTTTCTCCGCTATACATACCATATGAACACTAGCAGTGAGACCAGGCAATACTTCAAAAATCCCAGACATGGGAAAAACCAACAATCTGGGTCCATGAACATAGTAATGAAAGGACTAGAGATGAGCGAGTATACTCTCTAAAGGCAATTGCTCGAGCGAGCATTGCCTTTAGCGAGTACCTGTCCGCTCGAGACTGAAGGTTCGGGTGCCGGCGTCGGGGGAGAGCGGGGAGGAACGGAGGGGAGATCTCTCTCTCCCCCCTGCTCCCTCCTGCTGACTGCCGCTACTCACCGCTCCCCCGCGCCGGCACCCGAACCTTCAGTCTCGAGCGGGCAGGTACTCGCTAAAGGCAATGCTCGCTCGAGCAATTGCCTTTAGCGAGTATACTCGCTCATCTCTAGAAAGGACCCATGAACAGCCTCATTATATCAAAAATATAATATAATATACCCAGGTATCAGACAGAATGACAAGTACTATTTAGACTAAGTGTGAAAGGAGAGTGATGAATAGGCCTTTATTAAAAAGACATGTATGAAAATGCAACAAGAAGTACAAAACTTAAATTTCAGGATTTTCTTACTGGAAAAAAGAAAAAAAAATGGTATTGACATAGAAGTGGCCCACGGCTCTTCAACTTCTTTGAGCCATCCCAGAGCACTCCTCTATCTCTCTAAGAGAAGTCAGATTTTAAAGGTAGTGGCAGTTGAGGAAGAGGTGAGGAGCACGATAGGTCCTGACTACTGTCCCAATAAGCGCAGACAGCAGATGCTGCAGCACCCCTGGGGACACAGGTCCCTGTGTTGGCAAACGTCGGGCAGTGGCACATAAGGCACCAAGTGAGGGGAGTCAAGGAGAATCCTACGTTCTGACACCATACATTGGCAGTGTCACGCTCACAGACAGAGAGCCAGACCTGTGCAGTCTTACATGCAGCCTGCTGGTGCTGTTGTCTCTGGAGTCTGCACCACGTCTATCACCGTGAGTGCAGTGGAGAAGCGAGATAGCAGGGGGCCCAGGCTGGCTCTGTTGGTGGTGCCTGACTGTAGTAGTGCACTGCAGAGGGGGTTATAGTTTGGATTGTGGGACACTGAAAGATGATGGGGAGCAATTGTGAGACATTGGAGGAAGATGAAGTGGGGTGATAGATTGTCGGACATCAGAAGACAGTGGGAATTAATTGTGAGATATTGAAAGAAGGTGATGGGGGTAGCGTTAAATGTGCAATCATATCTTTTGGTGTAGGAAAAAAACGGGGGTACCCGGGGGAAAGGGGAGCCTAATCAATTTACTGCTGGCAGTGGGAGTATTTTTATATTCACTGCTTTGCTTGTCTAGACAATCTACACAATGACACATTTTACAGATTGCCTGTAACATATAGAACACATCATATCAGCTAGTCTCTTGCTACTAAATCAGGGAAATCTGACAATTAGAGAGCGAGCTTAAAGTAGGAAAATGCATGAAACAAGTCATGTAATAGAAAAAGTGCTATGCTTTATCATTTAACCCTTTAGTGACCAAGAGAGGCATAAATATATGACTCTTGGTACTGGTCTTCAAATGTGCGCTATTGTAAATTTACAATGTGGGTTTAAATCTTCTGCAATCTAGCATAATTTTCTTTATAGAGAACTCCAAACTCCCTGTATAGACATCTGCCCAGAATTTTAAAACAATTTGGTGGACACATTCAATTTACACTTATTTTCCAATCCAATGCACTCAATGGAGTGGCATTCTGGGTTTTCCTATCCTTTTATAAAAATGAAATCCCATCAGCTTGGATAAAAATATCTTACAATATCAGTTTTTTTGCCTATTTTAATCCCAAAGACATAAATGAGATCAGATGAAGGATCTACTTAAGAGATTTTTAATTTTAAACATGTACCAAAATGTACAACCACCATTGTGACTGAGGGCAGAGACAGCGGCTACTGCAGAACTAGATCTCCAGAGATATTATGGAAGTTGTACATTAGATTAGAGCAGACTAGGAAAGAGACAATTAACCCACAATTGTGCTTGTTTACATCTCTTAAACCAGTTTCACACAAGGCAGTTTGATGCTCTTTTTCATCCAAAGTTGACACTTGATCATGAACAGAGGAATAGTATAAGGGTATGTTCACACACAGGTTGCGGATTCTCTGCAGATTTTTTTGATGCAGAAAATCTACAGTAAATTTGCAGTAGACAATCCGCACCAAATATAGACCAAATTGTGCGGATGTACCTCGGTATGCAACCCCTGATTTGAAGGAAATCCATGGTGAAAATCCACAGCATAAATTGACATGTTGCAGATTTACAATCCACAGAGCGGGTCAATTTACATTGAAGATTTTCTCCGCAGAGTGTGGATGGAACTACGTAAAATCCCATCCACAATGTCTGAACTATCAATGCTGTAGATTATATGCAGCTAATTCCACAATCTGCAGCATTTCCGACCCGGGTGAACATACCCTAAGAGACATATACATGTATCCACGTGAAGAAACAACTAAAGCTGCACTCTGTGAACCTGTCCTGATGTAGGAGCTCATGTGATCGATGTCTTACCAGTTTCCAGCTTTGGAGCTGCATAACAGGACATTGTAGATACAAGCAGAATGAAGAATCTTGATGCAGCCATTCTGTTATAGCCAGAACAGCGCAGTTCGTTCTCAGCCTGAAGCTTCTCTCCGCAGAGCAGAATATATATATATATACTTCACCAAGCTAAATGCAGTGTAAATACCCCTGTAATTTACAGGAATTGTTGATATCACCTAGTAACTGATGTTGCAAGAACAAAAACGGTTGCCTAACATTGTGTGGTGAAATAATCTGATCTGTCCATATATAATCACTGTGCATCAAAATGACAGGTTTACTTTATGCTTTACTACATTTACATAAGGAAAACCAAGTTTAAAAGGTAGAAGGTTTGCATAACTCTGAAATAACAGACACTGAAATATTATTTCCAGTTCCGTGTACTACGATAATCCCTTAATAACCAGCATTATTTAATTGGTTTTTGTTCTGCTTGAATTAGAATCATAATTCCTTTTTTAATTCTTCTATTGACATAGATATGAGAGGGCTTGTTTATTTGCGGAATGAGCTGTATTTTTCAATGGTACCATTTAAAGAAAGAATGTATTAAAAAACCTAAAAAAAATTCTAAATAGGGTGCAATTGAAAAAAGTGCAATTGCGCCAATTTTAGGGGATGTTTTTAACAATGACATGCCAAGTTTATTCTTTGGGTCAGAACAATTATAGCAATACCAAATTTATAGTTCTTTATTAGTGTTCTACTTAAAAAAAATAAAATCTCATTTATTAAAAAAAAAATTATATATACTTTCTGTTGTCATCCTGTGACTCCCATAACTTTACTGTTTTTCCATCGAAGGTCTCACTGTAGTTTCTATTTGTATCATTTTTGGGTAAATATCACTTTTTGGGCTTATTCAGACGTGCGTATATTGGCTGGGTTTTCACACCTGGCCGATATATGCTGTCCCTCTCTGCAGGGGGAGGAGGTGGGCCGGGTCGGGAGCAGTTCACTGAGCTCCCTCCCCCTCTCCGCCCCTCTCCACTGTTTGCAATGGGAGGGGCGGGACGGGGGCAGATAAATACGGACTTCGGAATAAGCCCTTTATTTGCTTTTTATTAACTTTTTTTCTTGAAGATGGTGGTGATCAAAAAGGCACAATTCTGATATTGTGCATCTTTCCTGATGACATTCATCATGCAGGATGCATTTATTTAATATAACAGACTTTTACATGCATGTAAATACAAAACTTTTTTATGTTAAAAATGGGGGAAAAGGAGTTTTTCAAACTTCTAATATTTTTTTTGTAATGATTAAATAAATCTTTGCTTAAGTTCTTTTTACTTATTGTTTAGTCCCGTAGGGAATTTGAACTTGCGATTGTCTGATTGCTTGTACAATATACTGCAATTCTACAGTATTGCACATTTACTGGCCACAGGCAGGGCTTAATGAGAAGAAAACGAAGGCAGCCCTGGAAGCCTTCACAAGGCCCCAAGTTGCCATGACAACTTAACTGCACCCTGTTACTTTGTCTGAGGGAGGGAGTGCATTTTGATAGAGGGACCCCATCTCTCTGTTCACATTTAAAGACCATGATCAGTACTGATCATAACATTTAAATAGTCAATGCCCGGGATCAGAGTTATCTTCAATCCTGGCTGCTGTGCCTAGGTGTTGGGTGTCCTTGACAGCCAGCGCCCACAATGTATAGTGAGGGCCAGCTCCCAAGCCACTCCATACACACCCTGTGAACATCTGCCGTACATGTATGATGGATTACATAAAGGGATTTTGCAGGCAATGTAGTGGAAAAACATAAAGGAAGACATACTCACATCACATCAGCTCTGTTCTAGTAGATAGTGTAGTAAAGCCGGAAACAGAGTACCATTGTAATGTGAGCGTCAGGAAATCAGATGAGGTACAGTATTTCCTCTCTTATGGTTCTTCACAGTCTACACCTTTCCAACATTTTCTTTGACGTGGATAAACCCTTTAATATATTCAGAGAGATTGTCACCATTCCTATCAGTCCTTGTCCCTAATGGAGCTCACAAGCTAATTTTCCTTTCTCTAACACATAGAAAAACAATGTGTTTTTTTCCTCTGGATTGTGAGAGGGAATTAGAGAACCCAGAAAAAAAGACACATAAACGCAATGCCGATGTTGTCCTCGGTCACTCTGAAACCCTGAAATCTAGTGTTCGAAGACACTTCCTGGGAATGGACAAACCTCTGCTTTGCTTGCCTGCTAGGATACTAGATATTCTGGAAGGAAGCCTTCATACAACATTGTTTAATACACGGTGTGATTTTATTCGGGGGTTTCGTGACAGCTGCTGAAAACGACGTTGTGACTGAACCCCTAAATGGAAATAAATGGAGCCTTTCACTTGTATTTTTTTGGAATACATGTGACTTTTTGATAGCTTTTTATTGCATTTTTTTCTTGGAGACAAGGTGACCAAAAAAGTGCATTTCTGGCGTTATTTTTTTTCTGACGACGTTCATCGTGCGTGGTGAATAATGCATTACTTTGATAGATCGGACTTTTACGGACACAGCAATACCAAATATGTTTTTTTGTTTTATTGTTTAGATTCTATTATAAATATGGCAAAAGGTTTTTTTTAACTTTTGTTACTTTTTTAATGATTAGTAAAACTTTATTAATCTTATTTTTACTTTTTTTTCATATTCCCAACAGGGGACAACTTGTGATGCTTAGATCGCTCCTGCAGTATAATGTGATGCCATAGCATTACATCATACTATGATCGGGTAGGCATGCTATTAAGCCACCCCACGGCCATGGCTTGATAGGCAGTCTGCTATGACAGCCCTGGGGCTTTTAAGAAAGCTCCCGGCTGCCATGTCAGCCGCACGGCTCCATGCAATCTCATCGCGGAGGGGTGGGGGGTTATGGGACCCCCAAAAATTGGCCCTGGGATTTAAATGCCGCAGTCAGAGAAGGAAGAGATAACATCACCTGTGATCACTGGAGGTAACTGTACTGTAATTAATGTCATTATGTAGAGCTGGTAACCTTAATCTGGCTTTGGTATAGACCCTCAAGTTTTTTGTGAAAGTTGTTAAGATTGGCCATGAAAATAAAGAATTTAAAATTGTCCAACAACATGTAGGTTTAGCCCCAGATTTTTCTTCTTCACCAGAGGCATACTGCTCTTTGAGTACATAACAGGGTTCAGGTAGGACGGAACAATATTTGGCTTTTGAAGCTTTCGGAACCCAGATTTTGATGCAATAATGTTCGGACAGCATGTTGTATTTGCAGAGTCTCTGAAGTACCAAGAATAGTGGAAACTTCCAAAAGTTTCCCCATTTTGAAAACTAGACCCCTCAAAGAACTCATCAAGGAGTGCTTTGACCCCACAGGTGTTTTGTAGAACTTGTTAAAAGGAACCCGACAGCACCTTTTAGTCCACTAAACTGCATTATGAGGTGAGGGAATGGAGAGTTCAAAGAGCTGTTTTTTATACTCACTGGGGCCCTCATTCCAGTATTGTTCCTTTAGAAACCATAGAATGGTAGAGTTGGAAGTGACCTCCAGGATCATTGGGTCCAACCCCTTGCTCAATGCAGGATTCACTAAATAATCCTAGAAAGATGTCTATACAACCTCTGTTCGTAGACTTCCATTGAAAAATAACTCACCACCTCCCGTGGTAACCTGTTCCACTCATTGATCACGCTCACTGTTAAAAAGTTTTTTTCTAATATCTAATCTGTCTACTCCCTTTCAGTTTCATCGCATTACTTCTAGTCTTTCATTGTACAAATGAGAATAGGGCTGATCCCTCTGCACTGTGACAGCCCTTCAGATATTTGTAGACAGCTATTAAGTTTCCTCTCAGCCTTCTTTTTTGCAAGTGAAACTTTCCCAGATCCTTTAACCATTCCTCATAGTACATGGTTTTACAGACCACTCACCACCCTGGTCTTTTTTAAATTGGGGTGCTCAAAACTGGACACAGTAATCCAGATGAGGTCTGACTAAGAAAAAGTAGAGAGGGATAATTACCTCACGTGATGTAGATGCTATGCATCTCTTAACCCTTTCCAATCCATTTATTTTTTTCTCATCCATTCTCCCCAGCTCCAATTTATAGGATTAAATGAAACCCTGGAGAAATTTTATTAACAATTTTATTCATTTACATGAGGATATTTATTGATTTTAAGATTGATACTTATTTAATATTTAATATTAATTAGTGATTAAGTTTTATCTGTATATTGTGTAGAATTTATATTTTATGACATGTGGTCCTATCTCTAATTGTTATGACATCTCTGTGCAAATTGTATATACATTATACCCAAGGTGCAATTATAATACGATATAATTCGGTATCTCTCATCCCTCTCCCCCTTTCTTACTTCCATTCATTTTCTTTTTATACTTTGCATCCTATATTATGGGATGCAGTAAGTATCAACATTTAAATGTGATACGGCACTGGATCTTCTCCTCACAGTCACATGATATGATGCCGTTTTGACTGATAGGCTCCTTCTATCTAATTTTGATCTGAAGGGGCCACCGTAGCCAGTCACATGACAAATTATCTAAGCACCCTCCCCCCTACGTCACTCTGATGGTGCAGTCATGTGATACAACGTCCCTGAACTCGGACGTCAGTACGCTCTACGTAGCTCCATGTGACTATACATACGTCACTGGAGGTGATCGCATGGCCGCGAGATGTGACGCCTACACTTATGAACGTCACCACGTCCAACGCAGCACCACGTGACCCTTCCAATGATGCTGCAAGAGATTCCCCAGAAGTGACGCGATAAGACCTCGCCTCCTTCTTGTATCTAAGGATACCAAACGTTTATCTGTTTGCCCTAAGGAACGCCCCTTCTTTTAGCGTAATACTACAACATTTCCCCTTCCACTTTGGGCTTCAGACGACCCCATCGACGTCATTGAACGGCGCCGCGCTACCTTGCGGGCACCGTTTGATACGTCCTAATCCGCACATATTATAAAAATAGCAGTAAGAGAATGTCATTACAATGGCGATATGATACCATATACAGTAATATATTTATTATTTGAAAGTTGCACTCAGTAGAGGGGAGTGACAGGGTAGACTGTTTCCTCCCTCCCCCCTCCCCTTCCTCCCCTCCCCTCAGTGTATGTTTGTTATAAATAGAGACCACTTGTCAATTGTTCCCTATGCTTGAAAAAGGCTTGACAGAAGCCGAAACGCGTTGCAGCGCCAATTCACCTGTTTTTTATGTAATAAACCGACCTATGAGGAATACGCCTGCTCCATTGGAGTTTTCTGCTTTCTTGGATATTGGGGGTGCCAGGAGTCCAGGCACCCCATAACAAGTAAGATCCCTTTACATTGACACAGTTTGACGGAGCGCATAAAGTGAGTTTTTTCCTATTCTGATTATACATATCAATTCCTCCTATGCTATATGTGTTTTTTTTCCATTTTTCTTGCCCAGATGTAGGACCTTGTAATTTTCCTTGGTAAATACTATTCTGTTAGTTACCATCCACTGTTCAAGCGTGTCCAGATCTTTTTGAATCCTCTTTCTCTCTTCTCTAGTGTTAGTCATCCCTCCTAGCTTTGTGCTATTGGCAAACTGATCAGTTTCCCCTCAATTTCCTCCTCTAGATCATTTATAAAAATGTTGAACAACACTGGGCACAGGACAGAGCCTTGTGGTACCCCACTTGAGACATTTTTCTAATTGGATGTTCAGCCATGTATGACCACTCTGAGTATGATCACTAAGTCAGTTGTGAATCCCATATTTAGTCATTTTTTCAATAAGGATGGAATGAGATACTTTGTCAAATGCTTTACTAAAGTCAAGATATACTATATCCACCACATGAGCCTGATCAACCCAGTTTCTGTCATATAAGGAAATTAGATTTGTCTGGCATGACTTGTTTGTTACAAACCAATACTGGCTCTTGTTAATTACTCCATTCTCATTTAAGTACTTGCATACATGCTGTTTAATAATTTGTTCAAAGTTATTTCCCGGCATAGAAGTTAGGTTCACAGGCCTATAGTCTCCTGGGTCCACCTTCTCCCCTTTTTTGAAGATAAGGACAAAATATGTCCTTCTACAATCTTCTGGGACTTCTGTTCTCCAAGAATTTTCAAAGATTATAGCGAGTGATTCAGCAATTACATCTGCTGCTTCCTTAAAGGGGTTGTCCCGCGAAAGCAAGTGGGGTTATACACTTCTGTATGGCCATATTAATGCACTTTGTAATGTACATTGTGCATTAATTATGAGCCATACAGAAGTTATCAGAAGTTATTCACTTACCTGTTCCGTTGCTGGCGTCCTTGTCTCCATGGTGCCCGTCTAATTTTCAGCGTCTAATCGCCGGATTAGACGCGCTTGCACAGTCCGGTCTTCTTCTTTTCTGAATGGGGCCGCTCGTGCCGGAGAGCGGCTCCTTGTAGCTCCGCCCCGTCACGTGCCGATTCCAGCCAATCAGGAGGCTGGAATCGGCAATGGACCGCACAGAAGACCTGCGGTCCACCGAGGGAGAAGATCCCGGCGGCCATCTTCACCAGGTAAGTAAGAAGTCACCGGAGCGCGGGGATTCAGGTAAGCACTATCCCGTTTTCTTTTTTAACCCCTGCATCGGGTTTGTCTCGCGCCGAACGGGGGGGGCTATTGAAAAAAAAAAAAAAAGTTTCGGCGCGGGACAACCCCTTTAAGTATCCTAGGATGTAATTCTATTGAACCTGAAGACTTTAATTAATTTAAGTTCGCTATGTGTTCCCTCACTATATCTCTTATTATAGATAGTCTGCATTCTTTTATTGCCCCAATAACACAGGGAAGATCGCTGATATTACATTTACTTTCTGAGAGAAAATAGATACGAAATAGGAATTTAAAAGTTTAGCCTTTTCAGCATCAGTTGTAACCAATTCACTATTTTCATCCTGCAAAAATCCTATTTTTCTTTTGCCTTTAACATACCCTCAAAATACTTATTTTATTGCTTTTAGCCTCTGTTGAAAGCCTTAATTCATTATTCGCTTTACTTTTCTGACACTTGCCCTACAGTTTCTGCAGATTGCATTATATTCTTCTTTAGATATTCCCCCCTCTTTCCATATGATAAACATTTTTTCTTCTATCTTAGCATGTGTGTGAGGGTGCCTACCCACTAGCGATATTTTTTCTAGCGATGCGAGAGCGAGTGCCTTGCAGCGCAGAGAAAACTCTGCGATATCGCTCATTGTTTTCAATGGGGCCGCTAGCAGCAGCGCTGGCCCCATTGAAAACATAGGGAGTACATTGCGGACTTCTGCCACAGCTACGATAGCTATGGCAGAGGATTCCTTCATTCATGCGGGGATGAAAGAATCCTCTGCAACAGCTGTCACAGCTATGGCAGAAGTCCGTGATGCTATCCCATTGCTTTCAATAGGGTCGACATTGCTGCGGCCCCATTGAAAGCAGTGGGTTGCAAGCAACGCCCGCAGCAATGATTTTCAGGGAAGGGCTTGAAATTTAAGCCCTTCCCTGAAAACCATCTCTAGCTGTAAAATAAAGTAAAAAAAAATTATAGTCACCTAGAAGAGCCATCCAGCTCTTGTCTCTGGCATGACAGTCTTCTTCTGTGTTCTGAAGGCTGGGGATTGAAAAATCCCCACCCCCAGATAGCGCTGGCCTCATTGGCAGAGCGCTCAGCCAATCACAGGCAGCGCTTAACCATTCATTGAATTCATGTGAATTCTTGTGATTGGCTAAGCGCTTTAATTGTTATTTTGCTTGCACTTATTGTAAAATAAATGACTGGAAGTTATCTTCATCTCTTTGGGGTAAATTCTAATCTGTGAACCAAGATTTGGGGGGATTTCGTGGCACCCAAATCCCCTCTGTGAAGTAAGTGCTATTTTTTTACTAAGCATATTTAGTAGCGCAGGAGCCTTTTCCACTTTGTGATTTCCTAAATTCTTTGTGACCAAAGTCGTATGGCCGTGGGTATCTCTGTTCTCCCATTTTTTTGACATCTGGCGGGATTATTTGCTTGTGACGATTTCTGAAGGCTAACTTGGACTATAGGTGTAGAGATCTGGCATCTGACAGGTTGCCCCCATAAGTTGAGTCTATCTCTACATTGATTTTGTATTTCACTGCTGTATATATACAGTGACCCCTCCTTGAAGCGCAGACACTAATATCTATTTCCTTTCCTCCCTGTTGGAAAGAATTAGATCCAAGATAGCAGATCCCCTTGTTTTCTCTTCTACCTTTTGGAAGATAAAGTTGTTAGCAAGAGCGGATAAGAATTTGTGGGATCCATTACTTTTACATGAGAGAGATTCCCAACAAATATATGGATAGTTAAAATCTCCCATGATCACTATGTTGTGCTTTTTGGAGAGCTTGGCCATCTGATGTAGAAAGAGTTCATCCATATCTTCTGCTTGTCCAGGCGGCCTATAGTAAATGCCTACAATGGTGTCCTGTCTGTTGTTCTCTCCTCGTATTCTTACCCAAACAGTTTATACAGAACTACCATGCTCTGAAGCGTGAATCTTTGTTGAGATGTATGCTTTCCTAACATACAACGCAATACCTCCTCCCCTTTTATTAGGTCTGTTTCTTACAAAAAGGTTGCATCCTTCAAGTCTTGTATTCCAATCATATGTATTACCCCACCAAGTTTCCATGATGCTTATGACATCATATTTAAAAGGCTATGTGCACATGCTCTTCCAAAGGGATCAATAAAAAGAGGGATCTTTCTGAAAAGAGTCATGCTATATTTGCACTAATATTTTTCAGGACACAGTGCTGGAATGAGGGACCTAGTGCGTATAAAAAAGGAGCTCCCTGGGTCACCCTACCCTGTTCCCTTATCTTTGAGCCCTATAATGCAGTTATGGAATAATCTAGAAGATGTAGAAGATTTTAGGTTAAATATCAATTATCAATACAGTGATTTAGCTAAGCCATGATAATAGAATTTTAGACCAAACCAGAAGATTATTTTTTATGGAGCCCAGAAGGAGGGCAAAGTAGAGCTGAGCCTTTTGAAGGTGGTGGTGCGACGCAAGCCCAACAGCTGATAGATGGAGACAGGGGCCAGATTTTTTAAACAAAAAAACTTTATTAAACTGTAAACTGTCTCACTCCATAGGGGGACACATATACTTGAATATTGCTTCATGATAACTTGTTGCATAAACTCTTAAAGAGACAGTAGTCAATTTGTGTGGATTCTCATTAAAAATAATGAAAGACTACTAATGTGGATTATGCTGCCGATTCGGTGCAGATTCCACGTTAAATCAACATAAAAAAACACTATGTGAACGAGGTCTTAAGTGACGCATCAGTACAGAACTAGCAGCCTGGGCTCTTGCTAAGGTCTTCAGAGATCAGGGGCACAATACTCAAGACTTATGTTCCCACTCCTACCCCCACACAGTGATAATATCCCCCCACAGTGATGGTGTCCTATGTGCCCCCACACAATGTAAAGGCCTTCTATGCAGGACAACTGTTGGGCATTAAAAGCGGTCCCAGCAATGATCGCTCCTGAGCTTTAACACAGGAGTGACCATCGCTCAATGAATAGAGTTGGAGCCACTGGAGATTGTTCTGGCCCACCTGCCTCCATTCACAGTAAACAGACAATCATTCATAGATATACACAAAAAGATGACGCGGCAAATCAATGATGATTTTATGGTCTGCATGATGTATCTCTGATCATTCCTTCACTGCATGCATTTACACTGCACAATTATCGTGTAAACCACTCAATCAAACTAGCAATTTGCGCAATAATCATGTAGTGTAAAAGGGCCTTTAGTTCTCTCTCACCTGCACATGAGTATCTACATTTTCTGCACTGTAGAAGACACTGCAATAAACACCCGGAACAGCGCAGCCTGGAGTCGGACTCTTCCCACAACTGCTCATGACGTCAAATGGTCCTTCAGATTATCCAGCAGCTCGTCTATACGTATCACTGGTCACCTGATCATTAGACCGAAGGTCCTTTGGCCCTAAAGCTATTTCTTCCTCTGTTTAACTGCAGCGATCATCCGATTCCCTTCCTTGACTGTAGCTTGGTCTGGTGCCCCCCACTGCACCAGGGGCACATGCCACTTTACTATCCTCTACTAAATAAGTGGAAAATTACATTACAGTTGTTTTGGGTAGAAATAAAAATACACAAATAAAGTTAAGTAAGCTGTAAATGTATTTATTCTGAAATAACTGAAGCACACAGAGCAATGATCCAGAAGTATGTTTTGATTTATATAAGAGACTTATTATATTTTAGTTAATTTGTTGTTTATATGCAGCATTTCTTCATTAAGCCATAGCAGTATCATTATATCATTTCTTCATTTATTACGTTAGGCAAAAATCCAGATGATGTTGTGGAATTTGTTCCATTTTTAAAAGACAAATGGGAGACTATAGTCATTATGGAAAATCATATTTTGCTTATCAATTGAGTCTTGCTCTTCTATTTCCTACAAGATACAAGGTGCACAAAGTGTTAATAATATAAAAATATATTAATATAATATAAAATGTAAAGCCACCTCATTTATAGTTATGGAGCCTTACATGAACCACACATCCACATTGATCTATTGCTTCTCAGCAGTATTTTGGCCATAAATAGGAGGCTCTTGGTTATATTTTGATCAAATTGTATAAGCCCACTAGCCACGTCACGATGACCACACACGCCACAATAAATCACACATTGCAGCTGTTGGCTGGTTTTTGCAGCTTTTTTCCAAAATTACTGCAAAACAGAAGTGCTTTTACTACGATTTTAGAAAACTGCCGCAAGATCCGAACCAGGGGCGGATGTACCGCCTGTGCAGCCGGTTCAGATGCACAAGGGCCCAGGAGGAGAAGAGGGCCCAGACTGTTTGGTCACATGCAGCAATCGGGCCTTCCTGATTCAAAATTTTTTTATGTCTGTTTGATAAAATAAAGAACAGGCCATACTCACCTCCCCTGTCACTCCCCCACCGCTTTAGTTGGTGACGCTATTCCCCAATCACTTCCGGGTTGTGCATTCATTTTACAAACACAAAACCTTTTCAAGAAGACTGTTGTTGGCAACGGTGGGGGTAAAATCGGCACACCATTTTATATGCATGATGAGAAACCTTCGGACTGATCGCTACATTTGGAGAATTTTTCTGCATCCTTTAATGGGCAGGTCATGTGCCCAAGGGAGGAATTGTCCTGTGGGGAGCTATTTTCGGATGCGTGCGTTGTGGAATGATTTTGGTGACCATTGGTGCATTTCTTTGTTAGACTGTTTTTTCTTATTGGCTATTTGTTACAGTGGAAGAACCATGGCAGATTTGTATTGTCGGGCACTCTTATGTGCACTGGGACGAAAGACGCATGATGTATGACCAGTCGGGAGAGGACTGGGTCTAAAATAAGTATCGGTTCATTGGCTCAGAATCAGAGGATTGCAATAGTCCAGGCTGCTGCACGAAGTGATGCAGCTCAGCAGATGGGCTTCACACAGGGAGATATTGCTGATCCACGCAGGAGGATGCGATCTCAGAAAAGTTAAAATGGGTGAACTTTTAGTGATAATGAAGAAGGACATGCTGCTTTTCCTGAATGCTTTGAAGAAGTGGTTTTAGTTTGGTGTGACATTGTGGCAAGGAGAGTATGCAGAGGAGCGAGGATGCCTGAGACCATTGATTGGGTTAGGAGAGTGATCAACAACAAGATTTGTCCAATCGTTAGGCGTGATAGTGGTTCGCCATTGGGAGTTAGAAGGGAAAGAGTGTGGGGTTCTAAGGGGGGACAGAGTTCACCTTAAGGATATCGGGCTAGACATCTTCCTGTCAGGTTTGCAAAATGGGTTGGAGGCAGCGCTGGTGAGAACTGGTGGGGTGAAGTGCGGCATAGGGGCTATACCGCATCCTTGGTGGTGGAAACTTTCCATACCAGCAGGATAAGGAAAACCCGATTAGAATGGGGCTTACGGGCGTCTTTTTGTGGGTTTAAGAAGAAGATTGGGAATAAGGAAGCATGGAAAGGCTTAAAAGTTTTTCAATGTTAAAAAATAGTGATAGTCAATAAAGCTGTGGCCATGTTTTAAAAGCCAGAAATTGTGGAGTTTTTGTGTTATTTAAGATAGAGGGGAGCTGTTGAGAGAGGAAGTACCTGCAGTCTTACAGGCAGCAAACTGCTTAAGGAAGCTGGCAGGGAATGGAGGACGAGGGTTTAGGAAGGGTTAAAAGAGGGAAGCGACTTTTATGAAGGAAGGGGTGGAGTTAGGTAAGGGGAAGAGGTGGAGTTAAAGAAGAAGAAAGAAGAAGGAAGAAGGACAGTGGGGAGCAGCATCAGGTGGAAGACGCCCGCCGACCCTCCCGGAAAGGACACCTGGGAGGAAGAGAGTTGGAGATGCAGGAATGGGAAGAAAGGTGGAAGTCGTCACAGCGGAGACTTTCCATGCCAGCAGGATAAGGGCAGTTAGCAAGCCTGATAGTTAATAAAGCTGTGGACTACCCTATGTTTTAAAAGCCAGAAGTCGTGGAGTTTTTTTGTTATTTAAAATAGAGGGGAAGTACCTCCAGTCCTAATAATAACTGACGTGTCCAAAAAATGCACAGACTTCAACAAATCTAATTTTGCTTTCTCATTATATGATATTGTGTGTAGACTTATGAGAAAACTAAATGAATATTTTACGTTATAGAATATTGCGAGAGAGAGAGAGAGACACGAACCAAGAAAAAAAAAAAAAAGCTCGGGACCCTGTGTTCCACATACAAAAATGTAGTCAATGGGGTTCGTTACTCAGCCTTCTTCCCTGATTCTAGTTCTCTATCTCCTGCCTTCCGGTTCTGACCCCACCTCTGTCTTTGATTGCACTTCTCCCCCTGCCCCTCCCTCCAAGATTATTCTGCTCCAGAGCATTTGATCCAGATTTTATTTGCCTGCTATTGCTACAAGACTTTTCAATACTGACTCCTGGCTTTTCCTCCTGACTACGTTACTTGCCTCATCCATTGTACTGCAACTGAGACTTCGCAATATTGACTCCTGGCTTTTCCTCCTGACTATGTTACTCGCCTTATCCATTGTACTGCAGCCGAAACTCCCTGTTATCGGCTCCTGGCTTCCATCTGACTTCTCTCTAGTGCCCTGCATGGCTACTACTCCCGCTGCTCCTCTCCAGCGCCGGTAAGCCGTTACAATACCTAACCATTACATCTATATCAGTGATCCTCTGGAGCTGTTTTCCTTCCTTTAGAACTGGAAACCTGTAGTGTGTGTAGTGCAATATGGATGCAATCAAGTATCAGGAGATCCTAGGAGGAAGCATCGTTCACTTCTGCGGAAAAGCTAAAGCTTGGGCATCATTGGACCCTCTAACAAAACAATGATGCCACACACCTCAAAGACCACCATGGTTTTGTTTCTGAAGTCCTGGAAGATCCTAGAGTGGCTGCAAAGTTAAAATCATCAGCTCTAGTTTGGATCCAGTCCCGAGCACCAGGAACCCACAACACAGAGAAATCTTGAAGCAAAACAATCCAGCATCCAACAGTGAAAGGATAAAAACCTTTGCTTTAGGCCTCGTTCACACGGGCGACACGGCATAGCTGCGAGAAAATCGCAGCGATATCGCATTGCTGGTCCGTGCAATATCGCTGCTATTTCTCGTGGTGATACCGCGACTTTGTAGTGCTACAAAGTCGCATGTGGTGCTACAAAGTCGCATGTGATGCTACTTTGTAGCACCACATGCAAGGATTTTCGGTGGAGGCTTGAAATATAAGCCCTTCTCCAAAAATTCGCTGTAGCTGAAGAAAAAAAAAACCACATACATCACCTGTCCACTGCTGTCTGCCCGGCCGCATCTTCTCCCCGGGTCCCCGGCACAGATCATCTTCTCCTTTTCTGGCCGGGGATTCAAAAATCCCCGCCTTCTGAAGCGCTGGCTGTGATTGGCTGACGCTTAGCCAATTATAGCCAGCACTCGATGAATGGCTGTGATTGGTTCAATTACTGCCATTCATCGAGTGCTGGCTGTGATTGGCTGAGGCTAAGCCAATCACAGCCAGCGCTTCCAGAAGGCAGGGATCTTTGAATCCCCGGCCAGAAGAGGAGAAGATCACTGCTGGGGACCTCGGGAGAAGATGCGGCCGGGAGAGGTGATGTATGTGGTTTTTTTTTTCTTTTTCCTGCAGTTAGGGCTTAAATTTTAGCTTTGACAGTAGGATTTCCTTCTGTCAAAGTTGCATCGCATCGCACAAAAATCACGTTTTCGTGCGATGCAATGCAACAGGGAGGAAGGCTCCATAGAGAAACATGGGCTACAAACCTCACGAGTCGCGTGCATATAGCAGGACCCGTGAGACTTTTGTGTCGTTTTGTAGCTTTCCATGTGTGAAGGAGCCCACAGGAAAGCATGAGCTTCACATACATGCGATTTGTAGCATTGTAGCAACGCTTTGTCGCCCGTGTGAACGAGCCTTAGTAGCAAAAATTAAAACTGCACAGCAAACAACATAGTAGGAAAACAAGTAAAGCTACATTTCAACATTTCCACTGCTGAGATCAGTCTTTTTCAAACTTGATATGCAGTGGCTCTGTGACTTACAACAAAGAATCTTCATGTAAAGAAGCTGATGGGAGTACTTTGTCAAGGATTGTTTGCACCTTAAAGTTACTGCTTCAGCCACTATATTTTGAGACTGTTTCCCCACTGATGTTTGCTGTGCAGTTTTAATTATTACTCATAAACCAGAAGTTATTATCCTTCCACCGCTAGATTCTGGATTGTTTCGCTTCAAGATTCTAGAGTGGCTGTCAGTCGCCTGCCTTGAACTCCACAAAAAATCTTTGGTGGGATGTGAAGAAGGTAGATGCAGCATGCAAACCCAAAATTATTAGTCAACATTAGTGAATAATTCTGGGACTGCAGTAGACATTAAAAGTGGCATTTGGTGTTGAATTTGGGGAAACTGCTTGCTATATTAGTTGTTATTAGGTATTTAAATTGTTGTTTGATTGTTTTTTTGCACACAGTTGAAATTTTGTAAATTTGTCAAATATGATTTGCAATGGTGTCATCTATTGGAATACAGAGATCCATTGAAATACACTATTTTTCTAATACTATCCGTCCCCATCCGGGGCACTTAGTTCCCACGTTAGCCAGCACCTCCCAGTCTTGTTATCCGCGGCGCACCGTTGCCATGACGCCTGACAACCACCATGTCATCACCCAGCGACTGGACGCTGGATGGCAGTGGTTGGCGTCCTGCGTCCATGAGTGAACTGCGCATGCGCGGACTCTCCCTAACATCACGATACTTCGGCAGGAGGTGTGTGTGTGGTGCTGGCTGGCTATTGGAGGTATGGGACGATCCCCCAGCAGAGGAAGGCGTGGATGAGAATATATAAACCCCATCATGGGGATAACATACCATCTATGCTCAGACTATCACAGCCACCAGGGCTGCTATAACCTGTCTCTATAAATTGTCCATCCTGATGACGCAGTATATAACAATCTACTGCAGAAACGCGTTGATGGTGACAGGAGGGAATGGATTTTAAAACAAACTTTAGTCCAGCTCCCCATAACTTTCAAGGGCAACCATCTATGTTCTAATGTAATTTACATAGATTGGTTGACCTGATGAGACAGAAGCAATATCGCTTACTGAAAATAGAATATAGGGATCAACTAAAATGAAATCAGACTTTAGTTGTAGATATCAAGTCCATGTAAAGGAGCAGCGCCAGGAGTGGAAATTTCTTAAAAATGCATCATAAGATACCTCTTTATTACATTCAGAAAAGCAACGACGTTTCGACCCGTGCAAGGGCCTTTTTCAAGTGCATAACATCTGTTATGCACTTGAAAAAGGCCCTTGCACGGGTCAAAACGTCGTTGCTTTTCTGGATGTAATAAAGAGGCATCTTATGATGCATTTTTAAGAACTTTCCACTCCTGGCGCTGCTCCTTTACATGGATTTGGTGGGCTATGTTTGGAGGGGCCAAGGGAATCCGGCTTCCTAAGTGAGCTATGCGCATCATTTTTCCTACCTCCCACTGTGGCGGTTTTACATTGAGGAGTGCTGCTGTGACACACTTTTAGTTGTAGATATGTCGCAGTATAATCAGCCCTGATTGGAATAAATGCACAGTAATCAAGTGCATTTATTTCCTCTGTATGCCTAGTTAAATGAATGCAGGAGCTTATAATTGCATTCTTTCCTCTAGTATGCCACAACATACCGGTAGTGCACGAGATAGAAAGGTGCTCTAAGTGTATCAAATCAGCTGCGCCGGTTCAATACAGTCACTATACTCGTGCTCTGAAACGACTGTGGTTAATAAACAGAGTGTATATACACATATATGAGATTGGAATGAGTGCACAGTAATCAATTGCACTCATTTCCTCTATATGTCTGAAATCAGTTTAGTAGCTAGGAAGGTGCACAAATAATATCATCTCAATTGGTGTGCCGTTCCTTATAGCTGCTCTATTGTTCTCTGTTATCAGCCTTTACTGAAAATAATGCAGGAGCCAACAAATGCATTCTTTCCTTTATTATGCCACAACATAGTGCATGATATAGAAAGGTGCATAAACACTACTAAATCAGTTGCGCCGGTTTATATACTCTTGCTCTGAAATAATTGTGGTAAACAGAGTGTATATACACATATATGAGATATATATATTTTTTCGTATCTCAGTGACTGACCAAGGTGAATGCCGGTTTCAATTTATCTAGGGCCAATAATAGACATACTCTACAAGACCCCTTATGCATAGAAGATATTGATACATATTTAATTACGTAATCACACAATTTTATATCTTATTTAATAAAAGCTAAGTTTTATATTTAGTGGTTCCCTTCGGTGAATTGATTTGCAATGGTGGTTGAATAATTCAGATTGCAAATGCACATACATGTATAATTATCATTTTATTTATTATATATAAAATTAAATTAACTTAGCATAATTGATGTGTGAGGGTGCGGGCAGACGAGCGTAGGTGTATTTACGTTCGCACGAGCGCAACGTATAATCGCCCGAGCGATCGTTTTTCACCGATCACGACCAGAGCTAGAAAGCGTATTTTCGTTTGTTCCTACTTTGCAAACGGTCTTTTCGGCGATAGAATATGCGTTGGCGCGTATTTCGGTCGCATATGTTCCGTTTTTTTTCGAATTGCCGTTTTTACGCGCCGTAAAATCGCCCATGTGAACGAATACATTCGAAACCATTGCCTCAGATGGTCACGTATATACGTTTGGTCGCAAAAACGCGCCGTTTATGCGCTCGTCTGCCCGCACCCTTACTTTGTAAGAGAATTGAACTTACCCCTTAAAGCATCTAGGGTAGGGTAGATTCCCTCTTTGGCACTTGCTTATTAAGTCTGTGGGATCAGATATTATATATCCAGGCAGACATGCAAACTGAATTGTATCATTGTGTTGAACAAAACATTTTTCAGCGCACTTCCTCTTCTGTTTATTTCTTTCACAGAGCCTTTTATTGCATTTTTTCCACATCATCATAATATGATTTTCGCTCATTTCTTTAGCATTTGTAATACATGGTGCTAAGACACAAAGAGAGATTTTTTGTTACAAAAATAAATGCAAAATAGTCATGGAACTTTAAGACAATTAGTGTTAAAAGAGTTTTTTCTAGGCAAGATTGGCTGGGATCCCCCACTCAGGATCCCAGCTCATCAGTGCCGCCTGGTAATGCCACTATACGCAGGGTCAGGGCAGAAGCTGCTGCTGCAATGCCTGTGTACAGGCTGGTGCTTGTGACTGCAGTTACACGCACCGGCCACTACACAGGTGTCGGAGCAGCAGCTTCTGCTCTAAGCAATGTGTATTGTGACACTTCCAGGGGGTTAATTTCTGGGAGTACAGGTTTATAAGCAACTTTGACACTTACAACACAGGCCTAAGGGCGCCCACCCACTGGCGATTTTTTTTTCTTTGCGTTTTGCGTTTTTTCTGCAGAGCAATTAGAATTGAATGTACTCCTGTCCACTGGCGTTTTGATAGGAACTGTCAGTTGCATATGTGTCCTTATTTTTCTCCTAATGCACCCATGAAAGTCAATGGAAATTAATGGAAAAGCCGCGAAAACGCCGCAAAAACGCAGCGTTTTTCACGCACGAAAATCGAAAACGCCAGTGGGTGGGCGCCCTAATGGTGCATTTAGATTGAAAGAGTGTTTAGACACAACGATTATCGCCAGAGGCGTAACTTGAAGCTCCTGGGCCCCAATGCAAACCTGTAACAGGGCCCCTAATTATAATGCTTTATTCATAGTACTGGGTTCCCTATATGGAGAAGAGAGGCCTTATGGCCCCCCTAAGGCTCCTGGGCCCGGGTGCAACCGCATCCCCTGCATCCTCTATAATTACGCCCCTGATTATCGCACAAAAGATGGCTTTTGAGCGAATTTTGAGTGATAATCGTTGTGTCTAAATGGGCCTTAAATTCCTCCAGAGGCTTCATGTGTGACTGGCGAATATGAGAAATCTATAGCACAGATAACACACAGGCCCAGTGACTCCCTAACACCAATTTAGGGACCATGAAAGTTTCACATTCCTTATCAGTGGACTAATTAAAGGGGTTGTCCCGCGGCAGCAAGTGGGTCTATACACTTCTGTATGGCCATAATAATGCACTTTGTAATGTACATTGTGCATTAATTATGAGCCATACAGAAGTTATAAGAAATTTTTCACTTACCTGCTCCGTTGCTAGCGTCCTCGTTTCCATGGAGCCCGCCTAATTTTCGGCGTCTAATGGCCAAATTAGACGCGCTTGCGCAGTCCGCGGGTCTTCTTCTTTTTTCAATGGGGCCGCTCGTGCTGGATGCCGGCTCAGTGTAGCTCCGCCCCGTCACGTGCCGATTCCAGCCAATCAGGAGGCTGGAATCGGCAATGGACTGCACAGAAGCCCTGCGGTCCACCGAAAGAGAAGATCCCGGCAGCCATCTTCAGCAGGTAAGTAAGAAGTCACCGGAGCGCGGGGATTCAGGTAAGCACTCTCCGGTGTTCTTTTTTAACCCCTGCATCGGGGTTGTCTCGCGCCGAACAGGGGGGGGGTTGAAAAAAAAAAACGTTTTGGCGCGGGACAACCCCTTTAAGTATCTATTCCTCTACTCATCCTGTTCTGGTATTGTTTTTAAGTGCATATTAATCACACCATGTCTGTGCCTTTTTATATGCATGTGAGTATACATATATGCCTCTTTGGATCTATTACATTTAAGCCTGAGGAAGAACCCTGAGTAGGCTCTAAGCTATAACATCATGTATTTTTGTTAGCTATTAAAAGGTATCATATCTACAAGATTATTTGGTTTCTTTTGCTGAGAACAATCACATTTTGCTCTACTGGCTAACAAGGTACTAAACTTTTTTCTCTAAATTATATTAGAATTAGCATTTAGTGGTGTTTGAGCTCCCTCTTGTGACCAAAACTGATATTGCAGTCTGCATTATTGTAGCTCAGTCCTAAATGCCACACAATGGCTGACAGAAGCAGTGGATGGGACCTCACTCTGAAACCTAGTGCATGGTGGCAGGGCCACTGTGATCTGTAAGAGGGGAGCAGAGCACTGCTCACCCCTCTTACACCGAGATCCTGTTAGTTTGTAAGTAACCTGTTGCCCTGTCATCTTCACCTGTTTTGGCTGTGGGCTTGTTTGGAACTGCTGTGCCTGGGAAGAACCCTGGACCATAAGAGTGATTGCAGAACTGGAGCACTTTTTGACCGTTATCTGGAGAGATAGAGATGGTACTGTGGGCTCTGCTAAACCCTAGGGACTATTTATGCTGTGAGAAGAGCATCATTTACATGAGCTATGATTTACGTTAGTAAATTATACGATTGATGAAACCGACCAAATAGCGATTACAGACAAGCATTTACACACAACATTATCATCTAAATAATTGTTCTAAAATCATTGTTTGATCACATATTGACTATCAATCATATGATTCATGTTTAGCACAATGATATATCTATCACTGATTATTTTTATGTTCATATAACTGACTTTTTGCCTGATGAACAAGCAATTTATTGATAATCATTGAGTTGCTTCACTTAAATTAAGTGATAAAGGCCCATTTAGACACAATGATTATTGCTCAAAAGATGTCTTTTGAGCGACTTTTGAGCGATAATCGTTGTGTCATTTACATCACAAGATGATCACTCAAACATTGAGCAATCACCTTGTGCTCCGGTGGATGCAGAAGACAAGCGGGAAATGCTTGTTCTCTGCATCCAGCTGTTCCCTGCTGGGAGCGCCCGGCTGTCATACAGCCAGTGCTCTGAGCAGAGAATGCAGAGAATAATTGGGGTGGCGCTTATTCTCTGCATCCAGCTATTTCCTGCTGGGAGCGCCTGGCTGTCATACAGCCGGGCACTCCGAGTGCTGGATGCAGAAGACAATCAGGGTATCCCCACTTGTCTTCTGCATCCAGCTGTTCCTTGCTCTAAGCGCCCGGTGGTTATACAGCCGAGCGCTCCGAGTGGAGGATGCAGAAGGCAAGTGGGGTGTCCCCGCTTGTCTTCTGCATCCAGCTATTCTCTGCACAGAGCGCCCGGCTGTTATACAGCTGAGCGCTCTGAGTGGAGGATGCAGGAAACAAGCGGGGTGTCCTCGCTTGAATTTTGCATCCAGCTGTTCTCTGCTCTGAGCTCCCGGCTGTTATACAGTCGGGCGCTCCGAGAGGGGTGTGGAGAACAGAGCCGGACCACTCTGTTCTTCATTCCCAGCCTGTCATCAGGGAGCAGGATACAGCTGGAACAATAGTATCAGCTCTATCCCGCTGTGAATCCATGATAAGGCTCATCGTTGTCTTTCAGCATGCTGAAAGATAACTATGAGCGACGGCTTAACAAAAACTGCATAATGTCAGTGCAGTTACACACAAAAATTATCGCTCAAAAGACGGCTTTGAGCGCATTTTGAGCGATAATCATTGTGTCTAAATGGGCCTTTACAAGTTCGCTTGTTTGTATTTGAATCTGACCAATTATCTGCTTATGTAAATGGACCTTTACATTACTTTTCACCTTGATTTGTATTCTAGTCCAATTAATTGCAAAGAAACAGAACTCATGATGAGGCTATAGACAGTAGGGCATTATGCTCTGTAAGTCAGATGTCTGGAATACAAAACTTGTATTTTTGTCGCACGTTCCACAATTATGATTTATTGAGCCCCATTACTTTATCAAAAGTTTATTATGGGGTGTGGCTGCAAGGCCTGTAAAATTTGCTATCATTTATGCCAGAAGCTTGCATACATTATAGTTGTAACCTATGCTGGTATATGTTTCAGTCTGAGCACAGTGGTACCATATGTTGCAAGAGATGTATTAAAAGGTTTTTGCCTCTTAAATAGTGATAAGCAATTAGTGGAATAATTGGTTTGTGTCGATATCAGGCCAATTTCACAAAAATCATCGTAAATCGGGATGGTCAGTTCTGACTCCCATAAAATCAATCGGAGTAAAAGTCAGGTTTGAAATTGGATGCAAACTATTCCTACAGATATCTCAACTTTTGTACATTACTTTTAAACCCTTTGATTCTAGATCACCAGTGTTGGAAGAGACTGCAATACAAAACTGTCTAGATCCGGATTTTGACAGTTTTGCTATCATAATGGCAAGTAAAAGGCAATTAAACTAATAAGACAAGCAGACAATTATAACCCTCAAAAGGGTAAGTTTTTCCCACAGAGAAATTGCCAAGAAAGCGAAGATGGCAGTCACTATAGTTTCCTGTAACTGGAGGAAACTCTGACATGAAGAGGTATGGCAGATGAGGCCACTACAAAATCAGGTGACAAGTTTCTGAGAGACAACAGTTTGCCTGATTGGCCTCACATCACAAAATCTGCAAGCACAGCTTAACCCCTTGAGTGGCGGGTTTCCTACCACCCTGTCGTGCCCACCAGGGCAGGTTTTTTAAAATGGTCTAATCATTGAATTTCAACTAATTTTGCAGTTGCGTCTCAAGAGCCATAACTTTTTCATTTTTCCATTGACACGGCCATATAAGGGCTTGTTTTTTGCGGGACAAGTTGTGATTTTTTTAAACAGGGGGGAGGAAAAAAAGAAATGGGGAAAAAAGAAAAAAAGGGGCCATGTCATTAAGGGGTTAAATAATGCATTAACTTCCTTCTCTGGGTCATTACGATGCATGGATACCACATGTGTGATTGTATTTTTGATGTTTTACAAAGTAAAGGAAGACAAGTGTTTTTATAATTTTTTAACTTTTAAAAAAAATTTTTTTTTTGGTCCCTTTAGGGGACTTCCACAGGGACCCATCAGGACCCCTGATCACATTCCGGGGGTCCGATGGTGACAGCCCTTTACATGCTGCAGTGACAGCCCTTTACATGCTGCAGTCACATAGACTGCAGCATGTAAAGGGTTAACACAGCAGAGATTGGAGGTTTTCTCTGATCTCTGCTGTAAGAGCTAGTACCTAGCTGTCCTCTGACAGCTAAGTACCAAGCTCTCCCTGCCACAGAGACCATCGGCTTGCTTCTGACAAGCCGATGGTCTCTATGGCAACCTGTAAACAAAGCAGGAGATTGCCGGCATATCAGCAATATCGTCTGCTGGTTTTTCAAAGCCCTTGCACTGCTCTGTGTGGGTCTGTGCAGGCAGAGCACATTGTCACAGCTTGTGGCATTGTGCTCTGCAGCTCCCATAGTGATACATAGCCCGGAAATCTTCCGGGCTATGTTGCTATGAGCAGTGGAGCTCGTCCCGGAAAATTTCCGGGCGTGCCACTCAAGGGGTTAATGCAGCAAAAAATAGACAAGTTTCCATTTTAGATGTACAGAAAGACTTCTATGCAGATTTGACAGGTAGAATATCAGTAAGAAAGCCACTGCTGAGGCTGCAAAATAAAAAAAAGTCTAGCCTGGACCAAGCAGCACTTCCAGTGGACTGTTGAAGAGTAGAAGAAGGTCTTAAGGACCGATGAATCAAAATTTTACATCTTTGGTACATCATGCAGGGTATTTGTATGCCATCAAGTCTGTGAAAGGAGGTTTCCTGAGTGTGACACCAACTGGAGGAGGAAGCGTGATGCTCTGGGGCTCTTTTGCTAGATCCAGAGTTAGCAACTTTTACAGGGTGACTGGCACACTGGACAAAAAGGACTACCACAGTATTTTGATACACCATGCAATACTGATGTACACCTATTTGGTCAGGGGTTCAAATTACAGAAAGATAATGTTCTAAAACATTCTACTAGGTTGTAAAAATTACTTGGAAAGACAAGAAGAAGCTGGTAGGCTTCAAGGAATGGAATGCCCTCCAACAGTCCCCAGACTTAAGCCCCATTGAGCTTTCTCCTTCATCTGTTCCCTGTTGCATTGAAAATCCCCATTGACCTGAGCATTGACTAGAAAGGGAAGAAGAAATTGAATTGCATAATTATTTTATATGTTTCACAATATCAAATATCGATTAGATAAAATAATTTTTAATGCTTATTCAAAGTACTATGAATCAATAAAAGAAGTTATCGTAAGCACATACCAAGACATACGGGCGGCTTATCCCACACTCCACCTCGACATCTGATTACCTTAAGACCATGAAGTTTGTAAAGTTGTGGACACTTGTATTTTACTGATGAACCTGAATTGTAATAGTTTCTCATACTTGTCATGATTTCCCCATATTCTATAAATGGAGGCCTGCCGCAGGATGTGTTTGCTGAAAGACATTAAATACATGAATTTAACTAATTAATCATGAGAAATTGTTTAATTTAATTAAATTTAAGCAAAGTTAAAGGTTTTTTTCAGGCAAAGACTATTAATAATCTATCGGGTCTAAACCAGTCTTAGCCGGATCTAGCTGCACGGAGGACTTTTGCTAGACCACGTGCCTGATGGTACGCAAAGCTTTACAGTTAGTAACATCTTATATGTTATTTATCATCACTAGAATTCTTGACTTTTAGGTGTTTGGAAGTGGACAGCAACACGGAAGAGGAGAGTAGTATGCTATATGTTTACAGACCTACCAGAGGAAAAGTTGTAAAGGACAGAATAGCTACATTGAAACTCATTAGGGAAGATGAGGATTTCCTTGACAGAGCAGAAGCGACTCTTCAGAATGTTGATGAAAAATACATTTTCAGTGTACCTGCAGAAGCAGAGGAATGGAAGCAAGTGACCAGGAGAAGCAGGAGGATCAGGAGTCAGTCAGCACTAGAGATGAGCGAACGTACTCGGATAAGCACTACTCGTCCGAGTAATGTGCTTTATCCGAGTATCTCTCTGCTCGTCCTGAAAGATTCGGGACACGCTGCGGAGCGGGGAGCTGCAGGGGAGAGCGGGGAGGAACGGAGGGGAGATCTTTCTCGCCCTCTCTCCCGCCCGCTCTGCCCCGCTCCCCGCTGCGACTCACCTGTCAGCAGCGGAGCGCCCCGAATCTTTCAAGACGAGTACAGCGATACTCGGATAAAGCACATTACTCGGACGAGTAGTGCTTATCCGAGTATGTTCGCTCATCTCTAGTCAGCACCCATACTGCTCAGGAACTGGTACTAGGCTCTCATGCAGGAGAACAACAAAGAGGTACATCACGAAATGACTTTGCCCACAAAGAGCAGTCTAGGAAGCAGTCAGAATCCTCTTGGGTGGAGATGGTTGTGGGGGATTTCCTATTGATAGGAACAAAGACCACTGTCTGCAGACCTGACATATCCTCACAAGAGGTGTACTGTCTTCCAGATGCACAAATCAAAGATGTGTCAGACAGGCTATCAAGACTTTTCAGTTCTCTAGACCACTAGCCATTCCTATTAAACATGCAGGGACAAATGACACTGCAGAAAATGATCTTGCAACTATCTGTAGAGACTTTGAAGACCTCAAAACGATAGTAAAGGAACTAGGAGCACAGTTTGTCTTCTCATCCATCCTACCAGTGGATGGCCATAGAATATAGAGATCGAACAGGATTCTAGAGGTGAACAACTGGCTACATAGATGGTGGCATCAGCAAAGATTTAGATTTCTAGAACGTGAAGTGAATTACCTATATGACGGACACCTTGCTAGAGATGGGTTGCACCTTAAAAAGACAGAAGAGCATATATTTGGTAGGTGCCTTGCTACACTCATTAGGAGAGCTTTAAACTATAACAATTTGGGAAGGGAAGTGAAAGGCCAAGCAAAAATATACAGCTAGTTAATACAATTGAGACCCTTCCTATTAGAAGTGTAAAGAAATAACAAATACCAAAAAATCTGAAGGAAAGTAGAGGAGCAAGAGACACCGATCACAAACTAAATTGTTTTTTCACAAATGCACAGCACATGGGAAACAAACAAGGAGAATTGGAGCTCCTAACACAGGAAGAGAAATATGATGTCAAAGATATGACGTAAACTTAGTGAAATGATACACATGATAGGAATACAAGGCTTGACGGATACAAGAAACAAACCAATAAAAGGGAGGAGATCTTGCTTTGTATGTTAGGAAAACATTCATCTCCACAGAGATTGAAACTTCAGAGCATGGTAGTTCTGTAGAAACTGTTTGGGTATAAATACAAGGAGAGAACAACAGAAAGGACACCATTGTAGGCATTTAGTATAGGCCATCTGAACATGCAGAAGATATTGATGAATTCTTTCTACATCAGATGGCCAAGCTCTCAAAAAAGCATGACATAGTGATTATGGGAGATTTTAACTATCCAGACATTTGTTGGGAATCTCTCTCAGGTAAAAGTAATGGATCCAACAAATTCTTATCCGCTCTTGCTGACAACTTTATCTTCCAAAAGGTAGAAGAGAAAAAAAGGGGATCTGCTATCTTGGACCTAATTCTTCCCAATGGAGAGGAAATGGTTAAGGAAGTATGGGTGGCTGGGAGCTTAGGAGGCAGTGATCATGCTATCCTTAAATTTTAGATAAGCCAATGGGTGGTCAGGACAGTGCCTCTGTTGATTGCAGCCAGATCTTTGAAGGAATCAACCTGTATCAGCTTTTTATGCAGGGGCCAAAAGGTGTGAAATAAGGGGTATGTCAGTGAAGGATACCCTGTCCCAAAGAGACATCCAAGGAGAGCATGCTTGGGGAAAAGTCTGGGGTGTCAGGAACCCCCAGAAGTAATAAGGTATAGACAAAAAGAGAAAAAAAGACTCCTGTGCAAAGGGAACCGGTAGAACTCCAAGAAGTAGACACAATTATATGGCCTACATGTGTGAATAGACCTCTTATATAATCAATGCAGAGTAGTCATAAAGGATGATAGAAGCTCAGCAAAAGGATCATAAACAGATATTCTTATTGACAAACAGAAGGGTGCAACGTATTTCGGAGCTCTAGTTGCTCCTTTTTCACGCACAAATCCTCAGTTCTCTCTGCTCCAATGGAATAACATGGGGAGGAAAACCTGAAAAGACTCAAACTTCAAAGTTGGATTTCAGAAAGGGAGATTTTAATGAACTCAGAAAAAGAGTAGAAAGGATTCAATGGCTGTTTGTTTTTAAGGACAGACCTGTCCAAGAAGATTGGGAAATATTGCAAAATGAGATTTTCAAAACACAATTGTTAACAATTAGAGATGAGCGAGCACCAAAATGCTCGGGTGCTCGTTACTCGGGACGAACTTTTCGCGATGCTCGAGGGTTCGTTTCGAATAACGAACCCCATTGAAGTCAATAGGCGACCCGAGCATTTTTGTATATCGCCGATGCTCGCTAAGGTTTTCATTTGTGAAAATCTGGGCAATTCAAGAAAGTGATGGGAACGACACAGCAACAGATAGGGCAGGCGAGGGGCTACATGTTGGGCTGCATCTCAAGTTCACAGGTCCCACTATTAAGCCACAATACCGGCAAGAGTGGGCCCCCCCCCCTCCCAACAACTTTTACTTCTGAAAAGCCCTCATTAGCAATGCATACCTTAGCTAAGCACCACACTACCTCCAACAAAGCACAATCACTGCCTGCATGACACTCTGCTGCCACTTCTCCTGGGTTACATGCTGCCCAACCCCCCCCCCCACGACCCAGTGTCCACAGCGCACACCAAACTGTCCCTGCCCAGCCTTCAGCTGCCCTCATGCCACGCCACCCTCATGTCTATTTATAAGTGCGTCTGCCAGAGGAACCGCAGGCACACACTGCAGAGGGTTGGCATGGCTAGGCAGCGACCCTCTTTAAAAGGGGCGGGGCGATAGTCCACAATGCTGTACAGAAGCAATGAGAAATCCAATCCTGTGCCACCTCCATCTGGAGCTGCACACGTGGGCATAGCAATGGGGAACCTATGTGCCACACACTATTCATTCTGTCAAGGTGTCTGCATGCCCCAGTCAGACCGCGGTTTTTTATAAATAGTCACAGCCAGGTACAACTCCGCAATGGGAATTCCGTGCGCACCCACAGCATGGGTGGCTCCCTGGAACCCACCCACTATACATAAATGTATCCCATTGCATTGCCCATCACAGCTGAGGTAATGTTGTGCTTAATGCAGGTGGGCTTCGGCCCACACTGCATGCGCCAGTCTGACTGGGGTTCTTTAGAAGTGGACAGATGTAGTTACAACTCCGTGTGGACCCACAGCATGGGTGGCTCCCTGGAACCCACCCACTGTACATAAATGTATCCCATTGCATTGCCCATCACAGCTGAGGTAAAGTCGTGCTTAATGCAGGTGGGCTTCGGCCCACACTGCATGCCCCAGTCAGACTGGGGTTCTTTAGAAGTGGACAGATGTAGGTTTAACTCTGTGTGGACCCACAGCATGGGTGGGTGCCAGGAAGCCACCGGCGGTACATAAATATATCCCATTGCATTGCCCATCACAGCTGAGGTAATGTCGTGCTTAATGCAGGTGGGCTTCGGCCCACACTGCATGCCCCAGTCAGACTGGGGTTCTTTAGAAGTGGACACATGTAGGTTCAACTCCGTGTGGACCCACAGCATGGGTGGCTCCCTGGAACCCACCCACTGTACATAAATGTATCCCATTGCATTGCCCATCACAGCTGAGGTAATGTCATGTTTAATGCAGGTGGCCAAATATTAATTGGATTACACTGTAGGCGAGGGCACCAAAAAATTGGTGTAGCAACAGTACTAATGTACCTCTGAAAAATTGCCCATGCCCAACCAAGAGGGCAGGTGAAACCCATTAATCGCTTTGGTTTATGTGGCTTAATTGGTAACTAGGCCTGGAGGCAGCCCAATTTAAATAAAAATTGGTTCACGTGGAAGTTTCAACGCTTTAATGAGCATTGAAAGGTATAAAAATTGTTTAGAAAAATTATATGACTGAGCCTTGTGGCCCTAAGAAAAATTGCCCGTTCGGCGTGATTACGTGAGGTTTCGGGAGGAGGAGCAGGAGGAGGAGGATGAATACTATACACAGATTGATGAAGCAAAAATGTCCCCGTTTTTGATGGTGATAGAGAACGATGCTTCCATCCGCGGGTGCAGCCTACGTATTGCTTAGGTATCGCTGCTGTCCGGTGGTGGAGAAGAGAAGTCTGGGGAAATCCAGGCTTTGTTCATCTTGATGAGTGTAAGCCTGTCAGCACTGTCGGTTGACAGGCGGGTACGCTTATCTGTGATGATTCCCCCAGCCGCACTAAACACCCTCTCTGACAAGACGCTAGCCGCAGGACAAGCAAGCACCTCCAGGGCATACAGCGCGAGTTCAGGCCACGTGTCCAGCTTCGACACCCAGTAGTTGTAGGGGGCAGAGGCGTCACGGAGGACGGTCGTGCGATCGGCTACGTACTCCCTCACCATCCTTTTACAGTGCTCCCGCCTACTCAGCCTTGACTGGGGAGCGGTGACACAGTCTTGCTGGGGAGCCATAAAGCTGTCCAGGGCCTTAAAGAGTGTTCCCCTGCCTGTGCTGTACATGCTGCCTGATCTCCGCGCCTGCCCTGCTACCTGGCCCTCGGAACTGCGCCTTCTGCCACTAGCGCTGTCGGATGGGAATTTTACCATCAGTTTGTCCGCCAGGGTCCTGTGGTATAGCAACACTCTTGAACCCCTTTCCTCTTCGGGTATGAGAGTGGAAAGGTTCTCCTTATACCGTGGGTCGAGCAGTGTGTGTACACCCAGTAATCCGTAGTGGCCAGAATGCGTGCAACGCGAGGGTCACGAGAAAGGCATCCTAACATGAAGTCAGCCATGTGTGCCAGGATACCTGTACGCAACACATGGCTGTCCTCACTAGGAAGATCACTTTCAGGATCCTCCTCCTCCTCCTCAGGCCATACACGCTGAAAGGATGACAGGCAAGCAGCATGTGTACCCTCAGCAGTGGGCCAAGCTGTCTTTTCCCCATCCTCCTCATCCTCCTCATGCGCCTCCTCCTCCTCCTCAACGCGCTGAGATATAGACAGGAGGGTGCTCTGACTATCCAGCGACATACTGTCTTCCCCCGGCTCTGTTTCCGAGCGCAAAGCGTCTGCCTTTATGCTTTGCAGGGAACTTCTCAAGAGGCATAGCAGAGGAATGGTGACGCTAATGATTGCAGCATCGCCGCTCACCACCTGGGTAGACTCCTCAAACTTTTCAAGGACCTGGCAGATGTCTGCCAACCAGGCCCACTCTTCTGAAAAGAATTGAGGAGGCTGACTCCCACTGCGCCGCCCATGTTGGAGTTGGTATTCCACTATAGCTCTACGCTGCTCATAGAGCCTGGCCAACATGTGGAGCGTAGAGTTCCACCGTGTGGGCACGTCGCACAGCAGTCGGTGCACTGGCAGATTAAACCGATGTTGCAGGGTGTGCAGGGTGGCAGCGTCCGTGTGGGACGTGCGGAAATGTGCGCAGAGGCGGCGCACCTTTCCAAGCAGGTCTGTCAAGCGTGAGTAGCTTTTCAGAAAGCGCTGAACCACCAAATTAAAGACGTGGGCCAGGCATGGCACGTGCGTGAGGCTGCCGAGCTGCAGAGCCGCCACCAGGTTACGGCCGTTGTCACACACGACCATGCCTGGTTGGAGGCTCAGCGGCGCAAGCCAGCGGTCGGTCTGCTCTGTCAGACCCTGCAGCAGTTCGTGGGCCGTGTGCCTCTTATCTCCTAAGCTTAGTAGTTTCAGCACGGCCTGCTGACGCTTGCCCACCGCTGTGCTGCCACGCCGCGCGACACCGACTGCTGCCGAAGTGCTGCTGCTGACACATCTTGAGTGCGAGACAGAGGTTACATAGGAGGAGGAGGAGGAGGGTGGTTTAGTGGAGGAAGCATACACCGCCGCAGATACCAGCACCGAGCTGGGGCCCGCAATTCTGGGGGTGGGTAGGACGTGAGCGGTCCCAGGCTCTGACTCTGTCCCAGCCTCCACTAAATTCACCCAATGTGCCGTCAGGAAGATATAGTGGCCCTGCCCGCCTGTGCTTGTCCACGTGTCCGTTGTTAAGTGGATCTTGGCAGTAACCGCGTTGGTGAGGGCGCGTACAATGTTGCGGGAGACGTGGTCGTGCAGGGCTGGGACGGCACATCGGGAAAAGTAGTGGCGACTGGGAACTGAGTAGCGCGGGGCCGCCGCCGCCATCATACTTTTGAAGGACTCCGTTTCCACAACCCTATACGGCAGCATCTCCAGGCTGATAAATTTGGCTATGTGCACGTTTAACGCTTGAGCGTGCGGGTGCATGGCGGCGTACTTGCGCTTGCGCTCAAACACTTGCGCTAGCGACGGCGGGACGGTGCGCTGAGAGACATTGGTGGATGGGGCCGAGGACAGCGGAGGTGAGGGTGTGGGTGTAGGCCAGGAGACGGTAGTGCCTGTGTCCTGAGAGGGGGGTTGGATCTCAGTGGCAGGTTGGGGCACAGGGGGAGAGGCAGCGGTGCAAACCGGAGGCGGTGAACGGCCTTCGTCCCACCTTGTGGGGTGCTTGGCCATCATATGTCTGCGCATGCTGGTGGTGGTGAGGCTGTTGGTGGTGGCTCCTCGGCTGATCTTGGCGCGACAAAGGTGGCACACCACTGTTCGTCGGTCGTCTGCACTCTCAGTGAAAAACTGCCAGACCTTTGAGCACCTCGGCCTCTGCAGGGTGGCATGGCGCGAGGGGGCGCTTTGGGAAACAGATGGTGGATTATTCGGTCTGGCCCTGCCTCTACCCCTGGACACCGCACTGCCTCTTGCAACCTGCCCTGCTGCTGCCCTTGCCTCCCCCTCTGAAGACCTGTCCTCAGTAGGCGTAGCAAACCAGGTGGGGTCAGTCACCTCATCGTCCTGCTGCACTTCCTCCGAATCCTCTGTGCGCTCCTCCCTCGGACTTACTACCCTTACTACTACCTCACCGATAGACAACTGTGTCTCATCGTCATCGTCCTCCTCACCCACTGAAAGGTCTTGAGACAGTTGCCGGAGGCCCCCAGCCTCTTCCCCCGGACCCCAGGAACTTTCCAATGGTTGGGCATCAGCCACGATAAACTCCTCTGGTGGGAGAGGAACCACTGCTGCCCAATCTGAGCAGGGGCCCGAGAACAGTTCCTGGGACTCTGCCCGCTCCTCAGAATGTGTCATTGTAATGGAGTGAGGAGGCTGGGAGGAAGGAGGAGCAGCAGCCAGAGGATTCTGAGTTGCAGCAGTGGACGGCGCAGAGCTGTGGGTGGACGATAGCTTGCTGGAAGCACTTTCTGCCATTCACGACAGGACCTGCTCACACTGCTCATTTTCTAATAAAGGTCTACCGCGTGGACCCATTAATTGTGTGATGAATGTGGGGACGCCAGAAACGTGCCTCTCTCCTAATCCCGCAGCAGTCGGCTGCGATACACCTGGATCAGGAGCTCGGCCTGTGCCCACACCCTGACTTGGGCCTCCGCGTCCTCGGCCGCGTCCACGTCCTCTAGGCCTACCCCTACCCCTCAGCATGCTGTATTACCAGTAGTTCAGAAACAGAACGCTGTAATTAAATGTGCCGCTTATTGGCCTGTGGTTGGAGGCTGACTTCGCTTACGGAACGCCAGGAAATTATTTGGCGCAAGCCTGCTGTAACACTTAGCTGACTGCGTATGATTTTGTAGAACTACTACACCCAGCACACACAGACCCAGAACACTGAGCACAGTGACAGGCAGGCCAAATAGATTTTTTGGTCACATTTTTTTAGCAAAGGCCTACTGCCTATATTAAATTAATATGTCTTCTGTCCCTGCCTCCACACTTCTGGCCCTAGGGTATGTCACTGAACTGCAGAGTGTTGCACTAATAACTGCAACACAGCAGTGATTTCAGAGCCCAGACAGAGCCAGGAAATAATTTGGCGCAAGCCTGCTGTAACACTTAGCTGGCTGCATATGATTTTGTAGAACTACTACACCCAGCACACACAGACCCAGAACACTGAGCACAGTGACAGGCAGGCCAAATAGATTTTTTGGCCAAATTTTTTTAGCAAAGGCCCACTGCCTATATTAAATGAATATGTCTTCTGTCCCTGCCTCCACACTTCTGGCCCTAGGGTATGTCACTGAACTGCAGAGTGTTGCATTACTAACTGCAACACAGCGGTGATTTCAGAGCCCAGACAGAGCCAGGAAATAATTTGGCGCAAGCCTGCTGTAACACTTAGCTGGCTGCGTATGATTTTGTGGAACTACTACACCCAGCACACACAGACCCAGAACACTGAGAACAGTGACAGGCAGGCCAAATTGATTTTTTGGCCAAGTTTTTTTAGCAAAGGCCCACTGCCTATATTAAATGAATATGTCTTCTGTCCCTGCCTCCACACTTCTGGCCCTGGGGTATGTCACTGAACTGCAGAGTGTTGCACTATTAACTGCAACACAGCGGTGATTTCAGAGCCCAGACAGAGCCAGGAAATTATTTGGCGCAAGCCTGCTGTAACACTTAGCTGGCTGCGTATGATTTTGTAGAACTACTACACCCAGCACACAGAGACCCAGAATACTGAGCACAGTGACAGGCAGGCCAAATAGATTTTTTGGCCAAATTTTTTTAGCAAAGGCCCACTGCCTATATTCAATGAATAATATTAATATGTCTTCTGTCCCTGCCTAACCACCACTTCTGTCCCTGAAGTATTACTGCAGGGCGCAATGCTCTGCACGGCCGATATACCAAAAAAAAAAATGTGCAACACTGCAAAAAGTAGCCTCCACACTACTGCACACGGTTAGATGTGGCCATAAGAAGGACCGTTGGGGTTCTTGAAGCCTACAATAACTCCTAACGCTCTCCCTGCCTAAGCACTTCTGTCCCTGGAGTATTACTGCAGGGCGCAATGCTCTGCACGGCCGATATACCAAAAAAAAAAAATGTGCACCACTGCAAAAAGCAGCCTCCACAGTACTGCACACGGTTAGATGTGGCCCTAAGAAGGACCGTTGGGGTTCTTGAAGCCTACAATAACTCCTAACACTCTCCCTATAGCAGCTCCAACACAATAGCACTTTCCCTCAGCTATGTCAGAACGCATCTGTGGCGAGCCGCGGGAGGGGCCGATTTTTATACTCGGGTGACACCTGATCTCGCCAGCCACTCACTGCAGGGGGGTGGTATAGGGCTGGAACATCACAGGAGGAAGCTGTAATGCCTTCCCTGTCTTTCAATTGGCCAAAAAAGCGCGCTAACGTCTCAGAGATGAAAGTGAAAGTAACCCGAACATCGCGTGGTGCTCGTTACGAGTAACGAGCATCCCGAACACGCTAATATTCGATCGAGCATCAAGCTCGGATGAGTACGTTCGCTCATCTCTATTAACAATCCCTAAAAGAAGCAAGAGTGGGAAGCATTTAAAGAGATGAGGATGGATGAATGCAAAACTTAAATACATGCTAAAAAGGAAGAAAAATATGTTTATCAAATGAAAAGATGGGGACATATCTAAATATAATGCAGAAATTGCAGGACAAGTGTCAAAAAAGCTAATGCTAATAATGAGTTGAGGCTTGAAAGTGAGGCCAAAAGGAATGGGGGTGGGGGTTATGTCAAAAGCAAAATAAAAATCAAAGATTCTATAGGATGTTTTCAGGATGAAAAAGGTATTTGGTTAAAAATGATGTTGAGAAGATCAAACTTTCAAATTCCTATTTTGTAAGAAAGGAAGCAGCAGATGTAATTGCTGAACCACTCGCCATAATCTTTGAAAATTCCTGAAAATGTCCCTAGCTTCAAAAAAGGGAAGAAGGTGTACCCAGGAAACTACAGGTCTGTGAGCCTGACTTTTATATCGGGAAAAAGCTTTCAACAAATTATTAAACAGCATGTATGCAAGTACTTGGATGAGAATAAAGTAATTAACCAGAGCCAGCATGGGTTGGAACAAACAAGTCTTGCCAGAGGAATCGAATTTCTCTTTAATTAGATCAGGAAAATGCAGTAAATACAGTATATTTTGATTTTTGCATTTAACAAATTATCTCATTCCATCCCTATAGAAAAAGTGACCAAATATGGTATTGAAAAGGTAACTGTTACGTGGATTCACAACCAGTTGAGTGATTGCACTCAAAGACTGTCTTAGTTTTGTTCAACATTTTTATAAATAATCTACAAGGAATTGAAAGAAATTGAGGGGAAGGTGATCAAATTTGATGATGACACAAAGCTAGAGGGATAGCTAACACTGGAGAAAAGAGAGATAGCATTCAAAAAGATATGGACAAGCTTGAACAGTGGGAGGTGACTTACAGAATGGTATTTAACAAAGAGATAGTTCTACATATGGGCAAGAAAAATCAAAAAAGAAGCACATACAGAATGGGAGAAATTGAACTAAGCAGCACACGGGAAAAAGACTTTGGTATATTAATGGACCACAGACTAAACATGAGTCTACAGTGTGATGCAGTAGTAAAAAGGCAAACACAATTCTGGGATGCACTAAGAGAAGCTTAGAATCTAGATCGCGTGAGGTAATTATTCCACACCTACTCTTCCGTAGTCAGACCTCATCTGGAATACTGTCCAGTTCTAGGCACCCCAATTAAAAAAAAGAAGCTTGAGCAAGTTCAGAGAAGAGCTACCAAGATGGTGAGCGGTGTGCAAACCATACTGGTAGACCTATGAGGAACGGTTAAAGGATCTGGGCATGTTTAGATTGCAAAAAAGAAGACTGAGTGGAGACTTAATAGGGGTCTACAAATATCTGAAGGGCAGTCACAGTGCAGAGGGATCAGCCCTTTTTTCATTTGCACAAGGAAAGACTGGAAGCAATGGGATGAAACTGAAAAGGGAGGAGACACAGATTAGATATTAGACAGTGAAGGTGATCAATGAGTAGAGCAGGTTACCACAGGAGGTGGTGAGTTCTCCCTCAATTTAAATCTTCAAACAGAGGCTGGACAGACATCTGTCTGGGATGATTTAGTGAATCCTGCATATAGCAGGGAATTGGACCAGATGATCCTGGAAGTCCCTTCCAACTCTACCATTCTATCTTTAGTATATTTTATCTGTAGTTAAACCCCAGGGACCCACCACTCGAGATTCCTGGCGATCACCCAACCTGCAGCCAGTGCAGGACATGTGTTAGAGGGGACGTGGGGAAGAAGTGGTTTACTTTAACTTTGGTCCCTGGCGATCTACTATTGAGGAACACTTTTGCATCACCAGTGGCTCGGCACTCACTAGAGGCTGCCGGGGAGCCTGTGCTGTGGTGCACTGAAAATGCCATGTATTCTGAGGGGAGGGGGAGCAATGTAGCTATAAAAATCAGCTGCAGATTTTGAAGTGTTTTTATGCAGAAATGCTTTGGAATTTTTGCTGGTCTGAACATACCCTTAAAGGGGTTGTCCCGCGCCGAAACGGGGTTTTTTTTTTTCCAACCCCCCCCTGTTCGGCGCGAGACAACCCCGATGCAGGGACGTACAGAAAGCTTACCGGAGCGCTTACCTTAATCCCCGCGCTCCGGTGACTTCTATACTTACCTGTGAAGATGGCCACCGGAATCCTCTTCCTCCGTGGACCGCAGCTCTTCTGTGCGGTCCATTGCCGATTCCAGCCTCCTGATTGGCTGGAATCGGCACGTGACGGGGCGGAGCTACACGGAGCCTGCATTCTGCACGAGCGGCTCCATTGAAGAGAGCAGAAGACCAGGACTGCGCAAGCGCGGCTAATTTGGCCATCGGAGGGCGAAAATTAGTCGGCACCATGGAGACGAGGACGCCAGCAACGGAGCAGGTAAGTAAAAAACTTTTTATAACTTCTGTATGGCTCATAATTAATGCACAATGTACATTACAAAGTGCATTATTATGGCCATACAGAAGTGTATAGACCCACTTGCTGCCGCGGGACAACCCCTTTAATGTTCCAAGGTGCTCACACCTACTCAGTTTTAAATCTATGCAGTGTAACAGAGAAAAAAAACAAGTCTGAGCAGGTGGAAGAATTACATAGCTGGATACAAAATAGAGACAGCAGGTGGCGCTATTCCAATATTAGACCTGGAGTATCTGAGATAGAATAATTTTTAGTAAGTGTAAATACAAAAAAGTCATAATTTGGGGCTGGATGTAACTATAAACAGCATTTTTCAGGGGACAATCTTGAGAAATGTGTCAGACTATTTCTATAAGGACAGATGTGAATGGTGTTTGGAGTCCTGACTAGAGATGAGCGAACGTACTCGTCCGAGCTTGATATTCGTGCGAATATTAGGGTGTTCGGGATGCTCGTTACTCTTAACGAGCACCACGCGGTGTTTGGGTTACTTTTACTTTCCTCTGTGAGATGTTAGCGCGCTTTTCTGGCCAATTGAAAGACAGGGAAGGCATTACAACTTCCCCCTGCAACGTTTAAGCCCTATACCACCCCCCTGCTGTGAGTGGCTGGGGAGATAAGGTGTCACCCGAGTATTGAAATCTGCCCCTCCCACGGCTCGCTACGGATGTATTCTGACATTAGTTCAGGGAAAGTGGTATCGTGTTGGAGCTGCTATAGGGAGAGTGTTAGGTGTATTGTAGGCTTCAAGAACCCCAACGGTCCTTCTAAAGGCCATAAATCGTCTCTATATGCGCTCAGTGGGGCCGGCGGCAGCAGCGCCGACCCCATTGAGAACATATAGAAGACAAATCCTTCTTTTCTGCCACAGCTGTAACAGCTGTAGCAGAGAAGAACGATGTTTGCCCATTGAATTCAATGGAACCAGCAATACAGCAGGTTCCACTGAATGCACTGGGCTGCCGGCGATCGCAGGATGAATGGTCGGGAAGGGGTTAAATATATAACCCCTTCCCTGCAATTCATCCAGAAATGTGATACACTAAAAATATATACCGGCGTATAAGGCGACGGGGCGTATAAGACGACCCCCCAACTGTCACCTTATACGCCGGCAATACAGTGGAGCAAAGAATAAAAAGCATTACTCACTTCTTCAGACGATCTGCGCCGCTCCTGTAGACTGTCATTCCTTCCTGGTGTTCTGCGGTGCTCCTGCAGGCTGTCGCTCCCTCCTGGTTCCCGGCAGAGCATTGCTTTCTCTACGAAAGGCTTTAAATCCACGCCTCCAGAAACACACGTGCCTTCAGCCAATCACAGCCAATGACAGTGATGTCATTGAATTGCTGTGATTGGCTGTGTTTCTGGAGGCGGGGATTTCAAGCCTTTCATAGAGAAAGCTTTAGTCCGTGGACCAGGAAGGAGTGACAGTCTGCAGGAGCGCCGCAGATCGTCTGAAGAAGTAAGTAATGCTTTTTATTCTTTGCTCCACTGTATTGCCGGCGTATAAGGTGACAGTTGGGGGGTCGTCTTATATGCCCCGTCGCCTTATACGCCGGTATATATTTTTAGTGTATCACATTTCTGGATGAATTGCAGGGAAGGGGTTATATATTTAACCCCTTCCCGACCATTCATCCTGCGATCGCCGCAGCCCATTGCATTCAGTGGAACCTGCTGTATTGCTGGTTCCATTGAATTCAATGGGCTAACATCGTTCTTCTCTGCTACAGCTGTTACAGCTGTGCCAGAGGAGAACGATCTTTACGCTGACAGTGCGGGGGGGGGGGGGGGCACTCTTGCCGCTATTGTGGCTTAATAGTGGGACCTGTGAACTTGAGATGCAGCCCAACATGTAGCCCCTCGCCTGCCCTATCCGTTGCTGTGTCGTTCCCATCACTTTCTTGAATTGCCCAGATTTTCACACATGAAAACCTTAGCGAGCATCGGCAAAATACAAAAATGCTCTGGTCGCCCATTGACTTCAATGGGGTTCGTTACTCGAAACGAACCCTCGAGCATTGCGAAAATTTCGTGCCGAGTAACGAGCACCCGAGCATTTTGGTGTTCGCTAATCTCTAGTCCTGACCAAAATGTTTAGGAGAAGTGGGATTATGGTGTTAGTTATAAGAGTACTACTCAGGCACAACTCAGATCATCCCATCTGTGTGCTGTCCACATTGACATCCGCTATTCTTGAAAAAGCCAGATTTTACGGTCCCAAAAATTGGACAGAAAAAAAGCCAGCGTGCATGTACCCTTAGAGAAATACATGTTGCTTCTAGACCACAGGTGTCAAACACAAGGCCTGTGGGCCGAATCCGGCCCACCACCTTGTTCAACGTGGCCCGCGAGCAGGATCGGCATCATGTGCTGGCGGCCGCTCACCACAGCAGTGAATACCAGCTGGGGGGCTGCGGCTTCCCTGCGGGTATTCACGCACTGGCGCAGATCTCAGGTACACACAGTGACATCAGTGTGCACCCAGGATCCTCCTCCCCCTTCCCTAGTTCCGCGAGAACAGAAGGGAGGAGGCATTCCGACATGCACACTGATGTCACAGTGTGCACCTGCAATCAGCGCCAGTAACAGCGAGCAGAAGAGCAGCAGCACTTCCACAAGGAGGAGGAGGGGGCAAGTATATGGATTTCATGGGGCTTTATCACTACTGATATAGGGGATACTATTAGTAATAGTGTCCCCTATATCGGCCCCAGTAGTAATAGCATTACTACTAGGGATGCTGTGAGGGTCACTATTACTGCTGATGCCTCTGTGGGGGTCACTATTACTGCTGATGCCTCTGTGGGAGTCAATATTACTGCTGGGGCTGCTGTGGGGGTCACTATTACTGCTGATGCCTCTGTGGGGGTCACTATTACTGCTGGGGCTGCTGTAAGGGTCACTATTACTGCTGATGCCTCTGTGGGGGTCACTATTACTTCTGTGGCCGCTGTGGGGGTCACTAGTACTGCTGAGGCCACTGTGGGGGTCACCAAGCTGTCAGTGCTCTGCGGTGAGCCTATCTGGACCCAGTGGAGAATCGCTATGATTCTCCATTCGTGGACACCGCAGCTGTGCTTTCCATAGCAACGCTATGGAAAGTGTTCACTGCGTTACCCGTGGGTAACGCAATGAACAATCGTCCCGTGGACAGGCAACCTTACAATTATAGTCAGCCCTTTGAAGACAACCATCAGGCTGATGTGGCCCTCCGTGAAAATGAGTGTGACACCCCTGTTCTAGACGATATCATGGTCACCTTCTATAGGGATGAAAATCATTTTTTCTCGGTTAATAAATGATTGATTTTGTTTCTTTAGAACATGCCTTATGTGACATTACCTATCTTGTGGCAAGTTGGATATTTCAGGATACTGTTGTTACATTTTATCATTAGCTCTGCAGGATCTGTTATGTTATATCCAGAAATACATTCAAACCGAACATCTTCATTGTCTCCATAATTTAGTCCTCGATTATCCTTTAGTTGTACATTGTGTTCTCTCATGTCATTCTCCTGGACAGTGCATGACACTGACAAAATATGAAACAAATCATATTAAAAATCAGCATGCAAGTCAGACAACTTATTCTGTAAGCTGGCGGTATCTATAATACGCTTGTGTGTTTTTATTAGCCTGTATTGGTGTGTATGTTGTACTGATAAGTAGTCTGTATTCTGCTTGTGCAGAAAGCGTCAAAGTAGCAAACCCACACTAGAGCAGCTTAGTGAATAAATACTGTACCAGAACCAAGCTTGATTGTTCCCAGTAAGAGCAATCAAGTAATCTTGTAGATATGACATCTTATAATGGCTAACAAAAATATATCATGTTATAGCAAGCTTTCAAATCTTCTATGGACCCTTCATCAGATGAAATGAAGCTGATAAAGGGTCCATAGATGATCCGAAAGCTTGCTGTAACATCATGTATTTTTGTTAGCCATTACAGGATATCATATCTACAAGATTACGTGGTTTCTCTTACTGGGAACAATCACACTTTGCTCTACTGGCTAACACAGTACCAAACTTTTTTGGTACAGTATGAAACAATCTCAATACACAGATACAATACCAAAATCAAGCTCATAATATAAATACTGCCATATAACCAAATTCATGACATAAATGCATAAGCAGAACTAAGCAATTGTGTTGCGGGGGCACTGCTGGGCTGACAGTAGCACCTTGTTACATCAGAGGGCAGAAGACAGAGCCAGGAGGAGGATGATTTATGTAGTTCCATATGATATTGCTGCAAATAATAAAAAAATCATTTAGCCCGGCAGACCTAAGGGGAACTATTAGTGTTGCTTGTCATGAAAGGGCAATAAAATTAACCCGATTTTCGCTAAATCGGATCAGCTGAATTTGACACGATTTTTTTTGCGGAAATGACAAGTAGATTGAATTTCCCACAATGCCTAGGACAGAGGTCAACATGCAGCTAATCAGCAGCCAGGACACCTTGATGACATCACTAAATGTTACTTCCATCCTGCATATGGGCAGCACTTTTATTGGATGCCAGCATCACATGACACAGCAATATATAACATAGGCACTGTATTACCAGCAACTATTGTACAGATAAGCTCAGGATAGAGAAGCTGCAATATATAAGTGGGAACATAGAAACTGCATCACGTTTGTATGCCTATACAAAATGCGCTCTGTGCTTAGAGAGAGAGATTCTGTAGAGGATATATATCTGCTGGTGAGAAAAATTGTATACCTGCAGAGAAGATAAACTGGGTTGTATTGGAGGGACCAGAGAAGCTGCATGAACATTATATGCCTATACAGATGTGCCGTGGCCTGTGGGAGACCTATCTGCAAAGCATATATTTCTGCTGTAACCGTATGTAGCAGCAGACAAACTACACTGTTGCGTGGGGAATATTACAGTTCTCTATTTGTGGCCTCAGATGTTAGTCAAAGTCACAGATCTTGCTAGTATAAATTGTTTGCAGGCTTTACACAGCTACCTGTGGGATGAGTAGGAGTAACCAAAGTTCCGCAAAACAGGGTCATATATGTATAATATATACTCTCCGGCCTTCTGTTCTCACATATTGTGCCACCCTGGGATTGTGGCCTAGTAGCTGCCAGAAGGTTTTTGTGAATTAGAGAAAAAAAACCCATGGAAATGGCAAAAAGACATAGGAGGAAATTCAATAAAAGAGTTTAAGAGGGACCTGGACGTCTTTCTTGAACATTACAATATTCCGATTGTCAGGCTAAATGGTGAAAAATTGGCTTCTACTTGTTTTTTTTGCCTTCTTCTGACTCAACATTGGGGGGTAATAGGCTGAACTGGGTGGACATATGTCTTTTTTCAGCCTAACATACTATGTTTGTCGGCATAGGGTGAAGAAAGATTATGGAGGAGTAGTGTTATGCGCCAATAAGCACGTCTCTACCTACTGTGCGTTAGTCTGCAATATGCTTAGCATCATCCAAAGTAAGTTATGAAGCTGAGTTATGAAAAATGAAGAATAACTATGTTTATAGAGGAAGCCCGTTACCCAAATGGCCGATAGATGAGACATTGCTGTGGCTGATAGACAAGACATTTGTTTATGATGTAACATTTAGGAAATTCGTTAAACGGTTAAAGTGACCCTCCAGATTCAGGACAAAATTCTGTCCCGGGACTGGAGTGGAATAAAATAAATTACCTGCACTTATTTTTTTCTGCCGTCCCTCCAATCAGGTCCTGTTTTGGGCCAACCAAGATGGCTAATAAAATCTTTTGACTACCTAATCTCCAGTGTGCATTGGTAGTGTTAGACTACCAATGCCTTATAACTGCTCTCTGATTGACCAGAACTCCTCACGTGATCAAACTGGCCAATCAGAGAGCCGTGCACAATGTGCATTAGGTTTAGCCATCCTGCAGAGCCAAAAACAGAGCAGAGAATTGAAGGGACGCCCTCTTGTCCTCGGACAGAATTTTGTCTGGAGGGTCACTTTAAGTTTACTCTCCATCGTGAATAGCAAAGTTGTTTCCTAAAATTTTCAAATTGGGCCACGAAAGATTCTGCTTATCAGGTGACTAATTACCTTTACAAGTTGGAGGAGCCATATTCCATGTTCCATCTTCAGTACAATAAATCACAGATGGCCCTTTAAGACTGTCTTTTGGATTTTTGCATTTAAAGTTTATAACCTGTCCAAAAGTAAATTCGTCGTCACCCACATTAGATATGACTCTTACACTGTCATCCTTCACTGGTGGACAAAGGCGAACTGTAATGAAATTAGATGCAACATGAAAAAAAATTTTTTTTTAATTCAGGTTTTGGTTTAAAAGACTCATTACCAGAACAATGCCTAAGGACTCGGTCAGACGGGCGTTTTTTCACGCGATTTGCGGATCGCATGACGGACGCGCATCCGCAAATCGCGTGACCGAAGCCGACGATTCGCCGAAAAATTTGCAGCTAGCAGCATTTTCGCCGAAACGGGCCTGATCAAAGGAGCGCTGTTCGCCCATTGAATTCAATGGAGTCGGCAATACAGCTGGCTCCATTGAAAGTAATGGGCTGCCGGCGAGCGCAGGATGAATTTTCGGGAAGGGCTTAAAAATATAAGCCCTTCCCTGAAAAGCATCCTGAAATGTGTAAAAAAATAATAAATTATACTCACCTTTTCCCTGCAGCCGGAGTTCAGCCGCGGCCGGCCGGCAGTTCTCCTGAACGGCTCTGTGTAGTATTCAGCAGGCGGGGATTTAAAATCTTTAGCTGAGTTGTGTATGCAGCAGAGCTATGTGTATATGTTGCATATAGTGAGAGGACCACCCAGACCTGCAGTTAAAATGATCTTCAGTGGCAATTATTTGCACAGGTCTATGACCATATACTGTGCTGCACATGACAAGAGCAGCATGAAGACACTGAGTACTAGCTAGAGATGGGGTGTGTACACTCCTGCCCAGAATAGGTGGGGAATCTACAGCAGGCTTCAGGTCCGGCTCACACGTGTGGGTACAGTGTATTCCGCGGGTGGGTTTTGCACACATAATGCACTGTACCAATCTGCTATAGGTGCCCATGTTGTCGGTCATACAACTTGCGCGAAATACGCATGCAAGAAAAATTGCAGCACATCCTATCATGGTGCCTATTACGCGATTATACACGCCATGATAGTACATGGTGAAAAGCGTCACACAGCCAGTACGCAATGTCATTGGGTACTGACTATGTTTCTCGAGCGTTGATCTCGCAGCCTGCGCACTGTGAGATACGCTTGTGTGAGCCCGGCCTTAGATGAGTGGTTCGCTCAAGGAGGTGACCAATATACATTGTATATAAAGGAACTGGCGATCCATAACAGTAAGTTCCATCCAGATCAGGGTCCGTGATAGTTTAATAATAATAATCTTTTTGTGTATAGCGCCAACTAATTTCACAGTTATTCACTGAAAAGGAAGCCAGTAATGCAGCACCTGATAGACTGCAGGCCAGGCACAATCGCCGTAGACCCTACTAGAATGCAGTGGGCCATACGATAATTTGGAGGAGCTACTTGTTCAATGCAGACTAAGGGCTCCTGCACACTTGCGTTTTTCTTGCCCATTTTTTTTCACTCGATATCGCTGTGTTTTTTCACGCGATTGTCAATGTGCCTATGTAATGTTAAAACGCAGCGATGTTGTGAAAAAAACGTGCAAGAAAAACAAGTGTGCAGGAGCCATAATAGTGCAAGCCACTCACTCAACCCCGCACAAACATAGTCTGCACATGTGAACGGATACCAAAGACATCAACCACAGATAGGTGCGCCACACTATACAGGAGTGCAACCCCCTACTGGCATGGCAGTGGATCGCCCTGTATCTCCACAGTGGGTCACACTGGCTGATATCTTGGGCTCCCCCAAATGTATAGCAAACTGCATGCAAAAAACAGTGATGAATACTGATAAATATTTTGCAGCGTTTACTCCTTGAGGAATGAAAATCTGCATAGAAATATGGAGTACATGTTATTAACCATTACCTTCACAGTCAGGAATTGCATTTGTCCAGCCATCCACAGTACACGTTCGAGTTCTGTGTTTGCTCACCATCTGATACCTGGTTTAAAGAAGCATACAGTGAATAGAAGGTAGTCTAGAATATGTATATGCACCGAGGATCTAGCCTGGCACAAAACCCACACAATATCAGACGTCTGCCAGCGTGATAATGATGTTGCATTTGTAATTGCAGTTTGTTCCTCCTGCTAATTCTCTATATTCAGTGTATTTTCTTTGTTTCTTTGATCTACAGGACTATAAGTTTTAGGCTGTTGTGGAAAAGATGCTGTAAAGTAAGAATGCTTTCAAAAATAAAAGGCATCTGATTGAATTTAAGTTTGTTCTGCAGCAGCACAACAACACCAAACATCCAGTCAACGTCATTAAGAACTATCTTCAGTGTAAAGAAGAACAGGGAGTCCTGGAAGTGATGATATGGCTCCACAGAGTCCTGATCTCAACATCATCCAGTCTGTCTGGGATTACATAAAGAGACAGAATGATTTGAGCGAGCCAACATCCACAGAAGATCTGTAGTTAGATCTCCAACATGTTTGGAACAATCTCCCTGCCAAGTTACTTCAAAAACTATGTGCAAGTGTGCCTAGAAGAACTGGGTACTGTTGTACCTTGTCAACACCGGAAGCTAGGGGTGTGACAGCACTTAGCAGGAGGGAACGCCCCAGTCAGGCCCTTAGCTTCTGATTGGGTAGTACTGCGGCAGGGAGGACACTGAGAGCGAGGTGTTGTGGCAACAGCAGGGAACACTGACAGCGGGGCCAGCTTGTTTCCCCCTAATGCCGAACTCATACCTATGGCTGCCGCACTGCCATCTCCACTCCCGTACATCCTGCGGCCACCGCTTGGACCAGGAGCGATGTCATTTAGCTCCCTGCTGCTCTCCCTGGCAGACTGCCACCTCCACTCCTGTCCCCCCGATAGCCGCTGTCGGCAGGGACCGCTCAAAATGTGCTCCACGCTCTTCTCCACGCTGCACTGCGAATCTAGGCTCCCATTCCCCCTGTGCCCAATGCAGCCGGGAGCCCTGTCACTGGGGTCCCCACTCCTCTCCTCGCCAGACTGTCATCTCCGCTACTAGTCCCCCTGCATCCGGGACCGCTGTCTGTATAGCCCATGCTCCTCTCCCCACCGCACAGGTATGTGCGCTGTGGTTACCCATGCCACCGCTGCAGCAGGCGGGACAAGAGCTGTCGCCCGAGATGATGGTAGACTGCCGGGGACGGGTCGGCGTGGATGCAGGGTTAGGGTTAGTTTAAGTGTTAGCCTTACATTATTAGGTGTAAACAGCTAATAATGTAAGCCTAACACTTAAACTAACCCTAACCCTATATCCAAGGCAAACCTCAGTCCCCACGCTGCTAGAACCTTGCACCAGCCAGCCAATCACTAGCTTGTGGGCGTACAGTGGGCGTATACAGCCTATTACTAGGTCTCCACCTATACTTGTGGTAGAGACAAGATACAAGTGTACCTAGAAGAATTGATGCTGTTGTAAAGGCAAAGGCTGATCACACCAAATATGGATTTAATTTATATATTGTTTTGTTAATTTACTTTGCATTTGTTAATTGGCAAAATAAACTATTAACCCTTCTATTTTTGAAAGCATTCTTACTTTGCAGCATTTTTCCACACCTGTCTAAACCCTTTGCACAGTACTGTATATAAAGTGTTTGCAGGAAATGGCTAGCTGTACAGAATATTAGGATTAACAGGGTAGCATAGAAAGTCCCTGTGTACTTGAGTCGGGAGGAATCTATCTTGGGGGTTAATCTGTAAGTAATCTCACCTCCGAAGATTACCCTCAGATGAAATGTGGGTGAATACAGAATATGGGTAGTTTCATGTGGCTTTAGAGGGGTTTTCTAGGGAAATACTATTGATGACCTATTTTCAGGATAGTCAAAGAAATGCAGGAGTGCCGGAGGCGCAATCTTCAATGCTCTTTTGGTAGGGCAGTAAGGATGCGCAGTCACTGAAGGACCTGATCCAGGGTTCAAATAATACGTAATCAAGGGAAGCATGACGGCAACAGATGGTGCAAACAACAGATCCTTGAATCCTCCTTAAGCATGACAAAGAAGACTCATCAAGTCGAAACGTTGCCATTTTTTGTTCTTATGGGAGGAAAAAGGAATCTGTTGTTTGCACTGCCTGATGCTGTCACGCCTCCCTATTCTCTGGATAGTTCAATAATAGCTGATCTGCTGGGATCTACCACTTACCACTCTTGTCATTGCAGCTACACACTGGGGTACAGAGTGGAAACTGCTGCTCTGTCCCCGGTGTAGTGACCAACTCTTTTTAACTTCTGATGCAGCTGTTATTAAAATCAATGGGAGCTGCACCTGCAGTTACAAGCACTGGCCACTACACAAGGGTTGGAGCAGCAGCTTCTGCTCTGACCCCTGCATATTGTATTGCTAACAGCGAGCAACTGGTCTAATGATCGGACGTGATCCCAAGCAGCAGACCCCAGCCAATCAACTGTTGATGGCCTATCCTGAGGATAGGTCATTAACAGTATTTCCCTGGAAAACCCCTTAAATTATGTTAAATAAAACCACAGGGGGTCTGGGTGTTTTGGCTGTAATATGGACATTAAAATGGTTATACTACTACACTGACTCATATCTTTATAATTATGTTCTCCTCAGTTCATTTAAGTAGTAGTAATTTGGGGCAATTTTAACAATAGTTTTTTTTAGATACACATTACAGTTGTGTTTATGTATTTTGTATCATAAAGGAATTTTTATACCTACCCCTCAACACAAGAGTATTCCACCACAGCTCCAAAAACAAACTGGAGTTTATTTTTTAGTTCAAATGTGACAAAGGGAGTTTCTCCAGGATTAGGACATAATTTCTCTGTCAGGATCAAAAAAACAAAACTTTTCATCAGTGATTCAATAAACGTGATGACAATAACCTATTACAGATTACACAGATTAGGGAGTTACTAAATTCACCAACAATACATTTAGAAGAACTCTGGTCCATGGGACTTTAGGAAGGCGAGAAGATTCCTTGCTTTGCTGTCCAACTTGTAGTGATATCTAGCCTCCATTGACCACCCTTTTTCCAACATTGTCCACCAAAGACTCAGTTGTGTGGATCTATGACTGTCACTCTTATTGGGGGTTTGTGGCTATCAGTGTTAAAAGGGTACATTGAGGGTATGTGGCTGTTAGTGGTATTGGGGGGTTATAGTTGTTACTATTAGAAGGACATATTGGAGGTCTTGGGCTGTCACTGTTTTTGGATTTTACAGATGTCACAAACTGCAATATTGGCACTTTACGTGACCAACCAGGGCTAGCAGAGCACCCAGGGCAGCCCAAACCACCCATAGACTTCAAACCACTTGGACTTGACTATGGCCACCACAGCAAATGCGGAGAAAGGTGGATAGGTGTTCGTGGCAGTAGCAGGTCATCTTGTCTCCAATCAAGAAACTGCTTGTTGCTTGCCACTTATCCGCTACACATAAATGCTCCTCTGGTAGTGGCGTAATATAGGTATTGTACAAGTGTATGTATGAATGTAAAGTTATGTCTGTGTATGCCCCCCTCGTATGTATGTGATGTATATGTATATGTAAAACAGTGCCTATATATTTACGTATGTATGTATAAGGGTATTGTCCACTAACGAATATCAACCACCTATTTTGTTGCGATTGGGCAGGAAAATCTGTAAAGAATTTGTGGCAAAATCCACATATGTTACATTTGCATTTGCATGGATTTTGGTGTGCATTGTCTACAGATTTCATCCCCTCATTGTAAGGGGTGAAATCCACAGTGAAAATCTACAGCATGAATTAATGTGCTACAGATTTAAAATCTGCACCACCGCTCAATTTCCGCTGCAGATTATTTTTTGCAGTGTGCAGATGAGATTTATTGAAATCTCATTCACGTTGCTTAAAACTGTAATACGCTGTGGATTTTTGCACACAAATCCACATGGGAAAATCCGCAGTGAAAACGCTATATATGTTGACATACCCTGATTGCCTGTGGAAAATCCACAGCGGAAATTGACCTGCACTGCGGACATCTGCAGCCTGTTAATGTATGCTGTGAATTGGTTAAAACATTTTTTTGATTTTCCATTTGAGTTCAATGGGAGCGTCAAAATCTATAACAAATCCAAATTGTTCATGTGCAAAAAAAAACCATCAGTAAAAACATATAGAAAAGGGGACAAAAGTGGATGCCAACTACATGCATTTTTTGATGGATCTCCTTTTTTTTTTAACAATGCTACTAGATATTTTTTTTCCAATAAAGGCAAAAAAAAGCTTATTTCTAGTACCTTATCTATGCAGTAAGCTTGGTTCTGCCACTCTACGCTGTAAGCCTAGTTCTGGTACCATAACTATCTAGTAAGATTGGTTCTGGTATGATAGCTATATAGTTAGCTCAGTTCTGTTACTGTATTTATGTAGTATGCTTGGCTTTGGTATCATATCTGTGTAATAAGTTTGATTCTACTACCTTACCTATCCAGTAAGTTTGGTTCTGGTACTCTATCAATGCAGTAGGCCTTATACTGGAACCATATCTATGCAGTACCGTAAGCTTAGTTTGGCACAATATCTATGCGGTAAGCTTAGTTTTGGTATTGTATCTATGTACTAATCTCAGTGTGTCTTTGCATTAAACTTCAGATCATCATTAAAACTTTAGACTGGTTGTTATCCAAAAAACTTCATACAGAATTCACTGTAGCTTTAATCTGCTCCTTAATTAAGAATTCACACAAAGATTAAGATAATATTAGGAGTCTGAGCAGGGTGGGAGAAGCTGCATAAGCCGTCTGCCTGCTGTCTATTGGATTTGCAGGTACAATACAGTATATGTAGAGCAGTCAGAGTACTGGGATCTAATAAACATTTTTTTATTTAGTCTTGTCTGTTCTGGGGTCTGAGACCTGGGGTAAAACATGATCATATTTCCTTTAAATGTACTGAGCTGACTGAATGGGACTGTGTTGGCGCAGTATTGCAGAATTTTGCCCAGGGCCACACTTCTTCTAAACCTTGCCTTGATTCCATGCAGCATGTGGAAAACATTTAGTACAATGTCATCCATTTGAAGCTGAAAATTCTTGGCATATCTACACTATATGGCCACACACATAGAGCACGTTCACATTGCTAAAACTTCTTGCAGAGTTCTGCATGCATTTTGTGTTGAAGCCTATGTGAAATCCACATCTCATTGTTTTTATGTGGAATCATAGAATGGTAGAGTTGGAAGGGACCTCCAGGGTCATCTGGTCCAAGCTTTTTTTGAACACTTCCGTTGAAGGAGAACTCACCACCTCCTGTGGTAACCTGTTCCACTCATTGATCACCCTCGCTGTCAAAGTTTTTTCTGATATCTAATCTGTGTCTCCTCCCTTTTAGTTTCATCCCATTGCTTCTAGTAGTGAAGTAATAGATCGATGGAATTAACTATGACGCATATTTTTCTCCATGGGGATTTAAAATCTTTAATTTGAAAAAAATAATTGATATCTCAATTCTTGATGCACACTCCATGCAGAAACCACAGCAGGCAGCCGCAGGGACTCCTGCCAGTACAAACCATAAATCCATATTATGTACAATGTGTATGTGTTTGTGCTAAGTGTATATAATGTGTATATGTGTGTCATATGTATGTGTTTATAATATGTGCATATAATGTACACGTGTCTGTAATACGTATATAATGGTGTACATGTGCATATTAAGGCCCGTTTACGCCCATGATAGGGCTGCAGTCAGTTTTGTTTCCTTGTTCCGTTTCTGAGGCTGAAAATGGAATTAAAGCGGAAATAAACGTAAACATTTCCATTTTTCCCTATTGATTTTAGTGAGTTTTCAAAAATAAGTTTGCTTCAGTTCCATTAGGTTTTTTAATTTGAACAAATAGACCAGTCTGCGACACCGTTGTTCTGGTAAAAAAATATGGATATTTAACAGAACAGAAACAAACTGAAAGTTTCCTGTTTTTTGAAAACCAATTGAAATCAAAGAGGAAAAACTGAAACTTTTATTTTCGTTTTTAATTCCCAAAAGCGGAACAGAGAAACATAACTGTGATGAAACCCTAAAGAGGTGCACATTGGCCCTAATATGTATACGGTGTAATGTGTATAATTGTATACATGTGGGTAATATGTATGTAATGATGTATACGTAGGCAATATGTACATGTAATGGTGTAAATATGGGTAAAATGTATGTGAAGGCTTAAACAGTTGAGCACATGGGCAAATATCGACATGCTAGGGTAAAAAAAAAAGCGAGAAGAAAAGTCTTGCCCTATTTTTTCTCGCACGTAGAAAAACTACATGTGAGAAAGACAGGGCAAGTCCTAGCTTTTCTCGCGCATAGTAATATTGCGTGAAAATCCCACAAGTCAATACGACAGCATTGAAATCAATGGTTTCATTTCATCCTGTTTTGCGGGCTCTAACAGATGCACATGAATCTTTTTTTGGGTTCTGTTTCGGACTATTTAAACTCCTTGTTATAGCGTGCAAATTTGAAGGAGAAAGGCGTTAAGATAGGTCCTGCCCTATATTTCTTGCACGTAATATTACCTATGTTTTCGCAGGTGTAGTATTAACGTCTGAGAATACCGTTAGTGAAAACAAACCCATTGAAATTAATGGTTTCATTGCATCCCATTATGCAGCCATGATATTCAAGGCTGCATAACGAGATACAGTCAATGGCTGAATTCAATAAATGGCTGAACGGTGCCTCTGATTGACTGAGTGCTGTGACCAATCACAGGCAACGCTCAGCTGTCATTCAATGAATGGCTGAGCGCTTAGCCAATCAGACCCAGCACTTTCTGGAGGCTGGGATTTTTAAAGCAGAAAGTGCTTCAGAGCAGTGCCAGGAAGCCAGCAAGAAGACGCGCCGGAGCCCCGACAGCGGCGGAAGGTGATGTATATATATTTTTTCATTTCTTACAGCAGCTAGATGATTTTTAGGGAAGCGCTTATATTTCAAGCCCTTTCTTGAAAATCACTGCGGGGGTTGCCTGCATCCCATTGCTTTTAATTGGTTAGCTGCAGCACTGGCCCCATTGAAAGCAATGGGAGAACATTGTAGTCCTCTGCCACAGCTATCCCCACCGGGATGAAGGAATTCCCTGCCAGGATCATGATCTTCTCCATAGGTTTTCAATGAAGCCGGCGCTGCTGGCTTCAGCGCCATTGAAAGCAATAGGCACGGAGCTACGGTCAAGCGCATTTTGCACATCAGTGCGCAAAAATTGCTCGTCTGACTGAGCCCTAATGAAAACATTTTTTGTTCCAAGAGTCATAACATTTTTATTTTTTAATTGACAGAGCCATATCAAGCCTTATTTTTTGCTGGATGAGTTGTATTTAATGGTACCACTTTAGGTGCTAATAATGTGTTCTACAATTTTCATTAATTTTTGTTTTTTGGGGGGGATGAAAAAACCTAGAAATTATGCCATAGTTTTTTTTTATGGCCTTCAGCATATGGTATAAATGACAAGTTATTCTGTGGGTCATTACCATTAGGCTGTTTTTATGACCGGACGATATACGCTACCATCTAATGCGTCAGATCAGACGGGCGGTTTTCCGCCGCATAAAAGCGGCCGACCAACCAAGATAGCGCATTTGGCCGTATGCTTTTACGCCAGACTGGAAAGATAGTCCTGGAACTATTTTTCCTGGCCAGAATATGGACGTTGTCATAAACTCCTATGGGAGCCAATAACAGCTGCCGGCTCCCCCTTCTCTCCACCCATTGCCAGCTGCTTGCAATGGGAAGGGGACAGATGGGGCGGGAGCTAGTTGCTAAGCTCCCGCCCCATCACGCTCCCTCCCATTGCTGGCAGCCGACAAGGGGCTGAGAGGGGGCGGAGGATTAACACACTAGCTCCTACCCTGTCCTGCCTCCTCTCCTTGCTGAGAGCTGGCGAGGGAGCGGAAAGGGGGAAGGCAGTTTAGCAAGCCGTCTGAACGGGCGCACAAACGTTAGATTTGTGCCCCAATTTCCACGTTTTTACGTCGCCAATGGGTGAATGTAGCAGGGTGGGGGAGAGAGAGAGTGATCTCTCTCACTCTCCTCGACGCTCCCCCCCAACGCCCTCCACCCCCCGCATTTGCTCGGACGAGTATACAGATACTCGAGAAGAGCGATGCTCGCTTGAGTATCTGCCTTAAATGAGCGTGCTCGCTCATCTCTAATTACCACCAATAACAAATTTATATAGTTTTTTTTTCTTTTACTTCTTACCACTTAGCACAATAAAAGCCCTTAAAATATATATATATATATATATATAAAATATTGTTTGCAGTGCTGTATTCATAGGTCTAACCGGAGTGTTGCATTAGCCTACTGGTTGGGGAACCAAAATCAGGTCTTCAGATGTTGGAACATTTCAGATATTGGCCACCTTTTTTCAAACATGTATGCTTGCCATGCGAGGTCAAATCGTTAATTCCTAAGTGAAGTGCCCAGACTAACCACACCTTGCATATGTAGAAGCTCAAGTATTGTCGCCTGGACCACTGTTGTAAGCATGTGTTAACAATGACTATTGTGCCCTACATGCTGCCCTTCTAATAGATGAATGGACTGTGTCCCCTCTAAACTATGTTTTTATTTCTATGTGAACTACATGTATTGACCTGAGTACATTATAGTTCCATGCCAAAAAAGCTTGGCAGCTCTAAGCACTCACCCACCATAAAAATCTTTTATGTTAACACTTTCCAATCCAATTTGTATCCTGGTTTTCCTAGGGGGCTTACTCTTTTTCTGCTGCTACACAACGGTGCTATATGCTGGCTATAGCCAGTACTGCATGAGGTGACACGTTGGATAGGCTCTGACAGCAGAGAGGCTGGCAATATACAGTAAGAGAACACCGATGGATGTCTTCCAACATAAGAGCTGTACAGCCTTAAAGGGGTTGTCCCGCGCCGAAACGGGTTTTTTTTTTTTTCAACAGCCCCCCCGTTCGGCGCGAGACAACCCCGATGCAGGGGTTAAACAAGAAAACCGGACAGCGCTTACCTGAATCCCCGCGCTCCGGTGACTTCTTACTTACCTGCTGAAGATGGCCGCTGGGATCTTCTCCCTCGGTGGACCGCAGGGCTTCTGTGCGGTCCATTGCCTATTCCAGCCTCCTGATTGGCTGGAATCGGCACGTGACGGGGCGGAGCTACAAGGAGCCGCTCTCCGGCACGAGCGGCCCCATTCAGAAAAGAAGAAGACCTGGACTGCGCAAGCGCGTCTAATCGGGCGATTAGACGCTGAAAATAGACGGCACCATGGAGACGGGGACGCCAGCAACGGAACAGGTAAGTGAATAACTTCTGAAAACTTCTGTATGGCTCATAATTAATGCACAATGTACATTACAAAGTGCATTAATATGGCCATACAGAAGTGTATAGACCCACTTGCTTTCGTGGGACAACCCCTTTAAATCATAACGTCTTTAGACGTCAAACAGTGGATTGGAAAGGGTTAAAAGCCTTTCCGGAAAATAAAAAAGGGCCAAACAAGGTACACAAGTTGTGTCTAGGAGTGAAACTTAGCATATTGTGTTTTAGTTTGCTAGTTTTCTTAGTTTTTCTAATAATGTAGTTCACCAGGGCCAATATACCCCCCCCCCCCTCAAATATGTGTACTTCACCTGATGTGTGTTGCAGCAAGCATTTTACCTGTGACATCTGAATGAAAGACTTCCCTGCGTTTGGCAAAAAATGGTCCCGTTGTGTTGATTGTTATAAGATTGTAATAAAAACATGACAAAATTGGTTTGTTTTTTGTTTTTTTAATGTGAAAAACTTGTGCAAAACTGGCATGTATAAACAACGAGCCAACATGGCTCAAATGTGGATCTATTTAGAAACTTATAACATTTCTGGGATGGCATGAAACCCAGCTTCTGTTTCCAGATGATGGACCAGCCGGAACTATGGCAATGCAGGGCCCTTTCTGCACCCCCACAAGCATAAGTCAATGTGGCACTGAAAGATCCACGGGCGATGTCGTGGACAGGGACTGTGTGGAAGGTGGGTGGAGCGACCTCTGCTCCATCGTCAGGAAGTGATGGACTCCCCACTGATGGAGGTTGGCAAGGCGCTCACGGACTCCATCTAGCCCACTCTGCAGAAATTCAATCTGCAGGTGACATAGACGGATTTCGTTGAAGAACCAGGCCACCGTTTCATCAGGGGGAACATCAATAGAGCTAATAAGCTCTAACAACACAACAAATACACATTTGTTTCAGCCGTTCATATTATTTTAATTTGCCTCAAAAGCAGGAATCATCAGAGAAGGCATGTGACCCTTGGTCCCTTGCTCACGCACTATGGGTGGAAACCACATTTATTATTTCAACTGTGTGCAGTGTTGTCTTAGCCAAATATTCAAGGACACATTTGGCTGCCTATCCTACTGTTAATTTGTTCTGGCCCCAGTGTGTTGCAATTACCTGTCACAGGGTGGAAGGGGCCAAGTCAGGTCTCTCCACCTCCACCAGAGGCTGTGGGGGCCTCAGAGGAGCCAGCCCAACAGGGAACTCTCTGCTGATACAGGATCACTGGCAGGGGACTCTTCTGCAGACAAGGAGAGCAAGGCATTGTTTAAATATATTTTCCAAACCTATAGTTGAGTTAACACAGCAGTATGCTTTTATTATTACTGTGCAGTCTTTTACACTTACCGGGCGGCTCCTCCAAAGTGGCTTCTGGTGGAGGTGTGGCCTGGTGGCCCAGGCGTGGTGGTAGAAGGGGCAGCCTGCCCAGATTCTACCCTGTGACTTTGTGTCTCATCTGTTGGGACATTAAAGTGAACACTAAATTAGGCACAAATCCAACAAGAGCAGTATGCTTGTAATTACAGGTTGAAGTAAGGCCTTGAACTATCCAATGAACAACGGGCACAGACTATGTGGCATGGACCTTTTAAAATATTCTACCACATTGCCAAAGGCTGACAGGAAGGCACGTTGTTTTGACAGCTGTAATATTTACACATTTTAAAATGGAGAACACTTACATACATACTTTTAAAATACACTCTGATGGGCACGGCCACGGGACAGTCATGTGACCTCTAGCTCTATGATGTGCTTCACATACACTCCATGGCGTACCACACTTCAGACTCCATGCCACACAGCTCAAGGTGCAAGTCTGCGCCAGTATGTTCCTGTCACTAAAGTGTACATTTTATGTGTTGCACTATGGCTGAAGGCGCATAAGCCATGCCCTAAATGTTCTCATGATTGGGCAACCCCCCCCCCCGTCTTTTGCCACGCCCAACATCAATATGTGCCAACACTTTCCGATCACACCCTAACACACACTCCTGTTACCTCTTTCCCGATGATGAAGTTCATGCCAGGTCGTCTGTAGATGCCGGGGTCCTTTAATTTTAGGTTGCTTCACCTCTTTTGTAATTGGACCTGGCTTCACACAGTCCCGTACGCCTGCGCCATTGCCCATTGGATCTTCCTCAATATCCTTTTTTTATGCTTGTGGGGGTGCAGGTAGGGCCCATGCTTCCCATCATAATCGAGCTGGTCTATCACTCCGTCCCAGCGGTGAGGTTCGCCCAGTCATGTTTTGCTTTCGGTTTTAAGAATCAAAACGCCGCTACCCAGGCAGTATCCAGCATAACAGGCACGCAGGGGACGCACATATGACGTGAGATGCAGAGTTTACTCCTATCGCATTTGTCTCCTAGACAATTTTTGCCCGCAACCTCAAACTGGCGTACATCTACGTCGCATGTTTGTCCATAGGTACAAGGGGAAATTTACGCGAAAAATTAGATCACAGAAAACAATGGCAAATTGATTATAATGCGAAGCATACAAACCAAACGTGCCTTTAAAAAAGTATACAGCATGCTTCATGGGCAGACAAGTGGATAGACTCAGGTGACTAACACCGGCGGACTACAATACCTATGATAATGGGCTTTGTATTTTTAAAACAAATGTGGACTATGAGACCATGTCCAAAGTATCCAACACTTATTCCTACAATATTGCTCAAGCTTTTGAGTTGTCTGGACATTCTCTAATGTTCGCCGCAGAGTATTGTGTCCGTGGCTAAAGTGTTGCAGTAGGGACAGGTTGTGCGATGTTTCTAAACAAATATTTTCAATGCTTGCTTGTTATCCATAACAAACTAAGGGCTCAGTCACATGGGCGCATCGGGGCGCCGATGAGCCCGTGTTACTGCAGGATCAGATGGCCGCACTGCAGGTGCGGAGAAAGAACACATGACAGGCTCCATTGCCGCTCATGTGTTCTTTCTTCTGGCACCTGCAGTGCGGCCGTATTCTTCGTGCAGGAAAACGGGCGCATCAGTGCCCGGGTGCGCCCATGTGACTGAGCCCTGACTGTAGGTGTGTGTTAACCATGGTGCCCTCACTTTTTGCTCAGAACCAAAATAAAATAGAAGGGCACTCAGCCTTACCAAAATACTCGTTGCTGCCCTGAGCTCCACAAACATCATTTAGATGTTGATAGAGACTTTCAGGATGAGCTTATTGTCCGCTTGGTCCATCATCTTTACTTTACTTACACTATTTAGAGTATGAAAAACAACGAAGACCCTTCAACAACTGTATTCCAGCTGGGATGACTAACTGCCTTTGCGGCTAGCTATACATGTGCATACTTATCCAAGTTTAAATATGACAAATAAATTGAATACAACACGTCAATGCAAAATTGTGTTTTTATTACACAAAAACAAGGCTTTTAGTAAGAAACCTTGGCAAAAAGACCATTTTGAACAAGAAACCTCATTGACATCATGAAGTTTTGTAAACAATAAAACAAAAGGACACCACACAATGCTTTAGGTCTAGGAATGAGCGAACGTACTCGTCCGAGCTTGATATTCGTGCGAATATTAGGGTGTTCGGGATGCTCGTTACTCGTAACGAGTACCACGCGGTGTTCCGGTTACTTTCAGTTTCCTCTCTGAGACGTTAGCGCGCTTTTCTGGCCAATTGAAAGACAGGGAAGGCATTACAACTTCCCCCTGCGACGTTCAAGCCCTATACCACCCCCCTGCTGTGAGTGGCTGGGGAGATCAGATGTCACCCGAGTATAAAAGTCGGCCCCTCCCGCGGCTCGCCACACATGCCTTGTGACTTAGCTGAGGGAAAGTACTATCGTGCTGGTGCTGCTGTAGGGAGAGCATTAGGAGTCAGTGTAGGCTTCAAGAACCCCAACGGCCCTTCTCAGGGCCACATCTACTAGTGTGCAGTACTGTGTTAGCACAGTATTTTTTTTGTCCAAAATTAGATCTGCAGAGCATTGCGCCCTGCAATAGGGACAGAAGTGGGGGTTAGGCAGGGAGAGTGTTAGGAGTTAGTGTAGGCTTCAAGAACCCCAACGGTCCTTTCTAGGGCCACTTCTATCCGTGTGCAGTACTGTCCAGGCTGCTGTTAGCAGTGTTGCATTTTTTTTTTCTTCTCAAAACCGGCTGTGCAGAGCATTGCACCCGGCATTAATACTACAGGGATAGAATTGTGTAGGCAGGGCCAGAAGACATTTATTATTCATTGAATACACACAGTGGGGTCTTCCCTAAGCTAAAAAGGAAAAAATTTTTATTTGGCCTGCCTGTGTCAGTCCTAAGGTCTCCGTGTACGTGTGTGCTGCGTGTACAACGTACAAAAATCAGACACAACCAGCTACGCTTTACTGCAGCCTAGCGCCATTGTGTTTCCTGACTGGCAAATACCTGCTCTGCTAGAGTTAATAACTCTGCTACACTATACTTGTGTGACACTTTTTGAGGGCCACACCACAGATATTAAACTTCTTGTTCATTGAATATACGCAGTGGGGTCTTCCCTGTACGTGTGTGCTGCGTGTACAACGTACAAAAATCAGACGCAACCAGCTACGCTTTACTGCAGCCTAGCGCCATTGTCTTTCCTGCCTGGGAAATCAAATCACTGGTAATACAGCATGCTGAGGGGTAGGGGTAAGGCCTAGAGGATGTGGACGCGGCCGAGGACGCGGAGGGCCAAGTGAGGGTGTGGGCACAGGCCGAGCCAGTGCGGTGGCCAGGGGTAGAGGCAGGGCCAGACCGAATAATCCACCAACTGTTTCCCAAAGCGCCCCCTCGCGCCATGCCACCCTGCAGAGGTCAAGGTGCTCTACGGTGTGGCAGTTTTTCACAGAGACGCCTGACGACCGACGAACAGTGGTGTGCAACCTTTGTCGCGCCAAGATCAGCTGGGGAGGCACCACCAACAGCATGCGCAGGCATATGATGGCCAAGCACCCCACAAGGTGGGACGATGCCCGTTCACCGCCTCCGGTTTGCACCACTGCCTCTCCCCCTGTGCCCCAACCTGCCATGGAGATCCAACCCCCCTCTGAGGACACAGGCACTACCGTCTCCTGGCCTGCACCCACACCCTCACCTCCGCTGTCCTCGGCCCCATCCAGCAATGTCTCTCAGCGCAGCGTCCAGACGTCGCTAGCGCCACAGTTTGAGCGCAAGCGCAACTACGATGCCACGCACCCGCACGCTCAAGCGTTAAACGTGCACATTGCAGAATTGATCAGCCTAGAGATGCTGCCGTATAGGCTTGTGGAAATGGAGGCTTTCAAAAGCATGATGGCGGCGGCTGCCCCGCGCTACTCGGTTCCCAGTCGCCACTACTTTTCCCGATGTGCCGTCCCAGCCCTGCTCGACCACGTCTCCCGCAACATTGTACGCGCCCTCACCAACGCGGTTACTGCCAAGGTCCACTTAACAACGGACACGTGGACAAGCACAGGCGGGCAGGGCCACTATATCTCCCAGACGGCACATTGGGTGAATTTAGTGGAGGCTGGGACAGAGTCAGAGCCTGGGACCGCTCACGTCCTACCCACCCCCCGAATTGCGGGCCACAGCTCGGTGGTGGTATCTGCGGCGGTGTATGCTTCCTCCACTAAAGCACCTCCCTCCTCCTCCTCCAACGCAACCTCTGTCTCGCAATCAAGATGTGTCAGCAGCACGTCGCCAGCAGTCGGTGTCACGCGGCGTGGCAGCACAGCGGTGGGCAAGCGTCAGCAGGTCGTGCTGAAACTACTCAGCTTAGGAGAGAAGAGGCACACAGCCCACGAACTGCTGCAGGGTCTGACAGAGCAGACCGACCGCTGAGCCTCCAACCGGGCATGGTCGTGTGTGACAACGGCCGTAACCTGGTGGCGGCTCTGCAGGTCGGCAGCCTCACGCACGTGCCATGCCTGGCCACGTCTTTAATTTGGTGGTTCAGCGGTTTCTGAAAAGCTACCCACGCTTGTCAGACCTGCTCGGAAAGGTGCGCCGGCTCTGCGCACATTTCCGCAAATCCCACACGCACGCTGCCACCCTGCGGACACTGCAACATAGGTTTAATCTGCCAGTGCACCGACTGCTGTGCGACGTGCCCACACAGTGGAACTCTACGCTCCACATGTTGGCCAGACTCTATGAGCAGCGTAGAGCTATAGTGGAATACCAACTCCAACTTGCGCGGCGCAGTGGGAGTCAGCCTCCTCAATTATTTACAGAAGAGTGGCCCTGGTTGGCAGCCATCTGCCAGGTCCTTGGAAAATTTGAGGAGTCTACCCAGGTGGTGAGCGGCGATGCTGCAATCATTAGCGTCACCATTCCTCTGCTATGCATCTTGAGAAGTTCCCTGCAAAGCATAAAGGCAGACGCTTTGCGCTCGGAAACAGAGCCGGGGGAAGACAGTATGTCGCTGGATAGTCAGAGCACCCGCCTGTCTATATCTCAGCGCATTGAGGAGGAGGAGGAGGAGCATGAGGAGGATGAGGAGGAGGGGGAAGAGACAGCTTGGCCCACTGGTGAGGGTACATATGCTGCTGGGCTGTCATCCTTTCAGCGTGTATGGCCTGAGGAGGAGGAAGAGGAGGAGGAGGAGGATCCTGAAAGTGATCTTCCTAGTGAAGACAGCCATGTGTTGCGTACAGGTACCCTGGCACACATGGCTGACTTCATGTTAGGATGCCTTTCTCGTGACCCTCGCGTTACACGCATTCTGGCCACTACGGATTACTGGGTGTACACACTGCTCGACCCACGCTATAAGGAGAACCTTCCCACTCTCATTCCCGAAGAGGAAAGGGGTTCGAGAGTGTTGCTATACCACAGGGCGCTGGTGGACAAACTGATGGTAAACTTCCCATCCGACAGTGCTAGTGGCAGAAGGCGCAGTTCCGAGGGCCAGGTAGCAGGGGAGGCGCAGAGATCAGGCAGCATGTACAGCGCAGGCAGGGGAACATTCTCCAAGGCCTTTGCCAGCTTTATGGCTCCCCAGCAAGACTGTGTCACCGCTCCCCAGTCAAGGCTGAGTCGGCGGGAGCACTGTAAAAGGATGGTGAGGGAGTACGTAGCCGATCGCACGACCGTCCTCCGTGACGCCTCTGCCCCCTACAACTACTGGGTGTCGAAGCTGGACACGTGGCCTGAACTCGCGCTGTATGCCCTGGAGGTGCTTGCTTGTCCTGCGGCTAGCGTCTTGTCAGAGAGTGTGTTTAGTGTGGCTGGGGGAATTATCACGGATAAGCGTACCCACCTGTCAAACGACAGTGCCGACAGGCTTACACTCATCAAGATGAACAAAGCCTGGATTTCCCCAGACTTCTCTTCTCCACCAGCGGACAGCAGCGATACGTAAGCAATACGTAGGCTGCACCCGCGGATGGAAGCATCGTTCTCTCTCACCATCCAAAACGGGGACATTTCTGCTTCATCAATCTGTGTCTAATATTCCTCCTCCTCCTCCTGCTCCTCCTCCTGAAACCTCACGTAATCACGCTGAACGGGCAATTTTTCTTAGGGCCACAAGGCTCACTCATAATTTTTCTAAACAATTTTTATATGTTTCAATGCTCTTAAAAGCGTTGAAACTTTAACTTGAACCAATTTTTCGTTAAACTGGGCTGCCTCCAGGCCTAGTTACCACTTAAGCCACATTAACCAAAGCGATTAATGGGTTTCACCTGCCATCTTGGTTGGGCATGGCCAATTTTTTGGATGTACATTAGTACTGTTGATACAGCAATTTTTGTGGGCCCTCGCCTACAGTGTAATCAAATGAATTTTTAGCCCACCTGCATTACAGCTGACGTTACATCCGCTGTGTTGGGCAATGCAATGGGATATTTTTGTGTATCGCCGGTGGGTTCCAGGGAGCCACCCATGCTGTAGGTGCACACGGAGTTTAACCTACATCTGTCCACTTGTAAAGAACCCCAGTCTGACTGGGGCATGCAGTGTGGGCCGAAGCCCACCTGTATTAAGCACAACATTACTACCTCAGCTGTGTTGGGCAATGCAATGGGATATTTCTATGTACCGCCGGTGGCTTCCTGGCACCCACCCATGCTGTGGGTCCACAGGGAATTATAAATGCATCTGTTTCCACTTGTAAAGAACCCCAGTCTGACTGGGGCATGCAGTGTGGGCCGAAGCCCACCTGCATTAAGCACGACATTACTACCTCAGCTGTGTTGGGCAATGCAATGGGATATTTTTGTGTATCGCCGGTGGGTTCCAGGGAGCCACCCATGCTGTCGGTCGACAGGACTTCACAATAGGGAGTTGTACCTGTCTGTGTCTATGAATTAAAAAGCCCGGTCTGACTGGGGCATGCAGAGACACCTTGACAGAATGAATAGTGTGTGGCACATAGGTTCCCCATTGCTATGCCCACATGTGCAGCTCCTGATGGCGGTGGCACAGGATTCTATTTCTCATTGCTTCTGTACAGCATTGTGGGCTATCGCCCCGCCCCTTTTAAAGAGGGTCGCTGCCTAGCCGTGCCAACCCTCTGCAGTGTGTGCCTGCGGTTCCTCGTCATGGCAGACGCACTTCTAAATAGACATGAGGGTGGTGTGGCATGAGGGCAGCTGAAGGCTGCGCAGGGACACTTTGGTGTGCGCTGTGGGGGGGAGGGGGGGCGGTTGGGCAGCATGTAACCCAGGAGAAGTGGCAGTGGAGTGTCATGCAGGCAGTGATTGTGCTTTGTTGGAGGTAGTGTGGTGCTTAGCTAAGGTATGCCATGCTAATGAGGGCTTTTCAGAAGTAAAAGTTTTTGGGAGGGGGGGCACTCTTGCCGCTATTGTGGCTTAATAGTGGGACCTGTGAACTTGAGATGCAGCCCAACATGTAGCCCCTCGCCTGCCCTATCCGTTTCTGTGTCGTTCCCATCACTTTCTTGAATTGCCCAGATTTTCACAAGGAAACCTTAGCGAGCATCGGCGAAATACAAAAATGCTCGGGTCGCCCATTGACTTCAATGGGGTTCGTTACTCGAAACGAACCCTCGAGCATCGCGAAAAGTTCGTCCCGAGTAACGAGCACCCGAGCATTTTGGTGCTCGCTCATCTCTACTAATTAATCGAAAACAGTTGTGGAAAATTCGAAGGTCATAGCTTTGGGCGATTGGAAGCGGCAAGATTTACATATGCTTTAACAAAGGGGAGCATACTCAGCAGGTGTGGAAACACATGAATCACGGTCCAACATATTTACAGACGATTGTAACATGCAGGTGGCGACGTAGAAAATTCAAGCAGTCGAAACACGTATGTTAACAAGTGTAATATTCTATGTTTGCATGTAAAAATAGGCGAACTATTTTGATTTTATCCAAGAGCAGCTGACCGAAATGAGATATGATTTGGTAACAAAAAAAACAGCCACTAAAACGCATACGTCTATGAGCCTTCTCCAGGAGGGGTGCAGACAATGTAAAAGTTCTTTAAATGCCTCCATTCACACAACCCCTTTGCTTAGAAGTTACACAGTAAGGACAACATCGTCAGCATTTGCTATTGATTTCACTTTCACATAGAAGCCTATGCACTCATTCAGATGATGGGAGTACAGTGCAGCATACTCGAAAAAACACAATAGCAGGCAATGGCAATTCCTGTGTTTTTGCGAAAATTATTTGCAAACAGGGCTAGTTGCGTTTTAACAAATGGTGTCCTATGATTTTCGCCGCTGACGATTTTGCGCACGTAAAATTCGCCCATGTGACCGCTGCCATTGGAAAGCATTGGTTCTATATAGTGTGGTTTTCTTTAACGCACGAATAATCGGACGGCTTTTTTAACATTTAGCTAGAAAAAAATAAAAATCACTGACCCTTGAATGTAGAATTATTCAACAAGATTTTGGAAGCATATGGCCCTGTTTTGGTAAAGAAGGAACATTTGCAGCAACTTTTGTCTGAAGCCAGCCTAATACCTCACCATGGAACGGGTTTCTGTGTGGATCTGCGCATGGATTTAACCCTGTCAATGGCCAAAATCCATGTGCGGAATTCCATGAAGGAATGCGGATTTTCCCATTGACAGGACGGAATCCAGTGTGGATCCATGCCAAACACTACATTAGAAAGCCGTGGATTTTGATGTGGTTTCTAGACGCAGTATTCACATGGAAAATCCTGCGTGAATTCCACCTTCTGAACATATCCTAAGACGAATGACGCATACTAATGTCCAGGCCCAGGAGGCCGCTTTAAATATTCTGTGCTAATTCAGAACTTATAATATAAGAGCAAGTCAATGTGTCAGTGTGCCAAATCACCCAAAAAATGGTGATAGGAAAATATTGATCATGAACTGTTAAGCCTCGTTAGTCTGCATCACCCAGAAGTTTATATTGTAGCAAAGGGATTTTAAAAACCTGTTCACATTCTGTCATTTAAAACCCTTCAGTTTTATCACATTGTTTTCAGAGTGGTACCGGAATTGCAAACAACTAGAGGCCCTCTGAAAGAAAAAGCAACGCAGCAAAGGCCACGGCAAATAATAATGCGACTGCTGGACTTCAATGATAAAACGGCTCTCCTAAAAGCCTTTCGAAGTAGAGACCACCCGATCTATATCAGAAATCATGAAATCCTGCTATTCAAGGACTTCTCGGCAGAAGTAGCAAAAAAAAAAGACCTGCGTTCAGCAATATCTGCACCATACTATACAAAAAAAAAGACGTTTTCAATTACAATACCCAGCGCTCCTCAAAGTATTCCAGGATGACAGCACCTACAAGATATTCAGATCACCTGCATCAGCAGAAGCAGCCTGGGGATATACCAACAAGCAACAAGATGGTGTACCTCTACGACGCTCTACAAACAGCGAAAGGAGAGAAGCACGCGAACAGTCAACCAAGCCCTGACTAACGCAGCTTGCCCTACTACACAGCGGTCATGCATTCCCCATTGATAACCACTCTTCACCCACGTGCCAGACCTGAAGGAAGGAGTGAGTATGTGTACAACAATGCATACACAACCTATGCACCACACCGGGACTTACTATATGACAAGAACCACAGACTAGACTTGGAACCCCTAACTCAAGGGGAAAAGTTTTCTCAAGTTATATCATGCGTTGAACAAATTTTACAATCTTAGGCCTTAGTCAGACGGGCGTTTTTTCGCGCGATTTGCGGATCGCATGACGGATGCGCATCCGCAAATCGCGTGACCGGTGCGCACAAGTCGCCCGCAAATCGCCCGAAAATCTGCTCCTAGCCGCGTTTCATTAGAAACGGGCCGGAGCTGTCCAGCGCATTGCATTCAATGGAGACGGCAATAGAGCCGCCTCCATTTAAAGCAATGCGCTGCGGGCGAGCCCGGGATGAATTGTCGGTAAGGGCTTAAATATATAAAAGCAATGCGCTGCGGGCGAGCCCGGGATGAATTGTCGGTAAGGGCTTAAATATATAAGCTCTTCCCTGCAATTCATCCTAAAATGTGTTAAAATAAAAAAAATTGTATACTCACCTTCTCCCGGCAGCCGGAGCTCTGCGCGGCCGTCCTGCAGTGGGTGTGAAGGGGGTGTGAGTCAGACCTGCCCCCTGATTGGCTCAGCGCTGAGCCAATCAGAGGCATGCCTCACTCACACCCATTCATGAATTCATGAATGGATGTGAGTCAGACCTGCCCCTGATTGGCTCAGTGCTGAGAGGCAGCAGTCACTCACCCATTCATGAATTCATGAATGGGTGTGTGAGTGAAACCGGCCTCTGATTGGTCAGGGCTGTGACCAATCAGAGGCAGATCATTCAGCAGGCGGGGATTTTAAAGCCCCGCCGGCTGAATAGTGCCGAGAAGCAGTTCAGGAGAACTGACAGCGGCCGCGGCTGGACTCTGGCTGCAGCGGAAAGGTGAGTATACAATTTTTTTTTATTTTAACACATTTTAGGATGAATTGCAGGGAAGGGCTTATATATTTAACCCCTTCCCGACAATTCACCCCGCGCAAGCCGGCAGCCCATTGCTTTCAATTCGCGCATATATAGAACCAATGGTTCGCTATGGTATCGGTCACATGTCCGCTTTTTATGCGGATATGTGATAAATTATAGGACACGATGATTCGCAGATCGCGCCTATCTGCGTTCGGCGTTTTATGTGCGCACCAAAATCATTTTTTTCGCCGGCCAGTCTAAGTTTCATGCGCATTTTGATGCGCATGGCGATTTTTCTCCGGTCAGACGGGCGTTTTGCTGCGACAATTAACGCGGCTAGGTGCAGATTTTTCCCGCCATTTTTCGCCCCCGGTCACGCGATTTGCGCATGCGCATCCGACATGCGATCCGCAAAATGCCCGTCTGACTAAGGCCTTAAAGGGGTTGTCCCGCGAAACAAAGTTGGGGTATACACTTCTGTATGGCCATATTAATGCACTTTGTAATGTACATTGTGCATTAATTATGAGCCATACAGAAGTTATTCACTTACCTGTTCCGTTGCTAGCGTCCTCGTCTCCATGGTGCCGTCTAATTTTCAGCGTCTAATCGCCCGATTAGACGCGCTTGCGCAGTCCGGTCTTCTCCGTGTTGAATGGGGCTGCTCGTGCTGGAGAGCTGCTCCTCGTGGCTCCGCCCCGTCACGTGTGCCGATTCCAGCCAATCAGGAGGCTGGAATCGGCAATGGACCGCACAGAAGACCTGCGGTCCACCGAGGGTGAAGATCCCGGTGGCCATCTTCACAAGGTAAGTAAGAAGTCACCGGAGCGCGGGGATTCGGGTAAGTACTATCCGTGTTTTTTTTTCAACACATGCATCGGGTTTGTCTCGCGCCAAACGGGGGGGCTATTGAAAAACACCCGTTTCGGCACGGGACAACCCCTTTAATGTATTTGCGGCACTACATGCTAGAAAAAAGGAAGTCCAATAACTAATTGCATTGCATTGCTCTGAATATATTGTCTAGTTTCCTGTACTACCAGAATTGTACATGTAGCATAGTTAATTCGAGTTCCATTTTAAAGGGAGTCAGATCAACAGGTAGAGATTTATCTAGACTGCATTTCTATTTGAATAGTTTTGTTCTTGTTTTATTCGTGTTACTAAGTTATTGACCGATGATTTCTGCTGGAATAAAACTCAGGTTACACGCACCCCTATAGCGGCTCATAAAAAGCATTGTGTGGAAGTTCAGCATATCACCCTGATCCTTGCCCCACCCTTGCCCTTCCCCTTAAAGGAGATGTCTCGAGGAAGCAGTGAATTTTTTTTTTTGCCCAGTCCCCCTAATTAAACATACATTACTAATTACCCCTGTAAATTACTTTCCTAGCTGGTTTCTACTTACCGTTCCAGCGTTTCAGCAACTTATAAAACTTTTTCCCAAGATGGCCGCCAGCTCTTTTCGCATCGCTTGCTGTAGCCCGACGTGCGCGCTCCCGAGACGCTACCAGCTGTGTCTCCATGGCAACCAGACGCCCCGCAGCCGCCGACCGGACCCCTGGAGTGAACACCGCCGACCTGTCACCCACCGCCAGGCACAAGGTAACCGGCGCAGTCCCCCCCCCCATCACAGCCCCCCCGGCCCAGCGACAGCCCCCCCCCCTCCCGGCCCAGCGCTAGTTCCCCCATCACAGCGGCAGCCCCCCTGGCCCAGCAGCAGCCCCCCCCGGCCTAGCGACAGCCTCCCCCATCGCAGCGGCAGCCCCCCCGGCCTAGCGACAGCCTCCCCCATCGCAGCGGCAGCCCCCCCGGCCTAGCGACAGCCCCCCCATCGCAGCGGCAGCCCCCCCCATCGCAGCGACAGCCCCCCCCGGCCCAGCGCTAGTTCCCCCATCACAGCGGCAGCCCCCCCGGCCCAGTGGCAGCCCCCCCCGGCCTAGCGACAGCCTCCCCCATCGCAGCGACAGCCCCCCCCCGGCCCAGCGCTACTTCCCCCGGCGCAGCGACAGCCCCCCCCCCATCGCAGCGGCAGCCCCCCCCGGCCCATCACTTACCAGGACAGCTGGGCGGCGGGACAGCTGGGCGGCTTCTCCGGACAGCTCGGCAGCTCTGCACCTTCCTCTAACAGAGGAAGGTACAGAATGGCCGCTCCAGCGCGCTCCCGAGCAGTGACAGCTCGTCTGCGCATGCGCAGAAGAGCTGTAGCGGGGAGCACACTGAAGCGGCTCGTGCTGAATGGAGAAGACCGGACTGCGCAAGCGCGTCTAAAAAAGCAAGCTGCCAGCGAATTTAGACGGAACCATGGAGACGAGGACGCTAGCAACGGAGCAGGTAAGTGGAATAACTTCTGTATGGCTCATATTTAATGCACGATGTATATTACAAAGTGCATTAATATGGCCATACGGAAGTGTATAACCCCACTTTGTTTCGCGAGACCACCCCTTTAACAAGTGGACCCAGGAAGCCACTTGAACTACTAAGCTTACAGGTATCATCAAAGCAATAATTTACATAGAAACAAGCAAGCAATCAACAAATTACAAAAATGCAAGCCCTGTCGTAGAATGTCAAGGGATTAGGCTCCCCTCACAAAAGAAACATGATATTCCATTACCTTAAAATGTTATGCCCCGATATAGCTTTATTGCAGGAAACACATCTTTTGGAAAAAGACTTTCACCGGTTGAGGAAAAACTGGGTGGGTATGGTGATGGGATCCCCAGTGATAAATGGGAAAGGAGGAGTTATTTCATTGATCAACAAATCCTTTAAGGGTACCATAATTTCATCCAACAATGACCAGGAAGGTAGACGATCTCATGTAATATTGGAACAAGAAGGCAGCAAATATAGCATCTATAACATCTACGCACCAAATGGAGAAAACAAATCTTTTTTTAGAGGTTTGGAACATTTAGTGTATAAGAATTCTTACAAGCAAAAACTAATCTGTGGAGACATGAACACAGTGATTAATGTGCAGGAGGATCGCAAGGGCCCATCTGCAGCCACATGCAGTAGACACAAAAGATTAAAATCATTTACACTAAACACGGGCTTATGCGATGCATGGAGACACAATCATCCTGACAGTAGAGAATATTCTTTCTACTCACATACTCATCAGTCATGGTCCCGAATCGATTATATATTAGTACCACAACACACGATCAGCAAAATACAAGAGAGGGAAATATTAGAAATAGTAATGTCAGACCATGCGCCAATATCGATAACACTGCAGGACACATTCCCAAAAGGCACAGACTTTATATGGAGATTCCCATCCCACTTAACACGGGACGAGAACTTCTCTGCAGCACTCCAAACATGGTGGCTAGATTATGTGACTAATAATGAAGAACATATAACAAATCCTACACTGTTCTGGGAAACAGCAAAAGCTGTACTACGAGGCAACTTAATGGGATATATGTCAAGCCTGCGCAAAAGAATTAATGTTAAGCATGACACAGCCAGTCTTGAGCTACACAATGCTTACATAACCTACTTACAGTCACAAACACCACAAAACAAAGAAAAGTGGTATTTAGCCAAAGCGGACTTTGACTTGTGGCTACACAGGAAAGAGAGGACACACAACAAGTATCTACAAGTTGACTTATACAGACATGGCAATAAGGCAGGACGTTTGCTGGCGCGTCTGGCAAAAGGATAGTATGCCCCAACAGACATCTCCTCTTTGAAGGACGGGACAGGACATTTACAGAACCACCCAAGACAGATAAACACAATACAGCAAAAATATTTCATGGTAATATACAAGGCCCCATCAGAAAACATAGAGAAGGGGATAGGATTTCTTAAAAATCTGCCCCTGCCCTCTCTTAGCCCAGAACAACTGCAAACCTTAAATGAAAGCATAACAGCAGACGAAATTAAGACAGCCATAACCTATCTGGCAATCCAGGGAGATGACAGCAGGGAGAAGACTGAAGCAGCTTGCCACACGGCCGGGGAGAGCATTACGGCAGGGACAGCATCATGCAGGGGACACAGATGCTGGCTGAGAGGTGAGTATTGCTTTTTTTTTACTTAGTATATACTCGAGTATAGTTAAGCTTATACTGAAGTCAATAAGTTTTACCAATTTTTTGTGGTAAAGCTTATTGACTCGGCTTATATCCGGTCGGCTAATATGCGAGTATATACGGTATGTGTCTTTTTTCTTTTTTTGCTGTTGCTTAATACAAACAGCTGATTTAGAATTCATAAGTTTATACACATAGTTTATGCTTTGTAAAACAACAAGTGTGATGTAAATGTTTTTGTATCTATTTTTATTGAAAAATGCAAAATCAATAAAGAGAAGTTTGGAAAAAAAAAGTGTTAATCCAATAAACTATGATTTATTGCTATATGATAAAACATGCCAAAATCTAAAAAGGGGGTAAATGCAATGATAACCTCCCTAACTTTTTGTATAGTATGTACTGTGTTTCCCCAAAAATAAAACCCTGTCTTTAAATATTAATTTAAACCCCAAAAGAGGCACAGGGTCTTATTTTGGGGGGCGGGGGGTCTTATACTCATCTAGCAGGCGCCATCTCGGTTCCTCCCGCTGGTCTCCAGCACTGCGGCAGGCTTCTGTGCAGTCCTCAACGCCGATAGAACATCTCTTCCTGGTAACAGCGCTTGACTACCCCGCCTCCATCAAGAGATGCTCTGATGAGCGCTGCCTCAGTCAATCACAGCCGGCACTCATTAACTAATCGCAGCCATTCAATGATGCAATTCAATAAATGGCTATGATTGGTTCATCGAGTGCTGGCTCTGATTGGCTGAGGTGATTCTTGTGAACCAATTAGAGCAATCGCTGGCCAGAGGCAGGGTATTCAAGCTCCGTTACCAGCAAAAGATGCTCCGTCAGCGTTAATGACTGCACGGAAGCCTGCAGCAACACCAGAGACCAGTGGGAGGGACCCGGATGGCGCCTGCTAGGTGAGTACTGCTTTTTTTCATGTAGTGTAGCTAGGACTTATATTTCAAGCCCCCCTCCCCTGAAAATCAGGGTAGGGCTTATTATGGAGGTAAGTCTTATTTTCGGGGAAACACTGTAGCCTGTTATCCAGCACTTTCTGTATCTGGATGGGAGATGATGATGTCACAATGGTTCAGCTTTTCTAACTGGCTGTGCATCCTGCTGGTTGACAGTATTCAGCTTTTTTTGATCAGACAGGAATGCATTCAGACTACTCAGGTTTAAATAGAGTACAAACACCAAGGCTAGGGAGCCGCTGAAAGTTAAATTATCTACAGCACAAACCTGTACATGTATCTGGTACTTAGTGATTCCTTAGGCCTCCTGTCCATGGCTAGCGATATTCCGCCGCAGGGGAAAAGGGGGGAGAGCTGACAGGACTCAGCAGTGACATATCTAATAGATATTCTCACCACAGAGAATCGCAGCAATTGCTATGATTCCCCACTCGTGCTGGCCACGGTGCTTTCCATAGCAACCCTATGGAATGCTTTACAGAGTGGGATCTGCAGGCAATGTATCGCCCGTGAATAGGCAGCCTAAGTCAATTTATCTATATCTTTTTGACTAGGGATCTTGTGGGTGCAATATATCTGGATATTTATTCAGTCTTATTGGGTTCCTGAGGAATTAGGAGCATCCTAAGAAAACACGTCGAGCCTAGCGTTATTCTTTCATTGAGCCTATATATATTAAGCCACTTTGAAAATTATTTTTAGTTTAACTACAATATTTCTATAGATTAACTCTTTTATCTATTGAGCTGCAGCTATCATATTTGTAGCTTTGTAGATTCCGTGGACAGTGCTTCCCCCCCAAAAAATCTTTACGGCTTTTTTGATCCATAGAACTGGCTACAAGTAGGTATATGCAACGCACCAAAACGTGGTTTTCATTATGGATGCTGATGCCTACTTTGAGCCAGCCCATTTCCATTAGTTTGTTGTCACTTCTCTGTATTAAGTGTGATTGCCCTATTGGAGGTTGGCTCATATTTAGGTTTTTGCACCCTATTAGTCATCAGAATTCATCTCTGGCTAAGACAGTTCCAGACCACTCAGTATTAGAGATGAGCGAACGTGTTCTTCCGAGCTTGATATTTGTGCGAATATTAGGGTGTTCGGGATGTTCGTTATTCGTAACGAACACCATGCAGTGTTCTGGTTATTTTCACTTCCTTCCCTGAGACGTTAGCGCGCTTTTCTGGCCAATTGAAAGACAGGGAAGGCATTACAACTTCCCCCTGTGACGTTCAAGCCCTATACCACCCCCCTGCTGTGAGTGGCTGGGAAGATCAGGTGTCACCCGAACATAAAAGTCGGCCCCTCCCGCGGCTCGCCTCAGATGCCGTGTGAGTTAGATGAGGGACAGTGCTGTTTGTACCGGAGCTGCTGTAGGGAAAGAATTGGTAGTTAGTGTAGGCTTCAAGACCCCCCAAAGGTCCTTATTAGGGCCACTGATAGCTGTGTGTTGGCTGCTGTTAGCAGTGGCAATTTTTTTCCCCTCAAAATCGCCTCTGCAGACCGTTGCACCTGGCATTAGGGACAGAAGTGCTGCATAGGCAGGGAGAGTGTTAGGAGTGAGTGTAGCCTTCAAGAACCTCAACGGTCCTTTCTAGGGCCATATTTATCCGTGTGCAGTACTGTCCAGGCTGCTGTTAGCTGTGCTGCATTTTTTTTTGCTTCTCAAAATCGCTTCTGCAGAGCATTGCACCCTCCATTGATACTGCTGGGAAAGAATTGTATAGGCAGGGCCACAACACAGTTATTATTCATTGAATATACGCAGTGCTGCCTTTTGCTTGTAAAACAAGTGAAAATAATTCTATTTGTCCGGCCTCTGTCCGTCCTAAGGGCGGTGGACACGTGTCGGCTGCGTGTGACACCTTTAAAAATCATACGCACCCAGCTACGTTTTACTCCTGGCTTCGCCATTTGCTTTCCTTAATTGGGAAAAAAAATACCTGCTCTGCCACAGTTAATAACTCTGCTACCCTCACGTTCTGTGACACATTAGCAGGGACACAGCACAGTTATTAAACTTCTCATGTTCATAGAATATACGCAGTGCTGCCTTTTGGTGCCAAAAAACGGAAAATAATTCTATTTGTCCGGCCTCTGTCCGTCCTAAGGGCGGTGGACACGTGTCGGCTGCGTGTGACACCTTTAAAAATCATACGCACCCAGCTACGTTTTACTCCTGGCTTCGCCATTTGCTTTCCTTAATTGGGAAAAAAAATACCTGCTCTGCCACAGTTAATAACTCTGCTACCCTCACGTTCTGTGACACATTAGCAGGGACACAGCACAGTTATTAAACTTCTCATGTTCATAGAATGTACGCAGTGCTGCCTTTTGGTGCCAAAAAACGGAAAATAATTCTATTTGTCCGGCCTCTGTCCGTCCTAAGGGCGGTGGACACGTGTCGGCTGCGTGTGACACCTTTAAAAATCATACGCACCCAGCTACGTTTTACTCCTGGCTTCGCCATTTGCTTTCCTTAATTGGGAAAAAAATACCTGCTCTGCCACAGTTAATAACTCTGCTACCCTCACGTTCTGTGACACATTAGCAGGGACACAGCACAGTTATTAAACTTCTCATGTTCATAGAATATACGCAGTGCTGCCTTTTGGTGCCAAAAAACGGAAAATAATTCTATTTGTCCGGCCTCTGTCCGTCCTAAGGGCGGTGGACACGTGTCGGCTGCGTGTGACACCTTTAAAAATCATACGCACCCAGCTACGTTTTACTCCTGGCTTCGCCATTTGCTTTCCTTAATTGGGAAAAAAAATACCTGCTCTGCCACAGTTAATAACTCTGCTACCCTCACGTTCTGTGACACATTAGCAGGGACACAGCACAGTTATTAAACTTCTCATGTACATAGAATATACGCAGTGCTGCCTTTTGGTGCCAAAAAACGGAAAATAATTCTATTTGTCCGGCCTCTGTCCGTCCTAAGGGCGGTGGACACGTGTCGGCTGCGTGTGACACCTTTAAAAATCATACGCACCCAGCTACGTTTTACTCCTGGCTTCGCCATTTGCTTTCCTTAATTGGGAAAAAAAATACCTGCTCTGCCACAGTTAATAACTCTGCTACCCTCACGTTCTGTGACACATTAGCAGGGACACAGCACAGTTATTAAACTTCTCATGTTCATAGAATATACGCAGTGCTGCCTTTTGGTGCCAAAAAACGGAAAATAATTCTATTTGTCCGGCCTCTGTCCGTCCTAAGGGCGGTGGACACGTGTCGGCTGCGTATGACACCTTTAAAAATCATACGCACCCAGCTACGTTTTACTCCTGGCTTCGCCATTTGCTTTCCTTAATTGGGAAAAAAAATACCTGCTCTGCCACAGTTAATAACTCTGCTACCCTCACGTTCTGTGACACATTAGCAGGAAAACAGCACAGTTATTAAACTTAGATTATTCATTCACTAGAGGCAGTGGGGCCTTTCGTTTTCAAAAAAGGGAAAAAATTATATTTGGCCTGCAGTCTTGCGCCAATTTATTTCCTGCCTGTGAAATCAAATCACTGGTAATACAGTATGCTGAGGGGTAGGGGTAGGCCTAGAGGACATGGACGCGGCCGAGGACGCGGAGGGCCAAGTCAGGGTGTGGGCACAGGCCAAGCTCCTGATCCAGGTGTGTCGCAGCCGACTGCTGCGCGATTAGGAGAGAGGCACGTTTCTGGCGTCCCCACATTCATCGCCCAATTAATGGGTCCACGCGGGAGACGGTTATTAGAAAATGAGCAGTGTGAGCAGGTCCTGTCCTGGATGGCAGAAAGTGCTTCGAGCAACCTATCGTCTACCCGCAGTTCTGCGCCGTCCACTGCTGCCAATCCGAATCCTCTGTCTGCTGCTCCTCCTTCCTCCTAGCCTCCTCACTCCACTACAATAACACCTGCTCAGGAGCGGGAGCACTCCCAGGAACTGTTCTCGGGCCCCTGCTTAGATTGGGCAGCAGCGGTTCCTCTCCCACCAGAGGAGTTTATCGTCACTGATGCCCAACCATTCGAAAGTTCCCGGGGTCCGGGGGAAGAGGCTGGGGACTTCCGCCAACTGTCTCAACAACTTTCTGTGGGTGAGGAGGACGATGACGATCAGACACAGTTGTCTTGCAGTGAGGTAGTAGTAAGGGCAGTAAGTCCGAGGGAGCAGCGCACAGAGGATTCGGAGGAAGAGCAGCAGGACGATGAGGTGACTGACCCCACCTGGTGTGCAATGCTTACTCAGGAGGACAGGTCTTCAGAGGGGGAGTCAAGGGCATCAGCAGGGCAGGTTGCAAGAGGCAGTGCGGTGGCCAGGGGTAGAGGCAGGGCCAGACCGAATAATCCACCAACTGTTTCCCAAAGGGCCCCCTCGCGCCATGCCACCCTGCAGAGGCCGAGGTGCTCTAAGGTCTGGCAGTTTTTCACAGAGACGCCTGACGACCGACGAACAGTGGTGTGCAACCTTTGTCGCGCAAAGCTCAGCCGGGGAGCCAACACCAACAGCCTCACCACCACCACCATGCGCAGACATATGATGGCCAAGCACCCCGCAAGGTGGGACGAAGGCCGTTCAGCGCCTCCGGTTTGCACCCCTGCCTCTCCCCCTGTGCCCCAACCTGCCACTGAGATGCAACCCCCCTCTCAGGACACAGGCACTACCGCCTCATGGCCTGCACCCACACCCTCACCTCCGCTGTCCTCGGCCCCATCCAGCAGTGTAGTTCAGCGCACCGTCCAGCCGTCGCTTGCGCAACTGTTGGAGCGCAAGCGCAAGTACGCCGCCACGCACCCGCACGCTCAAACGTTAACCATCCGCATAGCAAAATTCATCAGCCTTGAGATGCTGCCGTATAGGGTTGTGGAAACGGAGTCCTTCAAAAGTATCATGGAGGCGGCGGCCCCGCGCTACTCAGTTCCCAGTCGCCACTACTTTTCCCAATGTGCCGTCCCAGCCCTGCACGACCACGTCTCCCGCAACATTGTACGCGCCCTCACCAACGCGGTTACTGCCACGGTCCACTTAACTACGGACACGTGGACAAGCACAGGCGGGCAGGGCCACTACATCTCCCTGACGGCACATTGGGTGAATTTAGTGGAGGCTGGGACAGAGTCAGAGCCTGGGACTGCTCACGTCCTACCCACCCCCAGAATTGCGGGCCCCAGCTCGGTGGTGGTATCTGCGGAGGTGTATGCTTCCTCCACTAAAGCACCCTCCTCCTCCTCTTCCTCCTCCTCCTCTTCCTCCTCCTCCTCTGTCTTGCAATCAAGATGTGTTAGCAGCAGCATGTCGCCAGCAGTCGGTGTCGCGCGGTGTGGCAGCACAGCGGTGGGCAAGCGTCAGCAGGCCGTGCTGAAACTACTCAGCTTAGGCGATAAGAGGCACACGGCCCACGAACTGCTGCAGGGTCTGACACAGCAGACCGACCGCTGGCTTGCGCCGCTGAGCCTCCAACCGGGCATGGTCGTGTGTGACAACGGCCGTAACTTGGTGGCGGCTCTGCAGCTCGGCAGCCTCACGCACGTGCCATGCCTGGCCCACGTCTTTAATTTGGTGGTTCAGCGCTTTCTGAAAAGCTACCCACGCTTGTCAGACCTGCTCGTAAAGGCGCGCCGGCTCTGTGCACATTTTCGCAAGTCCCACACGGACGCTGCCACCCTGCGCACCCTGCAACATCACTTTAAGCTGCCAGTGCACCGACTGCTGTGCGACGTGCCCACACGGTGGAACTCTACACTCCACATGTTGGCCAGGCTCTATGAACAACGTAGAGCTATAGTCGAATACCAACTCCAACATGGGCGGCGCAGTGGGAGTCAGCCTCCTCAATTCCTTTCAGAAGAGTGGGCCTGGTTGGCAGACATCTGCCATGTCCTTGGTAATTTTGAGGAGTCTACCCAGGTGGTGAGCGGCGATGCTACAATCATTAGCGTCACCATTCCTCTGCTATGCATCTTGAGAAATTCCCTGCAAACCATAAAGGCAGCTGCTTTGCGCTCGGAAACGGGGGCGGGGGAAGACAGTATGCCGCTGGATAGTCAGGGCACCCTCCTGTCTATTTCTCAGCGCGTACAGGAGGAGGAGGAGCATGAGGAGGATGAGGAGGAGGGGGAAGAGACAGCTTGGGCCGCTGCTGACGGTACACCGGCTGATTGCCTGTCATCCTTTCAGCGTGTATGGCCTGAGGAGGAGGAGGAGGAGGAGGATCCTGAAAGTGATCTTCCTAGTGACGACAGCCATGTGTTGCGTACAGGTACCCTGGCACACATGGCTGACTTCATGTTAGGATGCCTTTCTCGTGACCCTCGCTTTGCACGCATTCTGGCCACGACGGATTACTGGGTGTACACACTGCTCGATCCACGGTATAAGGAGAACCTGCCCACTCTGATTCCCGAAGAGGAAAGGGGTTCGAGAGTGTTGCTATACCACAGGACCCTTGCGGACAAGCTGATGGTAAAATTCCCAGCCGACAGCGCTAGTGGCAGAAGGCGCAGTACCGAGGGCAAGGTAGCAGGGGATGTGCGTAGATCGAGCAGCATGTACATCCCAGGCAGTGCAACAGTCTTTAAGGGCCTGGCCAGCTTTATGGCTCCCCACCAAGACTGTGTCACCGCTCCCCAGTCAAGGCTGAGTCGGCGGGAGCACTGTAAAAGGATGGTGAGGGAGTACGTAGCGGATCGCACGACCGTCCTTGGTGACGCCTCTGCCCCCTACAACTACTGGGTGTCGAAGCTGGACACGTGGCCTGAACTAGCGCTGTATGCCCTGGAGGTGCTTGCTTGTCCTGCGGCTAGCGTCTTGTCGGAGAGGGTGTTTAGTGCGGCTGGGGGAATCATCACAGATAAGCGTAGCCGCTTGTCAACCGACAGTGCCGACAGGCTAACACTCATCAAGATGAACAAAGGCTGGATTTCCCCAGACTTCTGTTCTCCACCAGCGGACAGCAGCGATACGTAAGCAATACGTAGGCTGCACCCGCGGATGGAAGCTACGTTCTCTCTCACCATCCAAAACGGGGACATTTCTGCTTCATCAATCTGTGTCTAATATTCCTCCTCCTCCTCCTCCTGCTCCTCCTCCTGAAACCTCACGTAATCACGCTGAACGGGCAATTTTTCTTAGGGCCACAAGGCTCACTCAAATAATTTTTCGGAACAATTTTTATAAGTTTCAATGCGCTTAAAAGCATTGGAACTTTAACTTGAACCAATTTTTCGTTACACTGGGCTGCCTCCAGGCCTAGTTACCACTTAAGCCACATTAACCAAAGCGATTAATGGGTTTCACCTGCCCTCTTGGCTGGCCATGGCCAATTTTTGGGATGTACATTAGTACTGTTGATACAGCAATTTTTGTGGGCCCTCGCCTACAGTGTAATCAAATGAATTTTTAGCCCACCTGCATTACAGCTGACGTTACATCCGCTGTGTTGGGCAATGCAATGGGATATTTTTATGTACCGCCGGTGGGTTCCAGGGACCCACCCATGCTGTAGGTGCACACGGAGTTTTTAATACATGTGTCCACTTCTAAAGAACCCCAGTCTGACTGGGGCATGCAGTGTGGGCCGAAGCCCACCTGTATTACGCACGACATTACTACCTCAGCTGTGTTGGGCAATGCAATGGGATATTTCTATGTACCGCCGGTGGCTTCCTGGCACCCACCCAGGCAGTGGGTCCACAGGGAGTTTAACCTACATGTGTCCACTTCTAAAGAACCCCAGTCTGACTGGGGCATGCAGTGTGGGCCGAAGCCCACCTGCATTAAGCACGACATTACTACCTCAGCTGTGTTGGGCAATGCAATGGGATATTTTTATGTACCGCCGGTGGGTTCCAGGGAGCCACCCATGCTGTAGGTGCACACAGAGTTTTTAATACATGTGTCCACTTCTAAAGAACCCCAGTCTGACTGGGGCATGCAGTGTGGGCCGAAGCCCACCTGTATTACGCACGACATTACTACCTCAGCTGTGTTGGGCAATGCAATGGGATATTTCTATGTACCGCCGGTGGCTTCCTGGCACCCACCCAGGCAGTCGGTCCACAGGGAGTTTAACCTACATGTGTCCACTTCTAAAGAACCCCAGTCTGACTGGGGCATGCAGTGTGGGCCGAAGCCCACCTGCATTAAGCACGACATTACTACCTCAGCTGTGTTGGGCAATGCAATGGGATATTTTTATGTACCGCCGGTGGGTTCCAGGGAGCCACCCATGCTGTAGGTGCACACGGAGTTTTTAATACATGTGTCCACTTCTAAAGAACCCCAGTCTGACTGGGGCATGCAGTGTGGGCCGAAGCCCACCTGTATTACGCACGACATTACTACCTCAGCTGTGTTGGGCAATGCAATGGGATATTTCTATGTACCGCCGGTGGCTTCCTGGCACCCACCCAGGCAGTGGGTCCACAGGGAGTTTAACCTACATGTGTCCACTTCTAAAGAACCCCAGTCTGACTGGGGCATGCAGTGTGGGCCGAAGCCCACCTGCATTAAGCACGACATTACTACCTCAGCTGTGTTGGGCAATGCAATGGGATATTTTTATGTACCGCCGGTGGGTTCCAGGGAGCCACCCATGCTGTAGGTGCACACGGAGTTTTTAATACATGTGTCCACTTCTAAAGAACCCCAGTCTGACTGGGGCATGCAGTGTGGGCCGAAGCCCACCTGTATTACGCACGACATTACTACCTCAGCTGTGTTGGGCAATGCAATGGGATATTTCTATGTACCGCCGGTGGCTTCCTGGCACCCACCCATGCTGTGGGTCCACAGGGAATTATAAATGCATCTGTTTCCACTTATAAAGAAACCCAGTCTGACTGGGGCATGCAGTGTGGGCCGAAACCCACCTGCATTAACCCTTTCCAGTCCACTGTGTGACCTGTGAAGACATTAGGGTTTAAGGCTGTACAGCTCCGTTGTTGGTAGACGTCCGTCGGGGTTCTCTTACTGTATATTGCCAGCCTCTCTGCTGTCGGAGCCTATCCTACGTGTCAGCTCATGCAGTACTGGCTTTAGCCAGCATATAGCGCCGTTGTATAACGGCAGAAAAAGAGTAAGCCCCCTAGGAAAACCATATACAAATTGGATTGGAAAGGGTTAAGCACAACATTACTACCTCAGCTGTGTTGGGCAATGCAATGGGATATTTCTATGTACCGCCGGTGGCTTCCTGGCACCCACCCATGCTGTAGGTGCACACGGAGTTTTTACTACATCTGTACACTTATAAAGAACCCCAGTCAGACTGGGGCATGCAGTGTGGGCCGAAGCCCACCTGCATTAAGCACGACATTACTACCTCAGCTGTGTTGGGCAATGCAATGGGATATTTCTGTGTACCGCCGGTGGGTTCCAGGGAGCCACCCATGCTGTGGGTCGACAGGGACTTCACAATAGGGAGTTGTACCTGCCTGTGTCTATGAATTAAAAAGCCCGGTCTGACTGGGGCATGCAGACACCTTGACAGAATGAATAGTGTGTGGCACATAGGTTCCCCATTGCTATGCCCACGTGTGCAGCTCCTGATGGCGGTGGCACAGGATTCTATTTCTCATTGCTTCTGTACAGCATTGTGGGCTATCGCTCCGCCACTTTTAAAGAGGGTCGCTGCCTAGCCGTGCCAACCTCTGCAGTGTGTGCCTGCGGTCCCTCGTCATGGCAGACGCAATTCTAAATAGACATGAGCGTGGTGTGGCATGAGGGCAGCTGAAGGCTGCGCAGGGACACTTTGGTGTGCGCTGTGGGGGGAGGGGGGGCGGTTGGGCAGCATGTAACCCAGGAGAAGTGTCAGTGGAGTGTCATGCAGGCAGTGATTGTGCTTTGTTGGAGGTAGTGTGGTGCTTAGCAAAGATATGCCATGCTAATGAGGGCTTTTCAGAAGTAAAAGTTGTTGGGAGGGGGGGGGGCCCACTCTTGCCGGTATTGTGGCTTAATAGTGGGACCTGTGAACTTGAGATGCAGCCCAACATGTAGCCCCTCGCCTGCCCTATCCGTTGCTGTGTCGTTCCCATCACTTTGTTGAATTGCCCAGATTTTCACACATGAAAACCTTAGCGAGCATCGGCGAAATACAAAAATGTTCTGGTCGCCCATTGACTTCAATGGGGTTCGTTGTTCGAAACGAACCCTCGAGCATCGCGGGAAGTTCGTTCCGAATAACGAGCACCCGAACATTTTGGTGTTCGCTCATCTCTACTCAGTATGTCATTTTGTTTTTCTTTTGAAATAATCCCACGATGAATCCAATTTCAGAAGAGATTTGAATTTACCTTTGGCTGGTATTTACAGCTGGGTATTTGCTGTAAAAAATTGATTGACTAGACCGGGTGTCCTCAGTTCTATATGTGTGTCATTGTTAGGTAGCCCTTATTTTAAATTTACTAATCAAATAGATTTTTAGGGATTTGTTCTATTCTCTTATATACATTTCTATTATCTGAAGATCATCCAAGTATCATTCTAGAATATCTAATAGTCTGGCATCTGTTGGGATCCACTGATGGCAGATTTAAGGTTATTTATTTTAGGCCGAACTCATACGAAGAGGTCGGATTCCGCTTGCAGATATCCGCAACTGAAGACCTGTGAGTGAATGCAGAAACAAATTGCGAATGTTTGCATATGCATGCTATTTTCTACATGAAAGAAAGATAGGGCAGGACCTATCTTACACTTTTTTTCCAAACTCACGTGCACTAGGGTGGATTTTGAATAGCCAAAAGACCCCCCTCCGACTCATGCGCTAATACGCTCAGTAGAGGCAAGCGTATTAGCGTATGTGCCCAAGTGTTTTTGCAGTGAAAGCTAAATACACACATGTATATGAGGACTTTGGCTTAGGTCAGATGGGCATAGTTGTGCAGCGTAGATAGAACAGGTCTGATTTTTGTTTGCCAGTGCGACAAATGTGCACACAAAATTGGGAAGTGAGAATTAACTTATTGACATCAATGCTGCTCTAAGGCCTGTGTCACATGGGCATATTTGCACATAAAACATTTGAACGCGCAATACGCAGGGAATGGAATCCAAGCACGAAAATAGCACACATTGAACTAATTACACTTAATTGCCCATTGCAATCAATAGAGAGCAAGTTTGCATGCTTTTCCGTGCGCGCAATTATGCACGGCTTGCGTGCGTAAAAAATACAATAAAATATGCATAGGCATGACTGAAAACACAACACCCATTGCACAAATACACGGCACAATTTAGCGCCTGATTGCGCTTACAACTGTGTAACAGCGACCTTAAGGCAGAATCACACAAGCGTAATTTCACCGTGCATTACGTGTTCGCTGGACATACTGTTATATGTGGTGAATTAAATCAGTGGAAGTACATTAATTTTCATTGACCCACTCACACTAACATTTTTTATTGCGTAGAATATGCTTGTAAAGAAGAAAGCTTCATGTTCTATTTTACCGCATATTACACATGATTGATTATTCTCTATGGGCACCTAATAAACGCTATACATATGCAATCACATTGTGTATGTGCAGTGTTTATACGCAATATCGCTAAGCGACACAGCGGAAACTGTTTGGCTCAGATTGCAACAAAATATTGAAACATTGTAAGACATTTAACTACATAGTGTGATCTTACCTTTGTCCGATGTAGTTTGAGCATAACAGCATAAAGTAAGTGATACCAGTCCAATAATGAGGCCCAGGCTTGGCATCTTGATACACTTTTTGGTAGTTGATCACTTTCCTTAGATTGCCAATAAAATACAAGATTCCTGGCTAAAAGTTCTCTTTTTCTATTGATTGTGCAATCTTAGCTATGGAAAATTATCTTTCACTTTCGTTGTCTGCTGAGTGTTTTTCTTCATCAAAGCTTTCGGGAATTTCATTTTGTGGGATCGACATCTGGAGAAGACAAGTAAGGCTTTGTGGGTGTGGTTATTTGGAGAGTACTGTTTTTAGTTCAGGCTGTACTCATGTAAAACTTTAATAGCAACTCTGAGGTTACAAACAAGTTCTTCCCGTGCTGAACCACAGACGTCAGCATTATCGGTAAACATTTCTGAGAAATAAGCAGATAGAATAGTAAATTGGACATTTCTTTCTACTTTTGAATATGCTGTCTCCAAATTTTGCACCAAAATCTGCATGGCTAGTTGTAGATTTTGTTGCAAAACTGCTGGCAGAATTCTTCTACTTTCAATTCTGCATCAAAAGCTGCGTGTTAGAAATGCAGATATATGTGATGAATATTCAACAGGAGGGCATATTCCGCAAAACTGTTGCAGAATGTTCTATCTTGTGGGAAAGGTCCCATCCTGTGCTGGGCACCTTTTCGAATTGCTACACTGTCTCAGACTCAGCATAAACTTCATATCTCAGGTAATAATTAGAGATGAGCGAGCACCAAAATGCTCGGGTGCTCATTGCTCAAGTCGAACTTTTCGCGATGCTCGAGAGTTCGTTTCGAGTAACAAACCCCATTGAAGTTAATGGGCGACTTGAGCATTTTTGTATATGACCCATGCTCCGCTAAGGTTTTCATTTGTGAAAATCTGGAAAACCCAAGAAAGTGATGGAAACGACACAGAAACGGATAGGGCAGGCGAGGGGCAACATGCTGGGCTGCATCTCAGGTTCCCAGGTCCCACTATTAAGCCACAATAGCGGCAAGAGTGGGCCCCCCTTAACAATTTTTACTTCGGACAAACCCTCATTAGCAAGGCACACCTTAGCTAAGCACCACACTACCTTCAACCAAGCACAATCACTGCCTGCGGGACACACCGCTGCCTCTTCTCCTGGGTTACATGCTGCCCACCCCCCCCTCCGCACGACCTTGCGTCCGCAGCACACACAAAAGTGTCCCTGCGCAGCCTTCAGCTGCCCTCATGCCACACGCTCACTTAATAGCCACACCACCCTCATGTCTATTTATAACTGCGTACTGGATGAGGAGGAACCTGAGGCACACACTGCAGAGGGTTGGCAGGGCCAGGTAGCGACCCTCTTTAAAAGAGGCGGGGCAATAGCCCACAATGCAGTTGAGAATCAATGAGAAATTGACGTTCGATCTTCATTCCAATAAAGTGCAAACCTTCGTCAGGAGCTGCAAACGTGGGCATGAGTTACATAGCTATGGGGAATCCATGTGCCCACACAGTATTCATTCTGTCTAGGTGTCAGATAGCTCAATCGACACCGCAAGGGGAAAGCCATCTGCACTTTGCCCCCTACCCAAGTCAGTCAGTGTCTTTGTGCCGGACAGGTCCAACACCGCGATGGGAAGTCTGTGTGCACCAACAGCATAGGTGGGTCCAACGCAACCCAAGACATGAACAATAAAGAAATCAGAGTGGCCAAACATGGCAGACTTACACTGCGCCGACGACATAGGCCTCGGGCCACAGCTTCAGCAATCGTAGGCATGAAGCGGACATCAATGCTAGTACACCTGTGAAGGTCTCATTAAATCACTTATGTTTTCTTTCACCGCTCCAAAGACTGGATTAGGCAGGAAAAAGTTCCACAGGCCCAACCTGGCGCCGTTGCACTTCTCCTGGGACATAGGCCTCGGCCAACAGCTTCAGCAATCGTAGGCAGGAAGCGGACTTCGATGCTAGTACACCTGTGAAGGTCTCAGTAAATCCGTTACGTTTTCTTTCACCGCTCCAAAGACTGCATTGGCCAGGAAAAAGTTCCACAGGCCCAACCTGGCGTTCTTGCAGTTCCCCGGGACATAGGCCTCGGCCAACAGCTTCAGCAATCATAGACAGGAAGCAGACTTCGATGCTAGTACACCTGTGAAGGTCTCATTAATGCAGTTATGCTCCTCTCCTGTGGCCCAAACGAGTTTCTCAGATAACTGTGGTAACACGAGAGAAAATACATGATGCACAATGCTGACCCCCTGACCCCAAACAGGAGGAGGAGGTGGCCTCACAAGGCCAAGAAACCATGACCAGGACCTGCTGTAGCCTGTGCTGAAAGGATGTGAGCAGGCCCTTGGCCAGGCTCGGTCCCAGCAAACACCTTGTGTGGCCCAAGGTGCTGCGAGTGACATAGCAATGGGGAATCTATGTGTCCACACACTACATATTCTGTTTGGGTGTTGGATACCTCATCGACAACGCAAGGGGTAAACCATCTGCACTCTGCACCCTACCCGAGTCTGTCAGTCTTTTGAGGACAGACAGGTAAAACACCTCTATGGGAAGTCTGTGTGCACCCACAACATGGGTGGGCCCAAGGAACTTAAAGACAGTACACATAAGGAAATCAGAGTGCCCAAACATGGCAGACTTTCACTGTGCCCAGGACATAGGCCTCTGCACAAACCCTCAGCAATCGCGGGCATAGAGCGGACTCCGATGCTAGCGTAGCTGTGAACGTCTCATTAGCGCTGTATCGCTCCTCTTGTTTGTCCCAATGCAGTGCCCCAGATAGCTGTGGTAACGTGAGAGAAAATGCATGTTGGCTTCGGCCCACACTCCATGCCCCAGTCAGTCTGGTTTTTTTTTTAAGTGCCAGGCAGGTACAACTCCGCTATGGGAAGTCTGTGTGCACCCACAGCATGGGTGGGTCCCAGGAACCCAGAGAAGGTACATAAAGAAATCCCATTGCAGTGCCCCGGATAGCTGTGGTAACGTGAGAGAAAATACATGTTGGCTTCGGCCCACACTCCATGCCCTAGTCAGTCAGTGTTTTTTTGGGGGCCAGATAGGTAGAACACCGCGATGGGAAAACTTAGTGCACCCATAGTATGCACAGACCCCTGTAATATTCCTGTAGCAAAGGTATAAGCTGACCCCAGGAAACCGTTATGTTGCAGAAGTCTAGGGAGACCCCAGTAGCATTTCAGTAGTAACAGTATAGACAGACCCCAGTAACATTTCTGTAGTAACAGTATAGGCAGACCCCAGTAACATTTGTGTAGCAGCAGTATAGGCAGACCCCTGTAACATTTGTGTAGCAGCAGTATAGGCAGCCCCCTTTAACATTTCTGCAGCTGAAGTATAGGCAGACCCCTGTAACATTAATGCAGTTACGCTCCTCTCCTTTGGCCCAAACAAGTTTCTCAGATAACTGTGGTAACACAAGAGAAAATACATGATGCGCATTGCTGATCACCTGACCCCAAGCAGGAGGAGGAGGTGGCCTTCCAAGGCCAAGAAACCATGACCAGGACCTGCTGTAGCCTGTGTTGAAAGGATGTGAGCGGGCCCTTGGCCAGGCTCGGTCCCAGCAAACACCTTGTGAGACCCAAGGTGCCGCGACTGACATAGCAATGGGAAGTCCATGTGCCCACACAGTATTCATCCGGTCTAGGTGTCGGATAGCTCTATCGACACCGCAAGGGGAAAGCCATCTGCACTATGCACCCTACCCAAGTCAGTCAGTGACTTTGTGCTGGACAGGTAAATCACCGCTATGGGAAGTCTTTGTGCACCCACAGCGTAGGCGAGCAGAAGGAACCCAAAGACAGTAATAATCATGAAGAAATGATAGTGCCCAAACATGCCAGACTTTCACTGTGCCGAGTACATAGGCCTCTGCACACACCCTCAGCAATCGTGATCATAGAGCAGACTCCGATGCTAGCACAACTGTGTTCCTTGGCCTAGCCTATGCTGTAAGTGCACAAAGATGGTATTAAACAGGAAGAAATTGGAGTGCCCAACCATGGGAGAGTTTCGCCCCGCCAAGCAACTTGGCCTCAGCCAGCAATTCTGGCCTAGTCAGTCACTGTATTATTTGTGCCACATAGGTAAAACACCGCGATGGGAAGACACTGTATTATTTGTGCCACATAGGTAAAACACCGCGATGGGAAGAATTAGTGCACCCATAGTATAGACAGACCGCTGTAACATTCCTGTAGCAAAGGTATAAACAGACCGCTGTAACATTTCTGTAGCAGCGGTATAGGCAGACTCCTGTAACATTTTTGTAGCTGCAGTATAGGCAGACCCCAGTACCATTTCTGTAGTGGAAGTATAGGCAGACCCCAGTAACATTTCTCAAGCAGCAGTATACGCAGACCCCTGTAACATTTCTGTAGCAGCAATATCAGCAGACCCCTGTAACATTTATGTAGCAGAAGCATATGCAGACCCCAGTACCATTTTTGTAGCAGCAGTATAGGCTGTGAGGAAGGAGGAGCAGCAGCCAGAGGATTCAGAGTTTCAGCAGTGGACTGCGTAGAAGACTGGGTGCCCGATACATTGCTGGATGCATTTTCTGTCATCCATGACACGACCTGCTCACACTGCTCTGTTTGCAATAAAGGTCTACCACGTTGAACCATAAATTGTGATATGAAGCTGGGGACCCCAGAAACTTTCCTCTCTCCTAATCCCGCAGCAGCTGGCTGGGATACACCTGGACCAGGAACTCGGCCTGTGCCTACACCCTCACTTGGAACTCTGCATCCTCGGCCGCATCCACATCCTCGACCCCTACCCCTCAGCATGGTGGATTACGAATAGAGCAGACACAGACCGCTGTAAATAATTATGGAATTATATGCGTACACTTTCCCGCAGAGAGCGGAATCGTAACGCTAACTCCAGGCAGAAAAAAATGGAAGCAAGGCCGCAAACAGCCCTAGCAATGCAATAGTGATGCACCAAAACTCCCACCAGGCACCCAGTAAAATGCAGACGGTCAGAGGTAGCCCAACGAAGGAGCTTTTGGGGTTTTTTTAAAAAAAGAAGACAGGCTATATACTGTGTATATCACTTTCCCTCTATAAGTACCTGTGTTAGCCGTACGCTGAGCGTCAAATTCACTGCAGACACAGACTGGTGTAAATAATCTTGGAATTATGTGTGTATAGAGATGAGCGAACACGTTCGGCCCCGCCCCTTTTTCGCCCGAACACCGAACTTTGCGAACACTTCAGTGTTCGGGCGAAAAAGTTCGGGGGCCGCCGTGGCAGCGCGGGGGGGTGCGGCGGGGAGTGGGGGGGAGAGGGAGAGAGAGAGGGCTCCCCCCTGTTCCCCGCTACTGCCGCCCGCGCCGCCGCGCATCTCCCCGCCCCCCGGCGGCACCCGGACCTTTACGCGCGAACACTGCAGTGTTCGGCAAAGCCGGTGTCCGGGTGCGGATGTGTCCGTAACGGACACGTTCGCTCATCTCTATGTGTGTAGACTTTGTCGCTGAGAGCGTTATAGTAAGGCAAACTCCAGGCAGAAAAAAATAGCCAGGAATGCCGCAAACAGGCCTAACTGTGCAATAGTGATGGATGTAAACTCCCACCAGACACCCAGTAAAATTTAAATGGTCAAAGGTAGCCCAACCAAGGAGCTTTTTGTTTTTTTTTTTAAAAAAAGAATACAGCCTGTATAGTGTGTATATCACTTTCCCTCTATAAGTGGCTGCGTTGGCCATACGCTGTGCATCTCTAATTCACTGCAGACACAGGCTGGTGTAGATAATCTTGGAATTATGTGCGTAGACTTTGTCGCTGAGAGCGGTATAGTAAGGCAAACTCCAGGCAGAAAAAAATAGTCAGGAAGGCCGCAAACAGGCCTAAGTGCAATAGTGATGGACTAAAACCCCCACCAGACACCCAGTAAAATTTAAACGGTCAGCGGTTACCCTAAGAAGGAGCTTTCTGTTTTTTTTGGTAAAAGAATACAGCCTATATAGTGTGTATATCACTTTCCCTCTATCAGTCGCTGTGGCTGTATGCTGTGCATCTCTAATTCACTGCAGACACAGGCCGGTGTAAATAATCTGGAATTATGTGCCTAGACTTTGTCGCTGAGAGCGGTATAGTAAGGAAAACTCCAGGCAGAAAGAAATAGTCAGGAAGGCCGCAAACAGTCCTAAGTGCAATAGTGATGGACTACAACTCCCACCAGACACCCAGTGAAATGTAAACAGTCAAAGGTAGCCCAACTGAGGAGCTTTTTGTTTTTTTTGATCAAAGAATACAGGCTAGATAGTGTGTATATCACTTTCCGTCTATCAGTCGCTGTGGCCGTATGCTGTGCGTCTCTAATTCACTGCAGACACAGGCCGGTGTAAATAATCTTGGAATTATGTGCCTAGTCTTTGTCGCTGAGAGCGGTATAGTAAGGCAAACTCCAGGCAGAAAAAAATAGTCAGGAAGGCCGCAAACAGGCCTAAGTGCAATAGTGATGGACTAAAACTCCCACCAGACACCCAGTAAAATTTAAACGGTGAGCGTTAGCCCTAAGAAGGAGCCTTTTTTTTTGGTCAAAGAATACAGGCTATATAGTATGTATACCACTTTCCCTCTATCAGTCGCTGTGGCCATATGCTGTGCGTCTCTAATACGCTGCAGACACAGGCTGGTGTAAATAATCTTGGAATTATGTGCGTAGTCTTTGTCGCTGAGAGCGGTATAGTAAGGCAAACTCCAGGCAGAAAAAAATAGTCAGGAAGGCCGCAAACAGGCCTAAGTGTAATAGTGATGGACTACAACTCCCATCAGACACCCAGTGAAATGTAAATAGTCAAAGGTAGCCCAACTGAGGAGCTTTTTGGTTTTTTTGGGTAAAAGAATACAGGCCATATAGTGTGTATATCACTTTCCCTCTATCAGACGCTGTGGCCGTATGCTGTGCGTCTCTAATACACTGCAGACACAGGCTGGTGTAAATAATCTTGGAATTATGTGCGTAGTCTTTGTCGCTGAGAGCGGTATAGTAAGGCAAACTCCAGGCAGAAAAAAATAGTCAGGAAGGCCGCAAACAGGCCTAAGTGTAATAGTGATGGACTACAACTCCTACCAGACACCCAGTAAAATTTAAACGGTCAGCGGTAGCCCTAAGAAGGAGCTTTTTGGTTTTTTTGGTCAAAGAATACAGGTTATATAGTGTGTATATCACTTGCCCTCTATCAATTGCTGTGGACGTATGCTGTGCATCTCTAATTCACTGCAGACATAGCCCGGTGTAAATAATCTTGGAATTATGTGTGTAGACTTTGTCGCTGAGAGCGGTATAGTAAGGCAAACTCCAGGCAGAAAAAAATAGTCAGGAAGGCTGCAAACAGGCCTAAGTGCAATAGTGATGGACTAAAACTCCCACCAGACACCCAGTAAAATTTAAACGGTCAGCGGTAGCCCTAGAAGGAGCTTTTTGGTTTTTTTGGTAAAAGAATGCAGGCTATATAGTGTGTATATCACTTTCCCTCTATCAGTCGCTGTGGCCATATGCTGTGCGTCTCTAATTCACTGCAGACACAGGCCGGTGTAAATAATCTTGGAATTATGTGCCTAGTCTTTGTCGCTGAGAGCGGTATAGTAAGGCAAACTCCAGGCAGAAAAAAATAGTCAGGAAGGCCGCAAACAGGCCTAAGTGCAATAGTGATGGACTAAAACTCCCACCAGACACCCAGTAAAATTTAAACGGTCAGCGGTAGCCCTAAGAAGGAGCTTTTTGTTTTTTTTCGTCAAAGAATACAGGTTATATAGTGTGTATATCACTTTCCCTCTATCAATCGCTGTGGCCGTATGCTGGGCATCTCTAATTTACTGCAGACACAGGCCGGTGTAAATAATCTTGGAATTATGTGCGCAGACTTTGTCGCTGAGAGCAGTATAGTAAGGCAAACTCCAGGCAGAAAAAAATAGTCAGGAAGGCCGCAAACAGGCCTAAGTGTAATAGTGATGGACTACAACTCCTACCAGACACCCAGTAAAATTTAAACGGTCAGCGGTAGCCCTAAGAAGGAGCTTTTTGGTTTTTTTGGTCAAAGAATACAGGTTATATAGTGTGTATATCACTTGCCCTCTATCAATTGCTGTGGACGTATGCTGTGCATCTCTAATTCACTGCAGACATAGCCCGGTGTAAATAATCTTGGAATTATGTGTGTAGACTTTGTCGCTGAGAGCGGTATAGTAAGGCAAACTCCAGGCAGAAAAAAATAGTCAGGAAGGCTGCAAACAGGCCTAAGTGCAATAGTGATGGACTAAAACTCCCACCAGACACCCAGTAAAATGTAAACGGTCAGCGGTAGCCCTAGAAGGAGCTTTTTGGTTTTTTTGGTAAAAGAATGCAGGCTATATAGTGTGTATATCACTTTCCCTCTATCAGTCGCTGTGGCCATATGCTGTGCGTCTCTAATTCACTGCAGACACAGGCCGGTGTAAATAATCTTGGAATTATGTGCCTAGTCTTTGTCGCTGAGAGCGGTATAGTAAGGCAAACTCCAGGCAGAAAAAAATAGTCAGGAAGGCCGCAAACAGGCCTAAGTGCAATAGTGATGGACTAAAACTCCCACCAGACACCCAGTAAAATTTAAACGGTCAGCGGTAGCCCTAAGAAGGAGCTTTTTGTTTTTTTTCGTCAAAGAATACAGGTTATATAGTGTGTATATCACTTTCCCTCTATCAATCGCTGTGGCCGTATGCTGGGCATCTCTAATTTACTGCAGACACAGGCCGGTGTAAATAATCTTGGAATTATGTGCGCAGACTTTGTCGCTGAGAGCAGTATAGTAAGGCAAACTCCAGGCAGAAAAAAATAGTCAGGAAGGCAACAAACAGGCCTAAGTGCAATAGTGATGGACTAAAACTCCCATCAGACAACCTGTAAAATGCACACGGTCACAGGTAGCCCTAATAAGGACCGTTGGGGTTCTTGCACACAGGATCCTACACTACCACTCTCCCTATCTCAGCAACACTGTCCCTATACTATGTAGTACAGACTGCAGCCTGAGAACGCTATAGCTGTAATGGGGCTGCACGCCCAATATACAAAAAAAAAAAATTTGCAAAACTGCTACCAGCAGCCACAACAGTAATGCACACGGTCACATGTGGCCCTAAGAAGGACTGTTGGGGTTCTTGTACACAGGATTCTACATTAAAACTTTCCCTATAGCAGCACCAGCACTGTCCCTGATCTCTCCCAGTGTGTGACTGTGGCGAGCCACGGATGGCCCCACTTTAAATACTCGGCAGTCACTTGATCTCGCCAGCCACTCACTGCAGGGGGGTGGGATAGGGCTGGAACATCACATGAGGAAGTTGTAATGCCTTCCCTGTGTTTCTATTGGCCAGAAAATGGCGCAAAACTTTCAGGGAAGGAAATGGAATTGACTCGAACATCGCGTGGTGCTCGCCTCGAGTAACGAGCATCTCGAGTACCCTAATACTCGAACGAGCATCAAGCTCGGACGAGTACGCTCGCTCATCTCTAGTAATAATCCTTATGCATTTTTGGATTATTCACACTTTTAAACCTGTGATTTTTGACTGCAAGTGCAATGAGTTTTGCGAGAAAAATGCATCCCATTGTTGAACTTGCAGAGTCTGGAAAAGTTTGAGTGTGAACTGTGTCCAAGTCCAGAGGAGCTGCAGTGCCACGCAGCCAGCCTTAAGAGTGGTGAGATGATTCCAGGGTTTCGTAAGGGGTGCTAGTGGGACTTAAAAAGTGTGACAAAAGTTGCAAGCATCATGAAGGTGGTGTGAGCTGCAAGTGCTTATACTGAAAACGATACCATAGACAAGTGGTTGATAACCCAAAGTCATGCGAACTGCATTAGATATTTTCTTTGGAGGTTGGTGTGGTGAAAACTGCAGTGTACACTGGGGTGTAAGAGAGACGTGTCTAGAGAGTGCACTAACAAAAATGTGATTGAAATGTTTTCTGCTGAAACTGACAATGTATCATTATGTGATAAAATGTCTTATTCTGTGCATGAAATGTCATTGATATGTGAAAGTATTTCACAGTTTACACCAAGGTGTTTTCCTTGATGATACAAAAAGCTCATTTATAGCCTATGTGGGGATTGGTCCAAATGTGCCCCTTGTGGTAGCACATAGAAATGATGAAGGTATTTCTTGTAGTCCAGGAACTAAAAGCAAACTAGAGAGGGCTATGAATTGTGTAGTTTCCTGTGAAACTGAGGTAGTTGTTAGTAACAACCGACTGCCCCCTAGGACTACAGATCGTAAAATTACAAAGGGAAAGATAAAAAAAGACTGCTTTGCTGATGATAGTAAATGTAGTAAGTACAAACCCTGGGCTCCAAGATGAGAAAGAAAGCAAACAGTTTGCTCAAAGTTCAAGAGGATCCTGCACAGATGTAAGCTTGTGCAGATATTCTTTTGACGGCCAGGATGTTTGCAGAAGAAGCATGTCAAGTGGCAAATAAAAGATATGATGCACAGCTGTAAAAGGAAGCCACCAGCATGTGTCTAATTGGAGGAGAGGCCAAGAGACAAAGGCTACTGGTAGAAGAAGAAATGGGAAGGATCATGAATGAAAAGCTGGCTGCCAGCTGACTGTAATGCAAGAGGCTGTGGGTTCGAGCCACTGCAAGTGGAAATGGAATCTCAGAAACTGATGCAAGAAGAGACATGCTAAAGGCTTGGCATTAGTGTACACCTGAAGAGAATGGAAGATGAAAGAAATGCGTTCCTTAGAGGAAGATGCAGAAACAAAGAAAAACCTGTCACAGCATTTTTCAATACTTCAAATATGACAAAGAACATGGAAGCAAATACTGCATGTTTGGTTTCTGTCAAAGAGCAAAGGATAGAAATCCTAGAAGGAATGGGAAGGAAAGGGAGTGTATGACCAGCAACTGCCATTGCAGGAGGCTGTTGAAGCCAGTCAGAGATGCTACTAGAACAACAAATTACACAAAGAAAAGTTATAGGAGCTTGAAGAATTGAGCAACAGATGGAGAAGGATCTACATCTTATGGATGTACTTGCATAGAGAGAGAAAAGGAAGGAGAAGACTTCAATGTGCAAACTGATTCATTCCACGGTGGAATGAAGGAGAAACCTGATGAGGGGAATAGAGACTTAAAAAAAATGGGAGCTGAGGAGTCTAAAGCTGTTAAAGTACAAGAGATCAACAAGAAGGCTGAAGGTGAGGCTGCTTTGTAAACCGGTTATCTATGAAGATGATATGGCTCTAGCTTTTTGTGATGTAGAGATACTGGAAATTTAGGACGTTTAAGACAGCATAGCTGTGACCAAAGTTGAAGAGGGTCCAGATGGTCAGGATTGCATGGACATGGAGGCAATTCATGCAAAAAAACTTCAATAGAGACGAAGAGATACTTTCTAGTGAAGCTACTGAGCATTTAGGAACTATGCCTAGGAACAAAATTGTGCAATATGAATAGTATTTAACCAGCTGTGACTTCGAGTGTGAAGGTGTGGCAACTACAGATTTTGAAGAAGTATCTCCAGAAGGAGCCATTGAAGACATTAGCATGAGCTTTAGCCCTCCTTCACATGGGCAACAGCATTGCCGTGAGAAAATCGCAGCGATATCGTATCGCTGCGTCTTCTCACTGCAATACTGCGATTTTGTAGCGCTACAAAGTTGCATGTGACACTACAAAGTTGCGCGACTTTGTAGCATCACATGCGAGGATTTTTGGGTGTGGGGCTTACAAGATAAGCCCTACCCTGAAAATAAGCTGTAACTAAAGAAAAATAAAAAGTATACATCCCCTCTCCCACGCTGTCCGGGGTGCCGCCGCAGCTTCTCCCCGGATCCCGGCACCGATCCTCTTCTTCATTTTCTGGCCAGGGATTGAAAAATTCCTGGTTGCTGGAAGCGCTGACTGTGATTGGCTGCCGCTTAGGCAATCACAGCCAGTGCTCGAAGAATGGCTGTGATTGGTTCAATCACTGCCATTCATCAAGCACTTGCTGTGATTGGCTAAGTGTTAGCCAATCACAGCCAGCGCTTCCAGGAGGCAGGGATTTTTGAATCCCCGGCCAGAAGAGAATAAGATCAGTGCCAGGGACCCGGGAAGAGGATGCGGCCGGGCTGACAGCGCGTCTAAGGTGATGTATGTGTATTTTTCTTTTTCCTGCAGTTATGGCTTAGATTATAGTAGGATTTCCTACTGTCAAAATTGCATCGCATCGCACGATTGGTGAAAACATAAAATTTAAAGACATTATTGACCCTTAAGATGTAGTAAGCAAATAAAGGGTCAACCAGACACAAGGAGATCCTCAAGTATGGTGCTTCGACCCTGAAAGGGTTGAAATAGTGAAAAGGCCAATGGTCTTTATCAAAGGGGGGGGGGATATGTGATAGTTTAGTTAGCAGAATAACCAGCAAAGAGCTCCAGAGCGATCATTCTGCTAGATTGATGAGAGAGAACACATTTGTGGGTGTGGCAAGAAGGAAAGAGAGACTTAGATATTCCTGCCATACTCAAAGTTCCTGACTCCCCTCAAGGCTGTAGGAGACTGCCCTCTTTGGGATGGGGGCAGGTTAGATCTTGTCAGGAAAAGACATCTCTGAGGTCACATCCTGAATGCAATAGAAGGGTATGGACTATGATATGTTGCTTTAATACGTTGTGCCATTAGGCCTGATAGTTAGGATTGAAGATCCTGTATAAGTTTGCGGCTAGATAGCCAAGTATTGTGTTGGCATATGCATTGTGATGCCTGTTACAACAGTGTGAATACTGCTGCAATAAAAGGCAGGTGAAAACATTTTTTTCTACCAAACCTACAGTGTAGAATTCCTGATGAGTTGCCACTCATCTTATGTAGGAAAGATGGCAGTCCAAGAGTGAATAACCCCCAAGTTACCACAACTCATAGCTATCCTGTTTCCCTGAAAATAAGACCTATGTGAAAAATAAGCCTTGGGGCTTATTTACACGAGCGTATATTAGTCAGGTTTTCACGCCCGGACGATATACACTTCCATCTAAGCAATTCCCCCATTCCCTCCCCCTCATCGGCTCTCTACCTTTCTCGTTCAGTCTGGCTTTTGCAATGGGAGGGGACAGGACGTTGGTGGGGCAGGGGCGGAACTAAGTTCTGCTCTGTCCCGCCCACTCCCATTGCTGGCTATGGACAAGGGGCAGGAGCTTAGCTTCACCCCCATCCCACCCACTCCCATTGCAAACCACTCAGAGGGGAGGAGAGAGACAGAGAGCTGGTGAGTGGGAGGGAAGCGGGGAACTGCTTAGATGGAAGCATATATCATCTGGCCGTGGAAATACCGACCGATATATGCTCGTGAAAATAAGCCCTTAGCATGATTCACGAGGATTTTTGATGATGCAGCATGATTTTTCAGGATTTTTGAATATTTTAGTATTAACTTGCTCATATGTCATAAATGAAATAGTGTTCTGTTTTTATTTTCTGGCATTACAGCTGACAGTACTTGTCTTCGTTAACATCTAGACAACTGCAATCCGTAAATATTCCAGAGGCGATGCCTTGTAGGGCTGGTACATAAATAATAAATGGCCCTCTGTAATGGCAGATTATGCTCTATAGTGCTCTATAAATAAGGAGATCTGGCTGACACTTTTTTTTTTCAATTTGTTCTTTATTGAGTTTTTCCTTTAAGATAAGTACATGCAGAACATATATTGATTATTTATGCAAACATGCATGCAATCTTTACGTTGTATTAGTGTACGGTTAAGCAGATTTGAAGAACTGTCATCTTTATAAAGTCCTTGTAAAGTCCCTAACTGAAACCTGAGAAGGAAAGTAGTTAGCCAAGTAGCAATGTATGGATTAGTCTTGGTTAGAGCAAAAGTTATAATTGCTTTTATACCTTACTTCTTACAATTTAAACCGGTGGTAAACAGTAAAGTAACATTAAGGTAGAAAATACAAGGATAGCTGTTGAGAGTTAGGTCAGATAGGTTTGTATCCAAGGGTACCATTTATTTCGATATTTCTCGTAACCTCCATTTTTTAGGGCATACAGTTTTTCATAAGTGTTGTGGTCAGAGATTGTCTGTTTTAGTTCCAAGATGGTGGGAATATTGGTAGTTCTCCATTTTCTTGAGATCAGTAATTTAGCGGTAAGGAGGATGTGGCCTATCAAGTTTTTCATAGAGTGTGGGATATGTTTATTATCTATTAGCAGGATGGCTAGTTCAGGAGATTTGGGAATAAACATTTTCGTGATTTTTCTCAGGACGAAGAAAACCTCGTCTCAGAAAAGCAAGAGTTTTGGACAGCTCCAGAATATGTGGCAGATATTGCCTATATGTCCACACTGTCTCCAACACGGATTGTCTGAGTCAGTAAAAGCTCTAGCCAGAGCCACTGGGGTGAAGTACCACCTGGTCAGAACCTTAATATGTACCTCAAGAGTGTTGGAATTGATGGTTGCTTTATTGGCCCACGTAAAGGCCGAGAGACACTTGTCTGGAGTGAATTTCCTTCCTAGGTTCTTCTCCCAGTTGAGAATGTGCGCACGTTTTGTTTCTTTCATGTCTCCTGATAGCATGTCATAGCAGACTCTCACCAGGGAGCGAGACGTCGGAGAGGGGTTATTAAAAAATCTGGCTGACACTTTTTGAGCCTGATTCTCCTGAACTGACAGAAGGTAAAATGATCAGCTCTCTCTCACAAAAATGCTTAACCCTTTACCGACATCTGCTGAAGGTAAGGTTGGACAGTATGGAGTGGGCTCAGGAGGTGAATCCACTCCAAACGTGGCAGGCTTTGACTGTGAAACACAGCTGATACCTGACCACAGTGGCTGGGGTTGGATATAACTCTGATCCGAGCCATTTAACACCATAGATGCTGCAGTTAGTGCTGACCATGGTACCTAAGTGATTGGACAGAGGGAGGAGGCCACAGGGGACATAGGGTAATATCCGGTTGTCATGGCAGCCAGAGGCCTAGTGAAGGCCTCAAGGCCTACTGTTCTAGTGTAACCTGCCTGTGTACAGAAGTATTGTAATTAGAGATGAGCGAGCACCAAAATGCTCGGGTGCTCGTTAGTCGGGACGAAATTTTCGCAATGCTCGAGGGTTCGTTTCGAGTAACGAACCCCATTGAAGTCAATGGGCGACCCGAGCATTTTTGTATTTCGCCGATGCTCGCTAAGGTTTTCATGTGTGAAAATCTGGGCAATTCAAGAAAGTGATGGGAACGACACAGCAACGGATAGGGCAGGCGAGGGGCTACATGTTGGGCTGCATCTCAAGTTCACAGGTCCCACTATTAAGCCACAATACCGGCAAGAGTGGGCCCCCCCCCTCCCAACAACTTTTACTTCTGAAAAGCCCTCATTAGCAATGGATACCTTAGCTAAGCACCACACTACCTCCAACAAAGCACAATCACTGCCTGCATGACACTCCGCTGCCACTTCTCCTGGGTTACATGCTGCCCAACCTCCCCTGCACGACCCTGTGTCCACAGCGCACACCAAATTGTCCCTGCGCAGCCTTCAGCTGCCCTCATGCCACGCCACACTCATGTCTATTTATAAGTGCGTCTGCCACAGGAAAAGCAGGCACACACTGCAGAGGGTTGGCACGGCTAGGCAGCGACCCTCTTTAAAAGGGGCGGGGCGATAGCCCACAATGCTGTACGGAAGCAATGAGAAATATAATCCTGTGCCACCGCCATCAGGAGCTGCACACGTGGGCATAGCAATGGGGAACCTATGTGCCACACACTATTCATTCTGTCAAGGTGTCTGCATGACCCAGTCAGACCGCGGTTTTTAATTCATAGACACAGGCAGGTACAACTCCCTATTGTGAAGTCCCTGTGGACCGACAGCATGGGTGGCTCCCTGGAACCCACCGGCGGTACATAAAAATATCCCATTGCATTGCCCAACACAGCTGAGGTAGTAATGTCGTGCTTAATGCAGGTGGGCTTCGGCCCACACTGAATCCCCCAGTCTGACTGGGGTTCTTTAGATGTGGAAACAGATGCATTTATAATTCTCTGTGGACCCACAGCATGGGTGGGTGCCAGGAAGCCACCGGCGGTACATAAATATATCCCATTGCATTGCCCAACACAGCTGAGGTAGTAATGTCGTGCTTAATACAGGTGGGCTTCGGCCCACACTGCATGCCCCAGTCAGACTGGGGTTCTTTACAAGTGGACACATGTAGGTTAAACTCCGTGTGCACCTACAGCATGGGTGGCTCCCTGGAACCCACCGGCGGTACATAAAAATATCCCATTGCATTGCCCAACACAGCTGAGGTAGTAATGTCGTGCTTAATGCAGGTGGGCTTCGGCCCACACTGCATGCCCCAGTCTGACTGGGGTTCTTTAGATGTGGAAACAGATGCATTTATAATTCTCTGTGGACCCACAGCATGGGTGGGTGCCAGGAAGCCACCGGCGGTACATAAATATATCCCATTGCATTGCCCAACACAGCTGAGGTAGTAATGTCGTGCTTAATGCAGGTGGGCTTCGGCCCACACTGCATGCCCCAGTCTGACTGGGGTTCTTTAGATGTGGAAACAGATGCATTTATAATTCTCTGTGGACCCACAGCATGGGTGGGTGCCAGGAAGCCACCGGCGGTACATAAATATATCCCATTGCATTGCCCAACACAGCTGAGGTAGTAATGTCGTGCTTAATGCAGGTGGGCTTCGGCCCACACTGCATGCCCCAGTCAGACTGGGGTTCTTTAGAAGTGGAAACAGATGCATTTATAATTCCCTGTGGACCCACAGCATGGGTGGCTCCCTGGAACCCACCGGCGATACACAAAAATATCCCATTGCATTGCCCAACACAGCGGATGTAACGTCAGCTGTAATGCAGGTGGGCTAAAAATTCATTTGATTACACTGTAGGCGAGGGCCCACAAAAATTGCTGTATCAACAGTACTAATGTACATCCAAAAAATTGGCCATGGCCAACCAAGAGGGCAGGTGAAACCCATTAATCGCTTTGGTTAATGTGGCTTAAGTGGTAACTAGGCCTGGAGGCAGCCCAGTTTAACGAAAAATTGGTTCAAGTTAAAGTTTCAACGCTTTTAAGAGCATTGAAACGTATAAAAATTGTTTAGAAAAATTATATGAGTGAGCCTTGTGGCCCTAAGAAAAATTACCCGTTCGGCGTGATTACGTGAGGTTTCAGGAGGAGGAGCAGGAGGAGGAGGAGGAGGAATATTATACACAGATTGATGAAGCAGAAATGTCCCCGTTTTGGATGGTGAGAGAGAACGATGCTTCCATCCGCGGGTGCAGCCTACGTATTGCTTAGGTATCGCTGCTGTCCGCTGGTGGAGAAGAGAAGTCTGGGGAAATCCAGGCTTTGTTCATCTTGATGAGTGTAAGCCTGTCGGCACTGTCGGTTGACAGGTGGGTACGCTTATCCGTGATGATTCCCCCAGCCACACTAAACACACTCTCTGACAAGACGCTAGCCGCAGGACAAGCAAGCACCTCCAGGGCATACAGCGCGAGTTCAGGCCACGTGTCCAGCTTCGACACCCAGTAGTTGTAGGTGGCAGAGGCGTCACGGAGGACGGTCGTGCGATCGGCTACGTACTCCCTCACCATCCTTTTACAGTGCTCCCGCCGACTCAGCCTTGACTGGGGACCGGTGACACAGTCTTGCTGGGGAGCCATAAAGCTGGCAAAGGCCTTGGAGAATGTTCCCCTGCCTGCGCTGTACATGCTGCCTGATCTCTGCGCCTCCCCTGCTACCTGGCCCTCGGAACTGCGCCTTCTGCCACTAGCGCTGTCGGATGGGAAGTTTACCATCAGTTTGTCCACCAGCGCCCTGTGGTATAGCATCATTCTCGAACCCCTTTCCTCTTCGGGAATGAGAGTGCAAAGGCTCTCCTTATACCGTGGATCGAGCATTGTGTACACCCAGTAATCCGTAGTGGCCAGAATGCGTGTAACGCGAGGGTCACAAGAAAGGCATCCTAACATGAAGTCAGCCATGTGTGCCAGGGTACCTGTACGCAACACATAGCTGTCTTCACTAGGAAGATCACTTTCAGGATCCTCCTCCTCCTCCTCTTCCTCCTCCTCAGGCCATACACGCTGAAAGGATGACAGGCAAGCAGCATGGGTACCGTCAGCAGTGGGCCAAGCTGTCTCTTCCCCCTCCTCCTCATCCTCCTCATGCTCCTCCTCCTCCTCCTGAACTCGCTGAGATATAGACAGGAGGGTGCTCTGACTATCCAGCGACATACTGTCTTCCCCCGGCTCTGTTTCCGAGCGCAAAGCGTCTGCCTTTATGCTTTGCAGGGAACTTCTCAAGATGCATAGCAGAGGAATGGTGACGCTAATGATTGCAGCATCGCCGCTCACTACCTGGGTAGACTCCTCAAATTTTCCAAGGACCTGGCAGATTTCTGCCAACCAGGCCCACTCTTCTGTAAATAATTGAGGAGGCTGACTCCCACTGCGCCGCGCAAGTTGGAGTTGGTATTTCACTATAGCTCTACGCTGCTCATAGAGTCTGGCCAACATGTGGAGCGTAGAGTTCCACTGTGTGGGCACGTCGCACAGCAGTCGGTGCACTGGCAGATTAAAGCGATGTTGCAGGGTCCGCAGGGTGGCAGCGTGCGTGTGTGATTTGCGGAAATGTGCGCAGATCCGGCGCACCTTTCCGAGCAGGTATGACAAGTGGGGGTAGCTTTTCAGAAAGCGCTGAACCACCAAATTAAAGACATGGGCCAGGCATGGCACGTGCGTGAGGCTGCCGAGCTGCAGAGCCGCCACCAGCTTACAGCCGTTGTCACACACGACCATGCCCGGTTGGAGGCTCAGCGGCGCAAGCCAGTGGTCGATCTGCTCTGTCAGACCCTGCAGCAGTTCGTGGGCCGTGTGCCTCTTCTCTCCTAAGCTGAGTAGTTTCAGCATGGCCTGCTTACGCTTGCCCACCGCTGTGCTGCCACGCCGCGTGACACCGACTGCTGGCGACGTGCTGCTGCTGACACATCTTGATTGCGAGACAGAGGTTGCGTAGGAGGAGGAGGAGGGTGGTTTAGTGGAGGAAGCATACACCGCCGCAGATACCACCACCGAGCTGGGCCCCGCAATTCGGGGGGTGGGTAGGACGTGAGCGGTCCCAGGCTCTGACTCTGTCCCAGCCTCCACTAAATTCACCCAATGTGCCGTCAGGGAGATATAGTGGCCCTGCCCGCCTGTGCTTGTCCACGTGTCTGTTGTTAAGTGGACCTTGGCAGTAACCGCGTTGGTGAGGGCGCGTACAATGTTGCGGGAGACGTGGTCGTGCAGGCCTGGGACGGCACATCGGGAAAAGTAGTGGCGACTGGGAACCGAGTAGCGCGGGGCCGCCGCCGCCATCATGCTTTTGAAAGCCTCCGTTTCCACAAGCCTATACGGCAGCATCTCTAGGCTGATCAATTTGGCAATGTGCACGTTTAACGCTTGAGCGTGCGGGTGCGTGGCGTCGTACTTGCGCTTGCGCTCAAACTGTGGCGCTAGCGACGTCTGGACGCTACGCTGAGAGACATTGCTGGATGGGGCCGAGGACAGCGGAGGTGAGGGTGTGGGTGCAGGCCAGGAGACGGTAGTGCCTGTGTCCTCAGAGGGGGGTTGGATCTCAGTGGCAGGTTGGGGCACAGGGGGAGAGGCAGTGGTGAAAACCGGAGGCGCTGAACGGCCTTCGTCCCACCTTGTGGGGTGCTTGGCCATCATATGTCTGCGCATGCTGGTGGTGGTGAGGCTGTTGGTGGTGGCTCCCCGGCTGATCTTGGCGCGACAAAGGTTGCACACCACTGTTCGTCGGTCGTCTGCACTCTCAGTGAAAAACTGCCAGACCTTTGAGCACCTCGGCCTCTGCAGGGTGGCATGGCGCGAGGGGGCGCTTTGGGAAACAGTTGGTGGATTATTCGATCTGGCCCTGCCTCTACCCCTGGCCACCGCACTGCCTCTTCCAACCTGCCCTGCTGCTGCACTTGCCTCCCCCTCTGAAGACCTGTCCTCAGTAGGCTTAGCAAACCAGGTGGGGTCAGTCACCTCATCGTCCTGCTGCTCTTCCTCCGAATCCTCTGTGCGCTCCTCCCTCGGACTTACTCCAATTACTACTACCTGAGTGATAGACAACTGTGTCTCATCGTCATCGTCCTCCTCGCCCACTGAAAGCTCCTGAGACAGTTGCCAGAAGTCCCCAGCCTCATCCCCCGGACCCCGGGAACTTTCCAAAGGTTGGGCATCGGTCACGACAAACTCCTCCGGTGGGAGAGGAACCATTGCTGCCCATTCTGGGCAGGGGCCCGAGAACAGTTCCTGGGAGTCTGCCTGCTCCTCAGAATGTGTCATTGTAATGGAGTGAGGAGGCTGGGAGGAAGGAGGAGCAGCAGCCAGAGAATTCAGAGTTGCAGCAGTGGACGGCGTAGAACTCTGGGTGGTCGATAGATTGCTGGATGCACTTTCTGCCATCCATGACAGGACCTGCTCACACTGCTCATTTTCTAATAAAGGTCTACCGCGTGGACCCATTAATTGTGAGATTAATCTGGGGACGCCAGAAACGTGCCTCTCTTGTAATCCCGCAGCAGTCGGCTGCGAAACACCTGGATCAGGAGCTCGGCCTGTGCCCACACCCTGACTTGGGCCTCCGCGTCCTCGCCCGCGTCCACGTCCTCTAGGCCTACCCCTACCCCTCAGCATGGTGTACTACGAGTAGAGCAGAAACAGAACGCTGTAATAAAATGTGCCGCTTATTGGCCTGTGGTTGGAGGCTGACTTCGCTTACGGAACGCACAGCAGAGCCAGGAAAGAATTTTGCGCACGCCTGTAGTGAGACGTAGGTGCGTATGACTGAGATGGTGGAATTCACAGCACAGAAGCAGTCAAGTGGCCAGATGCCACTAGTAGGCCTTAAGTATTCTGCTTCTATTTTTTGAGCGGCAGAGCTGAGACAGAAGACAGATACTGTAGGCAGCGTATATATGTATACTGTTTCAATGTGGACAGGATGACGGCGGTGATGTAACAGGCACTGCAGAGCCAGGAAACACTTTTGCGCACGCCTGCAGTGAGACGTAGGTGCGTATGACTGAGATAGTGGAATTCACAGCGCAGAAGCAGTCAAGTGGCCAGACGCCACTAGTAGGCCTTAAGTATTTTGCTTCTATTTTTTGAACGGCAGAGCTGAGACAGTAGACAGATACTGTAGGCAGCATATATATGTACTCTGTTTCAATGTGGACAGGATGACGGCCGCCGATGTAACGGGTACCGCAGAGCCAGGAAACACTTTTGCGCAAGCCTGCTGTAACGCTTAGCTGCGTATTAATTAGGACTACTACCCCCAGCAGACACGCAGTACACTGAGGACGGTCACAGGCAGCCCAAATATAGTTGTTTTCCCAAAATTTGTTTGAAAAAGCCCACTGCCTATATAGACAGTATATCTCTTTCACCTTTTTCACTGTCCCTGCCTCACCAGTACTGGCCCTATACTATGTACAATGACTGCAGACTGAGGACGCAATGCTCTGCACGGCCGATATACAAAAAAACACAAATGTGCAACACTGCTAAAAGCAGCCTCAACAGTACTGCACACGGTCAGATGTGGCCCTAAGAAGGACCGTTGGGGTTCTTGAAGCCTAAAATAACTCCTAACACTCTCCCTATAGCAGCTCCAGCATCAGCAGCACTTTCCCTGATCTATGTCAGAATGCATCTGTGGCGAGCCGCGGGAGGGGCCGATTTATATACTCGGGTGACACCTGATCTCGCCAGCCACTCACTGCAGGGGGGTGGTATAGGGCTTGAACGACGCAGGGGGAAGTTGTAATGCCTTCCCTGTCTTTCTATTGGCCAGAAAAGCGCGCTAACGTCTCAGAGATGAAAGTGAAAGTAACTCGAACATCGCGTGGTGCTTGCCTCGAGTAACGAGCATCTCGAACACGCTAATACTCGAACGAGTATCAAGCTCGGATGAGTACGTTCGCTCATCTCTATTAAAAAGTTTCTAAATAGGGTGCAATTGCGCCAATTTAAGGGGACGTTTTAAAAATGACATGCTAACTTTATTCCGTGGGTCTGAACAATTACAGCAATACCAAATTTATAGTTCTTTATCATTGTACTACTTAAAAATAATAAAATATCTTTTATAAAAAAAAAAAATTATGTATACTTTCTGTTGTCATCCTGTGACTCCCATAACTTTACTGATTTTCCATTGAAGGTCTCACTGTAGTTTCTATTTGTATCATCATTGAGTAAATATCACTTTTTGGGCTTATTCAGATGTGCGTATATCGGCTGGGTTTTCACATCCGGTCGATATACGCTGTGGCTCCCTGTAGGGGGTGGAGACAGGCCGGGGCAGTGCACTGAGCTCTCGCCCCCTCTCCGCCCCTCACCACTGTTTGCAATGGGAGGGGTGGGGCAGATATACATGGACTTCTGAATAAGCCCTTTAATTGCTTTTTATTACTTTTTTTTCTTGAAGATGGTGGTGATCAAAAAGGCACAATTCTTATATTGTGCATCTTTCCTGATGACATTCATCATGCATGATGCATTTATTTAATATAACAGACTTTTACATACGTGTAAATACAAAACTTTTTTAATGTAAAAAATGGGGAAAAAGGAGTTTTTCAAACTTCTAATACTATTTTTTTGCAACGATTAAATAAAGATTTGGTTAAGTTATTTTTACTTATTGTTCAGTCCCCATAAGGAATTTGAACTTGCGATTGTCTGATTGCTTGTACAATATACTGCAATTCTACAGTATCGCACATTTACTGGCCACAGGCAGGGATTAATGAGTAGGAAACAAAGGCAGCCCTGGAAGCCTTCACAAGGCCCCAAATTGCCATGAAAACTTAACTGCACCCTGTTACTTTGTCTGAGGGAGGGAGTGCATTTTGATAGAGGGACCCCATCACTGTGTAAACAATTAATGACCGGGATCAGCGTTATCTTCAATCCTCGCTGCTGTGCCTAGGTGTTGGGTGTCCTTGACAGCCAGCGCCCACAATGTATGGTGAGGGCCAGCTCCCAAGCCACTCCACACACACCCTGTGAACATCTGCTATACATGTATGATGGATTACATAAAGGGGTAAAGGGATTTTGCAGGCAATGTAGTGGAAAAACATAAAGGAAGACATACATCCTGTCAGCTCCACTCTAATAGAAAGTGTAGTAAAGCCGGAACCATAGTACCATTGTAATGTGAGCATCAGGAAATCAAATGAGGTACAGTATTTCCTCTCTTATGGTTCTTCACCACAGTCTACACCTTTCCAAATTTTCTTTGACCAGGATAAACCCTTTAATATATTCCTCAGCACTGCAGAGAGATTGTCACCATTCCTATCAGTCCTTGTCCCTAATGGAGCTCATACTCTAATTTTCCTTTCTCTGACACATATAGAAAGACAATTAATGTGTCAATGCGTTTTTTTTCCTCTGGATTGTGAGAGGGAACTAGAAAACCCAGGAAAAAAAAAACATAAACTCAATGCCGATGTCCTCGGTCACTCTGAAACCCAGAAATCTAGTGTTCGAAGACACTTCCTGGGAATGGACAAACCTCTGCTTTGCTTGTCTGCTAGAATACTAGATATTCTGGAAGGAAGCCTTCATACAACATTGTTTAATACACAATGTGATTTTATTCGGGGGTTTCGTGACAGCTGCTGAAAGCAACATGGTGACTGAACCCCTAAATTGAAATAAATGGAGCCATTCATATGTGACCCACAAAAATGGGCCCGGGGATTTAAATGCCGCTGTCAGAAAAGGAAGAGAGAAAGACAGCAATCAGAGATAACATCACCTGTGATCACTGGAGGTAACTGCAGTGTAATCAATGTCATTACGTAGAGCTGGTAACCTTAATCTGACTTTGGTATAGACCCTCACGTTTTTTGTGGAAGTTGTTAAGATTGGGCCATGAAAATAAAGAATTTAAAATTGTCCAATAACTTGTAGGTTTAGCCTCAAATTTTTCATGTTCACGAGAGGCATAATGCTGTTTGGGTACATAACAGGGTTCAGGTAGGAAGGAACATTATTTGGCTTTTGAAGCTTTCGGAACCTATATTTTGATGCAATAATGTTCGGACAACATGTTGTATTTGCAAAGTCCCTGAGGTACCAAGAATAGTGGAAACTTTGAAAAGTTTCCCCATTTTGAAAACTAGACCCCTTAAGGAATTCACCAAGGGGTGTAATGAGTGCTTTGACCCCTCAGGTGTTTTGTAGAACTTGTTAAAAGGAACCCGTCAGCACTTTTTAGTCCACTAAACTGCATTATGAGGTGAGGGAATGGAGAGTCAAAAGAGCTGCTTTTTATACTCACTGGGGCCCTCATACCAGTACTGTTCCCTTGAGAAATCATAGAATGGTAGAGTTGGAAGGCACCTCCAGGATCATTGGGTCCAACCCCTTGTTCAATGCAGGATTTACTAAATAATCCTAGAAAGATGCCTATACAGCCTCTGTTTGTAGACTTCCATTGAAAAATAACTCACCACCTCCTGTGATAACCTGTTCCACTCATTGATCACCCTCACTGTTAAAACGTTTTTTTCTAGTGTCTAATCTGACTCTCCTGCCGTTCAGTTTCATCCCATTACATCTAATCTTTCCTTGTGCAAATGAGAATAGGGCAGATCCTTCTGCACTGTGACAGCCCTTTAGATATTTGTAGACATTGCAGATATTAAGTCTCCTCTCAGCCTTATTTTTTGCAAGTGACACTTTCCCAGATCCTTTAACCATTCCTCATAATACATGGTTTTACAGACCACTCACCACCCTGGTCTTTTTTAAATTGGGGTGCCCAGTACTAGACACAGTAATCCAGATGAGGTCTGACTAAGAAAGAGTAGAGGGCGATAATTACCTCACGTGATCTAGACGGTATGCTTATCTTAATACATCCCAGAATTTTGCTTGCCTTTTTTGCGGCTATATCACTCTGTTGACTTATGTTCAGTTTGTGATTTATTAGTATACCCAATTCTTTTTCACGTGTTGCTGCTTAGCTCAATTCCTCCTATGCTATATGTGTTTTTCCATTTTTCTTGTCCAGATGTAGCACCTTGTCTTTCTCCTGGGTAAATACTATTCTGTTAGTTACCATCCACTATTCAAGCTTTTCCAGATCTTTTTGAATCCTCTTTCTCTCTCCCCTAGTGATAGTCATCACTCCTAGCTTTGTGCTATTGGCAAATTTGATCAGTTTCCCCTCAATTTTCTCCTCTAGATCATTTATAAAAATGTTAAATAATACTGGGTCCTGGACAGAGCTTGAGAGGTGCCCCACTTAAGACATTCTTCTAATTGGATGTGCTGCCATTTATGACCACTCTTTCAGTATGATCACTGTCAGTTGTGAATTCACCTAACAGTTGCCTTGTCAATCCCATATTTAGTCATTTTTGCAATAGGGATTGTATGAGATACTTTGTCAAATGCTTTACTAAAGTCAAGATATACTATATCCACTGCATTTGCCTGATAAACCAGTGTCTGTCATATAAGGAAATTGGATTTGTCTGGCATGACTTGTTTGTTACAAACCCATGCTGGCTCTTGTTAACTACTCCATTCTCATCTAAGTACTTGCATACATGCTGTTTAATAATTTGTTCAAAGTTCTTTCCCCGTATAGAAGTTAGGCTCACAGGCCTGTGGTCTCCTGGGTTCACCTTCTCCCCTTTTTCGAAGATAAGGACAAAATATGTCCCTTTACAATCTTCTGGGACTTCTGTTCTCCAAGAATTTTCAAACATTATTCAGCAATTACATCTGCTGCTTCCTTTAGTATCCTAGGATGTAATTCTATTGAACCTGAAGACTTTAATTAATTTAAGTTAGCTATGTGTTCCCTCACTATATCTCTTATTATAGATAGTCTGCATTCTTTTATTCCCCCAATAACACAGGGAAGATCAGCTGATGTTACATTTACTTTCTGAGAGAAAATAAATACAAAATAGGAATTTAAAAGTTCAGCCGGGGACCGCGGGGATGAAGGAATCCTCTGTAACAGCTGTCACAGCTGTGGCAGAAGTCCGTGATGCTATCCCATTGCTTTCAATGGGATCGACACTGCTGTGGCCCCATTGAAAGCAGTGGGTTGCAGGCATCGCCCGCAGCAATGATTTTCAGGCAAGGGCTTGAGATATAAGCCCTTCCCTGAAAATCATCCCTAGCTGTAAAATAAAGTAAAAAAAAATTGTACTCACCTAGAAGAGCCATCCAGCTCTTCTCTCTGGCACGGCAGTCTTCTTCTCTGTTCTGACGTCTGGGGATTAAAAAATCCCCACCCCCAGAAAGCGCTGGTCTCATTGGCTGAGTGCTTTAATTGTTATTTTGCATGCATTTATTGTGAAATAAATGACTGGAAGTTATCTTCATCTCTTTGGGGTAAAATCTAATTTTTGAACCCAGATTTGGGGGGGATTTCATGGCACCCAAATTCCCTCTGTGAAGTAAGTCCTATTTTTTTACTAAGCATATTTAGTAGCGCGGGAGCCGTTTCCACTTTGTGATTTCCTACATTCTTTGTGACCAAATTCGTATGGCCGTGGGTATCTCCGTTGCCGCTCTCCTATTTTTTTTACATCTGGCGGGATTATTTGCTTGTGACGATTCTTGAAGGCTAACTTTGATATAGGTGTAGAGATCTGGAATCTGACAGGTTCCCCCCACCAGTTGAGTCTATTTCTACATTGATTTTGTATTTCAATATCAATTATCAATACAGTGATTTTGCTAAGCCATGATAATAGAATTTTAGATCAAACCAGAAGATTATTTTTTAATGGAGCCCAGAAGGAGGGCAAAGTAGAGCTGAGACTTTTGCATGTGGTGGTGCGACGCAAGCCCAACAGCTGACAGATTGAGACAGGGGCCAGATTTTTTAAATAAAAAAAACTTTATTAAACTGTAATAGTCTCACTCCATAGGGGGACACATATACTTGAATATTGCTTCATAATAACTTGTTGCATAAACTCTTAAAGAGACAGTAGTCAATTTGTGTGGATTCTCATTTAAAATAATGAAAGACTACAAATGTGGATTATGCTGCGGATTTGGTGCAGATTCCACGTTAAGGCCTCAGTCACACGGGCGCATCGGCACCCGTACACCGGCGCCGATGCGCCCGTGTGACTGATACCAGCAGACGGACGTACCTGCAGACGGACGTCTCTCTGCAGTGCTGGAGGAAAGAACATGTGACCGGCTTCATTGCCGGTCATGTGTTCTTTCCTCCGGCGCTGCAGAGAGACGGCCGTCTTTAGGTACGGCCATCTCCTTCCTGCAGTCACACGGGTGCATCGGCACCGGTGTACGGGTGCCGATGCACCTGTGTGACTGAGGCCTAAATCAACATTAAAAAACACTATGTGAACATGGTCTTAAGTGACCGATTAGTACAGAACTAGCAGCCAGGGCTGTTGCTAAGGTCTTCAGAGATCAGGGGCACAATACTCAAGACTTATGCCCCCCCCCTTCCCCCACACAGTAATAATCCCGCACAGTGATAATATCCCCCACAGTGATGGTGTCCTATGTGCCCCCACACAGTGTTAAGGCCCTTTTATGCAGGACAACTGTTGGACATTAAGAGCCGTCCCAGCGATGATCGCTCCTGAGCTTTAACACATGAGTGACCATCGCTCAGTGAATATAGTTGGAGCCACTGGAGATTGTTCTGGCCCACCTGCCTCCATTCACAGTAAACAGACAATCATTCATAGATATACACAGAAAGATGAAGCGGCAAATCAATGATGATTTTATGGTCTGCATGATGTATCTCTGATCATTCCTTCACTGCATGCATTTACACTGCAGAATTATCGTGTAAACCGTTCAATCTAACTAGCAATTTGCACAATAATCGTGCCGTGTAAAAGGGCCTTTAGTTCTCTCTCACCTGCGCATGAGTATCTTCATTTCCTGCACTGTAGAAGCAACTACAATAAAGCCCCCGAACAGCGCAGCCTGGAGTCGGACTCTTCCCACAACTGCTCATGACGTCAAATGGTCCTTCAGATTATCCAGCAGCTCTCCTATACGTATCACTGGTCACCTGATCATTAGACCGAAGGTCCTTTGGCCCTAAAGCTATTTCTTCCTCTGTTCAACTGCAGCGATCATCTGATTGCCTCCTTTGACTGTAGCTTGGTCTGGTGCCCCTCACTGCACCAGGGGCACATGCCCCTTCTAGCTGTGCCCCTTTACCACCCCCTACTAAATAAGTGGAAAATCACATTACAGTTGTTTTGGTTAAAATAAAAATACACAAATGAAGTAAAGTAATCTGTAAATGTATTTATTCTGAAATAACTGAAGCACAGGGAGCAATGATCCAGAAGTATGTTTTGATTTATATAAGAGACTTATTATATTTTAGTTAATTTGTTGTTTATATGCAGCATTTCTTCATTAAGCCATAGCAGTATCATTATATCATTTCTTCATTTATTACGTTAGGCAAAAATCCAGATGATGTTGTGGAATTTGTTCCATTTTTAAAAGACAAATGGGAGATTATAGTCATTATGGAAAATCATATTTTGCTTATCAAATGAGTCTTGCTGTTCTATTTCCTACAAGATACAAGGTGCACAAAGTGCTTATAATACAAAAATATATTCATATAATATAAAATGTAAAGCCACCTCATTTATAGTTATGGAGCCATACATGAACCACACTTCTACATTGATCTATTGCTTCTCGGCAGTATTTTGAACATAAATAGGAGGCTCTTAGTTATATTTTGATCAAATTGTATAAGCCCACTAGCCACGTCACGATGACCACACAAGCCACAATAAATCACACATTGCAGCTGTTGGCTGGTTTTTGCAGCTCTTTTCTAAAATTACTGCAAAACTGAAGTGCTTTTACTATGATTTCAGAAAACTGCTGCAAGATCCGAACCAGGGGCGAATGTACCGCCTGTGCAGCCGGTTCAGATGCACAAGGGCCCAGGAGGAGAAGAGCGCCCAGACTGTTTGGTCACATGCAGCAATCGGGCCTTCCTGATTCAAATTTTTTTAAGTCTGTTTAATAAGATAAAGAACAGCCCATACTCACCTCCCCTGTCACTCCCCCACCACTATTCCCCAATCACTTACGGGTTGTGCTTTCATTTTACAAACACAAAACCTTTTCAAGAAGACTGTTGTTGGCAACGGTGGGGGTAAAATCGGCACACCATTTTGTATGCATGATGAGGAACCTTCGGGCTGATCGCCACATTTGGAGAATTTTTCTGCAATCCTTCAACGGGCAGGTCATGTGCCCGAGGGAGGAATAGTCCTGCGGGGAGCTATTTTCAGATGCGTCGGTTTTGGAATGGTTTTTGGAGACCATTGGTGCATTTCTTTGTTAGACTGGTTTTTCTTATCGGCTATTTGTTACAGTGGAAGAACCATGGCAGATTTGTATTGTCGGGCATTCTTATGTGCACTGGGACGAAAGACGCATGATGTATGACCAGTCGGGAGAGGACTGGGTCTAAAATGAATATCGGTTCATTGGCTTGGAATCAGAGGATAGCAATGGTCCAGGCTGCTGCACAAAGTGATGCAGCTCAGAAGATGGGCTCCACGCAGGGTGATATTGCTGATCCACGCAGGAGGATGCAATCTTAGAAACGTCAAAATGGGTGAACTTTTAGTGATAATAAAGCAGGACATGCTGCTTTTCCTGAATGCTTCGAAGAAGTGGTTTTAGTTTGGTGTGACATTGTGGCAAAAAGAGTGTGCAGAAGAGCGAGGATGCCTGAGACTATTGATCGGGTTAGGCGAGTGATCAACAACAAGTTTTCTAAGTTTGTCCAATCATTAGGCGGGATAGTGGTTCGCCATTGGGAGTTAGAAGGGAAAGAGTGTGGGGTTCTAAGGGGGGACAGAGTTCACCTTAAGGATATCGGGCTAGACATCTTCCTGTCAGGTTTGCAAAATGGGTTGGAGGCAGCGCTGGTGAGAGCTGGTGGGGTGAAGTGCAACATAGCGGGTATACCACATCTTTGGTGGCGGAAACTTTCCATACCAGCAGGATAAGGGAGGTTAGCAAGCCCGATTAGAATGGGGCTTACGGGCGTCTTTTTTGTGGGTTTAAGAAGAAGATTGGGAATAAGGAAGCATGGAAAGGGTTAAAAGTTTTTCAATGTTAAAAAATAGAGATAGTTAATAAAGCTGTGGCCTACTCCATGTTTTAAAAGCCAGAAGTTGTGGAGTTTTTTTGTTATTTAAGATAGTGGGGAGCTGTTGGTAGAGGAAGTACCTCCAGTCTTACAGGCAGCAAACTGCTTAAGGAAGCTGCCAGGGAAGGGAGGGCGAGGGTTTAGGAAGGGTTAAAAGAGGGAAGCGACCCTTATGAAGGAAGGGGTGAAGTTCGGTAAGGGGAAGAGGTGGAGTTAAAGAAGAAGAACGAAGAAGGACAGAGTTGGGAGCAGCATCAGGTGAAAGACACCCGCCCTTCCACCTGGGAGGAAGGGAATTGGGGATGCAGGAATGGGAAGAGAGGTGGAAGCCGTCACAGCGGTGTAGGCGGAGACTTTCCATGCCAGCAGTATAAGGGCAGTTAGCAAGCCTGATAGTTAATAAAGCTGTGGACTACCCTATGTTTTAAAAGCCAGAAGTCATGGAGTTTTTTTGTTTTTTTGTTATTTAAAATAGAGGTGAAGTACCTCCAGTCCTAATAATAACTGACGTGTCCAAAAAATGCACAGACTTCAACAAATCTAATTTTGCTTTCTCATTATATGATATTGTGTGTAGACTTATGAGAAAACTAAATGAATATTTTATGTTATAGAATATTGCTAACATAACAAAAAACATTAAGGGGTCTGAGTATTTTTAGAATGCACAGTAGATTTTGGATAGTACAATATATTGCTAGAAATATGTGAATATCTGTGAGGGCCTGAACCTGTGACCTCCTGTACTCCAGTCAGCAGCTCTCCCCAGTGAGCTATCTAGCTTGCTGAACAAGTTCTTCTGCATCCCTCAACCTTGTTCGCTGATTCCAGTTCTCTAGCTCCTGCCTTCCGGTCCTGACCCCACCTCTGTCTTTGATTGCACTTCTCCTCCTGCCCCTCCCTCCAAGATTATTCTGCTCCAGAGCATTTGATCCACATTCTATTTGCCTGCTATTGCTACAAGACTTTTCAATACTGACCCCTGGCTTTTCCTCCTGACTACGTTACTTGCCTCATCCATTGTACTGCAACTGAGACTTCGCAATATTGACTCCTAGATTTTTCTTCTGACTACGTTACTCGCCTCATCCATTGTACTGCAGCCAAAACTCCCTGTTACCGGCTCCTGGCTTCCATCTGACTTCTCTCTAGTTCCCTGCATGGCTACTACTCCCACCGCTCCTCTCCAGCGCCGGTAAGCCGTTACAATACCTAACCATTACATCTATATCAGTGATGCTCTGGAGCTGTTTTCCTTCCTTTAGAACTGGAAACCTGTAATGTGTAGAGCGCAATATGGATGCAATCAAGTACCAGGAAATCCTAGGAGGAAACATCATTCACTTCTGCAGAAAAGCTAAAGCTTGGGCATCATTGGACCTTCTAACAAAACAATGATCCCACACACCTCAAAGACCACCATGGTTTTGTTTCTGAAGTCCTGGAAGATCCTAGAGTGGCTGTAAAGTTTAAAATCATCAGCTCCAGTTTGGATCCAGTCCCAAAGACCAGGAACCCACAACACAGAGAAATCTTGAAGCAAAACAATCCAGCATCCAACAGTGAAAGGATAAAAACTTTTGCTTTAGACCTCGTTTACACGGGTGACACGGCATCGCTGCGAGAAAATGGCAGTGATATCGCATTGCTGGTCCGTGCGATATCACTACTATTTCTCGTGGTGATACCGCGACTTTGTAGTGCTCTAAAGTCGCATGTGGTGCTACAAAGTCACGCAACTTTGTAGCACCACATGCGAGGATTTTCGGGGGAGGCTTGAAATATAAGCCCTTCTCCGAAAATTCACTGTAGCTGAAGAGAAAAAAAAAACACATACATCACCTGTCCACCGCTGTCAGCCCGGCCGCATCTTCTCCCCGGGTCCTTGGCACAGATCATCTTCTCCTCTACTGGCCGGGGATTCAAAAATCCCTGCCTTCTGAAGCGCTGGCTGTGATTGGCTGATGCTTAGCCAATCACAACCAGCGCTCGATGAATGGCAGTGATTGAACCAATCACAGCCATTCATCGAGTGCTGGCTGTGATTGGCTGAGGCTTAGCCAATCACAGCCAGCGCTTCCAGAAGGCGGGGATCTTGGAATCCCCGGCCAGAAGAGGAGAAGATCACTGCTGGGGACCCGGGGAGAATATGCGGCCGGGAGAGGTGATGTATGTGGTTTTTTTTTTTTCTTTTTTGCAGTCAGGGCTTAAATTTTAGCTTTGACAGTTGAATTTCTTACTGTCAAAGTTGCATCACATCGCACGAAAATCACGTTTTTGTGCGATGCGATGCAACAGGGAGGAAGGCTCCATAGAGAAACATGGGCTACAAAACCTCACGAGTCGCGTGCATACAGCGGGACCCGTGAGGTTTTTGTGTCGTTTTGTAGCATCCTACAAAACATTGCATGTGTGAAGGAGCCCATAGGAAAGCATGAGCTTCACATACATGCGATTTGTAGCATTGCAGCGATGCTTTGTCGCCCGTGTGAACGAGGCCTTAGTAGCAAAAATTAAAACTGCAAGCAAAGTTACATTTCAACATTTCAACTGCTGAGATCAGTCTTTTTCAAACCTGAAAAAGACTGATCTCGGCAGTCAAAACACTGCAGGATATGCAGTGGCTCTGTGACTTACAAGAAAGAATCTTCATGTAAAGAAGAGGATGTGAGTACTTTGTCAAGGATTGTTTGCACCTTAAAGTTACTGCTTCAGCCTCTATATTTTGAGACTGTTTCTCCACTGATGTTTGCTGTGCAGTTTTAATTATTACTCATAAACCAGAAGTTATTATCCTTCCACCGCTAGATTCTGGATTGTTTCGCTTCAAGATTCTAGAGTGGCTGTCAGTCGCCTGAATTGAACTCCATAAAAAATCTTTGGTGGGATGTGAAGAAGGTAGATGCAGCATGCAAACCCAAAATTATTAGTCACCATTAGTGAATAATTCTGGGACTGCAGTAGACATTAAAGTGGCATTTGGTGTTGAATTTGGGGAAACTGCTTGCTATATTAGTTGTTATTAGGTATTTAAATTGTTGTTTGATTGTTTTTTTGCACACAGTTGAAATTTTGTAAATTTGTCAAATATGATTTGCAATGGTGGTTGAATAATTCTGATTGCAAATGCATATACATGTATAATTATCATATATATATATATATATATATATATATATATATATATATATATATATATAAAATTACATTAACTTAGCATAATTGATGTGTTACTTTGTAATGGAATTGAACTTACCCCTTAAAGCATCTAGGGTAGGGTAGATTCCCTCTTTGGCACTTGCTTATTAAGTCTGTGGGATCAGATATTATATATCCAGGCAGACATGCAAACTGAATTGTATCATTGTGTTTAACAAAACATTTTTCAGCGCACTTCCTCTTCTGTTTATTTCTTTCACAGAGGTTTTTATTGCATTTTTTCCACATCACCATAATACGATTTTCGCTCATTTTTTTAGCATTTGTAATACATGGTGCTAAGACACAAAGAGAGATTTTTTTTTGTTACAAAAATAAATGCAAAATAGTCATGGAACTTTGAGACAGTTAGTGTTAAAAGGGTTTTTTCTAGGCAAGAGTGGCTGGGATCCACCACTCGGGATCCCAGCTGATCAGTTTCGGCTGGTAACGCCACTATACGCAGGGTCAGGGCAGAAGCTGCTGCTCCAATGCCTGTGTAGAGGCTGGTGCTTGTGACTGCAGTTACACGCACCGGCCACTACACAGGTGTCAGAGCAGCAGCTTCTGCTCTAAGCAATTTGTATTGTGACACTTCCAGGGGGTTAATTTCTGGGAGTACAAGTTTATAAGCAACTTAACACTTACAACACAGGCCTAATGGTGCATTTAGATTGAAAGATGGTTGCTCAAAAATCGCAGCGCGTTTAGACACAACGATTATCACCAGAGGCATAACTTGCAGTTCCTGGGCCCTAATGCAAACCTGTAACAGGGCCCCTAACTATAATGCTTTATTTATAGTACTGGGCTCCCTATATGGAGAAGAGAGGCCTTATGGGCCCCCTAAGGCTCCTGGGCCTGGGTGCAACCGCATCCCCTGCATCCTCTATAGTTACGCCCCTGAGATGGCTTTTGAGCGAATTTTGAGTGATAATTGTTGTGTCTAAATGGGCCTTAAAGGGGTTGTCCCGCAAAATGAAGTAAAGGTAAACACTTCTGTATGGCCATATACATGCTCTTTGTAATATACCTCATGCATTAAATATTGGCCATACAGAAGTTATATACTTACCCCCCTGTGTTGGCGTCCCCGTCTCCATGGCGCCGACCGGAGCCTTCTTCTCCCTCGATTAGACGCGATTGTGCAGTCTGCCTCTTCTGTCCCGTTGAAGGGGCCGCTCCAGCGTGCTCGCACCGCTCCGGTCGTCTGCGCATGCCAAGACAAACTGTTTTTGTCTTGGCACTGATAACAGATTGAAAGTTTTATGGTCCCTGAATTACTGTTGGGGAGGGGGGGGGGGGGGGGAAGAGGTCAGCAGGCTAGAAATGCTACAAGAGGTAAACAAACAAACAAAAGAAGTTTGTTTGCTGTTGCAGAACTCCTTTTAAGTGCAAACCAATCACATCCATATCTGTGCCTTGTCATAAGTATGTATGCTATAAGTGTGTATAAATATGCATGCCTCTTCAGATCCAATCCATTAAGCCTGAAGGAGAACCCTGCGTTGGTTCACAAGCTCGCTATTACATCATGTATTTTTGTTAGCCATTAAAAGGTATCATATCTACAAGATTACGTGGTTTCTCTTGCTGGGAACAATCACATTTTGCTCTACTGGCTAACACGGTACCAGATCTTTGTTTTCATTATGAGAAATCTATAGCACAGATAACACACAGACCCAGTGACCCCCTAACACCATTTTAGGGACCATAAAACTTTCACATTCCTTATCAGTGGACTAATTAAGTATTTATTCCTCTACTCATCCTGTTCTGGTATTGTTTTTAAGTGCATATTAATCACACCATGTCTGTGCCTTTTTATATGCATGTGAGTATACATATATGCCTCTTTGGATCTACTACATTTAAAGGGGTTGTCTCGCGAAAGCAAGTGGGGTTAAGCACTTCTGTATGGCCATATTAATGCACTTTGTAATAAACATCGTGCATTAAATATGAGCCATACAGAAGTTATTCACTTACCTGCTCCGTTGCTGGCGTCCCCGTTGCCATGGCTCCGTCTAACTTCGGTGTCTTCTTGCTTTTTTAGACGCGCTTGCGCAGATCTATCTTCTCCATTCGGCTCGTCTCGGCATCACCGGCATTTTGGCTCCGCCCCCTTGTACGCGTCATCGCGAAGCTCCGCCCCCGTCACATGTGCCGATTCCAGACTCTGATTGGCTGGAATCGGCACATGTGACGGGGGCGGAGCTTCGCGATGACGCGTACAAGGGGGCGGAGCCAAAATGCCGGTGATGCCGAGACGAGCCGAATGGAGAAGATAGATCTGCGCAAGCGCGTCTAAAAAAGCAAGAAGACACCGAAGTTAGACGGAGCCATGACAACGGGGACGCCAGCAACGGAGCAGGTAAGTGAATGACTTCTGTATGGCTCATATTTAATGCACAATGTATATTACAAAGTGCATTAATATGGCCATACAGAAGTGCTTAACCCCATTTGCTTTCGCGAGACAACCCCTTTAAGCCTGAGGAAGAACCCTGAGAAAGCTCTAAGCTATAACATCATATATTTTTGTTAGCTATTAAAAGGTATCGTATCTGCAAGATTACTTGGTTTCTTTTGCTGAGAACAATCACATTTTGCTCGACTGGCTAACAAGGTACTAAACGTTTTTCTCTAAATTATATTAGAATTAGCTTTTAGTTGTGTTTGAGCTCCCTCTTGTGACCAAAGCTGATATTGCAGTCTGCATTATTGTAGCTCAGTCCTAAATGCCACAGAATGGCTGACAGAAGCAGTGGATGGGACCTCACTCTGAAACCTAGTGCATGGTGGCAGGGCCGCTGTGATCTGTAAGAGGGGAGCAGAGCACTGCTCACCCCTCTTACACCGAGATCCTGTTGGTTTGTAAGTAACCTGTTGCCCTGTCATCTTCACCTGTTTTGGCTGTGGGCTTGTTTGGAACTACTGTGCCTGGGAAGAACCCTGTACCATAAGTGTGATTGCAGAACTGGAGCACTTTTTGACCACTATCTGGAGATAGAGATGGTACTGTGGGCTCTGCTAAACCCTAGGGACTATTTTTGCTGTGAGAAGAGCATCATTTACATTAGCTGTGATTTACGTTAGTAAATGATACGATTGATGAAACCGACCTAACAGCGATTACAGACAAGCATTTACACACAACATTATCATCTAAATAATTATTCTAAAATCATTGTTTAATCAAATATTGACTATCAATCATATGATTCATGTTTATCTAGCATAATGATATATCTATCACTGATTATTTTTATGTTCATATAACTGACTTTTTGCCTGATGAACAAGCAATTTATTGATAATCATTGAGTTGCTTCACTTAAATTAAGTGATAAAGGCCCATTTAGACACAATGATTATTGCTCAAAAGATGTCTTTTGAGCGACTTTTGAGCGATAATCGTTGCGTCATTTACATCACAAGATGATCACTCAAACATTGAGCGATCACCTTGTGCTCTGGTGGATGCAGAAGACAAGTGGGAAACGCTTGTTCTCTGCATCCAGCTGTTCCCCGCTGGGAGCGCCCGGCTGTCATACAGCCAGTGCTCTGAGCGGAGAATGCAGAGAACAATTGCGGTGGCGCTTATTCTCTGCATCCAGCTATTCCCTGCTGGGAGTTCCTGGCTGTCATACAGCGGGGCACTCCGAGCGGAGGATGCAGAAGACAATCAGGGTATCCCCACTTGTCTTCTGCATCCAGCTGTTCCTTGCTCTAAGCGCCCGGCGGTTATACAGCCGTGCGCTCCGAGTGGAGGATGCAGAAGGCAAGCGGGGTGTCCCCGCTTATCTTCTGCATCCAGCTATTCTCTGCCCGGAGCACCCGGCTGTTATACAGCTGAGCGCTCTGCGTGGAGGATGCAGGAGACAAGCGGGGTGTCCTCGCTTGACTTTTGCATCCAGCTGTTCTCTGCTCTGAGCACCCGGCTGTTATACAGTAAGGCCGCCTGCAGATGAGCGGGTCGGATCCGGCAGCGAGAAATCTTGCCGCGCGATCCGACCCCAGAGCCTGCAGGGACGAGCGCGTACTCACCCGCGCCTGGCGGCCCCGGCTCTTTGATGTGCCGGCTGCCGCGCAGCCGGCGCATGCGCAGACCGGAGCCGGCGGCCAGGTGAGTGCGTGCCCCGCAGAAAATTAGAACATGCCGCGGTTTGTTTGCCGCGCGAGATTTCGCGCGGCCAAACCGCGGCCCTCTGCATGGGAGTGCGTATTGTAATGCACTCCTATGCAGACTTTCAGCGGCGGAAATCCAGCGGGAAATCCCGCGGCGGGATTTCCGCTCGTCTGCAGGCGGCCTAATACAATAATAATAATCTAATAATAATCCTTATTTGTATAGCGCCAACATATTTTGCAGCGCTCCTCAAAAGGGTAAGTTTGTCCTACAGAGAAATTGCCAAGAAAGCCAAGATAGCAGTCACTATAGTTTCCCGTAACACTTGGAAACTGGAGGAAAGTCTGACAGGAAGAGGTATGGCAGGTGAAAGGCCACTACAAAATCAGGTGACAAGTTTCTGAGAGACAACAGTTTGCCTGATTGGCCTCACATCACAAAATCTGCAAGCACAAAAAATAGACAAGTTTCTATTTCAGTTGTGAAGAAAGACTTCTATGCAGATTTGACAGGTAGAGTATCAGTAAGAAAGCCACTGCTGAGGCTGCAAAATAAAGAAAAAAGTCTAGCCTGGACCAAGCAGCACTTCATGCCCGCCGCGGATTCTCCATGCAGAATCCCGCAGTGGGTCCCTCTTTTCCCGCGGACATGAGGCCTAAAAAGAAGATTTTACTTACCTGTCCGGACGCTGTGGATTTTCCCTCCGTCGCGGCTGGATCTTCTTTCTTCGGCCAGGTGGATGTGCTCGGCATGCGCCGGGCACTCCATTTTTTTTTTAAACTCCTGCTCTCCCGCGCTACAGCGCCGGAGAGAAGAGATTCAGGTGCGGGTGTGCCGCGGATCTGGGCGGCTTCCATAGGCTCTAATAGAAGCCTGCGGGAGCCGTCCCCGCGGGAGACCCGCACTTAAAATGCAGCATGCTGCGGGTTCTTTCCTGCACACGCAATCGGAAAATGACATCCGCAGGTATTTAAGTACCTGCGGGTGTCCAATGCATCCCTATTGGGCGCGGATCACCCGCTGCGGATCTGTCCCCGTGGCCGTGAGGCCTTAAGGACTGATGAATCAAAATTTTACATCTTTGGTACATCATGCAGGGTATTTGTATGCCATCAAGTCGTTGAAAGGATGGTTCCTGAGTGTGACACCAACTGGAGGAGGAAGCGTGATGCTCTGGGGCTCTTTTGCTAGATCCAGAGTTAGCAACTTTTACAGGGTGACTGGCACACTGGACAAAAAGAGCTACCACAATATTTTGATACACCATGCAATACTGATGTACATCTCTTTGGTCAGGGGTTCATATTACAAAACATTCTACTAGGTTGTGAAAATTACTTGGGAAGACAAGAAGAAGCTGGTAGGCTTCAAGGAATGGAATGCCCTCCAACAGTCCCCAGACTTAAAGGGGTTGTCCCGCACCGAAACGTTTTAGTTTTTTTTTCAACCCCCCCCCCGTTCGGCGCGAGACAACCCCGATGCAGGGACCTAAAGAAAGCTTACCGGAGCGCTTACCTTAATCCCCACGCTCCGGTGACTTCTATACTTACCGGTGAAGATGGCCGCCGGGATCCTCTTCCTCCGTGGACCGCAGCTCTTCTGTGCGGTCCACTGCCGATTCCAGCCTCCTGATTGGCTGGAATCGGCACGTGACGGGGCGGAGCTACACGGAGCCGGCATTCTGCACGAGCGGCTCCATTGAAGAGAGCAGAAGACCCGGACTGCGCAAGCGCGGCTAATTTGGCCATCGGAGGGCGAAAATTAGTCGGCTCCATGGGAACGAGGACGCTAGCAACGGAGCAGGTAAGTAAAAAACTTTTGATAACTTCTGTATGGCTCATAATTAATGCACAATGTACATTACAAAGTGCATTAATATGGCCATACAGAAGTGTACAGACCCACTTGCTGCCACGGGACAACCCCTTTAAACCCCATTGAGCTTTATCTTTCATCTGTTCCCTGTTGCATTGAAAATCCCCATTGACCTGAACATTGAATAGAAAGGGAAGAAGAAATCATTGAATTGCATAATTATTTTATACGTTTGACAATATCAAATATCGATTAGATAAAATAATTTTTAATTGTTATTCAAAGTACTATGAATAAATAAAAGAAGTTATCGTAAGCACATACCAAGACATACGGGCGGCTTATTCCACACTCCACCTCGACATCTGACCACCCCAGGTCCATGAAGTTTGTAAAGATAAGGACACTTGTATATTACTGATGAACCTGAATTGTAATAGTTTCTCATACTTGTCATGATTTCCCCATATTCTATTAATGGAGGCTTGCCGCAGGATGTGTTTGCTGAAAGATATTAAATACATGAATTTAACTAATTAAGCATGTTTAACTTAATTAAATTTAACCCCTTAGTGAATGAGCTTTTTTGCTTTTTTCCATTTTCGTTTTTTCTCCTCCCTTTTAAAAAATCGTAGCTCCTTTATTTATGATTCAACGTCGCTGTATGAGGGCTTGTTTTTTTTTGCGAGATGAATATTTTTCAATGGTTTTTATTTATTGTTCTATATAATGTACTAAAAAAATGTTAAAAAATTCTAAGCGGAGAGAAATGGAAAAAAACAACATTTCACCTTCTTTCAGTGCTTCTTGTTTCTACGGCGCACAAACTGCAACAAAAATCACCCGATAACTTTATTCTATGATCAGTACGATTACTACGATACCAAATTATATAGTTTTTTTTTGCTGTAGTGCTTGTTTTTTTTTTAAGATATTTAATTTTTTTAAAATTATTTTCTGCGCCCAATAACTTTTTTATTTTTTTGTCGACCTAGTTATGTGAGGGCTCATTTTGTGCGATATGTCCTGTCATTTCCGTTGGTACCATTTTCGCATACAATTGACTTTTTGATCACTTTTTATTACATTTTTTCTCGGAGATAGGGTGACCAAAAAAGTGCATTTTGGGCGTTCTTTATTTGTTTTTTCGGACCACGTTCACCGTGCACAGTAAATAATACATTACTTTGATATATCGGACATTTATGGACGCAGCGATACCAAACACGTATTTTTGGTTTATTATTTTGACTTTTTATTGCAAATATGGCAAAAGGGTATTTTTTTACTTTTATTACTTTTTTTTTAATAATTACAAAAACTTTATTGATCTTATTTTTACACTTTCTTTTAGTCCTCCGAGAGGACTACAACCAGCGATGCTTTGATTGCTCCTGCAGTATGACGTAATGCTATAGCATTACGTCATACTGTTTTTTGACAGGCAGTCTATCAGGCCATCCTACGGGGATAGCTTCATAGGCAGTCTGCTAAGGCACCCCTGGGGCCTTTAAGAAGGCCCCCGGCTGCCAACGCACCAGCACGGCTCCACCAGTCTCACCGCGGGGGGTTGTACAGGACCCCCGAACATCGTTCAGGGGATTTATATGCTATTGTTAGAACTGACAGCGGCATTTAAAGGGTTAATAGCCGTGATCAGCTGAACGTCCGATTGCGGCTATTGCCCGCGGGTGTCAGCTGTAATAAACAGCTGACGCCAGCACTCTATGGAGGGCGATAGCGGCACTATCTCCCTCCATAACGTCCTGCAGCAGCAGGACGTAAAAACACTATAGGGCTGTCACTAAGGGGTTAAGCAAAGTTTAAGGGGTTTTTCAGGCAAAAACTATTAATGATCTATCGGGTCTAAACCAGTCTTAGCCGGATCTAGCTGCACGGAGGACTTTTGCTAGACCACATGCCTGATGGTACGCAAAGCTTTACAGTTAGTAACATCTTATATGTTATTTATCATCACTAGAATTCTTGACTTTTAGGTGTTTAGAAGTGGACAGCAACATGGAAGAGGAGAGTAGTATGCTATATGTTTACAGACCTACCATAGGAAAAGTTGTAAAGGAGAGAATAGCTACATTGAAACTCATTAAGGAAGATGAGGATTTCCTTGACAGAGCAGAACAATGTTGATGAAAAATAAATTTTCAGTGTGTCTGCAGAAGTAGAGGAATGGAAGCAAGTGACCAGGAGAAGCAGGAGGATCAGGAGTCAGTCAGCATCCATACTGCTCAGGAACTGGTACCAGGCACTCATGCAGGAGAACAACGAAGAGGTACATCACGAAATGACTTTGCCCACAAAGAGCAGTCTAGTAAACAGTCAGAATCCTCTTGGGTGGAGATGGTTGTGGGGGATTCCCTATTGATAGGAACAAAGACCACTGTCTGCAGACCTGACATATCCTCACAAGAGGTGTACTGTCTTCCAGGTGCACAAATCAAAGATGTGTCTGACAGGCTATCAAGACTTTTCAGTTCTATAGACCACTAGCCATTCCTATTAAACATGCAGGGACAAATGACACTGCAAAAAAGGATCTTGCAACTATCTGCAGAGACTTTGAAGACCTCAAAAGGATAGTGAAGGAACAAGGAGCACAGTTTGTCTTCTCATCCATCCTACCAGTGGATGGCCATAGAATATAGAGATGGAACAGGATTCTAGAGGTGAACAATTGGCTGCATCGATGGTGCTGTCAGCAAAGATTTAGATTTCTAGAACGTGAAGTGAATTACCTATATGACGGACACCTTGCTAGAGATTGGTTGCTCCTTATAAAAACAGAAGAGCATATATTTGGTAAGTGCCTTGCTACACTCATTAGGAGAGCTTTAAACTATAACAATTTGGGAAGGAAAGTGAAAGGCCAAGCAAAAATATACAGCTAGTTAATACAACTGAGACCCTTGCTATTAGAAGTGGAAAGAAATAACAAATACCAAAAAATCTGAAGAAAGTAGAGGAGCAAGAGACAATGATCACAAACTAAATTGTTTTTTCACAAATGCACAGAGCATGGGAAACAAGGAGAATTGGAGCTCCTAACACAGGAAGAGAAATATGATGTCAAAGACATCACGTAAACTTGGTGAAATGATACACATGATTGGAATACAAGGCTTGAAGGATACAAGAAACAAACCAATAAAAGGGGAGGATATGCTGCTTTGTATGTTAGGAAAGCATACATCTCCACATAAATTCAAGCTTCAGAGCATGGTAGTTCTGTTGAAACTGCATGGGTATGAATATAAGGAGAGAACAACAGAAAGGAGACTATTGTAGGCATTTACTATAGGCCACCTGGACAAGCAGAAGATATTGATAAACTCTTTCTATATCAGATGGCCAAGCTGTCAAAAAGCATGAAATAGTGATCATGGGAGATTTTACCTAACCAGACATTTGTTGGGAATCTCTCTCAGGTAAAAGTCATGGATCCAACAAATTCTTATCCGCTCTTGCTGACAACTGTATCTTTCAAAAGGTAGAAGAGAAAACAAGGGGATCTGCTATCTTTGACCCAATTCTTCCCAACAGTGAGGAAATGGTTAAGGAAGTATGGGTGGCTGGGATCTTAGGAGGCAGTGATCATGCTATCCTTAAATTTTAGATAAGCCATTGGGTGGTCAGGACAGCGCCTCGGTTAATTGCAGCCAGATCTTTTAAGGAATCAACCTGTATCAGCTTTGTACGCAAGGGCAAAAAGCTGTGAAATAAGGAGTATGTCGGTGAAGGATACCCTGTCCCAAAGAGACATCCAAGGAGAACATGCTTGGGGAAAAGTCTGGGGTGTCAGGGACCCCCAGAAGTAATAAGGTACAGACAAAAAGAGAAAAAAAGACTCATGTTCAAAGGGAACCGATAGAACTCCAAGAAGTAGACACAATTATATGGCCTACGTGTGTGCATAGACCTCTTATATAATCAATGCAGAGTAGTCATAAAGGATGATAGAAGCTCAGCGATAGGATCATAAACAGATATTCTTATTGAAAAACAGAAGGGTGCAACGTATTTCGGAGCTCTAGTTGCTCCTTTTTCACGCACAAATCCTCAGTTCTCTCTGTTCCAATGGAATAACATGGGGAGGAAGACCTGAAAAGACTCAAACTTCAAGGCTGAATTTCAGAAAGGGAAATTTTAATGAAGTATGAAAAAGAGTAGGAAGGATTCAATGGCTGTTTGTTTTTAAGGACAGACCTGTCCAAGAAGATTGGGAAAAATTTAAAAATGAGATTTTCAAAACACAATTTTTAACAATCCCTAAAAGTGGAAAGAGTGGGAAGCATTTAAAGAGATGCGGATGGATGAATGCAAAACTTAAATACATGCTAAAAAGGAAGAAAAATATGTTTATCAATTTAAAACATGGGGGCATATCTAAATATAATGCAGAAATTGCAGGACAAGTGTCAGAAAAGCTAAAGCTAATAATGAGTTGAGGCTTGAAAGTGAGGCCAAAAGAAATGGGAGTGGGGGGTTATGTCAAAAGCAAAATAAAAGTCAAAGATTCTATAGGATGTTTGCAGGATGAAAATGGTATTTGGTTAAAAATGATGTTGAGAAGATCAAACTTTCAAATTCCTATTTTGTGAGAAAGGAAGCAGCAGATGTAATTGCTGAACCACTCGCCATAATCTTTGAAAATTCCTGAAAATGTTGTCCCTAGTTTCAAAATAGGGAAGAAGGTGGACCCAGGAAACTAAAGGCCTGTGAGCCTGACTTTTATATCGGGAAAAAGATTTCAACAAATTATTAAACAGCATGTATGCAAGTACTTGGATGAGAATAAAGTAATTAACCAGAACCAGCATGGATTTGGAACAAACAAGTCTTGCCAGACGAATCAAATTTCCTTTTAATTACAAAATGACTGAACGGCTAGATCAGGAAAATGCAGTAAATACAGTATATTTTGATTTTAGCACATGGGCCCAGGAGGGGAAGAGGGCCCAGACTGTTTGGTCACATGCAGCAATCGGGCCTTCCTGATTTAAAATTTTGTTTAATAAAATAAAGAACAGGCCATACTCACCTTCCCCGTCACTCCCCCACCGCTGTAGTTGGTGACGCTATTCTCCAATCAGGAAATCCTTACAAGATATGTTGAATCAGCACTCCAGGGGTTAATTATGAATAAAACAGCACTTTATTCCTCAATGGTAAAAACATAGCTGCAACGTTTCGATCCTACACACACAGGATCTTTGTCAAGCATAAAGCAGCATACCAACCCCCCTAGTTAAATGCCCCCACATATAACACACAAAACCAATCAAAATTCTAGGGTAGGTTCACACCCATCCCACAAAGGTAGTCATATGGCCAGGATCATGCAGTGTAGCTGGAGAATAAACATCAACAAACGAGCAGCAAAGACAAAGATAAAGTTTAAAAAAAAACCCTGGAGTGCTGATTCAACATATCTTGTAAGGATTTCCTGCTTCTTCCGGTCTTTGGGTCCAGACCTTGGCTGTGGATCGTGCACCCTGCAAGCCTGTAAGTGCTACAGTATATTGATTGGAAGTGCTGTTGCCCTTCTCATCTCTTTCGCTATTCTCCAATCACTTCCAGGTTGTGCTTTCATTTTACAAACACAAAACCTTTTCAAGAAGACTGTTGTTGGCAACGGTGGGGGTAAAATCAGCACACCATTTTATTTTTAGTAAGTGTAAATACAAAAAAGTCATAATTTGGGGCTGGATGTAACTATAAACAATATTTTTCAGGGGACAACCCCTTTATTCAATCTTGAGAAATGTGTCAGACTATTTCTATAAGGACAGATGTGAATGGTGTTTGGAGTCCTGACCAAAATGTTTAGAAGAAGTGCGATTATAGTGTTAGTGATTAGAGTACTACTCAGGCACAACTCAGATCATCCCATCTGTGTGCTGTCCACACTGACATCCGCTATTCTTGAAAAAGCCAGATTTTACGGTCCCAAAAATTGGACAGAAATAAAGCCAGCGTGCATGTACCCTTAGAGAAATACATGTTGCTTCTAGACCACAGATGTCAAACACAAGGCCCGTGGGCCGAATAAGGCCCGCCACCTTGTTCAGCATGGCCTGCAAGCATGGTCGGCATCACGTGCTGGCGGCCGCTCACCACAGCAGAGAATACCAGCTGGGGGGCCGCCGCTCCCCTGCCGGTATTCACGCAGTGGCGCAGATCCCAGGTACACACTGTGAGATCAGTGTGCACCCAGGATCCTCCTCCCCTAGTTCCGCAAGAGCAGAAGGGAGGAGGCGTCCGGACGTGCACACTGATGTCACAGTGTGCACCTGCAATCAGCGCCATTAACAGCGAGCAGAAGAGCAGCGGCACTTCCACAAGGATGAGGAGGAGGGGTAAGTATATGGATTTCATGGGGCTCTATTACTACTGATATAGGGGATACTATTAGTAATACTGTCCCCTACACCAGGCCCAGTAGTAATAGCATTACTACTGGGGCAGTTGTGAGGGTCAGTATTACTGCTGATGCCTCTGTGAGGGTCACTATTACTGCTGGGGCTGCTGTGGGGGTCACTATTACTGCTGGGGCTGCTGTGAGGGTCACTATTACTGCTGATGCCTCTGTGAGGGTCACTATTACTGCTGGGGCTGCTGTGAGGGTCACTATTACTGCTGATGCCTCTGTGGGGGTCACTATTACTTCTGTGGGCGCTGTGGGGGTCACTAGTACTGCTGAGGCCACTGTGAGGGTCACCGAGCTGTCAGTGCTCTGCGGTGAGCCTATCTTGACCACAGTGGAGAATCGCTATGATTCTCCGCTTGTGGACACAGCAGCTGTGCTTTCCATAGCAACGCTATGGAAAGTGTTCACTGTATTACCCGTGGGTAACGCAATGAACAATCGTCCTGTGGACAGGCAACCTTACAATTATAGTCAGCCCTTTGAAGACAACCATCAGGCTAATGTGGCCCTTTGTGAAAATGAGTTTGACACCCCTGTTCTAGTCCATATCATGGTCACCTTCTATAGGGATGAAAATCATTTTTTCTCGGTTAATAAATGATTGATTTTGTTTCTTTAGAACATGCCTTATGTGACATTACCTATCTTGTGGCAAGTTGGATATTTCAGGATACCGTCGTTACATTTTATCATTAGCTTTGCAGGATCTGTTATGTTATATCCAGAAATACATTCAAACCGAACATCTTCATTGTCTCGATAATTTAGTCCTCGATTATTCTTTAGTTGTACATTGTGTTCTCTCATGTCATTCTGCTGGACAGTGCATGACACTGTGACAAAATATGAAACAAATCATATTAAAAATCAGCATGCAGGTCAGACAACTTATTCTGTAAGCTGGCGGTATGTGTAATAAACTTGTGTGTTTTTATTAGCCTGTATTGATGTATATGTTGTACTGATAAGCAGTCTGTATTCTGCTTGTGCAGAAAGCGGAAAGGTAGCATACCCACACTAGAGCAGCTCAGTGAATAAATACTGTACCAGAACCAAGCTTGATTGTTCCCAGTAAGAGCAATCAAGTAATCTTGTAGATATGATATCTTATAATAGCAAACAAAAATATATCATGTTATAGCAAGCTGTCAAATCTTCTATGGACCCTTCATCAGATGAAATGAAGCTGATAAAGGGTCCATAGGTGATCCGAAAGCTTGCTGTAACATCATGTATTTTTGTTAGCCATTACATCCTGTAATCCTGTCATATCTACAAGATTACTTGGTTTCTCTTACTGGGAACAATCACGCTTTGCTCTACTGGCTAACACAGTACCAAACTTTTTTGGTACAGTATGAAACAATCTCAGTACACAGATACAATACCAAAATCAAGCTCATAATATAAATACTGCCATATAACCAAATTCATGACATAAATGCATAAGCAGAATTGAGCAATTGTGCTGCCGGGGCACTGCTGGGCTGACAGTAGCACCTTGTAACATCAGACGGCAGAAGATAGAGCCCGGAGGAGGAGGATTTATGTAGTTCCATAAGATATTTCTGCAAATAATAAAAAAAATCATCTAGCCCGGCAGACCTAAGGGGAACTATTAGTGTTGCTTGTCATGAAAGGGCAATAAAATTAACCCGAATTTCTCTAAATCGGATCAGCTGAATTTGACACAATTTTTTTTGCGGAAATGACAAGTAGATTGAATTTCCCACAATGCCTAGGACAGAGGTTAACATGCAGCTAATCAGCAGCCAGGACACCTTGATGACATCACCAAATGTTACTTCCATCCTGCATATGGGCAGCACTTTTATTGAATGCCAGCATCACATGACACAGCAATATATAACATAGGCACTGTATTACCAGCAACTGTTGTACAGATAAGCTTAGGATAGAGAAGCTGCAACATATTAGGGGAACATAGAAACTGCATCATGTTTGTATGCCTATACAAAACGCGCTCTGTGCTTAAGGAGAGAGATTCTGTAGAGGATATATATCTGCTGGTGAGAAAAATTGTATACCTGCAGAGAAGATAAACTGGGTTGTATTGAAGGGACCAGAGAAGCTGCATGAACATTATATGCCTATACAAGATGTGCCGTGGCCTGTGGGAGACCTATCTGCAGAGCATATATTTCTGCTGCAACCGTATATAGCAGCAGACAAACTACACTGTTGCGTGGGGTATATTACAGTTCTCTATTTGTGGCCTCAGATGTTAGTCAAAGTCACAGGTTTTGCTAGTACAAATTGTTTGCAGGCTTTACACAGCTACCTGTGGGATGAGTAGGAGTAACCAAAGTTCTGCAAAACAGGGTCAGTTCAGTATATACAATATATACTCTACGGCCTTCTGTTCTCACATATTGTGCCGCCCTGGGATTGCGGCCTTGTAGCTGCCAGCGGGTTTTTGTGAATTAGAAAACAAACAGGGAAATGGCAAAAAGAAATAGGACAAGATTCAATAAAAGAGTTTAAGAGGGACCTGGACGTCTTTCTTGAACATTACAATATTCCGATTGCCAGGCTAAATGGTGAAAAATTGGCTTCTACTTGTTTTTTTTGCCTTCTTCTGAATCAACATTGGGGGGTAATAGGCTGAACTGGGTGGACATATGTCTTTTTTCAGCCTAACATACTATGTTTGTCGGCATAGGGTGAAGAAGGATTATGGAGGAGTAGTGTTATGCGCCAATAAGCACGTCTCTACCTACTGTGCGTTAGTCTGCAATATGCTTAGCATCATCCAAAGTAAGTTATGAAGCTGAGTTATGCAAAATGAAGAATAACTATGTTTATAGAGGAAGCCCGTTACCCAAATGGCCGATAGATGAGACATTGCTGTGGCTGATAGACAAGACATTTGTTTATGATGTAACATTTAAGTAATTCGTTAAACGGTTAAAGTGACCCTCCAGATTCAGGACAAAATTCTGTCCCGGGACTGGAGTGGAATAAAATAAATTACCTGCACTTATTCTTTTCTGCCGTCCCTCCAATCAGGTCCTGTTTTGGGCCAACCAAGATGGCTAATAAAATCTTTTGACTACCTAATCTCCAGTGTGCATTGGTAGTGTTAGACTACCAATGCCTTATAACTGCTCTCTGATTGACCAGAACTCTTCACGTGATCAAACTGGCCAATCAGAGAGCAGTGCACAATGTGCATTAGGTTTTTAGAAAATTGCTGTAGCCATCCTGCAGAGCCAAAAACAGAGCGGAGAATTGAAGGGACGGCCTCTTGTCCTCGGACAGACTTTTGTCTGGAGGGTCACTTTAAGTTTATTCTCCATCGTGAATAGCAAAGTTGTTTCCTAAAATTTTAAAATTGGGCCACGAAAGTTTCTGCTTATCAGGTGACTAATTACCTTTACAAGTTGGAGGAGCCATATTCCATGTTCCATCTTCAGTACAATAAATCATAGATGGCCCTTTAAGACTGTCTTTTGGATTTTTGCATTTAAAGTTTATAGCCTGTCCAAAAGTAAATTCGTCGTCACCCACATTAGATATGACTCTTACACTGTCATCCTTCACTGGTGGACAAAGGCGAGCTGTAATGAAATTAGGTGCAACATGATAAAATGTTGTTTTTTTAAATTCTGGTTTTGGTTTAAAAGACTCATTACCAGAACAAAGCATTATCTCCTTAGTGTAGTTGCTGTGAGTCCTGTGTCCCTCACCCAAATACTACAACCCTTCCTCTTCATGTGGGGGTGAAAATTGTGGCACACTGGCATTTGTATGATTCTTGGCAGCATTCACTACATAACTTTTCCAATGAAAATACTGAATCAAATGATAGAAAACTAAACATCTCCAAACTCTGTGTCTTCCCCTCTATCATATGCATTGGGATCCGCAGCAAATCCTGTTCATTACATGCTATGGAAAAGCGCTTCTTCCTGCACATTCGCAGAATCGAATTGCGATTTCTGCGAGCGGAGCAAAAATTGCAGCATGTTCCATTTTTGCACGGATTTCGTACGGACGGCTTCCATTGAAGTCAATGGAAGCTGTCCGACCTGTAGTCCTTCCGCAATTAACATTGCAGGAACGTTATGGATTCTGCGTCATCGCCTAGCGCCGGCGTGGGAAAAGCTAACTTGCCGCAGCCATTTGCAATACAGATGAAAGTTCCAGTGCAGCCTCCCGCATGCGGAATCTGACCTGTTCGTGTTCAGGTGTCCTTAGGCTCCTGGCAGAGTCTTTTAAAAGGAGAAAATGAATTAAGGTACTATGTCATTGCGAGAACAAAATAGTTGCCATTTTCTCATGACAGAGATTAAGGCTGATACGAGAAAATTGGGCAAGATTTGTGCATTGCAAGACGCACAAATATGAGCCTCATTCTTTTGAATGGGGTCATATACATGAGTGACTTTTTATTTCTGCAATGCACAGCGATGCAATGTGCAAAACAAATCGCAGCATGTTCCATCAGACTGCGTGATCTTGCATCGCAGCCCCATGGTGCAAAATTTGGTCATAACCCCCTTCCCGCTGCCGCCCCTTTTTCATTTTCTTATTTACTTTTTTCCTCTCCACTTTCAAAAAAATCCTAGCTCTTTTATTTTTCCGGTTGCATAGCTCCATAAAGGCTTGATTTTTGCGCAACGAGTTCTATTTTTCAATGGGATGCGCAATACGCTGAGCAATTATGTGAAAAAAAGAACACATCTGGAACTCATTAGGCTAAATAGCCATTCATATCAGAGCATCTTCATCTGTCACATGCAAATAAATAGCCTTGCGTGCGCAAACAGTACAGTAGAATACATGCGCAAAAAATCCTTGTAAATAGATCACATATGTTGAGCTGAGGCGTGCACAAAAAGGCACATGCCGTGTGCAGCCGCCCTTAGTGTTAGGGCTTAGTGTTAGTGTTTTGTTCCATTTTGCAGGCGTGAAAATGAAGTCCACAAAATGGGACCAAATAAAACTATTGATTTCAATGGTTTCGTTTTCACTAGCAGCATTATCACATGTCAATACTACGCGTGAGAAAATATAGGACTTGCCATATATTTCTTGTATGTAGTTTTTCTACATGCGAGAAAAGATAGGGTGGGACCTATTTTCCTGCTTTTTTTTTTTTTACCAGCGCACAATATCGTGAAATTTGAACAGTAAAAAAAAGAACTTTGACTGGTTCATCCATTAATACGCTGCATGGAGGCGAGCATATTTGTGCTTGCAGAAGCCCGAAGCCGTCCTTAATAAAATCAGCATTTAATATGCCAACTGCGGGTGTGTGTGGCAAAGCTATGTGAGCTGTGTGTGTATGCAGCAGAGCTGTTTGTGTGTTCATGTATGCAGCAGGGCTGTATGTGTGTATGTCAATGGTGCAGAGCTGTGTGTGTATGTAGCAGAGTTGTGTAAATGTTGCAAAAAAGTGAGACGACTACCCAGAAGCTACAGCAGGCTATAGGTTCGGGTCACACGAGCGTGTAGGTACAGCGTATTCAGCACGTGGGTCTTGCGCACATAATGCACTATACTAATCTGCTATAAGTGCCCATATTGCCACTCACACAACTTGCGCAAAATACACATGCAAGAAAAATTGCAGCACGTCCTATCATGGTGCGTAATATGTGATTATACACTCCATGATAGTACATGGTGATAAGCGGCGTGCAGCCAGTACGCAATGTCATGGGGTACTGACCATGTTCCTCGAACGTTTATCTCGCAGCCTGCATGCTGTGAGATACACTTGTGTGAGTCCGGCCTTAGATGAGTGGTTCGCTCAAGGAGGTGACCAATATACATTATATATAAAGGAACTGGCGATCCATAACAGTAAGTTCTATCCAGATCAGGGTCTGTGATAGTTTATTAATAATAATAATCTTTATTTGTATAGCGTCAACTTATTTTGCAGCGTTTACTTCTTGAGGAGGGAAAAGTTGCATAGAAATCTAGAGCCGTTGGTTTTTAGGCCTCGGTCACACGGGCGTTTTTCCCCCGCGATTTGCGGATCGCATAATGGATGCGCATCCGCAAATCGCGTGACCGGGGCCGACGATTTGCTGAAAAATCTGCATCTAGCAGCGTTTTCAGGGAAACGGCCCAGCGCTGCCCGCTATCCTCTGCCACAACTGTGGCACAGCTGTGGCAGAGGAGAACGATGTTCGCCCATTGAATTCAATGGAGCCAGCAATACAGACGGCTCCATTGAAAGCAATGGGCTGTCAGCAAGCGCTGGATGAATTTTCGGGAAGGGCTTTAAAATATAAGCCCTTCCCTGAAAACCATCCTAAAATGTGTAAAAATAAAAAAAAAGGATACTCACCTTTTCCCTGCAGCCGGAGTTCAGCCGCGTCCGGCTGAACTGCTCTCTGTAGTATTCAGCAGGCGGGGATTTAAAATCCCCGCCTGCTGAATGGGCTGCCTCTGATTGGTCACAGCCCTCACCAATCAGAGGCAGCTCTCACTCACCCATTCATCAATTCATGAATGGGTGAGTGCTGCCTCTGATTGGCTGAGCGCAGCGACCAATCAGAGGCAGCTCTCAGCTATTGAATGATAGCTGAGAGCTGCCTCTGATTGGTCCCTGCGCTCAGCCAATCAGAGGCAGCACTCACTCACCCATTCATGAATTCATGAATGGGTGAGTGAGAGCTGCCTCTGATTGGTGAAGGCTGTGACCAATCAGAAGCAGCCCATTCAGCAGGCAGGGATTTTAAATCCCCAGCTACTGAATACTACAGAGAGCAGTTCAGGAGAACTGCCGGCCGGACGCGGCTGAACTCCGGCTGCAGGGAAAAGGTGAGTATCCTTTTTTTTTTTTTTTTTTTAAACATTTCAGGATGGTTTTCAGGGAATATATTTATACTTATATTTTAATGCCCTTCCCAAAAATTGATCCAGTGCATGCCGGCAGCCCATTGCTTTCAATGGAGCCGGCTGTATTGCCGGCTTCATTGACTTCAATGGGAGAACATTGTTCTTCTCTGCCACAGTTGTGGCACAGCTGTGGCAGAGGAGAACAATCTTAGTATATGCTCTCAATGGGGCCGGCGCTGCTGCCGCCGGCCCCATTGAGCACATATATAGAACACAACGAATCGCAGAACGCAGATAGAGGCGTTCTGCTAATCGTTGTGTCCTATAATTTATCGCACATCCGCACAAAAAGCGGACATGTGACCAATCCCATTGCGAAGCAATGGGTCTATATATGTGCGGATCGCATGCGCATGCGCAAATCGTGGGAAAAAACGCCCGTCTGACCGAGGCCTCAACCATTACCTTCACAGTGAGGAATCGTGTTTGTCCAGCCATCTACAGCACATGTTCGAGTTCTGTGTTTGCTCACCATCTGATACCTGGTTTAAAGATGCATACAGTGAATAGAAAAAAAGTTTAGAATATGTACATGAATATTTTCCCCTGCACCGAGGATGTATTCCTGCACAAAACCCACAGAATATGAGACATTTGACAATGTGAAATGATGTTGCATTTGTAATTGCAGTTTGTTCCTCCTGCTAATTTTCTATATTCAATGTATTTTTCCTTGCTTCTTTGATATACAGGACTGTAAGTTTTAGGCAGATGTAGAATAAATACTGTAAAGTAAGAATGCTTTCAAAAATAGACATCTGCTTGAATTTAAGTTTGTTCTGCAGCAGAACAACAACCCCAAACATCCAGCCAACGCCATTAAGAACTATCTTCAGCATAAAGAAGAACAAGGAGTCCTGGAAGTGATGATATAGCCCCACGGAGCACTGATCTCAACATCATGCAGTCTTTCTGGGATTACATAAAGAGACAGAAGGATTTGAGCGAGCCACCATCCACAGAAGATCTGTAGTTCGTACTCTAAGATGTTTGGAACAATCTCCCTGCTGAGTTCCTTCAAAAACTGTGTACAAGTGTACCTAGAAGAACTGCTGTTGTAAAGGCAAAGGCTGATCTCACCAAATATTGATTTTACTTTGCATTTTGGTAATTGACAAAAATAATCTATTAACCCTTCTATTTTTGAAAGCATTCTTACTTTGCAGCATTTTTCCACACCTGCCTAAAACCTTTGTACAGTACTGTATATAAACTGTTTGTAGGAAATGGCTAGCTATACAGAATATTAGGATTAACAGGGTAGCATAGGAAGTCCCTGTGTACTTGAGTCGGGAGGAATCTATCTTGGGGGTTAATTTGTAGGTAATCCCCCCCCACCTTCCAAGATTACCCTCAGATGAAATGTGGATGAATACACAATATGCAGCTTTATGTGGCTTCAGAAGGGTTTTCTAGGGAAATACTCTTGATGACCTATTCTCAGAATAGTCAAAGAAATGCAGGAGTGCCAGCAGCACAATCTTCAATGCTGTTTCGGAAGGACAGTAAGGATGCACAGTCACCGAAGGACCTGGTCCGGGGTCCAAATAATACGTAATTAATGGAAGCGCGACAGCATCAGGCAGTGCAAACAACAGATCCTTGAATCCTCCTCAAGCATGACAAAGACTTATTGAGTCGAAATGTTGCCATTTTTTTTTGTTCATATAGGAAGAAAAAGGAACCTGTTTGCACCACCTGATGCAGTCACGCCTCCCTATTCTCAGGATAGGTCATCAATAGCTGATCTGCTGGGGTCTACCACTTACCACTCTTATCATTGCATCTACACACTGGGGTACAGAGTGGAAACTGCTGCTCTGTCCCCTGTGTAGTGACCAACTCTTGTAACTTCTGATGCAGCTGTCATTAAAATCAGTGGGAGCTGCACCTGCAGTTACAAGCACTGGCCACTACACAAGAGTTGGAGCAGCAACTTCTGCTCTGACCCCAGCATATTGTGTTGCTAACAGATGCAACTGGTCTAATGATTGGACGTTATCCCGAGCAGCAGACCCCAGCCAATCAACTATTGATGACCTATCCTGAGGATAGGTCATCAACAGTATTTCCCTGGAAATACCCTTAAATTATGTTAAATAAAACCACAGGGGATCTGAGTGTTTTGGCTGTAATATGGACATTAAAATGGTTATATTACTACACTGACTCATATCTTTATAATTATGTTCTCCTCAGTTCATTTAAAGGGGTTGTCCCGTGAAGGAAAGTGGGGTTCAGCACTTCTGTATGGCCATATTAATGCACTTTGTAATGTACATTGTGCATTAATTATGAGCCATACAGAAGTTATTCACTTACCTGCTCCGTTGCTAGCGTCCCCGTCGCCATGGTGCCGTCTAATTTCAGCGTCTAATCGCCCGATTAGACGCGCTTGCGCAGTCCGGTCTTCTCCCTGGTGAATGGGGCCGCTCGTGCCGGAGAGCTGGTCCTCGTAGCTCCGCCCCGTCACGTGTGCCGATTCCAGCCAATCAGGAGGCTGGAATCGGCAATGGACCGCACAGAGCCCACGGTGCACCATGGGAGAAGACCCGCGGTGCATCGTGGGTGAAGATCCCGGTGGCCATCTTGGTAAGGTAAGTAAGAAGTCGCCGCAGCGCGGGGATTCGGGTAAGTAATAAACCTTTTTTTTTTTTAACCCATCCCTTGGGTTTGTCTCGCGCCGAACGGGGGGCCTATTGAATAAAAAAAAAACCCGTTTCGGCGCTGGACAACCCCTTTAAGTAGTAGTAATTTGGGGCAATTTTAACAATAGTTTTTTTTAGATACACACTACAGTTGTGTTTATGCATTTTGTATCATAAAGGATATTCTATACCTACCCCTCAACACAAGAGTATTCCACCACAGCTCCAAAAACAAACTGGAGTTCATTTTTTAGTTCAAATGTGACAAAGGGAGTTTCTCCAGGATTAGGACATAATCTCTCTGTCAGGATTAAAAAAACAAACTTTTCATCAGTGATTCAACAAACGTGATGACAATAACCTATTTATTACAGATTACACAGATTATGGAGTTACTAAATTCACCAACAATACATTTAGAAGAACTCTGGTCCATGGGTAACAATGTTAGGAAGAATCTGGTCCATGGGACTTTAGGAGGGCGAGAAGATTCCTTGCTTTGCTGTCCAGATTGTAGTGATAGCTGCTAGCCTCCATTGACCACCCTTTTTCCAACATTGGGGGTTAGTGGCTATTAGTATTAAAAGGGTATATTAAAGGTATGTGGCTGTTAGTGGTATTGGGGGGTTATGGTTGTAACTATTAGAAGGACATATTGGAGGTTTTGGGCTGTCACTACTTTTGGATTTTACAGATGTCATAAACTGCAATATTGGCACTTTACGTGACCAACCAGGGCTAGCAGAGCACCCAGGGCAGCCCAAACCACCCACAGACTTCAAACCACTTGGACTGGACTATGGCCACCACAGCGAATGCAGAGAAAGGTGGATGGGTGTTCATGGCAGTAGCAGGTCGTCTCTTCTCCAATCAAGAAACTGCTTGTTGCTTGCCACTTATCCGCTACACATGAATGCTCCTCTGGTAGTGGCGTAATATAGATATTGTACATGTGTATGTATGAATGTAAAGTTATGTCTGTGTATGCCCCCCTCGTATGTATGTGCCGTGTATGAACAGTGCCTATATGTTTTTATATTTATGTATAAGAGTATGTCCATACAAGACATATTGTCCAGTGAGGAATATCAACCACCTATTTGGTTGCGATTCCGCAGGAAAATCTGTAAAGAATTTGTGGCAAAATCCACATATGTTACCTTTCTATTTGCATGGATTTTGGTGTGCATTGTCTGCAGATTTTACTCCCTCATTGTAAGAGGTGAAAGCCACAGTGAAAATCTATAGCATGAATTAATGTGCTGCAGATTTAAAATCCGCACCACTGTTCAATTTCCGCTGCAGATTATTTTCTGCAGTGTGCAGATGAGACTTATTGAAATTTCATTCACATTAATTAAAAATGTAATACGCAGTTAATTTTTGCACACAAATTCACATGGGAAAATCCACAGTGAAAACGCTATATATTGACGTACCCTATAAGTTGCCTGTGGAAAATCAGCAGCGGAAATTTACCTGCACTGTGGACATCTGCAGCCTGTCAATTTATGCTGTGAATTGGTTAAAAAAAATATATATATATTTTCCCCTTTGAGTTCAATGGGAGTGTCAAAACCCATAACAAATCCAAATTGTTTATGTGCAAAAAATCCATCAGTAGAAACACAGAAAAGAGGACAAAACTGGATGCCAACTACATACATTTTTTGATGGATCTCCTTCTCTTTTTTTAACACTGCTACTGGATTTTTTTTTTCCGATTAAGGCAAAAGAAAGCTTTTTTCTAGTGCCTTATCTATGCAGTAAACTCGGTTCTGCTACTCTGTCTATGCTGCAAGCCTAATTTTGGTACCATAACTATCTCGTAAGATTGGTTCTGGTATGATAGCTATATAGTAAGCTCAGTTCTGTTATTGTAGTTATGTAGTATGCTTGGTTTTGGTATCATATCTGTAAAATAACTTTGATCCTACTACCTTATCTATCCAGTAACTTTGGTTCTGGTACTCTATCATTGCAGTAGGCCTTATTCTGGTACCTTATCTATGTAGTAAGCTTAGTTCTAGCACAATATCTATGTGGTAAGCTTAGTTTTGGTATTGTATCTATGTACTAAGCTCAGTGTGTCTTTGCAGTAAACTTCAGATCATCATTAGAGATGAGCGAACGTACTCGGATAAGCACTACTCGTCCGAGTAATTTGCTTTATCCGAGTATCTCGCCGCTCGTCCAGAAAGATTCGGGGCGCTCCGCTGCTGACAGGTGAGTCGCAGCGGGGAGCAGGGGAGAGCGGGCGGGAGAGAAGGAGAGAAAGATCTCCCCTCCGTTCCTCCCCGCTCTCCCCTGCAGCTCCTCGCTTCGCAGCGCGTCCCGAATCTTTCAGGACGAGTGGGGAGTAGTGCTTATCCGAGTACGTTCGCTCATCTCTAATCATCATTAAAACTTTAGACTGGTTGTTATCCTGAAATCTTCATACAAGATTCATTGTAGCTTCAATCTGCCCCTAGTCAGAATCCACACAGCAGGGACATCATATTAGGAGTCTGAGGAGGATACTGTTCAGCAGTGCCAGGGTGGGAGAAGCTGCATAAGCAGTCTGCCTGCTGTCTATTGATTTGCAGGTACAGTACTGTATGTGTAGAGCAGTCAGAGTACTGGGATCTAAGATATTTATTTTTTATTTAGTCTGGTCTGTTCTGGGGTCTGAGAACTGGGGTAAGGACCCCTGTCCACGTCCGGAAAGGAATATCGCTAGCGATATTCCGCCGTGGGCAATGAGGGGGGAGAGCTGTCAGTTCTCTGCGCTGAGCCTATCTGACAGATAGGCTCACTGCAGGAATCGCTGCAAATCGCGGCATGCCGCGATTTAAATCCCGTGAGCGGAGAGTCTCTATGATTTTCCACTCATGGACAGCGAGGCTGTGCTTTCCATAGCAAAGCTATGGAAAGCGCTCACTGCATTACCCACAGCCAGATTATCGCTGCGGATAACGCAATGACCTATCGTCCGTGGACAGGAGCCCTAAAACATGATCATATTTGTTTTAAATGTACTAAGCTGACTGAATGGGACTGTGTTGGTGCAGTATTTCATGGGGTTCCACTTTTAATTTTGTCCAGGGCCACACTTTTTCTAAACCTTGCCCTGATTCCATGCAGCTTGTGGAAGACATTTAGTACAATGTCATCCATTTGAAACTGAAAATTCTTGGCATATCTACACTATGTGGCCACACACATAGAGCACGTTCACATTGCTAAAACGTCTTGCAAAGTACGGCATGGATTTTGTGTTGAAAGATATGTGAAATCCACATCTCATTGTTTTCATGTGGAATGGTAGAATGGTAGAGTTGGAAGGGACCTCCAGGGTCATCAGGTCCAACCCCCTGCTCAATGCAGGATCACTAAATCATCCCAGACAGATGCTTGTCCAGCCTTTGTTTGAAGATTTCCATGGAAGGAGAACTCGCCACCTCCCGTGGTAACCTGTTCCACTCATTGTTCACCCTCACTGCCAGAAAGTTTTTTCTAATATCTAATCTGTGTCTACTCCCTTTCAGTTTCATCCCATTGCTTCTGGTTATGAAGCAATAGATCGATGGAATTAACTATGACGCATATTTTTCTACATGTGGATTTAAAATCTCTAATTTCAAAAAAATAATTGATATCTCAATTCTTGATGCACACTCCATGCAGAAACCACAGCAGGCAGCTGCAGGGACTCCTGCCAGTACAAACCATAAATCCATATTATGTACAATGTGTATGTGTTTGTGCTAAGTGAATATAACGTGTAAATATATATATATATATATATATATATATATATATATATATATATCATATGTATGTGTTTATAATATGTGCGTATAATGTACACGTGTGTATAATACGTATATAATGGTGTACATGTGCATATTAAGGCCCGTTTACACCTTCAGTCACAGTTTTGTTTCCCTATTCCGTTTCTGGAGCAGAAAAATGGAATTAAAGCGGAAATAAACATACATATTTCCATTTTTCCCTATTGATTTTAGTGAGTTTTCAAAAATAAGTTTGCTTCAGTTCCATTAGGCTTTTTAATTTGAACAAATAGATCAGTCTGCGACGCTGAAACAAACTGAAAGTTTTCTGTTTTTTGAAAATCAATTGAAATCAAAGAGGAAAAAACTGGCATTTTTTTTTCGTTTTAATTCCCTTTTTTCTGCTCCATAAGCGGAACAGAGAAACATAACTGTGACTGAAGCCCTTAACAGGTGCACATTGGCCCTAATATGTACATTGTGTAATATATATAATAGTATACATGTGGGTAATATGTATGTAATGATGTACACATAGGCAATATGTACATGTAATGGTGTAAATATGGGTAAAATGTACGTGAGGGCTAAAATAGATAAGCATATGCGCAAATATCGTCATGCTAGGGTAAAAAAAAAACGTGAAGATAAGTCTTGCCCTATTTTTTCTCGCACGTAGAAAATTTACATGTGAGAAAGACAGGGCAAGCCTTATCTTTTCTCGCACATAGTAATATTGCACGAGAATCCTACTATTCAATATAAAACAATTGAAGTCAATGGTTTCATTTCATCCTGTTTTGCGGGCTCAAACAGATGGGCGGAGCGTAGTTGCGCATTAATCTTTTTTTGGGTTCTTTTCTGGACTATTTAAACTCCTCGCTATAGCATGCAAGTTTGAAATAAAAAAGCGTTAAGATAGGTCCTGCCATATCTTTCTCGCATGTAGTATTACCTATGTGTAAGAAAGATAGGGCAAGTCCTATCTTTTCTCGGGTGTAGTATTAACGCCTGAGAATACTGTTAGTGAAAACAAACCCATTGAAATTAATGCTTTTGTTACATCCCGTTATGCGACCATGATTTTCAAGGCTGCGTAACGAGACACAGTCAATGGCTGAATTCAATAAATGGCAGAACGCTGCCTCTGATTGTCTGAGCACTGTGACCAATCACAGGCAACGCTCAGCCATCATTCAATGAATGGCTGAGCGCTCAGCCGTCGTTCAATGAATGGCTGAGCGCTCAGCCTATAATCAATGAATGGCTGAGCGCTCAGCCGTCATTCAATGAATGGCTGAGCGCTCAGTCAATCAGACCCAGCACTTTCTGGAGGCGGGGATTTTTAAATCCCTGGCCAGCAGAAAGTGCTTCAGAGCAGTGTCGGGGAGCCAGCAATGATGCGCCTGAGCCCCAACAGCAGCGGGAGGTGATGTATATATTTTTTTTACAGCAGCTAGATGATTTTTAGGGAAGAGCATATATTTCAAGCCCTTCCTTGAAAATCAATGCGGGGGTTCCTGCATCCCATTGCTTTCAATGGGGTAGCTGCAGCGCTGGCCCCATTGAAAGCAAAGGGAGAACATTGCAGTCCTCTGCCACAGCTATCCCCATGGGGGATGAAGGAATCCCCAGCTATAGCTGTCACAGCTGTGGCAGAGGATCGTGATCTCTCCACATGTTTTCAATTGGGGCCGCGCTGCTGGCCCCGGCCCCATTGAAAGCAATAAGCATGGAGCTACGGTCGAGCGCATTCTACACATCAGTGCAGCGCATTTTTTTGCGCATACAGGTGCACAAAAATTGCTCATCTGATTGAGCCCTAATGAAAACATTTTTTCTTCCAAGAGTCATAACATTTTTATTTTTTAATTGACAGAGCCATATGAAGCCTTATTTTTTGTTGGATGAGTTGTTTTTGTAATGGTATCACTTTGGGTGCTTATAATGTGTTCAATAATTTTCATTAATTTTTGTTTTTTTGGGGGGGATGGGAAAAATTTAGAAATTATGCCATAGTTTTTTTATGGCCTTTACCATATGGTATAAATGACAATCTATTCTGTGGGTCATTACCATTAGGCTCTATTCACACGAGCGTATATCGGCCGCTATTTTTATGGCTGGACGATATACTTTACCATCTGATGTATTGGATTCCAATGCATCAGGTCAGATGGGCGATTTTCCGCCACATAAAAGTGGCTGGCCAAGCAAGATAGCGCATTTCGGACAGACACTTATACGCCAGACAGGAAAGATAGTCCTGGAACTATTTTTCCTGGCCGGAATACGGCTGCTTTCATAAACTCCTATGGGAGCCAATAACAGCTGCCAGCTCCCCCTTCTCTCCTTTTCTCCGCCCAATGCCAGCTGCTTGCAATGGGAGGGGTTGGGGCAAGGCTAGCTGCTAAGCTCCCGCCCTGTCACGCTCCCTCCCATTGCTGGTAGCCAACAAGGGGCGGGGGGGGGGGGGGGGGGGACGGGGAATTAACACTCTAGCTCCCACCCCGTCCTGCCTCCCCACCTTATTCCCACGTTTTTATGTCTCCGACGGGTGAACGTAAAGACGCTGATGCCCATGTGAAAGAGCCCTTATACTAATAATTTTCCACAATAAAGACATTAATGAAAAAAATTATCGATGCATGTCATGACCTCTGGCTTTTTTTCCGCCTGCAATGGAGCTATGTGAAGTAATAATTGTTGTGGGAGGCATTATAGTTTCCACAGCTAGCATTTTGTGCTACGTGTGAGTTTTTAATTACTTTCAGTTTTTTGCAAAGCAGATGAATGGAAAACAGCAATTCTGCTATTGTTTTCTTTCCATTATTTGTAGCGCCCATAATGTGGTCTAAATATGTTAACTTTTATTCTGTAGGTGAAAATGATTGCCGCCGATAACAAATTTATATAGTTCTTTTCCTTTACTTCTTACCACTTAGCACAATAAAAGCCCTTAAAAAAAATATAAAATAAATAATAATTTATTTATATGTATATTATATTGTTTGCTGTGCTGTATTCCATGACCTACAACATTATTTTTTTTTCACCCAATGAGCTGAGGGAGGTGTCATTTATTTCGAGACTAGTCGCAGTTTCCATTGTTACAATTTTGGAGTACATGCGATTTATTGATGGCTTTTTATTTCGTTTTTTGGGAAGCAGAATTGAAAACAGCAATTCTAGCATTGTTTCCTACACACCGCTTGCTATGTGTTATTAAGGACATAATATGTGTTGTCTCCAACTTCTACAAATTTAAACTACAGATGTAACAGATTAGCGTAGTGTGCCAGCCATTATGGCTGGTGATGCTACGTTGGTAGATTTTTTCCAAGGCCACTTTAAAGGAGATGTCCCGAGGCAGCAAGTGGGGTTATACACTTCTGTATGGCCATAATAATGCACTTTGTAATGTACATTGTGCATTAATTATGAGCCATACAGAAGTTATAAAAAGTTTTATACTTACCTGCTCCGTTGCTAGCGTCCTCGTCTCCATGGTGCCGACTAATTTTCGGCCTCCGATGGCCAAATTAGCCGCGCTTGCGCAGTCCGGGTCTTCTGTAGTCTTCTATGGAGCCGCTCGTGCCAGAGAGCGGCTCCGTGTAGCTCCGCCCCGTCACGTGCCGATTCCAGCCAATCAGGAGGCTGGAATCGGCAGTGGACCGCACAGAAGAGCTGCGGTCCACGAAGGCAGAGGATCCCGGCGGCCATCTTCAGCAGGTGAGTATGAAGACGCCGGACCGCCGGGATTCAGGTAAGCGCTGTGCGGGTGGTTTTTTTAACCCCTGCATCGGGGTTGTCTCGCGCCGAACGGGGGGGGGGGTTTAAAAAAAAAAAAACCCGTTTCGGCGCGGGACATCTCCTTTAAGTTTCAATCTACCCCTAAATTTTGTAACCATATTGACCTGCAGAATAATAGTAACGTTTTGTTTATGCTGTATGGTGAACCCTGTGAAAAAGACACTAACAAAACCGTGTTGAGATTTTGGATTTTTTCCCTATCCTATAATAGTTAAACAATACAAAGAAAGTATGATGGCAGAATAAACGGTGCTATTTCAAAAAGGGTATTCCTTTTTTTTTGTATATACTTGACAAAGACGTGTGTCGAAACGTTGTAACCATTTTTGGAAGAAATAAAAGGAATACCCTTTTTGAAATAGCACCGTTTATGCTGCCATCATACTTTCTTTTTCTTGGAACCTACGTATCTGGCCGGATCAGGATCTCTACAGGTGGCTATGCATGTATGGTCCATCCCTTATGGGTATATGGAAGTGTGCTGCTGACATATCTTTATATAGTTAAACAATACATTATATAACCCCAAAATGGTACCCTTAAAACCTACGACTTGTTGCGCAAAAAACAAGGCCTCATTTGGCTATGTTGATTAAATAATAAAAATGTATCTCTTGAAACTTCAGGATGTAAAAAATGCAAAAAATTGCCTCGTCATTAAGGTTCAAAATAGGTCAGTCACTAAAGGGTTTCAATTAAGGTAGCTGCTACTAATAAAATGTAAGTTTCTACCAAACTACTGTACAGATGCATAAAACTGACATATTGCTCTATTCGGGTGCTGCCTTTAGAGAGAGCAGCAAAAAGATGGTAATATATTCCCTTTAAACTAGATTACCCCTTTAGGGTTCTGTCACACGGGCATTTTAACACACGAATTTTTGTGCGCCAAATGCATGCTTTCAAAAGGTCATGTGACCGAAGCGTGCGGCACGCTGTAAAAAACGCATCTAGCAGCGTTTTTCTACTGCATAAATTTGCAATGCGCATGAATCTTTGAATCCGGAACTTGATCCTCGCGCATCTATTCATGATCCAGCCCACTACAAGGTGTTATAAATTGGCTGCAATGAGGCCTCCGCTTCATTCTGGGTTGGGCTGGATGTGCGTGTCATTACTGGACTTTGAGATATGTCATTGCGAGATGATATTTTCTTTGGCTGGCACATATGCTTTAGCTTTTCATTTATTAAAAAGGCTAACTATGTAGCTGTTTACAGGCATTAATGCCTAATAATAAGCCACACTTTGTTGCCAAGGCCCTTTGTCTGTGCTGAGTACATTATAGTTCCATGCCAAAAATGTTGGGCAGCTCTAAGCACTCACCCACCATAAAAATCTGTCTATGTTAAAAGCCATAGTATCTTTCCGGAAAATAAAAAAGGGCCAAACAAGGTACACAAGTTGTGTCTAGGAGTGAAACTCATCATATTGTGTTTTATTATGTTAAGACTTTTTTTTTGCCCCAAAAAGGGCACAGTGTCTTTTCGGAGGGGGGGGGGGGCTTCTACTTGCCTGGTCCGCAGCATTCCGATGCCTCCCGATAGTGTCCTGGTGTCTCGCGGCGGTGCAGCGTCCTCCTAGTCTCACAGATGCTTTCTGCTGGCGATGGAGCTTTGAATCCCCCACCTCCAGCAGAAGCAAGCGTTGTGATTGGCTAATCGGGCGCTGGCAGCCAATCAAAGCCGGCACTCGATGAGCCAATCACAGCCATTCAGTGATGTCATCAGCCCTGTCACCAGCAGAAGGCATCTTTGAGACAGAGGACGATGCCACGCCGCCGGAAAGCTGACGGAGACCATCGGGACACCAAGGAGCAGGTGAGTATTGATTTTTTCTTTTTTTTTGGGGGGGGGGGGGTGCACCCGAAATAGGTCCTATTTTCGGAGGAGGCCTTAAATTTAAAGACTCCCCCGAAAACCCAGGGTAGGACTTATTTTTGGGGAAACACGGTAGTTTTTCTAGTAATGTAGTTCCCCAGGGCCAATATACTCCTCCTCAAATATGTGTACTTCACCTGATGTGTGTTGCAGCACACTGTGACATCTGAATGAAAGACTTCCCTGTGTTTGGCAAAAATGGTCCTGTTGTGTTGATTGTTATAAGATTGTAATAAAAACATGACAACATTTTTTTTATTTTATTTTTTTAATGTAAAAAACTTGTGCAAAACTGGCATATATAAATAACAAGCCAACATGGCTCAAATGTGGATCTATTTTGAAACATATAACATTTCTGGGATGGCACGAAACCCAACTTCTGTTTCAAAATGATGGGCCAGCCGGAACTATGGCAATGCAGGGCCCTTTCTGCACCCCACAAGCATAAGTCAATGTGGTATTGAAAGATCCACGGGCAATGTCGTGGACGGGGACTGTGTGGAAGGTGGGTGGAGCGAGCTCTGCAGAAATTCAATCTGCAGGTGACATAGACAGATCTCGTTGAAGAACCAGGCTACCCTTTCATCAGGGGGAATATCATTAGTGTTAATCAGTCCTAACAACACAACAAATACACATTTGTTTCAGCCATTAATATTATTTCAACTTGCCTCAAAAGCAGGAAACATCAGAGAAGGCATGTGACCCTTGGTCTCTTGCTCACCCACTGTTGGTGGAAACCACATTTATTATTTCAACTGTGTGCAGCGTTGTCTGAGCCAAATATTCAAGGACACATTTGGCTGCCTATCCTACTGTTATCCCAGATGGTTATTTGTTCTGGCCCCAGTGTGTTGCAATTATCTGTCTCAGGGTGGGAAGGGGCCAAGTCAGGTCTCTCCACCTCCACCAGAGGCTGTGGGGGCCTCAGAGGAGCCAGCCCAACAGGGAACTCTCTGCTGATATAGGGGCAGGGGGCTCTTCTGCAGACAAGGAGAGCAAGGCATTGTTTAAATATATTTTCCAAATCTAAAATTGAGTTAACATGACAGTATGCTTTTATTATTACTGTGTAGTCTTTTACACTTACCGGGTGGCTCCTCCAAAGTGGCTTCTGGTGGAGGTGTGGCCTGGCGGGTCCGGCGCGGTGTAGAAGGGCCGGCCTGCCCAGATTCCACCTTGTGACTTTGTGTCTCATCTGTTGGGACATTAAAGTTAACACTAAATTAGGCACAAATCCACCAAGAGCAGCATGCTTGTAATTACAGGTTGAAGTAAGGCCTTGACATATCCAATGAACAACAGGCACAGACTATGTGGCATGGACCTTTTAAAATATTCGACCACATTGCCAAAGGCTGTCAGGAAGGCAGCTGTGATATTTACACATTTAAAAATAGAGAACACTTATATACATACTTTTAAAATACACTCTGATGGGCACGGCCATGGGACAGTCATGTGACCTCTAGCTTTATGATGTGCTTCATATACACTCCATGGCGTACCACACTTCAGACTCCATGTCACAGAGCTCAAGGTGCAAGTCTGTATGTTCCTGTCACTAAAGTGTACATTTTATGTGTTGCACTATGGCTAAAGGCGCATAAGCTACACCCTAAATGTTCTCATGATTGGGCAACCCCCCCAGTCTTTTGTCCCACCCAACATCAATATGTGCCAACACTTTCTGTAAACACCCAAACACACACTTGTGTTACCTCTTTGCCGATGATGAAGATCGCGCCAGATCATCTGCAGATGCCGGGGGTCCTTTAATTTTAAGTCACTCCATCTCTTTTGTAAATGGATCCGGCTCTGCACAGTCCCATACTTCCGCACTATTGCCCGTTGGATCTTCCTCAATATCCATTTTTTATGCTTGTGGGGCAGCAGGTAGGGCCCATGTTTCCCATCATAATCGAGCTGGTCCATCATCTGGACCAGCAGACGGGTTTCACTCCGTCCCAGCAGTGAGGTTTGCCCAGTCATGTTTTGCTTTCGGTTTTAAGAATCAAAATGGTGCTACCCAGGCAGTATCCAGCATAACAGGCACGCAGGGGACGCACATATGACGTGAGATGCACAGTTTACTCATCATATCGCATTTGTCTCTTAGACAATATTCGCCCACAACCTCAAACTGGCGTACATTTATGTCGCATGTTTATCCATAGGTACAAGAGAAAATTTACGTGAAAAATTACTTCACAGAAAATAATGGCAAATTATAATGCGAAGCATACAAATCAAATGTGCCTCAACAGTTTCCTTAAAAAAAGTATACAACATGCTTCATGGGCAGACAAGTGGATAGACGCAGGTGACTAACACCGGCGGACTACAATACCTATCATAATGGGCTTTGTATTTTTAAAACAAATGTGGACTATGAGGCCATGTCAAAAGTATCTAACACCTGTTCCTACAATATTCCTCAATGTTTTTGAGTTGTCTGGACATCCTCTAATGTTCGCCGTAGAGTATTGTGTCCGTGGCTAAAGTGTTGCAGTAGGGACAGGTTGTGTGATGCTTGTAAAGAAACATTTTCAACGCTTGCTTGTTACCCATAACATACTGACTGTAGGTGTGTGTTAACCATGGCGCCATCACTTTTGGCTCAAAACCAAAATAAAATAGGGCACTTAGCCTTACCAAAATACCCATTGCATCGAGCCCTGAGCTCCACAAACATTATTTAGATGCTGAGAGAGGCTTTCAGTTTGAGCCTATTGTCCGCTTGGTCCATCATCTTTACTTTGCTTACACTATTGAGAGTATGAAAAGCAACCAAGACTTGAACATTCCTTCAACAACTGTATTCAAGCTGGGATGACCAACTGCTTTTGAGGCTAGCTACACATGTGCTTACTTATCCAAGTTTAAATATGACAAATAAATTGAACACACGATACAATACGTCAACGCAAAATTCTGTTTTTATTACACAAAAATAAGGCTTTTAGTAAGGAACCTTTGCAAAAAGACCATTTTGAAGAAAAAACCTCATTGACATAATGAAGTTTTGTAAACAACAATAAAACAAAAGGACACCACATAATGTTTTAGGTCCCATGGTGGGGTGATTTTGTGCACCTTAGGGCTGAAGCCCTTCCTGCCCTGGGCAGTCACCAATGGCGCCTGATGGGACCGAAAGAGGTTGGTGATGGTGGTTGCTGCTGCAACTCAGCCTCCAACTGAACCTCGCTGGACATGTCAGGTGGACCAAGAGGCCGTGAGGGCTTATCATCCCTTGTGTGGCGCTGGGGAACATCAGGGGATGTCACACGGGCATACTGCCTACCCGAAAAAGGCCTGTGGACAAAATAGCTGCTGCCTTTTCTGGCCGATAAATCACCCGCACTCTGGGTGGAAGAAGGATGCAGGAGAGGGATGGTTGGGCTGGCCGCAGAACCCTGTGTATGAGAGGCAGAATCAGCGGCAGGAACTGGAGCGGAGGGACTCCCGGCCGTCGGATATTGGAGCCAATTCTCAGATATTGCACTATCGGGGTGCCTCCCCCTACCGTGGAGACGCCAGTGGTCTAAAAACCAAAACACCTTCATAGCTGGATGCTCATCGAGTGCAGCATCAAGCACCGTCTCCACAGCAACCCTCACTCTTCCCTGTAGCCTCCTGAGCAGCTGCTGCAAACGGCAGGCGATCGAGCGACCAAATAGATCAGTCCAATCATCATCTGCCTGGGATGGCAAATATTGCAATGTAGTATGCTCTAGATCTCCAGACGCATGATGATGTGGCTGCTGTGATCATCGATGCCGAGTGGGAACCCTAGGGGGATTCCCTCTGGACTGCCGAGAGGAATCCTGAGGGGGAGTCCAACCAGAAGACCTAAGGAGGCTCCTGGTTGGACTCCTAAGGGGAGCCCGAGGGGGCCGCCATGAGGAATCCCGAGGGGGAGTCCAACCGGGAGACCTAAGGGGACTCTGGGTTGGACTGCTAGGGAGACGCCTCCGGGGACTCTGATGGGGAGAATTGACTTCAATATCTGAGGGCCAACGCTCAGGCCGCCTCTCAAACACAGGATTCTGCTGATCCAGATTTGATGATGTACTGTCCGACCATGTGGTTGCCATATCGGGGTCCTCCTCAAACAAATTCTCCTCCCATGAACCTTCTGCTACATAGCTGAACCTCCTAAGGACATAAGGGGGGAGAAAACACATTAGTATCAACATAGGCTCATCATTTTTAGAAAGCTCTATTAATGAACAGAAAATCACAGAGATGAGTCAAAATGCTCAAAGACATTGCTCACAGAAAAGGCAGCCAGATACAAGATATAGACTACAGGAAATGCCACTCGCCATTTAACCTGATATCATGCAGCAAGCCAGATAGCTTTATAGCGGAGCAAAAATGTTCAGGTGCAGACTGATTGCACAGCCACTCAACTCAACCCAATAAATATAATTTAAAAAACAGATATGTGTTGATGAATGAAAAGGGCCATTAACCAGACAGCGCATGCCCCTTATATAAATATGGGGAAGAGTATACAGCCATGTGGCCGAAACATTAAAATGATCATCATTTCTGAAGGACTTAAAGCAGACTGGCAATAAAGTTTCAATTAGCGTTTCCAATTTTGAAGCAACACAAAAGAGCACTAGGGTGGGAGATGTAATCTGCGGCTGCAGACACTGTGGGAGGACAAACCATGCATTTAAATGGGTACACAAACAATGTGAGTTGCTTTTGGTCTTTACAGGAGTGGGTTATACACACTGAAAGTGTGATGAAAGGCATACAATTTTTATATTAAAACAAGCCGTCTGTACTAATTGTTGTTTTTTTCCAACATAACCTACTGGGGGCCCCTACTGCGATATTCATTTCTACTTATGGGGGAAGGTCCATAAGTAGCCGCAGAAACTTTAACTTCTGTGCAAATTTGAACGACCGCGCCCATGAACCATGCTCTTGGCTTTTTATGAGGCTCTTGTGAAAGGCATCGCGTATGGATCACCATGATGTCATCACTTCAGTAACTAAAAAGGATGACAACAAAAAACAAAGTAATCAAACAAATGTCAACACAACATAAACATAAGAAAAAAACCACCCAAAACATGTACAAGATCAGGACACAAAATAACGTCACAGCAAAGGGCCCAACGCATAGGGCAATGGCAAGCAAGTGTTTCAGGCCAGTAGGTCAGACTACATAAATATCATAAAGCCACATACACGGCAACCATAGGTAACGTACTCAGGGTGAAAGCAATTTGGGGGCAGGGGAAGCGAAAATTAGAACATAACGGGGTTGGGCAAAAGCAATAACAGTGTGAGCAGAGTGCAAAAACAAAGAATACATTTAACTCACTCTTTTGATTCCGGGTACTGACGCTGAAAGAACGCCATTGCATCCTATATGTCACTTGGGCAACTTCCTGCCACAGCACAATCATCTGTCCGCGGTTCTTATACGTGCTGCACCGCGTATCCCACAAGGCGGGCTGCCCCTCCACGGCGCGGATCAAATCATTTTCCATATTGTTTCACTTTCAGCATAGAAGGCTATGTACTCATTCAGACGATGGGAGTACAGTGCAGCACACTAGAAAAAAACACAATAGCAGGCAATGGCAATTCCTGCGTTTTTGCGAAATTCTTTGCGAACGCCGAACGCAGCTAGCCGTGTTTTAACAAATGGAATCCTATAATTTTCACCGCAGACATTTTTGCGCATTTAAAATTCGCACATGTGACCGCTGCCATTGGAAAGCATTATTAGGGCGAGCACCCACTGGCGTTTGCGTTTTCCGCGGGAAAAAAACGCAGCGTTTTCGCCGCGTTCCCCGCGTTTTTCCGCCCGTTTTCCGCGGCGTTTTTCGCGGTGTTTTCGCGGCGTTTTCGCGGCTTTTCCATTAATTTCCATGGAGAAAAATAAGGACACATATGCAACTGACAGCTCCTATGTTAAAAACGCAAACGCAACGCAAAAAAAACGCCAGTGGACAGGAACACATGTTATCTCTATGCCTGTGCAGGAAAAACGCAAAACGCAAAACGCAGGTAAAAAAACGCCAGTGGGTGCTCGCCCTCAGCGCGATCTTTTTTAACACTTCAATAATTGGATGTTAAAATGCCCGTGTGACTGAGCCCTTAACCCTGCTGCCTTCACTAAAGGGACTTTATTCTTGAGTATAATTGTCTTGGAAAATCCTGCTAAAAGTTCTTTCTGTAATTAGCACATAATATGATAAAATGGGTGTCCTACCAAGGTTGGTAAACCAATAGCTCTATGTGTTTCTACTCACTTTTGCATTGCCCATTTCTTAACATCACCCATTTTCCTTCCGAACAGGTCATTCTGATTCTTCCTTTCATAACATATCCAGGATGGCAGCTGTAATTTGCGATGTGGTTTTGTGGGTAGGTTTCTTCATCCCAGTTTCCCAGCAAAGTTGTATTTTCGATTTCTGGCGGCTTTTCACATTTAGCTAGAAAAAAAATTAAAATCAGTGACCTTTGAATATAGAATTATTCCACAAGATTTTGGAAGCATATGGCCCTGTTTTGGTAAAGAAAGAACATTGCAGCAACTGTTGTCTGAAGCCAGCCCTATACCGCAACACGGAACGGGTTTCTGTGTGGATACGCGCATAGATTTAACCATGTTTCAACTGAGGATATTTGATCATGGACAATTGATATATATATTGTATGAAATTAAACTGCGCAATAACAGACACTGTCAAATATACCAGAAAACAACTTGTCTGAACTTGTCTATGAACTAACAGACATGAGGTGATATAAGATAAGGACATGTTCTACACTGGGCCTCTTGGCATCCTGTCAAGAGGTTATTCACTGCGACTTAAAAAAGTTTCTTGAAGAGTATGCAAATGAAGGATAAGAATTAGGGATGAGCGAGTATACTCGCTAAAGCACTACTCGTTCGAGTAATGTGCTTTAGACGAGTATCTCCCTGCTCGTCCCTGAAGATTCGGGGGCCGGCGGCGGGGCGGGGAGCTGTGGGGGAGAGCGGGAAGGAACGGAGGGGAGATCTCTCTCTCCCTCTCTCCCGCCCGCTCTCCCCTGCTCCCCGCTGCAACTCACCTGTCAGCTGCGGCGGCTCCCGAATCTTCAGGGACGAGCAGGGAGATACTCGTCTAAAGCCCATTACTCGAGCGAGTAGTGCCTTAGCGAGTATACTTGCTCATCCCTAATAAGAATGCATCCAATGAGTGAAATTAATTGACCAATGAGATGCCGTGGTTGAGTACTGTCCAATGAACTATGATATTTTTTGAAATTTAGAAACTATACTAAGAATAATGAGATGTAACCAATGAAGACAAGAATGTCTTAAATTGACCTATGAAATGTTGAATTGAAAACTAACCAATAACCTTGCAAAGTTAACTGTCCAATCACCAGTGACACACCCAATGTATTGAGGCTATAAATAAAGATGCCTGATGACCATCAGGTAGGAATTCTTTGATGAATCCATAACTGTGTGAGCTCTGTCATTTAATTCCTCCGTTATATGACGTATTGAAGTCTTGGTATGAGCAGCCCTACTGCACGGCCCACCTGGATTTCAATCACAGGGTACGCTCTGCTGTCCCTCAGCAGGCTATCACCATAACATGGGTCATATGACATCATTCACAAGGTTACACTCAGCTTTCCTTAAACGGCCATACATTTTTGCAGTAACACTGTCAATGGCCAAAATGCATGTGCAGAATTCCAAGAAAGAATGGGGATTTTCCCACTTGACAGGACGGAATCCAGTGTGGATCCATGCCAAACACTGCATCAGAAAGCCATGGATTTTGAAGTGGTTTCTAGACGCAGTATTCACATGGAAAATTCTGCTGTGAATTCCACCGTGTGAACATATCCTAAGAGTAATGATGCATACTAATGTCCAGGCCCAGGAGGCCGCTTTAAATATTCTGTGCTAATTAAGAACTAATAATATAAGAGCAAGTCAATGTGTCAGTGTGCCAAATCACGCCAAAAATGGTGATAGGAAAATATTGCTCATGAACTGTTAGGCCTCGTTAGCCTGCATCACCCAGAAGTTTATATTGTAGCAAGGGGGATTTTAAAAACCTGATCACATTCTGTCACTTTAAACCCTCCAGTTTTATCACACTGGCTTTCTAATAAAAAGTATGGAAGAATAGCCATCGGCCATAGCAGGAATTGAAGCCACGCGCCCCTGCTTGAGTGAGGACGGGAGCACATAGGAGGTGAAGCCTTCCCCTCTCCTACCTGAGTGAGGACGGCAGCACACAGGCTCTGCTAGAAGGCAGAATACAGTGCAGGGCAGCACTAACTTACTGGAGCACACTCTGCCAGAAAGGCAGATTACAGTGCAATAAAATCATAAAGCTGTTGTAACCAGCAAGAGTGAGTGATCAGCCCTCAGTGGGACAATGAAGCCACTGCTGAAAGTAGCACTGAACAACATGGTGCAATCAGCAGAGAACAGTGAAATGTTAACCCTGTAACACCCATCATTGTCAGACAGGGAGACTGATAGCTACTACCACCCCATACCAGAATAAACTCACAGACATTGAACATCTGCTGCCTACAAATAGAGGAAGAAAACTGCAGTAAACATATAAAAGTACATCACAAACCATAACGGAGCACCATATGAAACATTATTTATTGCGGAGTGCCCAGAAACCCGCTTCATCTGTACCACAACTACTGGTTCTTGAAAATATACCCAAAATGCCATCACTCCAAAGTCCTACTGAAGAATCACTGACGCAGGAAACACAAGCACATGACCCTAATATGCCAGCAGCACAACCAATAACGGACAAACTGCCCTCTATGGACTTCCATCAAATTGCTTCAAAAGAAGCTCAGTGCATAATGTCAGATATACAGAAAACTCTGGAACAGGCGATGCAAGCATCTCTCATGCATATCCACGCTGAGCTGACATTACACTCCAAGCGCATGGACAGGATAGAGTAATCCTTAAAAGAGCAGCAAAGCAAGGTGGAAACACTACAACAAACGATCCAGGAGCAGGCTAATACTATGCAGACCATGGCCAATAAAATTGATGACCTGAAAGCACATCACACAGAAATAATTTAGGATTAGTCGGACTGCCCGAAACCATCCGATAATCAGATTTATTCAAAATATGCAAGAAGGAGCTCCCAGAAGCATTGGACATTGAACATTACTGCAGGGTGGAATGGGTGCACAGAGTGGTACCGGAATTGCAAACGACTAGAGGCCCCCTGAAAGAAAAACCAATGCAACAAAGGCCACGGCAAATAATAATGCGACTGCTGGACTTCAGTGATAAAATGGCTCTCCTAAAAGCCTTTCGAAGTAGAGACCACCCGATCTACATCTGCTATTCGATGACTTCATGGCAGAAGTAGCAAAAAAAGACCTGCGTTCAGCAATATCTGCACCATACTGTACAAAAAAAAAGAAACCTTTTCAATTACAATACCCAGCGCTGCTCAATATATTCCAGGATGACGGCACCTACAAGATATTCCGATCACTTGCATCAGCAGAAGCAGCCTGGGGATATACCAACAAGCAACAAGATGGTGTACCTCCACAACGCCCTACAAACAGCGAATGGAGAGAGAACCACCCGAACAGTCAACCAAGCCCTGACGAATGCATCTTGCCCTTCTTCACAGCGGTCACGCAATCCACCTTGATAACCACACTTCACCCACCTGCCAGGCCTGAAGGAAGGAGTGAGTATGTGTACAACAATGCATACACAACCTACGCACCACACCGAGACTTGCTATATGCAAGAACTGACACCACAGACTAGGGGAAAAATTTTCTCAAGTTATATCATGCGTTGAGCGAATTTTACAATGTTAATGTAATTAGGATGTGACCATTTAAAAAACAGGCCGAGGTAATTGCGGCACTACATGCTAGAAAAAAGAAGTCCAATAACTAATACTAGGAGCATTGCTCTGAATATATTGTCTAGTTTCTTTTACTACCAGAATTGTACATGTGGCATAGTTAATTCTAGCTCCATTCTAAAGGGAGTCAAATCAACAGGTAGAGATTTATCTAGACTGCATTTCTATTTAAATAGTTTTGTTCTTGTTTTATTCTTGTTACTAAGTTATTGACCGAGAATTTCTGCTGGAATAAAACTCAGGTGTACACGCACCCCTATAGCGGCTCATAAAAAGCATTGTGCGGAAGTTCAGCATATCACCCTGATCCTTGCCCCACCCTTGCCCTTCCCCTTAACAAGTGGACCCGAAAGCCACTTGAAGCACTAAGCTTACAGGTATCATCAAAGCAATAATTTTCATAGAAACACACAAGCAATCAACAAATTACAAAAATGCACGTCATGTCCTAGAATGTCAAGGGACTAGGCTTCCCTCACAAATGAAACATGATATTACATTACCTTAAAAAATTACGCCCTGATATAGCCCTGTTGCAGGAAACACATCTACTGGAAAATGACTTCCACCGGTTGAGGAAAAACTGGGTGGGTATGGTGATGGGATCCCCAGCGATAAATAGGAAAGGAGGAGTTATTACATTGAACAACAAATCCTTTAAGGGTACGATAATTTCAGACAATGACCAGGAAGGTAGATGGTCTCATGTAATATTGGAACAAGAAGGAAGCAAATATAGCATCTATAGCACCAAATGGAGAAAACAAATCTTTTTTTAGAGGTTTGGAACATTTAGTTTATAATGATTCTTCCGAGCAAAACCTGATCTGTGGAGACATGAACACGGTGATGAATGTGCAGGAAGATTGCAAGGGTCCATCCACAACTACACGCAGTAGAGACAAAACATTAAAATAATTTACACTAAACACAGGCTTATGTGATGCATGGAGACACAATCATCGTGACAGTAGGGAGTATTCTTTCTACTCGCATGCTCATCAGTCGTGGCCCCGAATCAATTACATATTAGTACCACAACACATGATCAGCAAAATACAAGAGATGGAAATATTTGAAATGGTAATCTCAGACCATGTGCCAGTATCGATAACACTGCAAGACACATACCCAAAAGGCACAGACTTTATTTGGAGATTCCCATCCCACTTAACCCGGGATGAGAACTTCTCTGCAGCACTCCAAACATAGTGGCTAGATTATGTGACTAATAACGAAGAGCGTATAACAAATCCTACACTCTTCTTGGAAATAGCGAAAGCTGTATTACTAGGCAACTTAATTGGATATATGTCAAACCTGCACAAAAGAATTAATGCTCAGTATGACACAGCCAGTCTAGAGCTACACAATGCTTACACTGCCTACTTATAGTCACAAACACCACAAAACAAGGAAAAGTGATATATAGCCAAAGCGGACTTTGACTTGTGGCTAGACAGGAAACAGAGGACATGCAACAAGTATCTGCAGGCTGACTTATACAGACATGGCAATAAGGCAAGACTTTTGCTGGCGCATCTGGCAAAAGGCCAGTATGCCCCGACAAACATCTCCTCTTTAAAGGACGGGACAGGACATTTACAGAACCACCCAAGACAGATAAACACAATGCTGCAAAAATATTTCACGGAAATATACAAGGCCCCATCAGAAAACATATAGAAGAGGATAGAATATCTTAAAAATCTGCCCCTGCCCTCTCTTAGCCCAGAACAGCAGCAAACCTTAAATGAAAGCATAACAGCAGACGATATTAAGACAGCCATAACCTATCTGGCAAATGGCAAATCAGCAGGTCCAGACGGTTATACTGGAGAATTCTATAAACACCTAAAAAATAAAATATCACCCATTCTGGCAAGTTTTTACAATCACATAATACAAACAGGACAGCAACTTGATCAATCAAAAATAGCACACATGAAATTAATTCTAAAACCGAATAAAGACCCCCAACTATCTGAATCATATCGGCCAATATCACTTATAAACCAGGATATCAAAATACTATCCAAAATCATGGCAGACAGACTCAGTAACTATATGACATCACTGGTGGGACCGGCATAGGGTTCATAAAGGGTCGTTCAGCTGTCACTAGACCTAGCACAGTGTCATAATACGCAGCCCCGGACACAAAGCACAAAACACAAAACGCAACTCAATACTACTATCACTAGACGCAAAAAAAGCCTTCGATAGCGTGAATTGGACATGGCTAAACTTAGTGCTAAGCAAGGCAAACATTAAAGGCCCTATCAGAAAATACATTGACAGTCTATACCAGAACCCCAAAGTTAGAATCCATACGCCAGGCTTCATCTCAACACCCTTTGAGCTTCACAAGGGTACCAGGTAGGGCTGTTAATTATCACCCTTGCTGTTTGATTTAGCACTGGAACCACTTGTGCAAAATCTAAATGATTCTAGAACATATGAAGGCATACAAATTGACGACCAGTAGCTTAAAATGACCCTATTTGCAGACAAGATACTGTTATTTCTAGAAAAACCAGAACAACACTTAAAGATGCTGCTGAAAACCATAAACAATTTTGGAGACCTCTCCAGGTATCACATTAACCCTCTAAAGAGCGAAATACTGGAGCTAGGCTCCCTCTGCCCACCGGAGTTATGGACATCATTAGGCTGGTCAAACATTATAGTAAGACCATACATCACATACCTGGGTGTCAAAATAGCAAAAGCCCCAAGCTCTTTGTACACATTAAACTATATCCCATTATTTGATAAAATATAGAAAGAACTGGAGCGTTGGTTGCACCTCCCATTTTCCCTGCTGGGGCGATGTCATCTCATCAAAATGATGAGCTTTGGAAAACTTCTGTACCCAATACAGACAATCCCCTTGCTGCTAAAACATAAAGATATGAAACTTCTAAACTCAGCATTCACCTGTTTCTTATGGGTAGGCAAGAAAGCACGGATATCATTACAAAAAATGATGCTAGATAAAGAGGAAGGGGGAATGAGTTTCCCAAACGTACGTAGCTATAACATAGCGTGTCTCACAAGACATATAGTGGACTGGATAAAACAAACAGATGCATACTCCTGTAGGAAAATAGAATCAAACCTAGCAGCTCCTTGGAGTCTAGTTGGGTGCCTACACACGCCAATATTCAAATTACCAGGACACATTAAAAGATCGCAGCTGCTAAGAGATACCATAGTAACCTGGAAAGAGTTAAGGAAGGCGTTTAACCTACCTTTTCTAATATCAAAGCACATGCCACTGATAGGACACCCTGAATTTCATAGGGGACTAGATGATAAGATCTCCAGTGATTGGATTGAAAGTAGCCTGACAACAGCAGGGCAGTTCCTGCATGGGGAAGACTGGAGATGGCATACACAGAAGGAAATTTATGACAAATATAAGATACCCAGCGAATGATTCCGACAAACCAAACAAACACTTTCTTTCTGTGGAGAAAAACCAATAAATTTAACCAGAGAAGCCCCGGCAAATGATTTTGACGCATTGATTGCGCAGATACAGCAAACTCCTTCATTATCCGACATACAAAGAACAATTAGACACAAATTAAATAAAAAAGGTAAAAATAAGCTTTTCTCACCATGAAAAGGGATTAACAAAGACACGGAACTAGAAAGCAAAATACTGAAGGGCTGGAACATGATCCGTAAACATGTTCAAAGCGACGTATGGAGGAAACTTTTTTCAAGGTAATGCGCCATATATGGCTTCAACATACCTGCACCACTGCATAGACCTAATCAATTGGTCGAATGCCCAAAGTGTGGCACACGCACTTTGAACATGGCATATGGTCGTGCACATACGTAAACACGTTCTGGACTACCATAGCACAACATATTTTTAATAATTGGAAGATAAAAATATTGGCAGATATGCAATCCCTGCTGTTTAAGGCCTTAGTCACACGGGCGTTTTTTCACGCGATTTGCGCATCGCATGACGGATGCGCATGCGCAAATCGCGTGACCGGCGCCGAAAAATCGGCCCAAAAATCGCCCGAAAATCTGCTCCTAGCCGCGTTTCATTAGAAACGGGCCGGAGCTGTCCACCGCATTGCATTCAATGGAGCCGGCAATACAGCGGCTCCATTGAATGCAAGCGCTGCGGGCGTGCGCGGGGTTAATTGTCGGGAAGGGGTTAAATATATAACCCCTTACCTGCAATGCATCCTTAAATGTGAAAAAATAAAAAAAAAGGATGTACTCACCTGCTCCCGGCAGCTGGAGATCCCGGCGGTCGGCCTGCAGTGGGTGTGAAGGAGGTGTGACTCAGGCTTGCCCCTGATTGGCTCAGCGCTGAGCCAATCAGAAGCAAGTCTCAGTCACACCCATTCATGAATTCATGAATGGGTGTGACTGAGCTCAGCCTCTGATTGGCTCAGGCTGAGCCAATCAGGGGCAAGCCTGAGTCACACCTCCTTCACACCCACTGCAGGCCGACCGCCGGGATCTCCAGCTGCCGGGAGCAGGTGAGAACATCCTTTTTTTTTATTTTTTCACATTTAAGGATGCATTGCAGGTAAGGGGTTATATATTTAACCCCTTCCCGACAATTAACCCCGCGCACGCCGGCAGCCCATTGCTTTCAATGGAGCGGCTGTATTGCCGCTCCATTGAATTCAATGGGCAAACATCGTTCTTCTCTGCCACAGCTGTTCCAGCTGTGGCAGAGAAGAATGATTTGTCTTCTATATGTTCTCAATGGGGTCGGCGCTGCTGCCGCCGGCCCCGTTGAGCGCATATAGAGAAGAGAACAGGAATCGCAGATCGCAGATAGGTGCGATCTGCGATTTCTGTTCTCTAATTTATCGGACGAGCGCATAAAAAGCGCTCATGTGTCCGATACCATTGCAAAGCAATGGTTTTAAAAAGTCGCCGGACGCATGCGCATGCGCAAATCGCGGCAATAAACGCCCGTGTGACTAAGCCCTAATGCTGAACCACAACAGACAATGGACACACCAGACCAACAGAGATTGCCACCTTTCCTACATATTTTTCTCTTGGCAGCCAAATGGGCATTACTTAAACACTGGTTAGAGCAAACAATGCCAGATGTAATTGAGGTAGAAGCACAACTCATACATGTAATGACGCTAGAAAGAATAGAAGTGGAGCGCAAGAAGGAAAAAAGGACAGAACACCATTTAAAAAAATGGAAACATTTTCTGGTATCACATTTCTCAGATTCTGAGATTTTGGCTATAGTTGCTCCTTTTAAATACACAAAATGGTACCTATTAGAGGAATTGAAAGCAACATTAGGAAGACTAGCAGGGTGAGAGAGAAGCAATTGTTCCCAAAGAGAACTGACACATCTACAAGAAAATCGCAAAGATCTGACAAACCGCAACACGATGGAGGTAAATTGATATGAAAGATCATCATCATTATCTCCCCCCCAACCCATATTTTCCCCAATCAAGTATGCTTCCCCCCCAATAAAGGAGAAAAGGATCATCTAAATGTTAAAGGGATCTAATCTAACCTTCACTTAAGAAAACATTAGGAGTACAATTGTTTGGATAACAGGGACAAAATAGTTTCAGGAAGAAAAAAACTTAAAAAAAAAATATTATTAGTTATATGAATATGTACAGCACGAGTATGCTCCAACTACCATATATACTCGAGTATAAGCCGAGTTTTTCAGCACAAAAAAATGAGGCTTATACTCGAGTGAGGTAAAAAATAAAAAAAAAACCCTAAATACTCTGTGTCCCCGGCACGATGCTGTCGACAGTGCGGCAAGCTGCTTCAGTCTTCTCCCCGCTGTCATTTCCCTGGCTTGGTTTTGAAAACCCCGTGGTCAGCGCTGTGTGAGGAAGCGCTGTAATTGGATCGAACGCCGGCCAATCACATCCGGCGCTCAATAAGCCAATCACAGCCATTCAGTGATGTCATTCTTTTCATGTAGTGTAGCTAGGGTTTATGTTTGGGGTAGGGCTTATATTTCAAGCTCCCCCCCTGAAAATCAGGGTAGGGCTTATTATCGGGATAAATCTAACTTTTGGGGAAACACGGTAGCCTGTTATCCAGCACTTTCTGTATCTGGATGGGAGATGATGACGTCACAACGGTTAAGCTTTTCCAACTGGCTGTGCATCCTGCTGGTTGACAGTATTCAACTTCTCTTAGGGCTGCCACCCACTAGCGTTTTTTTCTCCACTGCACTGCGAGAGTAAGTGAAAACTCTCGCAGAGCAGTGCGAGAAAATCGCTGTGATATCGCTGCGACAGTCTTTTCAATGGGGCCAGCGGCAGCAGCGCTAGCCCCAATGAAAAGATATGGAGAATGCCGCGGACTTCTGCCACAGCTGTGACAGCTAAAGGAACCCTCTGTCACAGCTGTGACAGCTGTCACAGCTGTGGCAGAAGTCAGCGGCATGCTATCCCATTGCTTTCAATGGGACCGGCACTGCTGCTGATCCCATTGAAAGCAGTGGTTTCTGACAAGCCCTGCAGAATGATTATCGGAGAAGGGCTTGAAATATAAGCCCTTCCCCGATAATCATAAAAAAGTGGTTAAAAAAATAATAAAAAAGTTACTCACCTCTCCTGCTGTCAGCCGCATCCTCCGGCTGGCTCCCCGACACTGCTACTGAGCTCTTTCAGCAGACGGGGATTTAAAAATCCCCGCCTCCTGAAAGGGCTGTGCGGATTGGCTGAGGGCTCAGCCAATAGCAGCTACTGCTTAGCTATTGGCTGAGCACTCAGCCAATGGCAGATAGCTCTTAGCTATTCATTCATGAATAGCAATATCTTATATCTGGCATTGGCTGAGCGCTCAGCCAATAGCTAAGCAGTAGCTGCTATTGGCTGAGCCCTCAGCCAATCTGCACAGCCCTTTCAGTAGGCGGGGATTTTTAAATCCCCTTCTGCTGAAAGTGCTGGACAGCAGTGTCGGGGAGCCAGCCGGAGGACGCGGCTGACAGCAGGAGAGGTGAGTAACTTTTTAATTATTTTTTTAACCACTTTTTTATGATTATCAGGGAAGGGCTTATATTTCAAGCCCTTCTCCGATAATCATTCTGCAGGGCTTGTCAGAAACCACTGCTTTCAATGGGATCAGCAGCAGTGCCGATCCCATTGAAAGCAATGGGAAAGCATGCCGCGGACTTCTGCCACAGCTGTGACAGCTGCCACAGCTGTGACAGAGGATTCCTTCATCTCTGCGGTCCCCGCGGGGATGAAGGAAACTCCTGCCACAGCTGTGGCAGAAGTCCGCGGCATTCTCCATATCTTTTCACTGGGGCTAGCGCTGCTGTCGCTGGCCCCATTGAAAAGACTGGGGATGTCGCAGCGATATCCCAGCGATTTTGGGATATCTGCCTGCGTTTTTCTCGCACTGCGATGCGAGACTTTAACTTTAGAATCGCATCGCAGTGGAGAAAAAAAAACGCCAGTGGGTGGGAGCCCTTAATCAGACAGGAATGCACTCAGACTATTCAAGTTTGAATATGGTATAAACTCCAAGCCTAGGGAGCCGCTGAAAGTAAAATTATTATCTGCAGCACAAACCTGTAGATGTATCTGGTACTTAGTGATTCCTTAGGTACCTGTCCATGGCTAGCGATATTCTGGCACAGGGGATGAGCTGACAGGTCTCAGCAGTGATATATCTAATAGATATGCTCATCGTAGAGAATCGCGGCAATCGCAGCATGCCGTGATTTAAATCGCTATGATTCTCCGCTCATGGATGCCAGTATGGTGCTTTCCATAGTAACCCTATGGAATGCTTTACAGAGCGTGATCCGCAGGAAATGTATCGCCCGTGGATCATTCCCCGTGAATAAGCAGCCTAAGTCAATTTATCTATATCTTTTTGACTAGGAATTAGAGATGAGCGAGCACCAAAATGCTCGGGTGCTCGTTACTCGGGACGAAAATTTCGCAATGCTCGAGGGTTCGTTTCGAGCAATGAACCCCATTGAAGTCAATGGAAGACTCGAGCATTTTTGTATTTCGCCGATGCTCGCTAAGGTTTCCATTTGTGAAAATCTGGTCAATTCAAGAAAGTGATGGGAACGACACAGAAACGGATAGGGCAGGCGAGGGGCTACATGTTGGGCTGCATCTCAAGTTCCCAGGTCCCACTATTAAGCCACAATAGCGGCAAGAGTGGGCCCCCCCTCCCAACAATTTTTACTTCTGAAAAGCCCTCATTAGCAATGCATACCTTAGCTAAGCACCACACTACCTCCAACAAAGCACAATCACTGCCTGCATGACACTCCGCTGCCACTTCTCCTGGGTTACATGCTGCCCAACCCCCCCCCCCCCCCCGCACGACCCAGTGTCCACAGCGCACACCAAATTGTCCCAGCGCAGCCTTCAGCTGCCCTCATGCCACACCACCCTCATGTCTATTTAGAAGTGCGTCTGCCATGAGGAGGAACCGCAGGCACACACTGCAGAGGGTTGGCACGGCTAGGCAGCGACCCTCTTTAAAAGGGGCGGGGCGATAGCCCACAATGCTGTACAGAAGCAATGAGAAATATAATCCTGTGCCACCGCCATCAGGAGCTGCACACGTGGGCATAGCAATAGAGAACCTATGTGCCACACACTATTCATTCTGTTAAGGTGTCTGCATGCCCCAGTCAGACCGCGTTTTTTTATAAATAGTCACAGGCAGGTACAACTCCGCAATGGGAATTCCGTGTGCACCCACAGCATGGGTGGCTCCCTGGAACCCACCGGCTGTACATAAATGTATCCCATTGCAGTGCCCTGGACAGCAGAGCTAACGTCAGATTAAATGCAGGTGGGCTTCGGCCCACACTGCATGCCCCAACCTGACCGGGGTTTTTAATTCATAGACACAGGCAGGTACAACTCCCTATTGTGAAGTCCGTGTGGACCCACAGCATGGGTGGCTCCCTAGAACCCACCGGCGGCACATAAATATATCCCATTGCAGTGCCCAGCACAGCTGAGGTAATGTCAGGTTTAATGCAGGTGGGCTAAAAATTAATAGGATTACACTGTAGGCGAGGGTCACAAAAAATTGGTGTACCAACAGTACTAATGTACCTCAGAAAAATTGCCCATGCCCAACCAAGAGGGCAGGTGAAACCCATTAATCGCTTTGGTTAATGTGGCTTAATTTGTAACTAGGCCTGGAGGCAGCCCAGTTAAAATAAAAATTAGTTCAGGTGCAAGTTTCAACGCTTTAATGAGCATTGAAACGTATAAAAATTGTTTACAAAAATTATATGACTGAGCCTTGTGGGCCTAAGAAAAATTGCCCGTTCGGCATGATTACGTGAGGTTTCAGGAGGAGGAGCAGGAGGAGGAGGATGAATATAATACACAGATTGATGAAGCTAAAAGGTCCCCGTTTTTTATGGTGATAGAGAACGATTCTTCCATCCGAGGGTGTAGCCTACGTATTGTTTAGGTACCGCTGCTGTCCGCTGGTGGAGAAGAGAAGTCTGGGGAAATCCAGGCTTTGATCATCTTTATGAGTGTAAGCCTGTCGCACTGTTGTTTGACAGGCGGGTACGCTTATCCGTGATGATTCCCCCAGCCGCACTAAACACCCTCTCTGACAAGACGCTAGCCGCAGGACAAGCAAGCACCTCCAGGGCATACAGCGCGAGTTCAGGCCACGTGTCCAGCTTTGACACCCAGTAGTTGTAGGGGGCAGAGGCGTCACGGAGGATGGTCGTGCGATCGGCTACGTACTCCCTCACCATCCTTTTACAGTGCTCCCGCCGACTCAGCCTTGACTGGGGAGCGGTGACACAGTCTTGCTGGGGAGCCAGAAAGCTGTCAAAGGCCTTAGAGAGTGTTCCCCTGCCTGTGCTGTACATGCTGCCTGATCTCCGCGCCTCCCCTGCTACCTGGCCCTCGGAACTGCGCCTTCGGCCACTAGCGCTGTCGGATGGGAATTTTACCATCAACTTGTCCACCAGGGTCCTGTGGTATAGCATCACTCTTGAACCACTTTCCTCTTCGGGTATGAGAGTGGAAAGGTTCTCCTTATACCGTGGGTCGAGCAGTGTGTACACCCAGTAATCCGTAGTGGCCAGAATGCGTGTAACGCGAGGGTCACGAGAAAGGCATCCTAACATGAAGTCAGCCATGTGTGCCAGGGTACCAAGGATGACAGGCAAGCAGCATGGGTACCCTCAGCAGTGGGCCAAGCTGTCTCTTCCCCCTCCTCATCCTCCTCATGCTCCTTCTCCTCCTCCTCAACGCTCTCAGATATAGACATGAGGGTGCTCTGACTATCCAGCGACATACTGTCTTCCCCCGCCTCAGTTTCCAAGCGCAAAGCGTCTGCCTTTATGCTTTGCAGGGAACTTCTCAAGAGGCATAGCAGAGGAATGGTGACGCTAATGATTGCAGCATCGCCGCTCACCATCTGGGTAGACTCCTCAAAGTTTCCAAGGACCTGGCAGATGTCTGCCAACCAGGCCCACTCTTCTGTAAAGAATTGAGGAGGCTGACTCCCACTACGCCGCCCATGTTGGAGTTGGTATTCCACTATAGCTCTACGCTGCTCATAGAGCCTGGCCAACATGTGGAGCGTAGAGTTCCACCGTGTGGGCACGTCGCACAGCAGTCGGTGCACTGGCAGATGAAACCGATGTTGCAGGGTTCGCAGGGTGGCAGCATCCGTGTGGGACTTGCGGAAATGTGCGCAGAGCCGGCGCACCTTTCCGAGCAGGTCTGACAAGCGTGGGTAGCTTTTCAGAAAGCGCTGAACCACCAAATTAAAGACGTGGCCAGGCATGGCACGTGCGTGAGGCTGCCGAGCTGCAGAGCCGCCACCAGGTTACGGCCGTTGTCACACACGACCATGCCCGGTTGGAGGCTCAGCGGTCGGTCTGCTCTGTCAGACCCTGCAGTAGTTCGTGGGCCGTGTGCCTCTTCTCTCCTAAGCTGAGTAGTTTCAGCACGGCCTGCTGACGCTTGCCCACCGCTGTGCTGCCACGCCGCGCGACACCGACTGCTGGCAACGTGCTGCTGCTGACACATCTTGATTGCGAGACAGAGGTTGCATAGGAGGAGGAGGGTGGTTTAGTGGAGGAAGCATACACCGCCGCTGATACCAGCACCGAGCTGGGGCCCGCAATTCTGGGGGTGGGTAGGACGTGAGCAGTCCCAGGCTCTGACTCGGTCCCAGCCTCCACTAAATTCACCCAATGTGCCGTCAGGGAGATATAGTGGCCCTGCCCGCCTGTGCTTGTCCACGTGTCCGTTGTTAAGTGGACCTTGGCAGTAACCGTGTTGGTGAGGGCGCGTACAATGTTGCGGGAGACGTGGTCGTGCAGGGCTGGGACAGCACATCGGGAAAAGTAGTGGCGACTGGGAACCGAGTAGCGCAGGGCCGCCGCCGCCATCATGCTTTTGAAAGCCTCCATTTCCACAAGCCTATGTGGCAGCATCTCCAGGCTGATCAATTTGGCTATGTGCACGTTTAACGCTTGAGCGTGCGCGTGCGTGCAGGTGCGTGGCGGTGTACTTGCGCTTGCGCTCAAACACTTGCGCCAGCGACGGCTGGACGGTGCGCTGACAGACATTGGTGGATGGGGCCGAGGACAGCGGAGGTGAGGATGTGGATGCAGGCCAGGAGACGGTAGTGCCTGTGTCCTGAGAGGGGGGTTGGATCTCAGTGGCAGGTTGGGGCACAGGGAGAGAGGCAGTGGTGCGAACCGGAGGCGCTGAACGGCCTTCGTCCCACCTTGTGGGGTGCTTGGCCATCATATGTCTGCGCATGCTGGTGGTGGTGAGGCTGGTGGTGGTGGCTCCCCGGCTGATCTTGGCGCGACAAAGGTTGCACACCACTGTTCGTTGGTCGTCTGCACTCTCAGTGAAAAAGTGCCAGACCTTTGAGCACCTCGGCCTCTGCAGGGTGGCATGGCGCGAGTAGGCGCTTTGGGAAACAGTTGGTGGATTATTCGGTCTGGCCCTGCCTCTACCCCTGGCCACCGCACTGCCTCTTCCAACCTGCCCTGCTGCTGCACTTGCCTCCCCCTCTGAAGACCTGTCCTCAGTAGGCTTAGCAAACCAGGTGGGGTCAGTCACCTCATCGTCCAGCTGCTCCGAATCCTCTGTGCGCTCCTCCCTCGGACTTACTTCCCTTACTACTACCTCACTGATAGACAACTGTGTCTCATCGTCATCGTCCACCTCACCCACTGAAAGGTCTTGAGACAGTTGCTGGAAGTCCCCAGCCTCATCCCCCGGACCCCGGGAACTTTCCAAAGGTTGGGCATCGGTCACGGCAAACTCCTCTGGTGGGAGAGGAACCATTGCTGCCCATTCTGGGCAGGGGCCCGAGAACGGTTCCTGGGAGTCTGCCTGCTCCTCAGAATGTGTCATTGTAATGGAGTGAGGAGGCTAGGAGGAAGGAGGAGCAGCAGCCAGAGGATTCAGAGTTGCAGCAGTGGACGGCGTAGAACTCTGGGTGGTCAATAGATTGCTGGATGCCCTTTCTGCCATCCATGACAGGACCTGCTCACACTGCTCATTTTCTAATAAAGGTCTACCGCGTGGACCCATTAATTGTGAGATTAATCTGGGGACGCCAGAAACGTGCCTCTCTCATAATCCCGCAGCAGTCGGCTGCGAAACACCTGGATCAGGAGCTCGGCCTGTGCCCACACCCTGACTTGGGCCTCCGCGTCCTCGCCCGCGTCCACGTCCTCTAGGCCTACCCCTACCCCTCAGCATGGTGTATTACGAGTAGAGCAGAAACAGAACGCTGTAATAAAATGTGCCGCTTATTGGCCTGTGGTTGGAGGCTGACTTCGCTTACGGAACGCGCAGCAGAGCCAGGAAAGAATTTTGCGCACGCCTGTAGTGAGACGTAGGTGCGTATGACTGAGATAGTGGAATTCACAGCGCAGAAGCAGTCAAGTGGCCAGACGCTACTAGTAGGCCTTAAGTATTTTGATTCTATTTTTTGAACGGCAGAGCTGAGACAGTAGACAGATACTGTAGGCAGCGTATATATCTATACTGTTTCAATGTGGACAGGATGACGACGGTGATGTAACGGGCACCGCAGAGCCAGGAAACACTTTTGCGCACGCCTGCAGTGAGACGTAGGTGCGTATGACTGAGATAGTGGAATTCACAGCGCAGAAGCAGTCAAGTGGCCAGATGCCACTAGTAGGCCTTAAGTATTCTGCTTCTATTTTTTGAACGGCAGAGCTGAGACAGTAGACAGATACTGTAGGCAGTGTATATATGTATACTGTTTCAATGTGGACAGGATGACGACGGTGATGTAACGGGCACCGCAGAGCCAGGAAACACTTTTGCGCAAGCCTGCTGTAACGCTCAGCTGCGTATTAATTAGGACTACTACCCCCAGCAGACACGCAGTACACTGAGGACGGTCACAGGCAGCCCAAATATAGTTTTTTTCCCAACATTTGTTTGAAAAAGCCCACTGCCTATATAGACAGTATATCTCTTTCACCTTTTTCACTGTCCCTGCCTCACCAGTACTGGCCCTATACTATGTACAATGACTGCAGGATGCAATGCTCTGCACGGCCGATATACAAAAAAAAAAAAAAGTGCAACACTGCTAAAAGCAGCCTCAACAGTACTGCACACGGTCAGATGTGGCCCTAAGAAGGACCAATGGGGTTCTTGAAGCCTAAAATCACTCCTAACACTCTCCCTATAGCAGCTCCGGCACCAGCAGCACTTTCCCTGATCTCTGTCAGAACGCATCTGTGGCGAGCCGCGGGAGGGGCCGATTTATATACTCGGGTGACACCTGATCTCCCCAGCCACTCACTGCAGGGGGGTGGTATAGGACTTGAACGTCGCAGGGGGAGTTGTAATGCCTTCCCTGTCTTTCTATTGGCCAGAAAAGCGCGCTAACGTCTCAGAGATGAAGGTGAAAGTAACTCGAACACCACATGGTGCTCGTCTCGAGTAACGAGCATCTTGAACACGCTAATACTCGAACGAGTATCAAGCTCGGACGAGTACATTCGCTCATCTCTACTAGGAATCTTTTGGGTGCAATTTTTCTGGATATTTTTTCAGCATTATTGGATTCCTGAGGAATTAGGAGCATCCTAAGAAAATGCGTCGAGCCTAATATTATTTTTTCATTGAGCCTATATATATATTAAGCCACTTTGAAAATTATTTTTAGTTTATCTAGAATATTTCTATAGATTAACTATTTTATCTATTTAGCTGCAACTACCATATTTGTAGCTTTGTAGATTCAGTGAACCGTGCTCCCCCCCCCTCCCCCCCCCCCAAAAAAAAAATCTTTACAGCTTTGAGGGAAAGAACTGGCTACAAGTTGGTATATGCACCGAGCCAAAATGTGTTTTTTTTTCTGGATGCAGATGCCTACTTTGAGCCGGCCCATTTCCATTAGTTGGTTGTCACTTCTCTGTATTGAGTGTGAGTGCCTTATTAGAGGTTGGCTAGGTATTTGCTGTAAAATTGATTGACTAGACCGGGTGTCCTCAGTTCTATATGTGTGTCATTGTTAGGTAGCCCTTATTTCAAATTTACTAATGAAATTGTTTTTTAGGGAGTTGTTCTATTCTGTTATACACATTTTTGTTATCTAAAGATCATCCAAGTATCATTCTAGAATATCTAATAGTCTGGCACCCGTTGGGATCCACTGATGGCAGATTTAAGGTTATTTTAGGCCAAACTCATACGAACCGGTCGGATTCCGCTTGCAGATATCCGCAACGGAAGACCCGTGAGTGAATGCGAAAACAAATTGCGAATGTTTGCATATGTATGCTATTTTCTACATGCGAGAAAGTTATGGCAGGGCCTATTTTCCACTTTTTTTTCCCCCAAACTCACGTGCACTAGGGTGGATTTTGATTAGTCACAAGAACCCCCCCCCCGACTCATGCGCTTATATTCTCCATAGAGGTGAGCGTATTAGCGCACGTGCCCAAGTGTTTTTGCAGTGAAAGCTAAATACACTGATGTATATGAGGACTTTTGCTTGTGTCACACGTACATATTTGTGCAGCGTAGATAGAACAGGTCTGTTTTTTTTTTGCCAGTGCGACAAATATGCACACAAAATTGGGAAGTGAGAATTAACCTATTGACATCAATGGATTCTATTCTCTGCGTAAATATGCCCGTGTGAAGCTGCTCTAGGGCCTGTGTCACATGGGCATATTTGCCCATGAAAAATTTGAACGCACAGTACGCAATGAATGGAACCCAAGCACGAAAACATCGCATATTGAACTAATTACACTTAAAGGGGTTGTCGCGCGCCGAAACGGGTTTTTTTTTTCAACTTCCCCCCCGTTCGGCGCGAGACAACCCCGATGCAGGGACCTAAAGAAAAATCCGCACAGCGCTTACCTGAATCCCCGCGTTCCGGTGACTTCTTACTTACCGGCTGAAGATGGCCGCCGGGATCTTCTCCCTCGGTGGACCGCAGGGCTTCTGTGCGGTCCATTGCCGATTCCAGCCTCCTGATTGGCTGGAATCGGCACGTGACGGGGCGGAGCTACACGGAGCCGGCATTCTGCACGAGCGGCCCCATTGAGAAAAGAAGAAGACCCGGACTGCGCAAGAGCGTCTAATTTGGCCATTAGACGCCGAAAATTAGGCGGGCTCCATGGAAACGAGGACGCTAGCAACGGAGCAGGTAAGTGAAAAACTTCTTATAACTTCTGTATGGCTCATAATTAATGCACAATGTACATTACAAAGTGCATTAATATGGCCATACAGAAGTGTATAGACCCACTTGCTGCCGCGGGACAACCCCTTTAATTGCCCATTGCAATCCATGCGCGCAATGATGCACAGCTTGCGTGCGTAAAAAATACAGTAAAATATGCATAGGCATGAGCAGAAATGCAACACCAATCGCACAAATACACGGCACAACTTAGTGCCTGAATGCGCTTACAACTGTGTAACAGCGACCTTAAGGCAGAATCACACAAGCGTAATTACAACGTGCATTACGTGTTCGCTGGACATACTGTTATATGTGGTGAATTAAATCAGTGGAAGTACATTGATTTTCATTGACCCACTCACACTAACGTTTTTTATTGAGTAGAATATGCTTGTAAAGAAGAACGCATCATGTTCTATTTTAACGCATATTACACATGATTGAGCCCTATTATTCTCTATGGGCTCCTAATAAACTCTATACATATGCAATCACATTGTGTATGTGCAGTGTTTATACGCAATATCGCTAAGTGACACAGCGGGAAATTTAAAAAACAAAGAAACCAGTCAGACTGCAGAATTGCAGCCCTACACAGCGGTAAAACGCCCTTAGGCTGCATTCACACAAATGTATATCGGCTCGGTTTTCACGCCGAGCCGATATACGTCCTCCTCATCTGCAGGGGGGGGAGCCTGGAAGAGCCAGAAGCAGGAACGGAGGCTCCCGCCCCCTCTCTGCCTCCTCTCCACCCCTCTGCACTATTTTCAATGAGAGGAGGCGGAACGCGGGCGGGGCTAAGGTCCGCAAATTAGCCCCGCCCCCGCCCGCCTCTCTTCATTGCAAATAGTGCAGAGGGGTGGAGAGGAGGCAGAGAGGGGGCGGGAGCTCAGTTCCTGCTCCTGGGCTCTTCCAGCCTCCCCCCCCCCTGCACATGAGGACAACGTATATCGGTTCGGCGTGAAAACCGAGCCGATATACGTTCGTGTGAATGCACCCTAAGTCTCAGAAAAAAGTAGTAGTATATTGTAGGGCTTAAACACATGGTTGCATTTTTGTCCCATTTTGCATCCGTGAAAATTGATTTCAATGGTTTTGTTTTCACTAATGGGATTCTTGTGCGTTAATACTACATGCAAGAAAGATAGGGGAGGAGCTACCTTCCAGCTTTTTTTTAACTTGCTAAGAGTTTTTTAAACTTAACTAAGAGTTTGAATACTCAAAAACAAAAGATCACTGGTTCATGTTCTAATATGCTCCATAGCAGCGAGTGTATTAGTGCATGCGCACATCTGTTGAAGCCCTTATGGTGCTTTAACGGAACAAAATAAAACCATTGATTTAAATGGATTGCGAGTTCACCTATTGCTTTCAATGGGGCCACCAGCCGCATTGAAAACAATGGGCGAGAAAAGAATGAAATCCAACTATCCATCACAGTTATGGAAAACCTGTACTTATTGCCTCCACCTTCAATAAAGCAGGCCGGTGTATAGAAAGTATTTGGCTCAGATTGCAACATAATATTGAAATATTATAAGACATTTATCTACATAGTGTGATCTTACCTTTGTCCGATGTAGTTTGAGCAAAACAGCATAAAGTAAGTGATACCAGTCCAATAATGAGGCCCAGGCTAGGCATCTCGATACACTTTTTGGTAGTTGATCACTTTCCTTAGATTGCCAATAAAATACAAGATTCCTGGCTAATTCTGCCCTTTAATACCTTTCAGAAGTTCTCTTTTTCTATTGATTGTGCAATCTTAGCTATGGAAAATTATCTTTCCCTTTCTTTGTCTGCTGAGTGTTCCTGTTTTTCTTCATCAAAGCTTTGGGGAATTTCATTTTGTGGGATAGACATCTGTGAGAAGACAAGTAAGGCTTTGTAGGTGTGGTTATTTGGAGTGTACTGTTTTTAGTTCAAGCTGTACTCATGTAAAACTTTACTAGCAATTCTGAGGTTATAAACAAGTTCTTCCCGTGCTGAACCACAGACGTCAGCATTATCGGTAAACATTTCTGAGAAATAAGCAGATAGAATAGTAAATTGGACATTTCTTTCTACTTTTGAATACGCTGTCCCAAATTTTGCACCAAAATCTGCATGGCTAGTTGTAGATTTTGTTGCGGAACTGCTGGCAGAATTCTGCTACTTTCAATTCCGCATCAAAAGCCTCGTGTTAGAAATGCAGATATATGTGATGAATATTCAACAGGAGGGCATATTCGGCAACGCTGTTGCAGAATGTTTCATCTTGTGAAAAAAGTCCCTTCCTGTGCTGGGCATCTTTTCGAATCGCTACACTGTCTCAGAGTCAGCATAAACCTCATATCTCAGGTAATAATCCTTATGCATTTTAGGATTATTCACACTTTTAAACCTGTGACTTTTGACTGCAAGTGCAATGAGTTTTGCGAGAAAAATGCATCCCATTGTTGAACTTGCAGAGTCTGGAAAAGTTAGAGTGTGAGCTGTGTCCAAGTCCAGAGGAGCTGCCATGCCACACAACCAGCCTAAGGAGTGGTGAGATGACTCCAGGGTTTCGTAAGGGGTGCTGGTAAGACTTAAAAAGTGTGACAAAGTTGCAAGCATCATGAAGGTAGTGTGAGCTGCAAGTGCTTATACTGAAAACGACACCAAGATACAAGGGGTTCATAACCCAAAGTCACGTGAACTGCATGAGATATTTTCTTTGCAGGTTGGTGTGGTGAAAACTGCTCTGTACACTGGGGTCTAAGAGAGACGTGTCTAGAGAGTGCACTGACAAAAATGATTGAAATGTTTTCTGCTGAATCTGACAATGTATCATTATGTGATAAAATGTCTTATTCTGTGCATGAAATGTCATTGATATGTGAAAGTATTGCACAGTTTACACCAAGTTGTTTTCCTTGGTGATACAAAAAGCTCAGTAATAGCCTATGTTGGGATTGGCCCAAATGTGTCCCTTGTGGTAGCACATAGAAATGATGAAGGTATTTCTTGTAGTCCAGGAACTAAAAGCAAACTAGAGAGGGCTATGAATTGTGTAGTTTCCTGTGAAACTGAGGTAGTTGTTAGTAACAACCCACTGTCCCCTGGGACTACAGATAGTAAAATTGCAAAGGGAAAGAAAAAAAAAAGAAGAAAAAAAAAAAAGACTGCTTTGCTGATGATAGTAAATGTAGTAAGTACAAACCCTGGGCTCCAAGATGAGAAAGAAAGCAAACAGTTTGCTCAAAGTGTAAGAGATTCCTGTACAGATGCAAGCTTGTGCAGATATTTTTTTGACGGCCAGGATGCTTGCAGAAGAAGCATGTCAAGTGGCAAATAAAAGATATGATGCACAGTTGTAAAAGGAAGCCCCAGCTTGTGTCTAATTGGAGGAGAGGCCAAGAGACAAAGGCTACTGGCAGAAGAAGAAATGGGAAGGATCATAAATGAAAAGCTGGCTGCCATCAGTGAAGTTGCATGGTTGAAAACAAAAAGCAAAAAGGAAGCCAATTGTATATTATATTTGGAAGCGTAAGCTGTTCAGTGTGAAGAAGACTTCGGAAAATTGAAAAATGAGAAAAAGAAGGTTGAGGGATATCTTTCAAAGGGCCATAAAAACACACAGGATCTCAAAATGCAAATGAGAGCCTGAGAGTTAGAGATAACACATTGCAAGTTAAAGGGAGATTCTATAGATTTGTGTAATCAAATTGCAGAGTTGCAAGGACAAATGGCAGAATTGAAAATGCGGTTAACCAAGAAGATAGGAGAATCGCATACTACTCCGGCAAGAGTAGAGGAAGTGTCTGCACACCAGACTATCATTCTTAAGAAAAATGGTGAACTGGAGTCTTGCATAAGTGAACTCAAGGAAAACTTGGAATTGGAGAAAGCTGCCTGCAGCCAGGCAGAAAAGCAAACAAGGGTCTTGGAAGATGTATTAGATTTCAAAGAAGCCAGGAAGCACTCCATGAGCAAGTGGTGACCCAGCTACAGTTAAACTTAGATAAGGAAGCTGAAGTATATGAAACCCAAATCCAGGAACTGACTGAAGCAAACTGAAAAGGTGAAAGAAACCTTGAAAAAGGCCAAACATGCTTTGGAAAGTGAGTGTACTGTGTTGACCAATAATTGGAGCCCAGGAGTAATAGCCAAGGCGGACTGGAGAGTAGTTGGGAGGAAGCCGAGTCGTTAGCATGTGGTCATGATTGCAGTACAGAGGATGAGACAGGAATCGCAGTCAGGTGGAAGCTAAGACTTTAGCAGGTGGTTACAGTTGTAGTAGCAGAGGAGCTGGTAGAAGTGGGACTTGATTACAGGCTGAGAAATCAATAATTACACAGAAGGAATGGCAGAGCTAGGCTTATAAAGGAAGTGCAATCAAGAACAAAGACAGGGTCAGGACCAGGAGGCAGGATTTAGGTAACTGGGAAATGTAGAACAAGGCTAGGTTTGAGCAATGGATCTGTCCAAGTCCTGATAGCCTAGCAGAGAGCTCTCTCGACTGGAATGCAAGAGGCTGTGGATTCGAGCCACTGCAAGTGGAAATGAAATCTCAGAAACTGGTGCAAGAAGAGACATGCTAAAGGCTTGTCGTTAGTGTACACCTGAAGAGAATGGAAGATAAGAGAAATGTGTTCCTTAGAGGAAACAAAGAAAAACCTGTCAAAGCAGATTTCAATACTTCAAATATGACAAAGAAAATGGAAGCAAATACTGCTTGTTTGGTTTCTGTCAAAGAGCAAAGGATAGAAATCCTAGAAGGAATTGGAAGGAAAGGGAGTGTATGACCAGCAACTGCCATTGCAGGAGGCTGTTGAAGTGCCAGTCAGAGATGCTACTAGAACAACAAATCACACAAAGAAAAGTTATAGGAGCTTGAAGAATGGTTCAGTAGAGACACTGAGTAACAGATGGAGAAGGATCTAAATCTTATGGATGTACTTGCATAGAGAGAGAAAAGGAAGGAGAAGACTTCAATGTGCAAACTGATTCATTCCATGGTGGAGAAAGAGAAACCTGATGAGGGGAATAGAGACTTAAAAAAAATGGGGGCTGAAGAGTCTAAAGCTGTTAAAGTACAAGAGATCAACAAGAAGGCTGAAGGTGAGGCTGATAAAGCCACTGAATAAATAGGGTTGAAATAGTGAAAAGGCCAATGGTCTTTATCAAAGGGGAGAATATATGATAGTTTAGTTAGCAGAATAACTAGCAAAGGGCTCCAGAGTGGTCATTCTGCTAGATTGATGAGAGAGAACACCAGTGTGGGTGTGGCAGGAAGGGAAAAGAAGCATTTTAAGAGAACCTATATGTAACAATCTAGTTCAGGGTTGGAGTCTCTTATAGTAACCAGTGTGGATCCGTAGCATTGTCAGGGTCAGTACACAGGTAGGTATCAGTTTGCTGTACAGAGGGACAGGGGGTAGCGTAGTCAGGGAAGGTTGGTACACAGGTAGATATCTCAAGTAGCAGTATGTAGAAGTGGCACATGGAAATGCTTGACTACTGGCTGGGAGCACAAAAATCTTGCAAGGGATGGAGTTGCCAGGTTATATAGGGTGGGTAATCACAAGACAGGGTAACTCCTAACAGGAACTGGGTTAGCAGGAGCAAGGAATGGAAACAGGTTGAGCAGGGGAGCTGTTCAACAGGCTGATAGCTCACTGGGGAGAGCCATCGTCTGGAGCACAAGAGGTCCCAGGTGTGAGTCCTACAGAGCTACAGAAGGTTCAAGCTTTAATGCGTGAACAGATCGCTGGGACAATTGGCTTTAGAGGAACCCATCAAAGAGCATGTGGAAAGCTTTTGTAAACCGGTTATCTATGAAGATGATATGGCTCTAGCTTTTTGTGATGTAGAGATGCTGGAAATTTAAGACCTTTAAGACAGCATAGCTGTGACCAAAGTTGAAGAGGGTCCAGATGGTCAAGATTGCATGGACATGGAGGCAATTCATGCAAAAAACGTCAATAGAGATGAAGATATACTTTCTAGTGAAGCTACTGAGCATTTAGGAACTATGCCTAGGAACTAAATTGTGCAATATGAATAGTATTTAACCAGCTGTGACTTCGAGTTTGAAGGTGTGGCAACTACAGATTTTGAAGAAGTATCTCCAGAAGGAGCCATTGAAGACATTAGCATGAGCTTTAGGCCTCCTTCACACGGGCGACATGGCATCGCCGCGAGAAAATCGCAATGATATCGCATCGCTGTGTCTTCTCGCAGCAATACTGCGATTTTGTAGCGCTACAAAGTCGCATGTGACACTGCAAAGTTGCGCGACTTTGTAGCATCACATGTGAGGATTTTTTGGGGGGCTTAAAATATAAGCCCTACCCCGAAAATAAGTTGTAACTTAAGGGAAAAAAAAGTATACATCACCTCTCCCACGCTGTCCGGGGTGCCGCCGCAGCTTCTACCTGGGTCCTAGCACTGATCCTCTTCTTCATTTACTGGCCGAGGATTGAAAAATTCCTGGCTGCTGGAAGTGCTGACTGTGATTAGCTGCCGCTTAGCCAATCACAGCCAGTGCTCGAAGAATGGCTGTGATTGATTCAATCACTGCCATTCATCGAGCACTTGCTGTGAGTGGCTAAGTGTCAGCCAATCACAGCCAGCGCTTCTAGGAGGCAGGGATTTTTGAATCCCCAGACAGAAAAGAATAAGAAGATCAGTGCCAGGGACCTGGGGAGAAGATGCGGCCGGGCTGACAGCGCGTCTAAGGTGATGTATGTGTATTTTTCTTTTTCCTGCAGTTAGGGCTTAGATTATAGCTTTGACAGTAGGATTTCCTACTGTCAAAGTTGCATCACATCGCACGAAAACCGCATTTTAATGCGATACGATGCAACGGAGAGGAAGGCTCCATAGGGAAACATGGGCTACAAAACCTCACAAGTCGCTGGCATATCGCTGGACCTGTAAGGTTTTTGTGTGGTTTTGTAGTATGCTACAAAACATTGCATATGTGAAGGGACCCATAGAAAAAGCATGGACTTCTCATACATGCGATATGTAGCACTGTAGCAATGCTACAAAATCGCGCAACTTTGTCGCCTGTGTGAAGTAGGCCTTAAAGAGTTGAGAGCCACAATTGATGTGAATCCAATTGATTGGCTTATATTAAGATATTGTACCTAGTGCAGGTGAAGGGGCAGTAGTTGGTGAAAACATAAAACTCAAAGACATTATTGACCCTTAAGATGTAGTAAGCGAATAAAGGGTCAACCAGACACAAGGAGATCCCCAAGTATGGTGCTTCAACCCTCAAAGGGTTGAAATAGTGAAAAGGCCAATGGTCTTTATTAGAGATGAGCGAACACCAAAATGCTCGGGTGTTCGTTATTCGAAACGAACTTCCCGCGATGTTCGAGGGTTCGTTTCGAATAACGAACCCCATTGAAGTCAATGGGCGACCGGAGCATTTTTGTATTTCGCCGATGCTCGCTAAGGTTTTCATGTGTGAAAATCTGGGCAATTCAAGAAAGTGATGGGAACGACACAGCAACGGATAGGGCAGGCGAGGGGCTACATGTTGGGCTGCATCTCAAGTTCACAGGTCCCACTATTAAGCCACAATACCGGCAAGAGTGGGCCCCCCCCCCCTCCCAACAACTTTTACTTCTGAAAAGCCCTCATTAGCATGGCATACCTTTGCTAAGCACCACACTACCTCCAACAAAGCACAATCACTGCCTGCATGACACTCCACTGACACTTCTCCTGGGTTACATGCTGCCCAACCGCCCCCCCTCCCCCCCACAGCGCACACCAAAGTGTCCCTGCGCAGCCTTCAGCTGCCCTCATGCCACACCACGCTCATGTCTATTTAGAATTGCGTCTGCCATGACGAGGGACCGCAGGCACACACTGCAGAGGTTGGCACGGCTAGGCAGCGACCCTCTTTAAAAGTGGCGGGGCGATAGCGCACAATGCTGTACAGAAGAAATGAGAAATAGAATCCTGTGCCACCGCCATCAGGAGCTGCACACGTGGGCATAGCAATGGGGAACCTATGTGCCACACACTATTCATTCTGTCAAGGTGTCTGCATGCCCCAGTCAGACCGCGGTTTTTAATTCATAGACACAGGCAGGTACAACTCCCTATTGTGAAGTCCCTGTGGACCCACAGCATGGGTGGCTCCCTGGAACCCACCGGCGGTACACAGAAATATCCCATTGCATTGCCCAACACAGCTGAGGTAGTAATGTCGTGCTTAATGCAGGTGGGCTTCGGCCCACACTGCATGCCCCAGTCTGACTGGGGTCCTTTTCAAGTGTACAGATGTAGTAAAAACTCCGTGTGCACCTACAGCATGGGTGGGTGCCAGGAAGCCACCGGCGGTACATAGAAATATCCCATTGCATTGCCCAACACAGCTGAGGTAACGTCAGCTGTAATGCAGGTGGGCTAAAAATTCATTTGATTACACTGTAGGCGAGGGCCCACAAAAATTCCAAGGCTTTTAAGCGCATTGAAACTTTTAAAAATTGTTCAGAAAAATTATTTGAGTGAGCCTTGTGGCCCTAAGAAAAATTGCCCGTTCAGCGTGATTACCTGAGGTTTCAGGAGGAGGAGCAGGAGGAGGAGGAGGAATATTAGACACAGATTGATGAAGCATAAATGTCCCCGTTTTGGATGGTGAGAGAGAACGTAGCTTCCATCCGCGGGTGCAGCCTACGTATTGCTTACGTATCGCTTCTGTCCGCTGGTGGAGAAGAGAAGTCTGGGGAAATCCAGGCTTTGTTCATCTTGATGAGTGTTAGCCTGTCGGCACTGTCGGTTGACAAGCGGCTACGCTTATCTGTGATGATTCCCCCAGCCGCACTAAACACCCTCTCCGACAAGACGCTAGCCGCAGGACAAGCAAGCACCTCCAGGGCATACAGCGCTAATTCAGGCCACGTGTCCAGCTTCGACACCCAGTAGTTGTAGGTGGCAGAGGCGTCACGGAGGACGGTCGTGCGATCGGCTACGTACTCCCTCACCATCCTTTTACATTGCTCCCGCCGACTCAGCCTTGACTGGGGAGCGGTGACACAGTCTTGGTGGGGAGCCATAAAGCTGTCCAGGCCCTTAAAGACTGTTGCACTGCCTGGGATGTACATGCTGCTCGATCTCCGCACCTCCCCTGCTACCTTGCCCTCGGTACTGCGCCTTCTGCCACTAGCGCTGTCGGCTGGGAATTTTACCATCAGCTTGTCCGCAAGGGTTCTGTGGTATAGCAACACTCTCAAACCCCTTTCCTCTTCGGGAATGAGAGTGGGCAGGTTCTCCTTATAGCGTGGGTCGAGCAGTGTGTACACCCAGTAATCCGTTGTGGCCAGAATGCGTGCAACGCGAGGGTCACGAGAAAGGCATCCTAACATGAAGTCAGCCATGTGTGCCAGGGTACCTGTACGCAACACATGGCTGTCTTCACTAGGAAGATCACTTTCAGGATCCTCCTCCTCCTCCTCCTCAGGCCATACACGCTGAAAGGATGACAGGCAATCAGCCGGTGTACCGTCAGCAGCGGGCCAAGCTGTCTCTTCCCCCTCCTCCTCATCCTCCTCATGCTCCTCCTCCTCCTCCTCTACGCGCTGAGAAATAGACAGGAGGGTGCTCTGACTATCCAGCGACATACTGTCTTCCACCGCCCCCGTTTCCGAGCGCAAAGCAGCTGCCTTTATGCTTTGCAGGGAATTTCTCAAGATGCATAGCAGAGGAATGGTGACGCTAATGATTGCAGCATCGCCGCTCACCACCTGGGTAGACTCCTCAAAATTACCAAGGACATGGCAGATGTCTGCCAACCAGGCCCACTCTTCTGAAAAGAATTGAGGAGGCTGACTCCCACTGCGCCGCCCATGTTGGAGTTGGAATTCGACTATAGCTCTACGCTGTTCATAGAGCCTGGCCAACATGTGGAGCGTAGAGTTCCACCGTGTGGGCACGTCGCACAGCAGTCGGTGCACTGGCAGCTTAAAGTGATGTTGCAGGGTGCGCAGGGTGGCAGCGTCCGTGTGGGACTTGCGGAAATGTGCGCAGAGCCGGCGCGCCTTTACGAGCAGGTCTGACAAGCGTGGGTAGCTTTTCAGAAAGCGCTGAACCACCAAATTAAAGACATGGGCCAGGCATGGCACGTGCGTGAGGCTGCCGAGCTGCAGAGCCGCCACCAGGTTACGGCCGTTGTCACACACGACCATGCCTGGTTGGAGGCTCAGCGGCGCAAGCCAGCGGTCGGTCTGCTGTGTCAGACCCTGCAGCAGTTCGTGGGCCGTGTGCCTCTTATCTCCTAAGCTGAGTAGTTTCAGCACGGCCTGCTGATGCTTGCCCACCGCTGTGCTGCCACACCGCGCGACACCGACTGCTGGCGACAAGCTGCTGCTAACACATCTTGATTGCGAGACAGAGGTTGCGGAGGAGGAGGAGGAGGAGGGTGCTTTAGTGGAGGAAGCATACACCTCCGCAGATACCACCACCGAGCTGGGGCCCGCAATTCTGGGGGTGGGTAGGACGTGAGCGGTCCCGGGCTCTGACTCTGTCCCAGCCTCCACTAAATTCACCCAATGTGCCGTCAGGGAGATGTAGTGGCCCTGCCGCCTGTGCTTGTCCACGTGTCCGTTGTTAAGTGGACCGTGGCAGTAACCGCGTTGGTGAGGGCGCGTACAATGTTGCAGGGCTGGGACGGCACATCGGGAAAAGTAGTGGCGACTGGGAACTGAGTAGCGCAGGGCCGCCGCCTCCATGATACTTTTGAAGGACTCCGTTTCCACAACCCTATACGGCAGCATCTCAAGGCTGATGAATTTTGCTATGCGGACGGTTAACGTTTGAGCGTGCGGGTGCGTGGCGGCGTACTTGCGCTTGCGCTCCAACAGTTGCGCAAGCGACGGCTGGACGGTGCGCTGAACTACACTGGTGGATGGGGCCGAGGACAGCGGAGGTGAGGGTGTGGGTGCAGGCCAGGAGACGGTAGTGCCTGTGTCCTGAGAGGGGGGTTGCATCTCAGTGGCAGGTTGGGGCACAGGGGGAGAGGCAGGGTTGCAAACCGGAGGCGGTGAACGGCCTTCGTCCCACCTTGTGGGGTGCTTGGCCATCATATGTCTGCGCATGGTGGTGGTGGTGAGGCTGTTGGTGTTGGCTCCCCGGCTGAGCTTTGCGCGACAAAGGTTGCACACCACTGTTCGTCGGTCGTCAGGCGTCTCTGTGAAAAACTGCCAGACCTTAGAGCACCTCGGCCTCTGCAGGGTGGCATGGCGCGAGGGTGCGCTTTGGGAAACAGTTGGTGGATTATTCGGTCTGGCCCTGCCTCTACCTCTGGCCACCGCACTGCCTCTTGCAACCTGCCCTGCTGCTGCCCGTGCCTCCCCCTCTGAAGACCTGTCCTGTGTAGGCGTTGCACACCAGGTGGGGTCAGTCACCTCATCGTCCTGCTGCTCTTCCTCCGAATCCTCTGTGCGCTGCTCCCTCGGACTTACTGCCCTTACTACTACCTCACTGCAAGACAACTGTGTCTCATCGTCATCGTCCTCCTCACCCACTGAAAGGTCTTGAGACAGTTGCTGGAAGTCCCCAGCCTCATCCCCCGGACCCCGGGAACTTTCGAATGGTTGGGCATCAGTGACGATAAACTCCTCTGGTGGGAGAGGAACCACTCCTGCCCAATCTAAGCAGGGGCCCGAGAACAGTTCCTGGGAGTGTTCCCGCTCCTGAGCATGTGTCATTGTAGTGGAGTGAGGAGGCTGGGAGGAAGGAGGAGCAGCAGACAGAGGATTCGGATTTGCAGCAGTGGACGGCGCAGAACTGCGGGTGGACGATAGCTTGCTCGAAGCACTTTCTGCCATCCAGGACAGGACCTGCTCACACTGCTCATTTTCTAATAACCGTCTCCCGCATGGACCCATTAATTGGGCGATGAATGTGGGGACGCCAGAAACGTGCCTCTCTCCTAATCGCGCAGCAGTCGGCTGCGACACACCTGGATCAGGAGCTCGGCCTGTGCCCACACCCTGACTTGGCCCTCCGCGTCCTCGGCCGCGTCCACGTCCTCTAGGCCTACCCCTACCCCTCAGCATGCTGTATTACCAGTGATTTGATTTCACAGGCAGGAAATAAATTGGCGCAAGACTGCAGGCCAAATATAATTTTTTCCCTTTTTTGAAAACGAAAGGCCCCACTGCCTCTATTGAATGAATAATCTAAGTTTAATAACTGTGCTGTGTCCCTGCTAATGTGTCACAGAACTTGAGGGTAGCAGAGTTATTAACTCTGGCAGAGCAGGTATTTTTTTCCCAATTAAGGAAAGCAAATGGCGAAGCCAGCAGTAAACCGTAGCTGGGTGCGTCTGATTTTTTAACGTTGTACACGCAGCTCACACGTGTCCACAGCCCTTAGGACGGACAGAGGCAGGACAAATAGATTTCGTTTCCCTTTTTTTACACCAAAAGGACCCACTGCGTATATTCAATGAATAATCTAAGTTTAATAACTGTGCTGTGTCCCTGCTAATGTGTCACAGAACTTGAGGGTAGCAGAGTTATTAACTCTGGCAGAGCAGGTATTTTTTTCCCAATTAAGGAAAGCAAATGGCGAAGCCAGCAGTAAACCGTAGCTGAGTGCGTCTGATTTTTTAACGTTGTACACGCAGCTCACACGTGTCCACAGCCCTTAGGACGGACAGAGGCAGGACAAATAGATTTCGTTTCCCTTTTTTTACACCAAAAGGACCCACTGCGTATATTCAATGAATAATCTAAGTTTAATAACTGTGCTGTGTCCCTGCTAATGTGTCACAGAACTTGAGGGTAGCAGAGTTATTAACTCTGGCAGAGCAGGTATTTTTTTCCCAATTAAGGAAAGCAAATGGCGAAGCCAGCAGTAAACCGTAGCTGGGTGCGTCTGATTTTTTAACGTTGTACACGCAGCTCACACGTGTCCACAGCCCTTAGGACGGATAGAGGCAGGACAAATAGATTTCGTTTCCCTTTTTTTACACCAAAAGGACCCACGGCGTATATTCAATGAATAATAACTGTGTTGTGGCCCTGCCTACACAATTCTTTCCCTGTAGTATCAATGGAGGGTGCAATGCTCTGCAGAGGCGATTTTGAGAAAAAAAAAACATGCAGCACAGCTAACAGCAGCCTGGACAGTACTGCACACGGTTAAATATGGCCCTAGAAAGGACCGTTGAGGTTCTTGAAGGCTACACTCACTCCTCTGCAGAGGCGATTTTGAGAAAAAAAAAAAAAGGCACTGCTAACAGCAGCCAACACACAGGTATTACTGGCCCTAATAAGGACCTTTGGGGTTCTTGAAGCCTACACTAACTGCTATTTCTCTCCCTACAGCAGCTCCGGTACCAGCAGCACTGTCCCTCATCTAACTCACAAGGCATCTGAGGCGAGCCGCGGGAGGGGCCGACTTTTATATTCGGGTGACATCTGATCTTCCCAGCCACTCACAGCAGGGGGGTGGTATAGGGCTTAAACGTTGCAGGGGGAAGTTGTAATGCCTTCCCTGTCTTTCAATTGGCCAGAAAAGCGCGCTAACGTCTCAGGGAAGGAAGTGAAAGTAACCCGAATACCGCATGGTGTTCGTTACGAATAACGAACATCCCGAGCACCCTAATATTCGCACGAATATCAAGCTCGGACGAACACGTTCGCTCATCTCTAGTCTTTATCAAAGCGGGGGATATGTGATAGTTTAGTTAGCAGAATAACCAGCAAAGAGCTCCAGAGCGATCATTCTGCTAGATTGATAAGAGAGAACACCTGTGTGGGTGTGGAGGGGAGGAAAGAAAGACTTAGATATTCCTGCCATACTCAAAGCTTCTGACTCCCCTCAAGGCTGTAGGAGACTGCCCTCTTTGGGATGAGGGCAGATTAGATCTTGTCAGGAAAAGACATCTCTGGTATCACTCTCTGAATGCAATAGAAAGGTATGGACTATGATATGTTGCTTTAATACGTTGTGCCATTAGGCCTGATAGTTAGGATTGAAGATCCTGTAGAAGTTTGCGGCTAGACAGCCAAGTATTGCGTTGGCATGCGCACTGTGATGCCTGTTACAACAGTGTGAATACTGCTGCAATAAAAGGCAGGTGAAAACATTTTTTTCTACCAAACCTACAGTGTAGAAGTGAATTCCTGATGTGTTGTCACTCATCTTATGTAGGAAAGATGGCAGTCAAAGAGTGAATAACCCCCAAGTTACCACAACTCACAGCTATCCAGTTTCCCTGAAAATAATACCTACCCCAAAAAGAAGCCTTAGGGCTTATTTGCACGAGCGTATATTGGTCAGGTTTTCACGTCCGGCCGATATACACTTCCATCTAAGCAGTTCCCACATTCCTTCCCCCTCACCAGCTCTCTACTTTTCTCGTCCAGTCCAGCTTTTGCAAAGGGAGAAGACGGGACGTAGGTGGGACGGGGACGGAACTAAGCTCTGCTCTGTCCCACCCACTCCCATTGCTGGCTATGGACAAAGGGCAGGAGCTTAGCTCCGCCCCCATCCCACCCACTCCTATTGCAAACCACTCAGAGGGGAGGAGAGAGACAGAGAGTGGGAATGAAGGGGGGAACTGCTTAGATGGAAGCGTATATCGGCCGGCCGTGAAAACGCCGGCCGATATACACTCATGTAAATAAGCCCTTACCATGATTCACGAGGATTTTTGATGATGCAGCATGATTTTTCAGGATTTTTAAGTATATTTGAAATAATAGCCCTACTCCAAAAATAAGCCCCACTTGCAGTTAATTAAAAAGGTCAATTTAAATAGTGTCCAGGCAACTATACATGTAAAAAAGTTACATTTTTGGAGCAAAAATTCATATAAGACCCTGTCTTATTTTTCGGGAAACAGGGTATATACTTATATTGTATAGAATGCGATTCTGTGTCTGCTTTCTGCTTCTAGTTTTGGTTCTGTATTTTGACCCTCAATTAAATAGAGTATGCTATTAAAATATCATGTACTGACGGACAACACTTCTGAGCTTTTAGTATTAACTTGCTCATATGTCATAAATGAAATAGTGTTCTGTTTTTATTTTCTGGCATTACAGCTGACAGCACTTGTCCTCGTTAACATGTAGACAACTGCAATCCGTATACATTCCAGAGGCGATGCCTTGTAGGGCTGGTACATAAATAATAAATGGCCCTCTGTAATGGCAGATTATGCTCTATAGTGCTCTGTAATTAAGGAGATCTGGCTGACACTTTTTCAGCCTGATTCTCCTGAACTGACAGAAGGTAAAATGATCACAAAAATTCTTAACTTTTTACCCACATCTGCTGAACATATACAGCCAAAGTTAGGTGGGGCAGTATGGAGTGGGTTCAGGACGTGGATCCACTCCAAACCTGGCAGGCTTTGGCTGTGAAACACAGCTGATACCTGACCACAGTGGCTGGGGTTGGATATAACACCATAGATGCCGCAGTTAGTGCTGACCATGGTACCCAAGTGATTGGACAGAGGGAAGAGGCAGTAGGGGACATAGGGTAATATTTGGTTGTCATAGCAGCCAGCGGCCTAGTGAAGGCCTCAAGGCCTACTGTTTTAGTGTAACCTGCCTGTGTACAGAAGTATTGTAATACATTATTGTGTAAAGGGATAAAACCTTAGTTTTGTTTATTCTGTGTTACTTGCACTGTATGTATCTTGCTGACAGGACCTTTCGAGAGACGTCACATGACTTTGTTACTCTAATTTTGCTGCTGTGGACTGACAGGACCTAAGCTGCGCTCTCATTGGTGAAGAACTGGGCATTTACAAGATGTCTTGTTCTCGGTCTGCTGTATGATGCAGCAGAGAAATTGGGTGCAGAGAAAGCCCTGTAGATGGACTTTGTGAGTTCCTGAGACAATGCAGCTTCTGAGCAAAAGGGACCTGCACTGGTGAGTGCTTACAGCGCAGATTACCGCTGCACTGTGTATGGACACAAGATGATTCTGCAGGCAAAGCACATAGCAAGGGAAATACCAGCACTGTAACTAACATTTTTAATCTTCCTGCATCTATTGGCTTCCATTTACCTGGTATTCTACTCTGGGACCTTACTTAGCATTGTAACAATTGCTTCACCACCAAGGAGGCAGGTGACTCTTCCATGACTTATAAAAGCTGAAGAAAAAAGACACCAGAGGGGCAACTTTACCTTCTCCTGAGCCTTCCAGCTGAGAAGCTTTCATAAGACCTTTGCGAGGCTTTTTCTCCCTACTGTTGCTTTCGGATGAAAATCAATCCTTTCAAATGCAGTCTGTATGCCACCATGGTGCTGGGTGTCTAGTTCACCTATGATGGGGTAACAACCTACCAAATATGATTAGGGCAATGTTCTTACAATTTCCTGGCACTGCACTTCATGACAAAGAATTTACGCCGCATCTAACTAATCTTTTTACTCCTTGGACACCTCTTTATCTTGCCCAGGGGGGCTTTGCCTATTACGTATTATTTTTAGCCTTTCGTTATTCTCATCTGCCGGTACTTTGCTCGCCCCTTGGACCTAGACAAGGGGTCATAAGCTTACAATCCCACCCACTGCAGTTGATGCTTGTGCCATCTTGGAAATCTATTATGTCCCTGCATGTAGTACTACACTATCAAATAGGGATTCTTTTCTCAACTCTCATGGAACTCCTTTATTTCTGTTGAGACCGCAGAGACCCTTTATACCCTACTTCTTCTTCCTGCAAGGCTCCTTGTTCCTGTTTCATTGTTTCTTGTTGAATAAGGCCTAAGTTTCTGAGCCGTCTATGAAAACCACACTTGTTCAGTCATTCTTTAATTGAGCTGTCAGCAACATAAATATTTCATGTGCTTGCAGAGGGATGTAGTTCATGTGAGGTAACTCTTTTTTCTTTTCCTTCTCAGAACATTAAATGGTCTGATTTTAGACTAAACTTTTTGGGGACTTTTACATGAGGGAAGTCTCTCTACTTGTAAAGGATATGTTGCACTGTAGAATTGTGAATTTAAAATTGTATGGTGATAGTTTTAGGCTGAGACGTACTTTCCTATTATGGAAATACTATTGTGTGCTCCAGGCCATTGTCTCGAAAATCTGTAGGTTATTTTCAGCAACTTATGACTTCACAAAGAAAACAGCATCAACGTTTTAAGAAGGCAGTAGCAGTCAGTAAAAATCATCTAGAGGCTACTTTTTTAGTCACAGAACTAGTTCCCATAATTAGAAAAGTGATACAGTTGCAGAAAGCTTAAAGAGGTTTTCCAGACAGTGCCGCCGGTCAGTGCCAGGATACATCAGGGTGTGAGTGGAAGATGCTGCTCCAACCCCAGTGTAGTGGCTGGTGTTCATAATTGCAGGCGCAACTCTCATTGAAATCAATGGAGCACTACTTCTTTATCTTCAGAGTTATATAACAAGATAAGAAATCTGTTTGCAACTGAGCTGTCAAATGCACATTTTACTCTGCACAAACAAATTGGGTATGGTCCAGCGTAACAGTCGCCCCACGGCTGGGTGGTGACCGCAATGCAGTCGACTCCCCGCTGGTAATGCAGGTCTGTGCAGCCTGCTAATAAATGTGTTTACAAGTAAATGAGGACCCTTGACGTGGGTTGTGAGCTCGTGTATTTTGACCAAAATATTAACCAATACCGTGCTTTTATCGGTATTTATCAGTATCAGTAACATGCAGTGGGGCTTTGAACATTGAGGGAGCCCAGCGCTGAGCCCTAGAGCTGAACGCAATAATTTTACAGTGAGGAAAAGTAAAGGTCAGGCTTTTATAGGGAGCGCAGAAGTAAAGCCTCAGACAATCAAGGGCAAAACAAGGCAAAGTTTCCAAATTCTGGGAACTACAGCAATGGATAGGAAGGAGCTGTCCAGTGAAAGTCAGTAGCTCAATCAGTAGAGCCATTGTTTTAGATACTGAAATCTCCAGGTTTGAGTCCTGACAGGGACTCAACCCTGACAGACTCACCTCTCTTGTATAACATCTAGAGATGAGCGAGCACCAAAATGCACGAGTGCTCGTTACTCGAGTCGAACTTTCATTGATGCTCGAGAGTTCGTTTCGAGTAACGAACCCCATTAAAGTCAATGGGCGACTCGAGCATTTTTGTATATGACTGGTGCTCCGCTAAGGTTTTCATTTGTGAAAATCTTAGCAAATCACCAAAGTCATGTAAAAAACACAGAAATGGATAGGGCAGGCGAGGAGCAACATGCAGGGCTGCATTTCGGGCTCCGAGGTCTCACTATTAAGCCACAATAGTGGCAAGAGTGAGACCCCCCCCCCCCCCGCACTGTCAGCATAAAGATCGTTCTCCTCTGCCACAGCTGTAACAGCTGTGGCAGAGAAGAACGATGTTAGCCCATTGAATTCAATGGAGCCGGCAATACAGCCGGCTCCATTGAAAGCAATGGGCTGCCGGCGAGCACGGGATGAATTTTCGGGAAGGGCTTAAAAATATAAGCCCTTACCTGAAAATCATCCTAAAATGTGCAAAAAAAAAAAAGTATACTCACCTTTCCGCTGCAGCTGGAGTTCAGCTGCGTCTGGCCGGCAGTTCTCCTGAACTGCTGTGAGTAGTATTCAGCAGCCGGGGATTTAAAATCCCCGCCTGCTGAATGAGCTGCCTCTGATTGGTCACAGCCTCACCAATCAGAGGCAGCTCTCACACACACCCATTCATGAATTCATGAATGACAGCTGAGAGCTACCCCTGATTGGTCCCTGCGCTGAGCCAATCAGAGGCAGCACTCACTCACCCATTCATGAATTCATGAATGGGTGTGAGTGAGAGCTGCCTCTGATTGGTGAGGCTGTGACCAATCAGAGGCAGCTCATTCAGCAGGCGGGGATTTTAAATCCCCGGCTGCTGAATACTACTCACAGCAGTTCAGGAGAACTGCCGGCCAGACGCGGCTGAACTCCGGCTGCAGCGGAAAGGTGAGTATAATTTTTTTTTTTTTACACATTTTAGGATGATTTTCAGGTAAGGTCTTATATTTTTAAGCCCTTCCCGAAGATTCATCCCGTGCTCGCCGACAGCCCATTGCTTTCAATGGAGCCGGCTGTACTGCCGGCTCCATTGAATTCAATGGTCAGTGCTCGTTTAATCGAGACGAGTACCGCGTGGTGCTCGTCTTGAGTAACGAGCATCTCGAGCACCCTAATACTCGAACGAGCATCAAGCCGGACGAGTATGCTCGCTCATCTCTAATAACATCCTATCTGCACGGGGTCTCCTGGATGTATCAGATCAGCTTTTTATTTTGATCCTCATGTGTGATAAGAACATTGCATTTTTATGCAGGTAGTGAATATAGCAGTTCTGAAAGTTTAATTCAGGAATTCAATATTTGTAATAGTGATGTAACCATTGGGGCACATTTATAAAAGCTTTATACACCAGTTTCTAAAGTAAAAAAGTCACAAATAGTTTTGCACGTTTGTGACTTTTCTTCTTTCTGTGCCGGCTCTGCCACTTTTTTGAAAAGATTATCAGTTTATGTATAATTTATGCCAGAAACTGGAGTAAATTATGCCAGTAATGTACCCCAGGTTACCCCTGGCATACATTTCTGAGAAGGCGCATGGAGGTGCTATGATGCGCTTAATACATGAAGAGGCTCATGTATTAAGCACCCTGTGCATCGGGGGATAGAATTCTAAGCTGGAAATGCTGGGCTTACTATATTTCCCACCGAATGATTTTGCTTGTCCTACAATGGATAACTGCTATTAGAATTAGAAAATATGTGGCTATTTCTTCTCCATAAAGGTCCTTTGGTGACTTTGGAACCAGTTTTATCTCAGGCTATTATGCACATAGTATTGTTGGCATATAAAGGAGACATATTGTGACACTGGATCTGTGTGTGGTCACCCAAGGCGGAAATGCTGCTGGAGTCTTTGAGGAAGTATATACAGTATATTTAGAGAAATTGAAGTCTGATAAGGCTAAAGAGGAACATGTAAAAGTCTTTTATAAATGATATATTGAGAGACTGATTATAAAGGAAGAAATACAAGATCTAATAACACATTGTTCCTGCTTGTAGGCTTAGCTCAATCTGGGCTAACAAATAAAGAAGTACTGTGTATTAATACCATATAAGTCAGGGGTGATTCCCAAGAGACTGTTGGAGGGGGAGGGGGGACTAAGGTTACTATGCTGTGAACTGTCCTAATATGCTCCAGAGGACCATCACCCTCGCACATGCCAAAACCATAACTAACTCTGCCATCCCTAAACAGCTGGATACTGCTCCATCACCCATGAAACTAATGGGAGGCATCACCCATCCCTCAATTTTCTTTATCCCTATGGAAATCGTTATAGGGAGCCGGAAAATTCTAGGTACCGCAATGTTAGATTCTGAGGTAGGAGGGAACTTCATGGATTGCCAATACGCTCTTGATAACAATATTGCATGTTTCTGGTAAATTCTGATAGATAGTATTAGTTGATATTTTGGCCCAAATACGTGAGCAACCAACTGAATTAAAATATTGCATCATTAATGAGTTGCAAGCCTGCATGGCGCACTGCATATACCATGTGCTCTGACACCCTTCTTTTGTGTAGGAATGAGCACTAAGCAGCCACCCCGCTTAATATAAGGAAGGTGTGTGAGTGGCTGTCTCATCAGTGTCATTCACATGTGTAATTTGCTCCCCCATTTAGCAGCTTGTTTGTCTGCATTGCTGGGAAATAAGTGGTGTATATGCTTGCCCTCCTGTATCAGTAAGTATATGGCTGCTTTCTGTGATTTCTTTTAGGTGGACGGATCCCCGCTAATTTCCGGACCTGTCAATGAAGAGACAATTGAACTGGAAATTCACATCAAGCTTGATCATCAATAGAAGATAAGTTTTCATTTCATTTCCTCTCTAAAATTTCCAGTCATACTAGGAATACCTTGGTTCTACACTCACAACCCAGGCATCAATTGGGAAGCAAGAAGTATCACCTTCCCCTCCGAGCATTCTAAGAGGAATTGTCGATCAAAGCTGTCTACATCCAGTCAGGAGCAAGACCCTGAGAGTGTTCCTCTCAAAAATGAGAAGTTGCCATTGTAGTACGAGCCATTCAATGGTGTATGTAGCCAGAAGAAAGCCGACCAACTACCCACTACATCACTGTCCAATTGAGCTGCTCCTTGGAACTTCTATTCCATTTAGGCATATCTACAACCTTTCTGAACCAGAGTTGAAGGTCCTCCGGGAATATTTGGATGAAAATCTAAAAAAAGGCTTCATTTGGCCCTCTTCCTCCCTGGCTGGGGCGCCGACATTCTTCATAGAGAAAAAAGATTCTACTCTTCAACCATGCATTGATTACTGGGAACTGAACACAATTACTATTAAAAATCGCTATCCTCTCCCATTAATCCCAGAACTATTGGAGAGGCTTCAGGACATCAAAATCTTTACTAAACTGGACCTCAGGGGAGCATGTAATCTGGCACGGCTCTGCCTCGGGGATGAATGTAAAAACGGTTTTCAGAATAAGATATGGACCATTCGAATATCTAATCAAGCTTTGCAATGCTGCTCCCACCTTTCAACATTTTATTAACAATGTATTTCAAGATCTTTTGGACCAATTTGTGGTGGCCTACCTTGATGACATCCTTATTTTCTCCAATAATCTAGAGGAACATTGTAGTCACGTCTCGTTGGTCTTAGAGTGATTCCGAATTCTATTTCTATATCAAATTGGAGAAATATGAATTCGAGCAGACTCGGATGCAATTTCAGGGGTATGTCATCTCTCCAAGGGGTCTGAGCATGGATCCTAGCATGATTAAGGCTGTTCTGGATTGGCCTGTTCCCAAAAATATAAAAGATGTGCAACCCTTTGTCGGATTTGCAAACTTTTATAAAAAATTCATAAAGGATTCTTCAAAAAATATCTTGCCTACCTACACTCTCACAAAGAAAACACAAGCATTTTCATGGTCCCCAGGGGCGCAAGATGCCTTTAAAAGATTAAAGACCCTGTTATGTCTGCACCAGTACTGGTCTACCCAAACCTGGAATTGCCCTTTGTTGTTGAATCTGATGCCTCCGATTCAGCACTGGAAGCTATCCTGTCACAATGAGTCAGAGCCTTTCTATACTATATCTTATCATCAGCAGAAAGAAACGATGACATTGGGAATAAGGAAATTTTGGCTATTAAGGTAGCCTACTCTAAATGGAGACACCTTCTGGAGGTAGCTTATCATCCGGTGACTGTTCTCACAGACCATAGGAATTTAAAATTTCTTTGTACAACCAAAAGATTATCAGCAAGAGAAGCACAATGGACCTTGTTTTTTTTCAAGGTTAACTCTTTCCTGCAGACCAGGTTCCAAGAATAGTAAAGCTTATGCCTTGTCAAGGATTCTGATTGAATCAGGGGAGAAGACTGAGATGTACAGTACTATTCTGGTCCCAAAACCATTTCTGGGAATTCTTAATTTAATCCTAAAGAATTGCTAACAAAGGTATCAAGGTGACCTTTTCCTCAAACAACCTTCCAAAGAAGTAAATCTTTCATAGAAGAAGGGGTTATTGTTGCAGAAAAACAGACTGTATGTTCCAGGCACGGGTCGACTTGAAGTCCTAAACTCCAAAATTGGCTAGCCATTCTGGGATCTCAAAGACTTTGGAGCTCTTGCTCAATTTCTTCTGGTGGCCCAATTGCAAGGATAATGTGAAAAAGTACATGGACTCCTGTGATACCTGTGCATGTAATTAAATACCTCAAGCCCATCCTCTGGGGCTTCTACACCCAGTTCCTGACAGACCTTGGGGATCCATATCTATGGATTTTGTTATGGTCCTCCCTCCATCAAAAGAGATGGCCACAATTCTCCTTGTGGTAGACCGGCTTACAATGATGGCTCATTTTATCCCCACCATAGGGATTCCTACAGCTGACTATACAGCAGAACTGGTCATCTGAGAAATATTCAAACTTCATGGTATCTATGACGATGTAGTTTATGATAGGGGGTCCAGTTCACATCAAAATTCTGTAAGACCTTTTGCAAAGCTCGGGGCATTACTGTGAATCTATCATCTGCATTCCATCCCCACTCGAAGGGTCAGACTGAAAGAACCTCTCCGTTGTTTAATCTCCCATTTCCATGTTGATTAGGTAGATTACCTACCGATGGAGGAGTTCACAGTCAACAATGCCAGACATTGTTCTACCTCACAGAGCCTGCTTATTTTTCAAACTATGGGTTACATCCTGTCTTTATTCCACGCTTCCCTGTTGAAACCCCTGTACCCACTGTCAACCACAGACTTGCAACATTACAGAAAACCCAGGAAAAGTTGAAAAAAGTACTGTAGGAGGCTCAGGCGAACTACAAGCAAGCCGCGGATCGCCATTGTGGGGTCTCCCGTTCCTTTCAGGTATGGGACCTGAAGAGCCCCGTCCCTTCCCCCAAGCTCTGGCCAAAATTTCTGGGGCCTTTTCCGATCACGGCAAGGGTGGGTCAAGTAGCATTCCATCTGGGCCTGCCGAGTGATCTGAAGATCCATCTGGTGTTCCACATAACTTTCCTTTAACCATTAAAAAAAACCTCCTTTCTGGGATGGACTCAACCACCTCCTCCACCAGGTCTGAGGAGAGGAAAAGTATGAAGTGAATAAGAATATGGAGAGGGGGGTTACAGTACCTCATACAATGGAAAGGGCATGGCCTGGCAGAGAATTCTTGGGAGCCGTCTCAGAATGTTCACACTCCAGGGCTCACCAGAAAATTTCATCTTAAGTATCCATGACAGAGTTTAGGAATTGTTGGGGTGGGACATCTCCCCTCATTAAGGTCTGCAACATATTTTGTAGAGGCTGAATCAATATGTCCTTATATTTTTTATAATAAATAGCTGTAAAGCCTTCCCTAATTTCAAATTATCTATGGCCTCGGCGATCTCCTTCGATGTGAGACCTACATTCAGCGCTTCCCTTCGGGCTTAAGAAATGGTGGGCAGTGGGAGGGACTCCATAAAATTACGCCCCATAGTCTCCACCCCCCCCTTATGTTCTTTATATAATGATGCTTAGTATTTACCAAAAGTATTATAAATCCTATTTGGGTTGGTGGTGGTGGCACTATGAGGGGTGTATAGCTTAAAAACCGACTTCAACCTTCTTTCCAAAGCTAGAAAGGCTTAAGACTTTTCTTTTGAGAAGACAAGCGAATAAGTTGTCTGTGGATATATGCCTTATGAGACAACCATACCCATTGAGGCTGTGTCTGAGGGTTAGTATTAAGACCATAGAAATCAGAGATCTGACTGGAAACATGCCCCAAAGTGGTATGGTCTCGAAGAAGAGTTTCGTATATTAATCCCCAGTTAGACAAATTATCTGCAAATAGAAAAATTTAGGACTGCTGCTATTTCCCTTAGGAATGCAAGTCCCGTTAAAGGGGTTGTCCCATGAAAAATATTGTTTAAATTTAAATGAAGCATATTATTCTAAACATTTTTGTATTTATACATATTAAAAAAAGTTTACATCCTCAGATATCCCAGGACTAATGTTAAATAAATCTTATTTGTATAGTGCCAACTTATTCTGCAGCGCTTTCAGGTAATTTATTTATTACCCCCCCCAGCAAGCTGGGTACTCATTTTACCGACCTTGGAAGGATGGAAGTCGGAGTCAAACTTCAGTTTGCTACCTGAACTATGCAGGGATTAAACTGGCAACCTTCAGGTCGTGAGCGAGAGCTTAGGAGAGCATATTGCTGCCATAACACTCTGCGCCACACAAGGCCTCTATGCGAATGATTTATGGAAGAATATCATGAAGGAGTCTTTTGCTGTCCATAGAAAAAAAAAAGATTGCAATCAGGAATGTGCTCCTGCACACTGTTGTAACCAGTTCTTGATGATTGTGGAGAACCTCAACAACAAAGAAATCCACAACACTCAGGTTCATTTTCTATTAGAAAACCAATGTTTTATTAGACAGAGTCATTCAGGCATTAGTTAGACAAAATTATTAGGTGTTAATACAACCATTAAATTGACTATAAAGGGGTTAATATTACTGTTTGCTTTGTATCAAACAAACTGCAGATAAAGTACATCACCATAAAAATACCTAAATATATGTGCCATTTTTTTGTTTGTTTTATTTCTTACCTGGAGACAAAATGAAGATACAAAATCAGCACACTATAAATGATTATTTTTATAGTTCTGTGAATACATTTAGCAATAAACATGATATCTGTCTATAATTGTCATTGCTGGCGTTTTCTTCATGCTTTTTGCAGGCTGCAGTGTTACATTCTGCGATTACTGTAATCACACTGAAGATGATGCTGCAAGAAGAAAATACAACAGAATTACTTTACTGTACTTAACATTAAAGTGAAACAATAAAAGCTGTAGCCTAAAAAATAACTGACAGTAAATAACGAAATAGTAATATATACAAAACACAAGGTGTATTGGTGATGACTCACTTCTTAACCCCTTAATGACGCGGACCCTTTTTTTCCCATTTTCGTTTTTTCCTCCCCCCCCCTTAAAAAAATCATAACTCCTTTATTTATCCATCGACGTCGCTGTATGAGGGCTTGTTTTTTGTTTACGTCATACTGCATTCTGACAGGCAGCCTATCAAGCCACGCGACGGGGATGGCTTGATAGGCAGTCTCTCAAGGCAGCCCTGGGGCCTTTCAGAAGGCCCCCGGCAGCCATGACACCTGCACGGCTCCCTCGATCTCACCGCAAGGCGGGGCGTACGGGACCCCCGAACAGCGTTCGGGGACTTTAATTGCTGCTGTCAGAATTGACCGCGGCATTTAAAGGGTTAATAGCCGCGATCAGCCGACCGGCCGATCGCGGCTATTGCCCGCGGGTATCAGCTGTAGTAAACAGTTAAAGGGGTTGTCCCGCGCCGAAACGGGTTTTTTTTTTTTCAACCCCCCCCCCCCGTTCGGCACGAGACAACCCCGATGCAGGGGTTAAAAAAGAACACCGCACAGCGCTTACCTGAATCCCCGCGCTCCGGTGACTTCTTACTTACCTGCTGAAGATGGCCGCCAGGATCTTCTACCTCGATGGACCGCAGGGCTTCTGTGCGGTCCATTGCCGATTCCAGCCTCCTGATTGGCTGGAATCGGCACGTGACGGGGCGGAGCTACACGGAGCTACACGGAGCCCCATTGAGAAAAGGAGAAGACCCGGACTGCGCAAGCGCGTCTAATTTGGCCATTAGACGCTGAAAATTAGACGGGCACCATGGAGACGAGGACGCCAGCAACGGAACAGGTAAGTGAATAAGTTTTGATAACTTCTGTATGGCTCATAATTAATGCACAATGTACATTACAAAGTGCATTAATATGGCCATACAGAAGTGTATAGACCCACTTTGTTTCGCGGGACAACCCCTTTAACGCCCGCACTGTATGCAGAGGGGTCACCCTGCATACATACCCCGACGCTCCAGGACGTAAATGTACGTCCTGGAGAAGTAAGGGGTTAAACACCCATTCGACTTTTTGCATAGATCGGCAGAAAAATTTGAATATTTTACATATGGATTTTAGTGCTGATTTTTGTGTAAATCTGTATTAGAATCCCCATGGTGCATGCAGATTTTGATCCAAATACCAAAATCTGCAGCAGATTTTAAAGTTAATGAATTAATAAACAACAATATGTTTCTAGAGCCTGATGTGTTTTTTGCACAATTGGCTTTATTGCTAGTATGTTAAATTATGGTTAAAAACAATAAGAAAACACTTAGAAGGGGAGAAAGTAATATAAAACGCATGTGGGTCTCTGTAATTTACAGTGATGGGAAAAAGTATTTGCCCCTTCACTGTAGTAGAAAAGGATGATTAATTGACGTAAAATGTCTATTGATTTGTATAAACTAGATGTATTACACAGCTATAGTGATTTAACTCTGCAGAGACTGGTAGCGGCCTCATTCATTATGGTAATTGTTGGAAAATGGAATGATGAAAGGATGTTGCTATATTATTAGCCCAATGTAAGTTTCAATGCAGTCTCTCAGGGTTTAAATTACATAAGTATACAGTTAACTGGAAAGTACACCTTGGACGTTTCTCCTACCCTTCCCCCCCTCTAAAAGCAGGATACAAATTGGATTGGAAAGGGTTAAATAATGTAATTATTGCTTCACCATGTATGCTGCAAAAACATGATCCCAAATGGCACAAAACAGCATTTGGTGCTTTTGACAGTGCTATTGAAAAATGCTACTTGGCCCGCAAGAAAAAGCTCTCATGAAATGAAAAATTACTATGACCCCAGGGGGTTAATAAAAATTATGTATTAATTGGCCCTTTTCTGTTAATTTGTCTGGGTGGTATAGTCCATGTATGGCAACCCCACAGGGCGGCAGTACCACTGAGGAGTCCGGGTGTCAGCTCAGCAAAGGCAGTGGTGGTGACTCCACTATACCCCCTCTCATGAACTGCGTTTACAGGAAAGTACGACAGTAGGAATTGTGTTCTAGTTTGGCGTTTGTTGTTACCCATTAAGTTGGGCAGAATATGGTGGTAAGGTTGTCAGGTTCGTGATGCCAGTCCATATGCGGACCTAGACTCATACCAGACAAAATAATAATAAAAATGGAAAACCTTAACGTAAAAGAAAACTGCCCTTTCCCCTAAAGTCAGTGTCGTACCTCAGTGCAGATGTTAAAGGTGGTGGGAAAGGACTCCAGGAGGCAGGTTAAACAGTAAAACAATAAAACAATTTCTTTTCTGAGAGAGGCTTTAATAGATAAACTTCAAACAATCAGCATTACTTCTTCTCGGAGAGAGATGTTTACAATTCCCTAAAGGTAATTTCTTCTGGAATGCCCAATGAACCTCTGTCTGATTTCACATCTCTTACTGCTGGTATTAGTACTTACAAGTGGACAGCCTTTAGGTTTACAAAACTGAGCATTCAGGGGTGCAGAAATTCCACCTGGAAAACTGCCACAGAGGGACTAAAATGAGGTCAATTCTCAAAAGTCATAAAATTCTACTACTTATTTGGTGTTCGAAAAATTTTAGTAGTTCAGATTTTGTGCACATAATTAGTCTTGGCAGTATGAGATCTGATATTTAAATACAGAAGATGGAAAATATTTTCCTTACCTGAACATTTCGGATAACTCACTGCTAGCTCGGCACATGTTCCAGTTGGTTGACCCCAATGGTAAAACCCGTTCTTACATTTAAAGTAGATTTTTTCACATTCCATGTAGAGTACTTCATTATCGTGCACTTCATGCAAATCTAAGTTGTTTTGATCCAGACCTTCCTGAGTTATGCGGCAAATATCTATGAGATAAAATGATGTTTAAATAAGAATCATTGTAATAATCATTTTGTAATATCAGTATTGCAGTGACACCTTACCTAAAATCAATCTACATTTTATATGAAGCTTTTATATTTTCAGTATATGGATGGCACATCACACTATATGCAGATGTGTTATAGATTATATTGTAACAAGTGTTGGTAATTATTTTTTTGTTACAAAACTCCAAATCTCTAGCTTTCTCTGCATAGTGTGCTTTTTCTGAGAAGGGTATGATGATTGGATCTTTTCTTCAATCCAAAGGAAGCTTAAAGGGGTTTTCAACCCCCCCCCCCCCGGTCGGTGCGAGACAACCCCGATGCAGGGAGGTAAAGAAAGCTTACCGGAGCGCTTACCTTAATCCCCGCGCTCCGGTGACTTCAATACTTACCGCTGAAGATGGCCGCCGGGATCCTCTGTCTCCGTGGACCGCAGCTCTTCTGTGCGGTCCATTGCCGATTCCAGCCTCCTGATTGGCTGGAATCGGCACGTGACGGGGCGGAGCTACACGGAGCCGGCATCCTGCACGAAAGGCTCCATAGAAGACTGCAGAAGACCCGGACTGCGCAAGCGCGGCTAATTTGGCCATCGGAGGGCGAAAATTAGTCGGCACCATGGAGACGAGGACGCCAGCAACGGAGCAGGTAAGTATAAAACTTTTTATAACTTCTGTATGGCTCATAATTAATGCACAATGTACATTACAAAGTGCATTATTATGGCCATACAGAAGTGTATAGACCCACTTGCTGCCGCGGGACAACCCCTTTAAATATTTCATAATTGATATTTATAGGAGGGATTAAACCTCCTCCTTTCGTTTTTTCGATAATCATAGAGTTAGAGGTGTTTTCTGGGAATAAGAATAACTTTATGGGTGTAAAATGTTGTAATACATTTTCAATATATTTACTGTACTAAATATTTTCTATTCCACCACTCTAGAGTTCCCTATATCCATTAGATTCATGTCAAACGCAACAATGATTTTAGTAACACTGGCTGACCATCTAATGTATATGGGTGCCTCTCTACTCTTCCTCAACAGGTGATGAAGGATAGCATATTGACTTTCAATGCCCATTCTTTTGTTCTGACAGCAGATACGATGTCACTAGGGGTGTCTAGCAGCCTCTTATCCTCCTCTCCCCATTTCAGAATACATGCATGCTTGCCCAATGTGTATGGGTAAGTCTGATGAGATAGCTGATGCCTGAAGCTATCCAATGTAGTATATGGCCCTATAGTAAAACAAAGCAGTAGGAGCTGACATGTTTGTCAACAATGTATGTTGTAAGAACACATGCTTCATGTATGGTGGAATAAAGAAAAAACATTATTGAAGATATATGCGCACCTTTAGCCTCCTATATTCCCTGCTGCTTTGTGTTGTCCTCAGTATGTGACACCATTCATAGTTCATATCACATGACCAAGTAGGTGCCATAACCTTTAATTTATATGCTAGTACATCAAGCACAAAATGTAAAAAAGGAACAACAGGAGGTATAAGAAATGGAGGAAGAGGGCAAGGAAATACAGAGTAATTAATAGGTTAAATAGGTATTCTAGTTATATCTAATTATGTCAATCAAGTTCAACATCACCTATTGGCATTGAGCAGTCAGGATAACCTACTTGACATAATGAAAGAACAAACTGGTGGACCTAAGAAGAGCCTGTCTGATCGAAGGGAGGACAGAATGAACAATTAAAATTTAAAAAATATGTGGATAGAGTCAGTGTGGTCACAGTTGCAGAGCTATGCATCCAATGCCACTTTTGTTCCCAAGACAGGTGTTTTTTAAGTACAATATACTGGAAATTGTTATTCTTTCGTTTTTATTCTGGGAAAAAGACTTATACAGTATAAAAATAATCATATTATACCGCATACCCATATATTTTCTAAAAGTAGACAGCTTCTACATATTTGATTTGCATAATTGCATGAAGATTAGTGTTGATCGTGCTGAGCTGACCCAATTTTTGGTGAAAATCATGTGAAAACCTAATTTACCAAAATGCTTGCTGCAGAAGTCAGAATGTAACCAATCGGAAGACAGGGCATCTTCATGATGTCATCAAATGAGTCCTCCATCTTGTATATGGGGAGCAGTTTTACTGGATGCATGCATCACATGACTTAGCCATATATAACATAGGCACAGTGTAACTTGTGGCCATTTTACAGCTGAGCACTGGATAGAGAAGCTGCATCATGTTTATATGTCTATATAAAACATAGTCTGTACAGTTAAAGAAGGCATACTTCTGCTGCTGTCACCATATATGGCAGCAAAGCAAACAGACAAACTTCACTTTAGCCTGGGGAACATTGCAGTTGAGTGCTTGTGGACCCAGATATCAAACAGGGACAATTGTCAAATATACAAGCTATACAGTATGACCTTCTGTTCTCACATATTATGTTGCCCAGGGATTGCAGTTTATTTAGTTACCAGTGTTTCTTTTGTTAGCATAAAACAAAACAAAAAGAAATCGAAACAGGGAAACATCAAATACACACAGTGTGTGCGGCAGCCTCAGATGTCGTTCAGTGTCACCAGTCTGGCCACTAAAAATTATTTGCAGGCACAGCTAGCAGTGGTTTTCAGCAAACTAAAAAGCTAGCTGAAAAGTTACATAAAACTACACAAACAAAAAAAAAGACAAGGTAAAAAAAAACAAAAAGGAAAACACGAGGAAAGCAAAGGGGAGAGGATGTGTTTGTGGCAGTGGAGCAGGGGCCAGAAGATGTCAAATTGGCACTTCAAGCGGCGCCCACTGAAGCAACAGCTATACATTCTGCAGGAGGCATGGCAGGGCCGCTGCCATTCCTTGCAAGTAGTTCTGCCCATGCATTACATCTGCAGCATGCAGAACGGGTCACAGAGTGGATGGCATAGCATAACTCAAGTACTACCACCTCGTCCCAGTTGCAGGCACACAGCAGTCAGTCTGCACCAGTCAGGCATGTGCATCTTCTCTGCTTTCCCTCATGCCAAATCTCCTGCACCTTCCAAAGCAGTTCACATAGATCAGTCTCAAGAGTTGTTTGATTGTTCAGTGTAATAATAAATAATAATCTTTATTTGTATAGCGCCAACATATTCCGCAGAGCTTATGTCATGGATGTCAACTAGGTAGTCCAAACAACCAGAAGAAGAAGAGAAATACATTGGAAGCACTGATGTCCAACCATTTTTTTTCCTCTAAAGAGGAAAAGGAGGGTGAGTCAGTATGCATGGTCAGCCTTCCATAGGCAATGTGTACTTAAGCGGATGCAGAAAAGGAGTTGTCAGATCTCAGTGCTTACTGTGAAAGAGTCCACTCAGAAGGAAAAGAATGACGAAAAGGAAGAGAATGAAGTATTTGATCTAACATGGAGAGGCAAAGCGAGTCATGATAGCAGCTGTCTGGGGGAAAAGAAAAGGCGTATGTTATCGGGCAGCAACCTGCTAAGGCAGCGAGTTGGTTGTTGCAGAAAAAAAAGGGCAGTGCCACTACCCTCAGGAACTACAAGTCGAAGCAGCAGTAATATCAGGCCCACAGCTAGGTTTGCTCCCTGGTAGAGATGAGCGAGCACCAAAATGCTCGGGTGCTCGTTGCTCGAGTCGAACTTTTCACAATACTCGAGAGCTCGTTTCGAGTAACGAACCCCATTAAAGTCAATGGGTGACTCGAGCATTTTTGTATGGGATCGATGATCCGCATAGCTGATGACTTCTCAAACACCAGAAAACATCCGAAAGTCATAGAAACACCACAGAAACGGATAGGGAAGGGCAGGGGCAGCATGCATGGCTGCATCTGAGGCTCCCAGGTCCCACTATTAAGCCACAATGGGGCCAAGAGTCTGGCGTCACCCATGTAAGAATTTTTACTTCAGACAAACCCTCATTAGCAAGGCACACCTTACCTAAGCACCACACTACCTGCAACCAGGGACAATCACTGCCTGCGGGTGACACCGCTGCCTCTTCTCCTGGGTTACATGGTGTCCAACCCCCCGCATGACCCTGCATCCACACGGCAAACAAAAGTTTCCCTGCGCAGCCTTCAGCTGCCCTCATGCCACACGCTCGCTTCATAGCTACACGACCCTCATGTCTATTTATAAGTGTGTCTGCGATGAGGAGGAACCGGAGGCACACACTGCAGAGGGTTGGCAGGGCCAGGCAGTGACCCTCTTTGAAAGTGTGGGCCCTCATTGCTGTTGAGAATTGATGATAAATTGACGTACAATCATCATTCCAATCTCGTGACACCTCCGTCACAAAATTGTCAGGAGAAGCAAACGTGGGCATAAAGGGGACTCAGTGCCAGCACTTCTACAAATCTCCACAATGCAGCAATACTCTGTGTGGGAAGCATGTGAGCGGGCCCAGGGTCAGGCTCAGTCTCAGCCTCCATCTTGTGTGACCCATGGTGCCGTGAGTTACATAGCAATGGGAAATTCATGTGTCCCCACACAATTCATTTTGTGTAGGTGTTAGATAGCTCAACACCCCAATGGAAAGTTTTTGAGTTCCTTGGGCTTGCCTATGCTGTCGGTGCACAAAGATGGTATTACACAAGAAGAAATCATAGCGCCCAAACATGGCAGAGTTTCACCCCGCCAAGGACCTCGGCCCACATTTCTACCCTAGTCAGTCAGTGTGTTTGTGCCAGACAGGTAAAGCAACACAATGGGAAGCCTTTGTGGACTCACAGCACAGGCGAGCCCAAGGAACTCAAGCATGGTATTACACATGAGGAAATCAGAGTGCCCAAACATGGCAGAGTGTCACCCTGCTAAGGGCCTCAGCCTACTTTTCTGCCCTAGTCAGTCAGTGCATTTATGTCAGAAAGGTAAAGCACCACTATGGGAAGTCTTTGTGCACTCACAGCATAGGAGAGCCAAAGGAAACCAAGGAAAGTATTAAACATGAAACAATTATAGTGCCCAAACATGGCAGACTTTCACTCCGCCAAGGCCCTCGGCCTCTGCACACACCCTCAGCAATCGTGGGCATAAAGCAGACTCCGATGCTAGTACAGCTAGGAACGTCTCATTTAATTAGTTGTGCTTGCTTTCACTGCTCCAAAGACTGGATTAACCAGGAACAAGTTCCACGGGCTCAACCTGGCGCAGTTGTATTTCCCTCAGGACATAGGCCTCTGCCCACACCCTCAGCAGTCGTGGGCATAAAGCGGACTCCGATGCTAGTACAGCAGTGAACATCTCATTTAATTAGTTGCGGTTGCTTTCATTGCTCCAAAGACTGGATTAACCAGGAACAAGTTCCACAAGCCCAACCTGACACAGTTGCATTTTCCTCAGGACATAGGCCTCTGCCCACACCCTCAGCAATCGTGGGCATAAAGCAGACTCCAATGCTAGTACAGCAGTGAACGTCTCATGTAATTAGTTGCGCTTGCTTTCACCGCTCCAAAGACTGGATTAACCAGGAACAAGTTCCACAGGCTCAACCGGGCGCAGTTGTATTTCCCCCAGGACATAGGCCTCTGCCCACACCCTCAGCAGTCGTGGGCATAAAGCGGACTTCGATGCAAGGATAGCAGTGAACGTCTCATTTAATTAGTTGCGGTTGCTTTCATCGCTCCAAAGACTGGATTAACCAGGAACAAGTTCCACGGGCCCAACCTCGTGCAGTTGCATTTCCCCCAGGACATATGCCTCTGCCCACACCCTCAGCAATCGTGGGCATAAAGCGGACTCCGATGCTAGGACAGCAGTGAACGTCTCATTTAATTAGTTGCGGTTGCTTTCATCGCTCCAAAGACTGGATTAACCAGGAACAAGTTCCACAGGCCCAACCTGACACAGTTGCATTTTCCCGAGGACATAGGCCTCTGCACACACCCTCAGCAATTGTGGGCATAAAGCGGACTTCGGTGCTAGTACAGCAGTGAACGTCTCATTTAATTAGTTGCGGTTGCTTTCATCGCTCCAAAGACTGGATTAACCAGGAACAAGTTCCACAGGCCCAACCTGACACAGTTGCATTTCCCCCAGGACATAGGCCTCTGCCCACACCCTCAGCAATTGTGGTCATAAAGCAGACTCCGATGCTAGGACAGCAGTGAATGTCTCATTTAATTAGTTGCGGTTGCTTTCATCGCTTCAAAGACTGGATTAACCAGGAACAAGTTCTATGGGCCAACCTGGCGCAGTTGCATTTCCCCTAGGACATAGGCCTCTGCCCACAGCCTCAGCAATCGTAGGCATAGAGCGGACTCAGATATTAGTACAGCTGTGAACGTCTCATGAATACAGTAGATAACGCGCAGATAACACGAGAGAAAATACATGTTGCCAAGTGCTGATCCCCTTACCCCAAGCAGGAGGAGGAGGTGGCATTACAAGGCCAAGAAACCATGACCAGGACCTGCTATAGTCTGTGTGGGAAGTATATGAGCAGGCCCTGGGTCAGGCTCGGTCCCAGCCTCCACCTTGTGTGACCCAAGGTGCCCTGAGTTACATAGCAATGCGAAATCCATGTGTCCCCACACAATTCATTCTGTGTAGGTGTCAGATAGCTCAATCATCACCGCAAGGGGAAAGCCATCTGCACTCTGCACCCTACCCAAGTCAGTCAGTGTATTTGTGCCAGAAAGGTAAAACACCGAGATGGGAAGTTTTTGTGTACCCACAGTATAGGTAAACATTCCTGTAACATTCCTGTAGCAGAAGTATAGGCAGACCCAAGTAACATTTCTGTAGCAGAAGTATAGGCAGACCCCAGTAACATTTCTGTAGCAAAGGTATAGGCAGACCCATGTAATATTTCTGTAGTGAAAGTAGAGGCGGACTCCAGTAACATTTCTGTAGTAAAAGTATAGGCAGACACCTGTAACATTTCTGTAGCAGAAGTATAGGTAGACCCCAGTAACATTTCTGTAGCAAAGATATAGGCAGACCCCAGTAACATTTCTGTTGTAAAAGTAGGGGCAGACCCCTGTAACATTCCTGTAGCAAAGGTATAGGCAGACCCCTGTAACATTTCTGTAGCAGTATAGGCAGACCCCAGTAACATTTCTGTAGCAAAGGTATAGGCAGACCCCTGTAACATTTCTGTAGTAAAAGTAGAGGCGGACCCCAGTAACATTTCTGTAGTAAAAGTATAGGCAGACCCCAGTAACATTTCTGTAGCAAAGGTATAGACAGACCCCTGTAACATTTCTGTAGTAGAAGTATAGATAGACCCCAGTAACATTTCTGTTGTAAAAGTAGAGGCAGACCCCTGTAACATTCCTGTAGCAAAGGTATAGGCAGACTCCTGTAACATTTCTGTAGCAGAAGTATAGGCAGACCCCAGTAACATTTCTGTAGCAAAGGTATAGGCAGACTCCAGTAATATTTCTGTAGTAAAAGTATAGGCAGACCCCTGTAACATTTCTGAAGCAGAAGTATAGGCAGACCCCAGTAACATTTCTGTAGCAAAGGTATAGGCAGACCCCTGTAACATTTCTGTAGTAAAAGTAGAGGCGGACCCCAGTAACATTTCTGCAGCTCCAGGAAGTCAGGGCTGACAGCCTGAGGAAAGAAACCCTCTGAGCTCCCTGCATGGGGCAGCATTTCACCTGCTGTTGCATGGACTTGAGCACCCTGCGTGGTGCACCTCTCAGTTTGAAAGGACTTTTTCTGTTTGACTTTGTTTGGAGTTCAGCTCAAGAAAATAAACTGAAGCAAGTTTGATTTACCTGTTTGGCCAGTGTGTACTTGCCGCCCCGGCCCCTGACGGACTATTACAAAGGATAAAAGGTATTTAATAGAGATGAGCGAGCACCAAAATGCTCGAGTGCTCGTTGCTCGAGTCGAGCTTTCCGCGATGCTCGAGAGTTCGTTTCGAGCAACGAACCCCATTGAAGTCAATGGACGACTCGAGTATTTTTGTATATCGCCGATGCTCGCTAAGGTTTTCATTTGTGCAAATTTGCAAAACTTACGAAAGTGATGGAAACGACACAGAAATGGATAGGGCAGGCGAGGGGCAACATGCAGGACTGCATTTCAGGTTCCCAGGTCTCACTATTAAGCCACAATAGAGGCAAGAGTGAGCCCCCCCCCCCCCAACAATTTTTATTTCGGACAAACCCTCATTAGCAAGGCACACCTTACCTAAGCACCACACTACCTGCAACCAGGGACAATCACTGCCTGGGTTACATGGTGTCCAACCCCCCGCACGACCCTGTGTGCACAGCACACACAAAAGTTTCCCTGCGCAGCCTTCAGCTGCCCTCATGCCACACGCTCGCTTCATAGCTACACCACCCTCATGTCTATTTCCACGTGCGTCTGCAATGAGGAGTAACCGGAGGCACACACTGCAAAGGATTGGCAGGGCCAGGCAGCGACCTTCTTTGAAAGGGGGGGGGGGGGTGATAGCCCACAATGCTGTTGAGAATCAATAATAGATTGACATTCCATTTTCATTCCAATACTTTGCCACCTCCGTCAGGAGCTGCAAACATGGGCATAAAGGGGACTCAGCTGCCAGCCCAGCACTTCTACACATCTTCACAATGCAGCAATACTCGGTGTGGGAAGTATGTGAGCGGGCCCTGGGTCTGCCTCTGTACCAGCGAACACCTTATGTGGCCCAAGGTGCTGTGAGTGACATAGCAATGGGGACTCCATATGTCCTCAAACTACTCTTTCTGTTTGGGTGTCGGATACCTCATCGACAACGCAAGGGGTAAACCATCTGCACTCTGGACCCTACCCAAGTCTGTCAGTGTTTTCAGGACAGACAGGTACAACTCTGCTATGGCAAGTCTGTGTGCACCCACAGCATGGGTGGCTAGCAGGAACACACAGACGGTACATAAAGAAATCCCATTGCAGTGCCCTGGATAGCTGAGGTTACGTGAGAGGAAATACATGTTGGCCGCGGCCCACACTCCATGCCCTAGACATTTGTGTTTTTTTTTAAAGTGCCAGGCAGATACAACTCTGCTATGGCAAGTCTGTGTGCACCCACAGCATGGGTGGCTAGCAGGAACACACAGACGGTACATAAAGAAATCCCATTGCAGTGCCCTGGATAGCTGAGGTTACGTGAGAGGAAATACATGTTGGCCTTGGCCCACAATCCATGCCCTAGTCAGTCTGGGTTTTTTTGGGGGCCAGATAGGTAGAACACTGCGATGGGAAGACTTAGTGCACCCATAGTATACACAGACCCCTGTAATATTCCAGCAACAAAGGTATAAGCTGACCCCATTAACATTTCTGTAGTAACAGTATAGACAGACTCCAGTAACATTTCATTAGCAGAAGTATAGGCAGACCCCTGTAACATTTATGTAGCAGCAGTATTGGCAGACCTCTGTAACATTTGTGTAGCAGCAGTATATGAAGACCCCTGTAACATTTCAGTAGCAGCAGTACAGGCAGAGCCCAGTATTTGTAACATTTCAGTAATAACAGTATAGACAGAGCCAAGTAATATTTCTGTAGTAACAGTATAGGCAGACCCCAGTAACATTTATGTAGCAGCAGTATAGGCATACCCCAGTAACATTTCTGTAGCAGCAGTATAAGCAGACCCCCTGTAACATTTACGTGGCAGAAGTATAGGCAGACTCCAGTAACATTCTTGTAGCAGAAGTATAGGCAGAACCCTTTAACATTTATGTAGCAGCAGTATCGGCAGACCCCAGTAAAATTTCTGTAGTAATAGTATAGGCCAACCTCTGAAACATTGGGATACCATGAGCGTAGGCGAAGGCCGGAAAAATTAGTTGGATAAGAGTGTAGGCGTGGGCCCCAAAAATTAGTGTACCAAGAGTACAAGTGTACCTCTGAAAAATGTATCAACCGAGAGGGCAGGTGAAACCCATAAACATTTTTTTTAAAGATACAGCTCACTGTTGCTTAATTTGTAACAGAGCCTGGAGGCAGCCCTGTTGGAAAAATTGGTTCATGTTACCGTCTCAATACTTTTGAAACTTGGAAAAATTGTAAAAACATTGGTAGATGTAGATGAGCCTTTTGGGCCGCAGAAAAATTGGCCGTTCAGCACTATGACATGTTGTTTCTGGAGGAGGAGTAGCAGGAGGAGGACTAATGTCAGAGACAGATTGACAAAGCTAAATGCCCCATTTTACCGGTGATAGAGAACAGTGCTTTGATCTGCGGTTGCAGCGAAAAAAATGTTTAGGTTCCGCTGCTCTCCGCCGGTGGAGAAGAGAAGTCTGGGGAAAACCAGGCTTTGTTTATCTTTATAAGTGTAAGCATGTCGGCACTGGCAGTTGACAGGCGGATACGCTTGTCCGTGATGATTCCCCCAGCTGCACTAAACACCCTCTCTGACAAGACGCTAGCGGCAGGGCAAGCCAGCACCTCCAGGGCATACAGCGCAAGTTCGTGCACGTGTCCAGCTTTGACACCCAATAGTTGTATGGAGCAGAGGCATCACGGAGGACGGTGGTACGATTGGCTACGTACGCCCTCACCATCTTTTTACAGTGCTTCCTCCAACTCAGCCTTGACTGGGGAGTGGTGACGCAGTCTTGCTGGGGAGCCATAAAGCTGGCAAAGGCCTTGGAGAGTGTTCCCCTGCCTGCATTGAACATGCTACCTGATCTCCTTGCCTCCCCTGCTACTTGGCCCTCGGAACTGCGCCACTCTCGAACCCCTTTCCTTTTCGGGAATGAGAATGGAAAGGTTCTCCTTATACCGGGGCTCAAGAAGGGTGTACACCCAGTAATCCATAGTGGCCAGAATGCGTCTAATGCGAGGGTCACGAGAAAGGCAGCCTAACATGAAGCAGCCATGTATGCCAGGGTACCAGTACGCAACACATCGCTGTCCTCACTAGGAAGATCACTTTCCGGATCTTCCTCCTCCTCCTCTTCCTCCTCGTCCGCAGGCCATACACGCTGAACAGATGGGAGGCAAGCAGCATGGGTACCCTCTGCAGTGGGCCCAGCTGTCTCTTCCCCCCTCCTCCTCGCTGCTCACCATCTGGGTAGACTCCTCAAAGTTTCCGAGGACCTGGCAGATGTCTGCCATCCAGGCCCACCCCTCGGTAAAGAATTGGGGATGCTGACTCCCACTACGCCGCCCATGTTGGAGTTGGTATTCCACTATTGCTCTACGCTGCTCATACAGCCTGAATTCCACCATGTGGGCACGTCACACAGCGGCCGGTGTTCTGGCAGATTAAACCGATGTTCCAGGGTCCTCAGGGTGGCAGCGTCCGTGGTGGATTTGCGTAAATGTGCGCAGACGCGGCGCACCTTGCTGAGCAGGTGTGACAAGTGCGGGTAGTTTTTCAGAAACCGCTGAACCACCAGATTGAAGACGTGGGCCAGGCATGGCACGTGCGTGAGGCTGCCGAGCTGCAGAGCCGCCACCAGGTTACAGCCGTTCTCACACACGACCATGCCTGGTTGCAGGCTCAGCGGCGAAAACCCGAGGTCGGTCTGCTCAGTCAGATCCTGCAACAGCTCGGGGGCCGTGTGCCTCTTGTAACCTAGGCTGAGTAGTTTCAGCACGGCCTGCTGATGCTTGCCCACCGCTGTGCTGCCGCGCCATGCCACACCAACTGCTGGCAATGTGCTGCTCACATTTCTTAATTGAGAGGTAGAGCTTGCGTAGGAGGAGGAGTGGGAGGGTTTAGAGGAGGTGGCATAAACCGCCGCAGATACCAGAACCGAGGAAGGACCCGCAACTCTGGGTGTGGGTAGGACGTGTGCGGTCCCAGGTTTTGACTCGGTCCCAGCCTCCACCAAATTCACCCAATGTGCCGTCAGGGAGATATAGTGGCCCTGCCCTCCAGTACTTGTCCACGTGTCCTTGGTTAAGAGGAGCTTCCCAGTAACCGCGTTGGTGAGGGCACGATTGATGTTGCGGGAGACGTGCTGGTGTAGGGTTGGGACGGCACACCGGGAAAAATAGTGGCAACTGGGGACCGGGTAGCGTGGGACCGCCGCCGCCATCATGTTTTTGAAAGCCTCCGTTTCCACAAGCCTGTACGGCAGCATCTCCAGGCTGATCAATTAGGCAATGTGCACGTTTAATGCTTGAGCATGTGGGTGTGTGGAGACATATTTACGCTTGCGCTCCAACGCTTGTGCTAGCGACAGCTGGATGCTGCGCTGAGACACATTGCTGGATGGGGCCGAGGACAGCAGAGGTGAGGGTGTGGGTGCAGGCCGGGAGGCGCTCGTGCCTGTGTCCTGAGAGGGGGGTTAGATCTGAGTGGCAGGTTGGGGAACAGGGGGAGAGGCAGTGGTGTGACACGGAGGCAGTGAACGGCCTTCGTCCCACCTTGTGGGGTGCTTGGCCATCATATGCCTGCACATGCTGGTGGTGGTGAGGCTGGTACTGGTGGCTCCCCGGCTGATCTTGGCGCGACACAGGTTGCACAGCACTGTTCGTCGGTCGTCCGCGCTCTCACTGAAAAACATCCACACCTTTAAAGACCTAGGCCTCTGCAGGGTGGCTTGGCGCGAGGGGGTGCTTTGGGAAACAGTTGGGGGAGTCTTCGTTCTGGCCCTGCTTCTACCCCTGGCCACCCCACTGCCTCTTCCAACCTGTCCTGCTCAGTTGGCTTAGCGAACCAGGTGGGGTCAGTCACCTGATAGTCCAGCGGCTCTTCCTCCGAATCCTCTGTGCGCTCCTCCTTCGGACTTACTGCCCTTACTACTACCTCACAGATAGACAACTGTGTCTCATCATCATCGACCTCCTCTCCCACTGAAAGCTCTTGAGACAGTTGCCGGAAGTCCGCAGGCTCATCACTCGGACCCCGGGAACTTTCCAAAGGTTGAGCATCGGTCACGACAAACTCCTCAGGTGAGAGAGGAACCATTTTTTCCCAATCAAGGCAGGGGCCCAAGAACAGTTCCTAAGAGTCTGTCTGCTCATCAGAATGTGTCATTTTAATGGAGTGAGGAGGCTGGGAGGAAGGAGGAGCAGCAGCGAGAGGATTCAGAGTTGCAGCAGTGGATGGCGTAGAAGACTGGGTGGTGGATACATTGCTGGATGCATTTTATGCTATCCACGACAAGACCTGCTCACACTGCTCTGTTTGTAATAAATGTCTACCACTTGGACCCATAAATTGTGATATGAAGCTGGGGACCCCGGAAACTTGCCTCTCTCCTAATCCTGCAGCAGCCATCTGAGATTCACCTAGACCAGGAACTCGGCCTGTGCCCACACCCTCACTTGGACCTCCGCGTCCTCACCCGTGTCCACGTCAACGTCCTTGAGCCCTACCCCTACCCCTCAGCATGGTGTATTATGAATAGAGCAGACACAGAGCAGTGTAAAAAATTAGGCAATTATTGGCATGCAGATTGAGGATGACAGCGGTTATGTAACGCACACTGCAGTTCGCAAAAAATTATACGCTAGGCTGCCAAAAGGCCTAGCTGGGTAATAGTGAGCCACTACAACTCCCAGTGGCCACGCAGTAAAATGCACACGGTCACAGGTAGCCCTAAGAAGGAGCTTTTTCTAAAAAATAGTGTGTATATGTCTTTCCCTCTATCAGGGGCTGTCTCCGCATGCTGTGTGTGAAGTTGACGGGACGCACAGAACGATGTAAAAATTAGGCAATTTTTGGCCTGCACTTGCAGGATCACAGCGGCTGCAAAAAGGCCTAGCTGGCTAATAGTGAGCTACTACAACTCCCAGCAACCACAACAGTAATGCACACGGTCACAGGTAGCCCTAAGAAGGAGCTTTTTTGGGGTACTTGTTGACAGGATTCTACACTACCACTGTCCCTGCCTCACCAGTACTGCCCCTATACTCTGTATAATTGACTGCAGACTGAGAACGCAATAGTCTGCACCGCCCAAGATGAAAAAAAAAATTGTGCAAAACTGCTCCCAGCAGCCACAACAGTAATGCACACGGTAAGATGTGGCCCTAAGAAGGACCGTTGGGGTTCTTGAAGACGCTAACAGCCTAACACTCTCCCTATAGCAGGAACAGCACTCTCTCTGATCTCTGCCAGCGTGTGTCTGAGGCGAGCCACAGGCGGGACCGCTTTAAATACTCGGCAGTCACTTGATCTCACCAGCCATTCACTGCAGGGTGGTGGGATAGGGCTGGAATGTCACAGGAGGAAGTTGTAATGCCTTCCCTGCATGTCTATTGGCCAGAAAATGGCGCAAAACATGCAGGGAAGGAAATGGAATTGACTCGAGTACCGCGTGGTGCTCGTCTCGAGTAACTAGCATCTCGAGTACCCTAATACTTGAGCGAGCATCAAGTTCGCACGAGTACGTTCGCTCATCTTTAGTATTTAATCTAAATTGTGCTTTGTGCTTTGAGAATCTTATTTCACAATATTTCCCCTACCTTCTTGGACATTTCTGTCCTTAAGAACATCCTGCCTTTGGATTCTTCTTAGCCTCTTTCTGAGTTCATTAAAATCTGCCTTTCTGAAATCCAACCTTGAGGTCTGAGTTTTCTCAGGTCTTCCTCATCTTTTTATCCAAAATTCAGGGATAGCAAGATAACTGCCTCATATGGTCCCAGCCACCCTTACTTCCTCAACCATTCCCTCCCTGTTGGTAAGAATTATGTCCAAGATAGCAGATCCCCCTGTATTCTCTTCTACCTTTTGGAAGATAAAGTTGTTAGCAAGAGCGGATAAGAATTTGTTGGATCCATTACTTTTACCTGAGAGAGATTCCCAACAAATGTCTGGATAGTTAAAATCTAATGTATGCAAGAGGATGACAGCATTCCAGGCGTATCAAATTAAAATCTCCCATAATAACTATCTCATGCTTTTTTGAGAGCTTGGCCATCTGATGTAGAAAGAGTTAGTATCTTCTGCTTGTCCAGGTGGCCTATAGTTAATGCCCACAATAGTGTCCTTTCTGTTGTTCTCTCCTTGTATTCTTCCCCAAACATTTTCTACAGAGCTACCATGCTCTGAAGCTTGAATTTCTATGTAGATTAATGTTTTCCTAACATACAACGCAATACCTCCTCTCCTTTTTTAGGTCTGTTTCAGATAAATAAGTTGTATTCTTCAAGCCTTGTATTCCAATGTGTATCATTCCACCAAGTTTCCGTGATGCCTATGACATCATATTTATCTTCCTGTATTTAGGAGCTCTAATTCCCCTTGTTTGTTTCCCATGCTCTATGCATTTGTGTAAAAACATTTTAGTTTGTGATCGGTGTCTCTTGCTCCTCTACTTTCCTTCTGAATTTTTTGTCTCTGTTCTTTCTTTCCACTTCTAATATAAGTCCATGTCCATTTCTTCCGTTACAGTTAAACAGTTTAAACTGGGCAACATAAAAGGATCCATCTATTCCACATGTCCCCGTCTCAGGGTGTAGCACATCCTGGCGATATATACGAATGGGACTTAAGTTCTGATTTTTCTTCCTTGCTCTGCATCTCTTTGCAGGAACTCAGCCTTGTCTCTCTGGAAAATCTCCAGAGGTTCAAAGGGCTGGAAACAACAGGGAGTCAATATAAAAACAGACGCAGGAAATACAACTTTTCTGTCCAGGTCCAAGAAAATGGCAGAGGCACTTCTTCTCTGTATCTCTGGAACAGGCGCAGAGGAACTCATCCTGTCCGTGATACCAAGATAGCTCCGCTCTGCAGCGTCCGAGGAGCAGGCCCCAGCCTATGAGACAATGGGGTAGTTTTTGGGCCTTGTCACGGTGGCTCTACTGTCTCCCACCCGGAGGGTAACCAGAGACACGTTCAAGGGGCCAAGGGCAGGCTATTAAATAGGTTAACCCATTGGTGGTTTACCATAGTCCTTTTGTCACTCGTGACTCCACCGTTCTGTCCTCTGCGGTGAATCCAGTTGTTAACAATACAGAGTCCACACACAGGGATTTAACTTTCAGAGCCAAACCTGTAACAGTTAGTGAAGCTCATTTACTGGAAATAACTTTGTACAGTTCAGCAATACATGCCAGTAGGGAAGCAGTACAAGACACAAAGTGGTGTGACAGGGAGGATTCACAGGTTAACAGATAAGTCCACAGTCTAGTTATCTGTGGGGTTCTGTTTCCGGCCACTCTCTTTCTCTTTCTAGCTCTCTACCGATCATCAATTACATTTGGAAAGTGGGTACAATGCATTGCGGCTCCTCATGCTCTCTCAGTTCTTCCCATGCATTAACACAAAGGTCTGGGTACATGGGCCCAGAGAATTCACAAGGCATCCACTTGGCCTCTTCCAGGTGCTCCTCTAAGGACTGAGCAAAGTCTCTCCTATTCACAAGGGGTACACTCCAACTTCAGCCAAGTCTCTGGCTAGGCTGGGATATTCTAGCTGCATGGATCTTGCAGGCATTCTGCACTGCATGCACTTTGCAAACACATATATTTCAAGCATAGTCAAGTCATTTTTCCATCCTTGGCCTCAAGAACACAGAAGAAGACTGCCGTGCTGGAGAGAAGAGCCGGACAGCTCTTCTAGGTGAATATAATTATTTTTGTTTTACTTTTTTTTACAGCTAGGGATGATTTTCAGTGAAGGGCTTATATTTCAAGCCCTTTCCTGAAAATCAGCGCTGCGCGGGTTGCCTGCGACCCACTGCTTTCAATGGGGACGCAGCAGTGCATCATGGATTTCTGCCACAGAGGATTCCCGCGGGGATGAAGGAATCCTCTGCCATAGCTGTCACAGCTGTGGTAGAAGTCCACGATGTACTCCCTGTGTTTTCAATGGGGCTGGTGCTGCTGCCGCCGGCCCCATTGAAAGCACTGAGTGATATCGCAGATTTTTTCTCTGCGCTGTGAAGCTTGAGAGTAGAAATCGCAAATAAGTATGAAGCCATTGAAAATAATTGGTTTCATAATCATCGCTCTCACATCCCAAGAAAAAATATCGCTAGTGGGTAGGCACCTTTAAGTGGTTGGCCACTTTTAAAATACATATACAGATGGGATAGAAACCACACAAAGTGGCATTTACAAAAAGCCTCATTATTGCGCATATGAAATTAAAGAGGGTAGATGGTGAGAACTGCACATAAGCTAATAAATTTAGTGCATTTAGAATTGTCTCTTTGGATTTCATTCTATGCTTGCTGTGAATAACCATACACTGCGGCAACAATTTGTACATTTTTAAAAACCTTTTGACTTTTGATAAAATGAGTCTATGTATATGGATAGTACAGAGGAGGCCTCACAGTTCTGGACACTCTGTGTGCAAAATGGAACAACTGCTCTGTAAGAGCATTCCATATATGAACAGTCTTTCAAATGTATGCCTACCTGTGGCTTCCTTCAGTAACAAAGCTATCATTGCCTTTGAGATATTGCCTTGTAGTTAATGGTGAAAAAGGCTTAAAACATATGCTTAATAAGGAATGTTGTGTTAAAAGAAAAAGAAAAACCGGAACTCCTGAAAAATGTCAGCGTTTTCCAATGTAAAATGTGAATGAACGTTTTACATATTTTTTTGATTTTTATGTAACATCTTGATTAGAGATGAGCGAACGTACTCGTCCGAGCTTGATACTCGTTCGAGTATTAGCGTGTTCGAGATGCTCGTTACTTGTAAAGAGCACCACGCGATGTTCGGGTTACTTTCACTTTCATCTCTGAGACGTTAGCGCGCTTTTCTGGCCAATTGAAAGACAGGGAAGGCATTACAACTTCCCCCTGCGACGTTCAAGCCCTATACCACCCCCCTGCAGTGAGTAGCTGGCGAGATCAGGTGTCCCCGAGTATAAAAATCGGCCCCTCCCGCGGCTCGCCTCAGATGCGTTGTGACATAGCTGAGGGACAGTGCTGTTGGTGCCGGAGCTGCTATAGGGAGAGTGTTAGGAGTTAGTGTAGGCTTCAAGAACCCCAACGGTCCTTCTTAGGGCCACATCTAACCGTGTGCAGTACTGTGGAGGCTGCTTTTTGCAGTGTTGCACATTTTTTTTTTTTGGTATATCGGCCGTGCAGAGCATTGCACCCTGCAGTAATACTACAGGGACAGAAGTGGTGGTTAGGCAGGGAGAGTGTTAGGATTGATTGTAGGCTTCAAGAACCCCAACAGTCCTTCTTAGGGCCACATTTAACCGTGTGCAGTACTGTGGAGGCTGCTTTTTGCAGTGTTGCACATTTTTTTTTTTTTGGTATATCGGCCGTGCAGAGCATTGCGCCCTGCAGTAATACTCCAGGGACAGAATTGTGTAGGCAGGGCCAGAAGACATATTATTGACTGAATATACGCAGTGGTCCTTTTCAAAAAAATATTGGGCAAAAAATCTATTTGGCCTGCCTGTCACTGTGCTGCTCAGTGTTCTGGGTCCGTGTGTGCTGGGTGTAGTACTTCCACAAAATCATACGCAGGCAGCTAAGTGTTACAGCAGCCGTGCGCCAAATTATTTCCTGGCTCAGAAATCACCGCTCTGTTGCAGTTAATAACAGTGCGACACTGTTTAGTTCTGTCACACACTCCAGGGCCAGAAGACATATATTATTGATTGAATATACGCAGTTGGCCTTTTCAAAAAAATATTGGGCAAAAAATCTATTTGGCCTGCCTATCACTGTGCTCAGTGTTCTGGGTCTGCGTGTGCTGGGTGTAGTAGTTCTACAAATAAATACGGAGGCAGCTAAGTGTTACAGCAGGCGTGCGCCAAATTATTTCCTGGCGTTCCGTAAACGAAGTCAGCCTCCAACCACAGGCCAATAAGCGGCACATTTAATTACAGCGTTCTGTTTCTGCACTACTGCTAATACACCATGCTGAGGGGTAGGGGTAGGCCTATAGGACGTGGACGCGGGTGAGGACGCGGAGACCCAAGTCAGGGTGTGGGCACAGGCCGAGCCAGTGCGGTGGCCAGGGATAGAGGCAGGGCCAGACCGAATAATCCACCAACTAGTTCCCAAAGCGCCCCCTCGCGCCATGCCACCCTGCAGAGGTCAAGGTGCTCTACGGTGTGGCAGTTTTTCACAGAGACGCCTGACGACCGACGAACAGTGGTGTGCAACCTTTGTCGCGCCAAGATCAGCTGGGGAGGCACCACCACCAGCATGCGCAGGCATATGATGGCCAAGCACCCCACAAGGTGGGACGATGCCCGTTCACCGCCTCCGGTTTGCACCACTGCCTCTCCCCCTGTGCCCCAACCTGCCACTGAGATCCAACCCCCCTCTGAGGACACAGGCAGTACCATCTCCTGGCCTGCACCCACACCCTTACCTCCACTGTCCTCGGCCCCATCCAGCAATGTCTCTCAGCGTAGCGTCCAGACGTCGCTAGCGCCACTGTTTGAGCACAAGCGCAAGTAAGACGCCACGCACCTGCACGCTCAAGCGTTAAACGTGCACATTGCAAAATTGATCAGCCTAGAGATGCTGCCGTATAGGCTTGTGGAAACGGAGGCTTTCAAAAGCATGATGGTGGCGGCGGCCCCGCGCTACTCGGTTCCCAGTCGGCACTACTTTTCCTGATGTGCCGTCCCAGGCCTGCACGACCACGTCTCCCGCAACATTGTACGCGCACTCACCAACGCGGTTACTGCCAAGGTCCACTTAACAACAGACACGTGGACAAGACACAGGCGTGCAGGGCCACTATATCTCCCTGACGGCACATTGGGTGAATTTAGTGCAGGCTGGGACAGAGTCAGAGCCTGGGACCGCTCACGTCCTACCCACCCCCAGAATTGCGTGCCCCAGCTCGGTGGTGGTATCTGCGGGGGTGTATGCTTCCTCCACTAAACCACCCTCCTCCTACGCAACCTCTGTCTCGCAATCAAGATGTGTCAGCAGCAGCAGCACGTCGCCAGCAGTTGGTGTCACGCGGCGTGGCAGCACAGCGGTGGGCAAGCGTCAGCAGGCCGTGCTGAAACTACTCAGCTTAGGAGAGAAGAGGCACACGGCCCACGAACTGCTGCAGGGTCTGACAGAGCAGACCGACCGCTGGCTTGCGCCGCTGAGCCTCCAACCGGGCATGGTCGTGTGTGACAACGGCCGTAACCTGGTGGCGGCTCTGCAGCTCGGCAGCCTCACGCACGTGCCATGCCTGGCCCATGTCTTTAATTTGGTGGTTCAGCGCTTTCTGAAAAGCTACCCCCACTTGTCATACCTGCTCGGAAAGGTGCGCCAGCTCTGCGCACATTTCCGCAAATCCCACACGCACGCTGCCACCCTGCGGACACTGCAACATCGGTTTAATCTGCCAGAGCACCGACTGCTGTGCGACGTGCCCACACAGTGGAACTCTACGCTCCACATGTTGGCCAGACTCTATGAGCAGCGTAGAGCTATAGTGGAATACCAACTCCAACATGGGCGGCGCAGTGGGAGTCAGCCTCCTCAATTATTTACAGAAGAGTGGGTCTGGTTGGCAGCCATCTTCCAGGTCCTTGGAAACTTTGAGGAGTCTACCCAGATGGTGAGCGGGGATGCTGCAATCATTAGCGTCACCATTCCTCTGCTATGCCTCTTGAGAAGTTCCCTGCAAAGCATAAAGGCAGACGCTTTGGAATCAGAAACGGAGGCGGGGGAAGACAGTATGTCGCTGGATAGTCAGAGCAACCTCATGTCTATATCTCAGCGTGTTGAGGAGGAGGGGGAGGAGCATGAGGAGGAGGGGGAAGAGACAGCTTGGCCCACTGCTGAGGGGACAGATGCTGCTTGCCTGTCATCCTTTCAGCGTGTATGGCCAGAGGAGGAGGAGGGGGAGGAGCATGAGGAGGAGGGGGAAGAGACAGCTTGGCCCACTGCTGAGGGTACAGATGCAGCTTGGCTGTCATCCTTTCAGCGTGTATGGCCAGAGGAGGAGGAGGAGGAGGAGCCTGAAAGTGATCTTCCTATTGAGGACAGCCATGTGTTGCGTACAGGTACCCTGGCACACATGGCTGACTTCATGTTAGGATGCCTTTCTCGTGACCCTCGCGTTACACGCATTCTGGCCACTACGGATTACTGGGTGTACACACTGCTCGACCCACGGTATAAGGAGAGCCTTTCCACTCTCATTCCCGAAGAGGAAAGGGGTTCGAGAATGATGCTATACCACAGGGCGCTGGTGGACAAACTTATGGTAAACTTCCCATCCGACAGTGCTAGTGGCCGAAGGCGCATTTCCGCGGCCCAGGTAGCAGGGGAGGCGCAGAGATCAGGCAGCATGTACAGCGCAGGCAGGGGAACACTCTCTAAGGCCTTTGCCAGCTTTATGGCTCCCCAGCAAGACTGTGTCACCGGTCCCCAGTCAAGGCTGAGTTGGCGGGAGCACTGTAAAAGGATGGTGAGGGAGTACGTAGCCGATCGCACGACCGTCCTCGGTGACGCCTCTGCCCCCTACAACTACTGGGTCTTGAAGCTGGACACGTGGCCTGAACTCGCGCTGTATGCCCTGGAGGTGCTTGCTTGTCCTGCAGCTAGCGTCTTGTCAGAGAGTGTGTTTAGTGTGGCTGGGGGAATCATCACGGATAAGCGTACCCACCTGTCAACCGACAGTGCCGACAGGCTTACACTCATCAAGATGAACAAAGCCTGGATTTCCCCAGACTTCTCTTCTCCACCAGCGGACAGCAGCGATACCTAAGCAATATGTAGGCTGCACCCGCGGATGGAAGCATCGTTCTCTATCACCATCCAAAACGGGGACCTTTTTGCTTCATCAATCTGTGTATAATATTCATCCTCCTCCTCCTGCTCCTCCTCCTGAAACCTGACGTAATCACGCCGAACGTGCAATTTTTCTTAGGCCCACAAGGCTCAGTCATATAATTTTTCTAAACAATTTTTATATGTTTCAATGCTCATTAAAGCGTTGAAACTTTCACCTCAACCAATTTTTATTTTAACTGGGCTGCCTCCAGGCCTAGTTACCAATTAAGCCACATAAACCAAAGCGATTAATGGGTTTCACCTGCCCTCTCGGTTGGGCATGGGCAATTTTTCTCAGGTACATTAGTACTGTTGGTACACCAATTTTTGTGGGCCCTCGCCTACAGTGTAATCCAATTAATTTTTTGCCCACCTGCATTACAGCTGACATAACATCAGCTGTGATGGGCAATGCAATGGGATATTTTTATGTACCGCCGGTGGCTTCCTGGCACCCACCCATGCTGTGGGTCCACAGGGAGTTGTAAATGCACCTGTGTCCACTTCTAAAGAACCCCAGTCTGACTGGGGCATGCAGTGTGGTCCGAAGCCCACCTGCATTAAACATGACATTACTACCTCAGCTGTGATGGGCAATGCAATGGGATATTTTTATGTACCGCCGGTGGGTTCCAGGGAGCCACCCATGCTGTGGGTCCACAGGGAGTTGTAAATGCATCTGTGTCCACTTCTAAACAACCCCAGTCTGACTGGGGCTTGCAGTGTGGGCCGAAGCCCACCTGCATTAAACATGACATTACTACCTCAGCTGTGATGGGCAATGCAATGGGATATTTTTATGTATCGCCGGTGGGTTCCAGGGAGCCACCCATGCTGTGGGTCCACAGGGAGTTGTAAATGCATCTGTGTCCACTTCTAAAGAACCCCAGTCTGACTGGGGCATGCAGTGTGGACCGAAGCCCACCTGCATTAAACATGACATTACTACCTCAGCTGTGATGGGCAATGCAATGGGATATTTTTATGTACCGCCGGTGGGTTCCAGGGAGCCACCCATGCTGTGGGTCCTCAGGGAGTTGTAAATGCATCTGTGTCCACTTCTAAAGAACCCCAGTCTGACTGGGGCATGCAGTGTGGGCCGAAGCCCACCTGCATTTCGTCTGACGTTAGCTCTGCTGCCCAGGGCACTGCAATGGGATACATTTATGTACAGCGGGTGGGTTCCAGGGAGCCACCCATGCTGTGGGTGCACACGGAATTCCCATTGCGGAGTTGTACCTGCCTGTGACTATTTATAAAAAACCGCGGTCTGACTGGGGCATGCAGACACCTTGACAGAATGAATAGTGTGTGGCACATAGGTTCCCCATTGCTATGCCCACGTGTGCAGCTCCAGATGGAGATGGCACAGGATTGGATTTCTCATTGCTTCTGTACAACATTGTGGGCTATCGCCCCGCCCCTTTTAAAGAGGGTCGCTGCCTAGCCGTGCCAACCCTTTGCAGTGTGTGCCTGCTTTTCCTGTGGCAGACGCACTTATAAATAGACATGAGGGTGGCGTGGCATGAGGGCAGCTGAAGGCCTGGCAGGGACAGTTTGGTGTGCGCTGTGGACACTGGGTCGTGGGGGGGGGGGGGGGATTTGGCAGCATGTAACCCAGGAGATGTGGCAGCGGAGTGTCATGCAGGTAGTGATTGTGCTTTGTTGGAGGTAGTGTGGTGCTTAGCTAAGGTATGTATTGCTAATGAGGGCTTTTCAGATGTAAAAGTTTTTTTTTGGGGGGGGGCACTCTTGCTGCTATTGTGGCTTAATAGTGGGACCTGTGAACTTCATATGCAGCCCAACATGTAGCCCCTCGCCTGCCCTATCCGTTTCTGTGTCGTTCCCATCACTTTCTTGAATTTCCCCGATTTTCACAAATGAAAACCTTAGCGAGCATCGGCGATATACAAAAATGCTCGAGTCGCCCATTGACTTCAATGGGGTTCGTTACTCGAAACGAACCCTCGAGCATCGCGAAAATTTCGTCTCGAGTAACGAGCACCCGAGCATTTTGGTGCTCGCTCATCTCTAATCTTGATTGATAGTAACAAGACATAATAAATTATACTTACTTCCGGAGAAGCATCTGGGATACTTAAATTTTCCATCATAACATATAATCTTAAGAAGTGCTTGATTTGGTCGTTTAAATCCTGGCTTACAGGAAACAAGTAATTCAGTGCCATGTTTATAATTGCTATCGTAAGTACTTTTCTGGATATAAAATGAATGTAACTGAATGTTGCTTTCACTAAGACCTTCTGAGGAGATTTTGCATGGACCTGAAGGAAAGGTAAAAGGAAAACATTTTTGTAAATTCTTTTAGAGCATCATGAATATTACTAGATGTTGAGTTTAATGTACTTACGGTAACATACGGGTAGATCAGTCCATTGACCATTCTCACATTTAGCATTTATAGGGCCATTGATTACATAGTTTTCATTGCACTCAAATGCAACAGATGAGCCCGAGTTATAACTATCCTGCCGTTCAGTTGCAAGGAATCCATTTACGATTTCTGGAGTCTGACAGCTTTCTAAAAAGTCATAAGGACAAGAATTTTAGAACTAGTTAGAGCTCATAGAAAGTATGCACTGCCCCCTTTGAAGCATACATAATCATAGTTATTAAGGATTTAAACGACCAGCGATGCCACAAAATCAGTGACCTCTCCGCAGTGTCATTGCGGAAGCACCGCGGATCAGACCGCTTTCATGTACTTCAATGGAAGCCGTACATGCAGAATCCACAGAAAAATGAAGCATGACACAATTTTTCCTCTGCTTGCGTAAACCACAATTGGTTTCCGCAAGTGTGCAGGAAGAATCAATTTCCTATTTCATGCTATGGGTGATATTTGCTGCAGATCTGCGGCGGATGCCGACCGCAGATTCCGCAGCAAATATCCGGCTGTGAGCAGGATCCCTATCTTTTAGTGACTTTATTATGTAAACAGGCAAGTGCATTATCAGGCTGTGATTCACAGCCTGATATTACGCTCGCAAACATACGTTTTCCCCGCGGATTCGTGGCACGTGGTGCAATGTGGCCACCGGCCCCACTGAAAACAATGGGAAATGCGAGGCCAGATCGCCCAAAGATAGGACGTGCTGCGATTTATTTCCCGCATCGCACCATGATGCGGTAAAAAAAAAAAACACTCATGTATAACCCCATTCAATAGAATGAGGTTCATATTCGTGTGAGATTTGTGCATCTTGCAACACACAAATCTCGCACGATTTTCTGGGCCGTGTGAAAACGGCTTTATAGATGTACTACCAAACATAGAAATGGTCCATCTTATCTGAGCCTGCCTTGCCAGGCAGATATACAAGTATATTCTTTTCGGAGAGGTAGCTGCTCAGGGGAGTCTTCTGTACAATGGCTATGGGTAGAGCAGTGGAGTGTATAGTTAATAGGGTTGTCCAGGACTTTTAGTATTGATAATGCTATCCTCAGGATAGGTCTCATCACTGGTTGATCAGTGAGTTTTTCCACTCAAAATCCTTGCAAATCAGCTCATCACTGGATATGCTGTCAGTATGCAAAATGCTGGAAGCAGATAGTGCTGTCAGAATTGCAATGGCATAAGTTGTTAATACAACCAAAGGCAGCTCTGCCTGCACTATTAAACTGGGCCACTGCAATACGGAGAGTATAATGATGTTCTGCAGCAGCTGTGAGTATTAAGTTTAGAAAAAATAATTTTCTTTAACCCCTAAATACAGGATGTACAGTTACATCCTGTGAAATTGGGGTTTGATTGGAGGGGGATCGGGAACCTATCCCGCTCCATACAATGCGAATGCTGGCTGTTTCTTACAGCTGGCACCCGCCAGCAACAGCTGCAATCAGCACTCACGCTGATCACGGCGGTTAACCATTTAAATCCCACAATCTGAGTTCAGGGGTACCCAAGCAGCTGCCTGCAATGAGATCGTAGGGTGCCATTTGGTTGTCATGGCAGCTGAAAGGCCTTTTCCCACTAGATGGATTTGTACTTGATAGTTTACCTGTCTCTAGTCCTCTAAAATAGCCCTCATTTTTTTACTTTGGAATTGCTGGGGAATAAGTTGGCGCTATACGAATAAAGATTATTATTATTAGATCTAGATTGGTATTTGAATTTGTTCAATTGAATATTAATTCTTTTACCTCCACACCAAAATTAAGACCTGAAATAAATGTTCACTTTCCATTGCCGCATGGGTCAGCCCGGTTAAGCGGTCTTTACTTTCTAACATGTTTTATTTCTTACAGCACTTCCCAATCTGCCTGCCACAAGGCCTGCTACAGCATATAGAGAGTATTATGTCCTTCATTTGGAGTGATGGGATTCACAGGATCGCCTCTAAATGCCTCACAAACCCGTGGGATAGAAATGGTATAGCGGTACTGAATATTACCTAGCTAGTGAACTTGCACAAATTACATGGGGTACTTTTGAGGTCACCAAGGTCCAGTCCCTTATTATTAATCTCTACAGCCCTACATCCCATAGACTTGTATAGGAAAGCAAACATAGAAAAGAATCAGATTTCCATGCCGTATGCCCACTTCAGAGGGGACAGCGCTGGATAGCGGGAGCGGGTAAGTATGAAAAATACATCACTTCGATCCCTGTCATGTTCCTTAGCAGCACCATAACTTTGTTCATGGTGCTGTGGGGATGTAACAGGTTCCCTTTAACGTCCTAAGGATGAGGCCATTATTTAGTTTTTTTCATTTTTGATTTTTCCTCTGCATTTTTAAAGAAATCATAACTCTGTTGTTTATCTATCTACCTTGATGTCCTGTAGTTTCTGTTTTGAAGTATTTTGAAGTACATGTGACTTTTTGATCGCCTTTTATTATATTCTTTCTTGGAGACAAAAAAATGCGCAATTCTGGCATTTTTTTCCCCCTGATAATGTTCACTTTGTGTGGTAAATAATGCGTCGCTTTGCTAGATCAGACATTATGGATGCAGTGATAGCGAATATGTTTTGGGGATTTTTTAAATTTACATTTTATAATGAAATATGGCAAAAGAGAATTTAAAAAATATATTTATTATATTTTTTCAATAATTAATAAAACTTTTTAAAACTGATTCGTGATGTTTGATCTCTCATGTAGTATGATGCAATACATTATATCATGATCTGACAGCCAACCTGTCAAGCCAGAAGGCTTCTGACTGCCACGGCAACTGAATGGCACCCTGCAATCTCATCGCGGAGGGAGGGCAATGTGGACCCCCGAACATAGATTATGGCACTTAAATGCCACTGTCAGAATTGTGGGTGGCATTTAAAGGGGTTAAATCAGCTCCTATTAGCAGGAGCGCGGATTTGAGCTATTGAGGGTGGGTGTCGGCTGTCGACCCCTGATCCCACTTCATAGAAACTCCAAACCTCCATAACAGAAATGTACTTATTGTAAAAGAGCATATGGTTTATTCTGGCCTAAAAGATTTCTTCGCCTTCCAGTCTGAATTTGATCTTCCTCTTTCCCAGGTCTTTAGCCATTTGAAATTTAAATATGCTCTGACTATTCAATTTGCCAGTGGGCTCATTGCTTTTCCTTCTATTCCCTTCCCATACCTCTTTCTTAAGCCCTCTGGTTCCAATGTCTGTTCACTTTTTTCAAGTAAGTTACGGGGTTCCCTATGTACAAAGTAGAAGAGGGAGGTGGGGAGACTCATGGAAGAGGATTGTGACAGAACTTTGGCTTACCCTAGGGCATTTTCCTTGAACCACAATGAATTCCAGCTATTGATTTTACACATACTATAACACATGAGGGCTACAAACATTCTACCTCAATTACTTGGATGAGTGCCCCAAGTATCACTGAAAGTCTGGTACCTTCTTTCATCTTTTTTTTCCATGTCCTAGGAATTGTTTGCACTGTCCGAGGCATTTGGGAGCAAATAGTTAAATTCATAAATGACAAGATGGGTACGTGTCTCACGCTAAGACCCAAATTTTGCCTTCTATCACCTGACCCTGATTTCTACACCCCTAAATATACATACATATTTCTTACATTATGCCCTTATTATGCCAGGTAAGTAAGTACTAAATTCTGGCTAGCACCTCATGTTCCCATACTCTCCAACTGAAATATATTTGTGAACTTTGTGTTCCCCATAAAACATGAAGCTATTGGAAAAGGAATCATCCAGAAAAATTCTCCAAGGTTTCGACCATAGGATTCGAGCAGACATTGTTTCCCTCAATGAGACCCATTTTGCTTCTGCTTCCACCCCAACATTCTTCCACTGCACTAACTCAACGCACTACCTGGCTTCTGCTTTGAAGAAAAAAAGGAGGTGTGGGGATCTGAATATCCAGACATACTTCTTTTGCGCTACAAAACATTCACAGAGATCCTGAAGGTAGGTTTTTCATATTCTAAGGTGCACATAATGGCTCACAAGTCACACTTGTTAACTATTACGCCCCAACACCAAACAACTTACATTCTTGATAACATCTTTTCCTCTAGGCTCCCCTGCTTTGAAGGCCCAACTGTTGTGGGTGGAGACTCCAACTTAGACTTGTCCATGGTCAGACCATTCTCCGTACTTAATTTCATTTGCAGAACTAGCCAGCTATAAAACCATGGGATACTGGCAGTTGAATCAATCACTCCTCCATAACGCATTTGTGCAAAAGGAGATTTTGGATACTATTGAGGACTTCTTTGTACATAACCTTCCCAGTGACACCTCATATGAAACCAATTGGGATGCCCATAAGGCGGTAATCAGAAGGAGATTCATTCAATTAACTTCCAAAATAAGGGCTCAATGGGCAAAGAATCTACAGCAAAAAGAGGCCACCATTTTTCCCTGTTAGAACACCATAAAAATAGCCCCTTACACTAAAGAGCGGTTCCCACTACAAATTTACCAGGAAATGCTTGATGAGGTCCTTCCCAGGTTGACACCAGAACATAGGGACCCTACAGAGGGAGGTGATAGTGGAGGAGGCCTGGGTAGCAATAAAATTACTTAAAGCTTCCAGAGCCACTGGCCCAGATGGCTTTTCCAATATATACTATAAGACATTTCACACCCCTAGGTGGTTCCATGGTTGGGTTTTTCAACTCCCTTCTACAAATTCCATAATTATCCCCCGCTGGGAAAGTAAGTCTTTTTCACATAATCCCCAAACCTAAGAAGGATCACTGTATGTGCAAAAACGATCACCCAATTTCCTTAATTAATAATGACCTAAAGATTCTCTCTAAAATTATGTCCACCAAACTTAACATATACATTAATCAGTATATTCACCCAGTTCAGGTTGGATTCATTCCTGGTCGGCAAGCCACTGATAAAACTAGGCAGGCTACTGATATTATCTCGGCTGTGCAATCTGGCTGGAATGGGAGGCAAACAGGCGAGGACTCTTCCTTAGTGTTGACTTACACAAGGCCTTTGATTTGGTCTTTTGGCAATATTTATTTTTTATTCTTGTGGGCATGGACTTATGAACAAAATTCAGATTCCTAATTTAAGCTCTCTACTCATTCCCCTCCGATTCGGTCCGGATTCGTGGCTTTGAGGCTGACACAATAGCTATTGAGAGGAGGACATGGCAGGACTGCCCTTTATCTCTTCATTTTTTTGCATTAGCAATCGAACCAATAGCTTCTATGCTTAGAGCCAATGAGAGCATTAGGGGCATCCACATAAGGGGACCTGTGCACACAAATGCGCCCTATATGCAAATGATGCATCTCCTTCCCCCTCACATCTCTTCCCAATATATATCAAATTCTGGAGGAATTTGTAGCAATCTTGGGTCTCAGAGTTAATGATACCAAATTGCTGACTCTAAACCTAAATTAACCTCCTACCATGCTTAAAGGGGTTGTCCCGCGAAAGCAAGTGGGGGTATACACTTCTGTATGGCCATATTAATGCACTTTGTAATGTACATCGTGCATTAATTATGAGCCATACAGAAGTTATTCACTTACCTGTTCCGTTGCTAGCGTCCTCGTCTCCATGGAGCCGTCTAATTTCAGCGTCTAATCGCCCGATTAGACACGCTTGCGCAGTCCGGTCTTCTCCCTTCTTTTGGGTCTCGGCACGAGCGGAGTTCTGGCTCCGCCCCCTTCTAAGCGTCATCGCGTAGCTCCGCCCCGTCACGTGTGCCGATTCCAGCCAATCAGGAGGCTGGAATCGGCAATGGAACGCACAGAGCCCACGGTGCACCATGGGAGAAGACCCGCGGTGCATCGTGGGTGAAGATCCCGGCGGCCATCTTACTAAGGTAAGTAAGAAGTCGCTGCAGCGCGGGGATTCGGGTAAGTACTATCCGTTTTTTTTTTAACACATGCATCGGGTTTGTCTCGCGCCGAACGGGGGGCCTATTGAATAAAACAAAAATCCGTTTCGTAGCGGGACAACCCCTTTAAGCTATCGAGACTTAACTTTAATTTTCATTGGGTGACAAAAAGCTTTCCCTATCTGGACATATGTCTCACTGAATCTTTTGAGAAATTATACCAAGCTAACTTTCCCCCCTGATTAAAACCTAGAACAAGACCTAAATACTTGGGCCTCCTACAATCTATCGTGGTTAGGCAAAATCCATTCTATTAAAATGACATGGCTTCCAAAAATCCTATATCTTTTCTGTGCTTTGCCCATTCCCAACTCAGCAGCAGATTTGAAATGTTTACAATCCAAATTGTTGACCTTGATCTGGTTTAACAAATTCAGGGGTATCCAAGAGTCTACTCTATATGCGCCTCGAAGCGTAGTAAGCTTGGAGGTTCCTAATATCATTAAATATTACCTTGCAGCTCAACAAGCACAATTACCCTCCATTTTCTCCCATCATAATAAACCTCAATGGGTATGTATTGAGACACAGGGAGTTACCCCCCAATCACTGGAAGGTGTATTCTGGCACAGAATAGAAAAAAAGCAATCATGAACCCAGTCCTGTCCTCTTCTCTGGTGCTCTGGGATAGATTATCAAAAAGATATAGCCTGATATCTAAACATCTCCTCATGTCCAGTATATTTGATAATCCTTCCTCCCCCCCCCCCCCCCCCGGTATGAACAAAATCAACTTTGGATGTTGGATAGCGAGAGAGCTCACCAGAATGATTGATTTTGTGGATAGTCTAGGCTTGAGACAATTTGAGTTCTTTCATGCTGTTCACTCCATTCCAAATGAAGACATCTTTTGTCTACAGCAAATTAAGCATTATGTATTGTCTCTTACCGAGAATAGATGAAATCTGTCTGAATTAACTGTCTTTGAAAACTTTTGCAACATAAATACCATTGAGTAATTCCCAAATTGTACTCCAATTTCATAACTTCTAAGAACAAACTCCCTTTCATGCAGAGATGGGAAGGGGAACTAGCTGAGGAACTACCAATCTCGCACTAGGATAAAATCGTAATATTAACTACAAAACTTTCCATTAACATTTCAATTACAGAAGTGGGTTATAACCTCTAATGCCTTACTCTCTTGTTCCTAAGAGAATCTCCGGCATGTTTCCAGGGACGTCAAGCTTATGTTTTAGGGGATGCGGAGGGGAGGATACCTTTTTACATATCTGGTTCAACTGCTCTAGGCTCTGTAGGTTCTGGATTCAGGTATACTTCCTCATATTTTCCATTACTAACATTTTGTTACAAAAATCATCATGGGAAGCTTTACTGGGCAAACGTATTCCTAACATCCCCAAACACACTCATAAATGGATATCTTATTGTTTCCTAGCTGCACATATAGCAATTGTTTACTCCCAGAGGAAAACATCAGTTAGTGTTAATTTATTTAAAACAAAAATTATTTATTTAAAATTGTCATGGATTATGATTAGAGATGAGTGAACGTACTCGTCCGAGCTTGATGCTCGTTCGAGTATTAGCGTGTTTGGGATGCTCGTTAGTCGTAACGAGCACCACGCGATGTTCGGGTTACTTTCACTTTCATCTCTGAGACGTTAGCGCGCTTTTCTGGCCAATAGAAAGACAGGGAAGGCATTACAACTTCCCCCTGCGACGTTCAAGCCCTATACCACCCCCCTGCAGTGAGTGGCTGGCGAGATCAGGTGTCACCCGAGTATATAAATCGGCCCCTCCCGCGGCTCGCCACAGATGCGTTCTGACATACTTTAGGGAAAGTGCTGTCTTGGTGGAGTTGCTATAGGGAGAGCGTTAGGAGTATTTTAGGCTTCAAGAACCCCAACGGTCCTTCTTAGGGCCACATCTAACCGTGTACAGTAATGTGGAGGCTGCTTTTTGCAGTGTTGCACATTTTTTTTTTTGGTATATCGGCCGTGCAGAGCATTGCGCCCTGCAGTAATACTCCAGGGCCAGAAGTGGTGGTTAGGCAGGGACAGAAGACATATATTGCAAAAACATTTGGGGAAAAAAATCTATTTGGGCTGCCTGTGACTGTCCTCAGTGTTCTGGGTCTCTGCTGGGTGTAGTAGTCTTCCTAATTCATACGCAGCCAGCTAAGTGTTACAGCAGGCTTGCACAAAATTATTTCCTGGCTCTGTGTTGGCTGTTAAATCACCGCTGCATTCCAGTCCACAGTGCAACACTCTGCAGTTATTTGACATACTCCAGGGCCAGTAGCGGTAACGCAGAGAGAGAAGAGATATATTTATTGAATATAGGCAGTGGGCCTTTGCAAAAACATTTGGGGAAAAAAATCTATTTGGGCTGCCTGTGACTGTCCTCAGTGTTCTGGGTCTGTGCTGGGCGTAGTAGTCCTCCTAATTCATACGCAGCCAGCTAAGTGTTACAGCAGGCTTGCGCAAAATTATTTCCTGGCTCTGTGTTGGCTGTTAAATCACCGCTGTATTCCAGTCCACAGTGCAACACTCTGCAGTTATTTGACATACTCCAGGGCCAGTAGCGGTGACGCAGAGAGAGAAGAGATATATTTATTGAATATAGGCAGTGGGCCTTTGCAAAAACATTTGGGAAAAAGCATCTATTTGGGCTGCCTGTGACCGTCCTCTGTGTACTGGGTCTCTGCTGGGGCTAGTTGTCCTCCTAATTCATACGCAGCCAGCTAAGTGTTACAGCAGGCTTGCGCAAAATTATTTCCTGGCTCTGCTGTGCGTTTAGTAAGCGAAGTCAGCCTCCAACCACAGGCCAATAAGCGGCACATTTAATTACAGCGTTCTGTTTCTGCACTACTGCTAATACACCATGCTGAGGGGTAGGGGTAGGCCTAGAGGACGGCACATTTAATTACAGCATTCTGTTTCTGCTCTACTCGTAATACACCATGCTGAGGGGTAGGGGTAGGCCTAGAGGACGTGGACGCGGGCGAGGACGCGGAGGTCCAAGTCAGGGTGTGGGCACAGGCCGAGCTCCTGATCCAGGTGTATCGCAGCCGTCTGCTGCGGGATTAGGAGAGAGGCACGCTTCTGGCGTCCCCACATTCATCTCACAATTAATGGGTCAACGCGGTAGACCTTTACTAGAAAATGAGCAGTGTGAGCAGGTCCTGTCGTGGATGGCAGAAAGTGCATCCAGCAATCTATTGACCACCCAGAGTTCTGCGCCGTCCACTGCTGCAACTCTGAATCCTCTGGCTGCTGCTCCTCCTTCCTCCCAGCCTCCTCACTCCATTACAATGACACATTCTGAGGAGCAGGCAGACTCCCAGGAACTGTTCTCGGGCCCCTGCCCAGAATGGGCAGCAATGGTTCCGAATCCTCTCCCACTGGAGGAGTTTGTCGTGACCGATGCCCAACCTTTTGAAAGTTCCCGGGGTCCGGGGGATGAGGCTGGGGACTTCCGGCAACTGTCTCAAGAGCTTTCAGTGGGTGAGGAGGATGATGACGATGAGACACAGTTGTCTATCACTCAGGTAGTAGTAATTGGAGTAAGTCCGAGGGAGAAGCGCACAGAGGATTCGGAGGAAGAGCAGCAGGACAATGAGGTGACTGACCCAACCTGGTTTGCTACGCGTACTGAGGACAGGTCTTCAGTGGGGGAGGCAAGCGCAGCAGCAGGGCAGGTTGGAAGAGGCAGTGCAGTGTCCAGGGGTAGAGGCAGGGCCAGACCGAATAATCCACCAACTGTTTCCCAAAGCGCCAGCTTGCGCCATGCCACCCTGCAGAGGCCGAGGTGCTCAAAGGTCTGGCAGTTTTTCACTGAGAGTGCAGACGACCGACGAACAGTGGTGTGCAACCTGTGTCGCGCCAAGATCAGCCGGGGAGCCACCACCACCAGCATGCGCAGACATATGATGGCCAAGCACCCCACAAGGTGGGACGAAGGCCGTTCACCGCCTCCGGTTTGCACCGCTGCCTCTCCCCCGTGCCCCAACCTGCCACTGAGATCAAACCCCCTCTCAGGACACAGGCACTACCGTCTCCTGGCCTGCAGCCACACCCTCACCTCCGCTGTCCTCGACCCCATCCACCAATGTATGTCAGCGCACCGTCCAGCCGTCGATAGCGCAAGTGTTGGAGCGCAAGCGCAAGTACGCCGCCACAAACCCGCACGCTCAAGCGTTAAACGTGCACATAGCCAAATTTATCAGCCTGGAGATGCTTCCGTATAGGGTTGTGGAAATGGAGGCTTTCAAAAGTATGATGGCGGCCACGGCCCCGCGCTACTCGGTTCCCAGTCGCCACTACTTTTCCCGATGTGCCGTCCCAGCCCTGCACGACCACGTCTCTCGCAACATTGTACGCGCCCTCACCAACGCGGTTACTGCCAAGGTCCACTTAACAACGGACACGTGGACAAGCACAGGCGGGCAGGGCCACTATATCTCCCTGACGGCACATTGGGTGAATTTAGTGGAGGCTGGGACAGAGTCAGAGCCTGGGACCGCTCACGTCCTACCCACCCCCAGAATTGCGGGCCCCAGCTCGGTGGTGGTATCTGCGGCGGTGTATGCTTCCTCCACTAAACCACCCTCCTCCTCCTCCGCAACCTCTGTCTCGCACTCAAGATGTGTCAGCAGCGGCACTTTGGCAGCAGTCGGTGTCGCGCGGCGTGGCAGCACAGCGGTGGGCAAGCGTCAGCAGGCCGTGCTGAAACTACTCAGCTTAGGAGATAAGAGGCACACGGCCCACGAACTGCTGCAGGGTCTGACTGAGCAGACCGACCACTGGCTTGCGCCGCTGAGCCTCCAACCGGGCATGGTCGTGTGTGACAACGGCCGTAACCTGGTGGCGGCTCTGCAGCTCGGTAGCCTCACGCACGTGCCATGCCTGGCCCACGTCTTTAATTTGGTGGTTCAGCGCTTTCTGAAAAGCTACCCACGCTTGTCAGACCTGCTCGGAAAGGTGCGCCGGCTCTGCGCACATTTCCGCAAGTCCCACACGGACGCTGCCATCCTGCGCACCCTGCAACATCGGTTTCGTCTGCCAGTGCACCGACTGCTGTGCGACGTGCCCACACGGTGGAACTCTACGGTCCACATGTTGGCCAGGCTCTATGAGCAGCGTAGAGCTATAGTGGAATACCAACTCCAACATGGGCGGCGCAGTGGGAGTCAGCCTCCTCAATTCTTTACAGAAGAGTGGGCCTGGTTGGCAGACATCTGCCAGGTCCTTGGAAACTTTGAGGAGTCTACCCAGATGGTGAGCGGCGATGCTGCAATCATTAGCGTCACCATTCCTCTGCTATGCCTCTTGAGAAGTTCCCTGCAAAGCATAAAGGCAGACGCTTTGCGCTCGGAAACAGAGCCGGGGGAAGACAGTATGTCGCTGGATAGTCAGAACACCCTCATGTCTATATCTCAGCGTGTTGAGGAGGAGGAGCATGAGGAGGATGAGGAGGAGGGGGAAGAGACAGCTTGGCCCACTGCTGAGGGTACCCATGCTGCTTGCCTGTCATCCTTTCAGCGTGTATGGCCTGAGGAGCAGGAGGAGGAGGATCCTGAAAGTGATCTTCCTAGTGAGGACAGCCATGTGTTGCGTACAGGTACTCTGGCACACATGGCAGACTTCATGTTAGGATGCCTTTCTCGTGACCCTCGCGTTACATGCATTCTGGCCACTATGGATTACTGGGTGTACACATTGCTCGACCCACGGTATAAGGAGAACTTTTCCACTCTGATACCCGAAGAGGAAAGGGGTTCGAGAGTGATGCTATACCACAGGACCCTGGCGGACAAGTTGATGGTAAAATTCCCATGCGACAGCACTAGTGGCAGAAGGCGCAGTTCCGAAGGCCAGGTAGCAGGGGAGGAGCGGAGATCAGGCAGCATGTACAGCACAGGCAGGGGAACACTCTCTAAGGCCTTTGACAGCTTTCTGGCTCCCCAGCAAGACTGTGTCACCGCTCCCCAGTCAAGTCTGAGTCGGCAGGAGCACTGTAAAAGGATGGTGAGGGAGTACGTAGCCGATCACACGACCGTCCTCCGTGACGCCTCTGCCCCCTACAACTACTGGGTGTCGAAGCTGGACAGGCGGCCTGAACTCGCGCTGTATGCCCTGGAGGTGCTTGCTTGTCCTGCGGCTAGCGTCTTGTCAGAGAGGGTGTTTAGTGCGGCTGGGGGAATCATCACAGATAAGCGTACGCGCCTGTCAACCGACAGTGCCGACAGGCTTACACTCATCAAGATGAACAAAGCCTGGATTTCCCCAGACTTCTCTTCTCCACCAGCGATACCTAAGCAATACGTAGGCTGCACCCGCGGATGGAAGCATCGTTCTCTATCACCATCAAAAACGGGGACATTTTTGCTTCATCAATCTGTGTATAATATTCCTCCTCCTGCTCCTCCTCCTGAAACCTCACGTAATCACGCCGAACGGCCAATTTTTCTTAGGCCCACAAGGCCAAGTCATATAATTTTTCTAAACAATTTTTATACATTTCAATGCTCATTAAAGCGTTGAAACTTGCACCTGAACCCATTTTTATTTTAACTGGGCTGCCTACAGGCCTAGTTACAAATTAAGCCACATTAACCAAAGCGATTAATGGGTTTCACCTGCCCTCTTGGTTGGGCATGGTCAATTTTTCTGAGGTACATTAGTACTGTTGGTACACCAATTTTTTGGGGCCCTCGCCTACAGTGTAATCCAATTAATTTTTGGCCCACCTGCATTAAAGCTGACGTCACATCAGCTGTGCTGGGCACTGCAATGGGATATATTTATGTACCGCCGATGGCTTCCTGGCACCCACCCATGCTGTAGGTCCACATGGACTTCCCATTAGGGAGATGTACGTGCCTGTGTATACTTATAAAAAACTCGAGCCTGACTGGGGCATGCAGTGTGGGCCAAAGCCCACCTGTATTTTATCTGACGTTAGCTCAGCTGTGATGGGTAATGCAATGCGATATATTTATGTACCGCCGGTGGGTTCCATGGAGCCACCCAAGCTGTCGGTCCACACGGAGTTGTAACTGCAAGTGTCCACTTCTAAAGAACCCCAGTCTGACTGGGGCATGCAGTGTGGGCTGAAGCCCACCTGCATCAAACATGACATTACCTCAGCTGTGATGGGCACTGCAATGGGATATATTTATGTACCGCCGGAGGCTTCCTGGCACCCACCTATGCTGTCGGTCCACAGGGACTTCACAATAGGGAGTTGTACCTGCCTGTGTCTATGAATTAAAAACCCCGGTCAGGTTGGGGCATGCAGTGTGGGCCAAAGCCCACCTGCATTTAATCTGACGTTCGCTCTGCTGTCCAGGGCACTGCAATGGGATACATTTATGTACAGCGGGTGGGTTCCAGGGAGCCACCCATGCTGTGGGTGCACACGGAATTCCCATTGCGGAGTTGTACCTGCCTGTGACTATTTATAAAAAACCGCGGTCTGACTGGGGCATGCAGACACCTTGACAGAATGAATAGTGTGTGGCACATAGCTTCCCCATTGCTATGCCCACGTGTGCAGCTCCTGATGGAGGTGGCACAGGATTGGATTTCTCATTGCTTCTGTACAGCATTGTGGGCTATCGCCCCACCCCTTTTAAAGAGGGTCGATGTCTAGCCGTGCCAACCCTCTGCAGTGTGTGCCTGCGGTTGCTCCTCATGGCAGACGCACTTATAAATAAACATGAGGTTGGTGTGACATGAGGGCAGCTGAAGGCTGCGCAGGGACACTTTTTTGTGCGCTCCGGATGCAGGGTCGTGCGGGTGGGGGGGGGGGGGGTTGGGCAGCATGTAACCCACGAGAAGTGGCAGCGGAGTGTCATGCAGGCAGTGATTGTGCTTTGTTGGAGGTAGTGTGGTGCTTAGCTAAGGTATGCATTGCTAACGAGGGCTTTTCTGAAGTAAAAATTGTTTTGAGGAAGTGCGGTCCACTCTTGCCGCTATTGTGGCTTAATGGTGGGACCTGGGAACTTGTGATGCAGCCCAACATGTAGCCCCTCGCCTGCCCTATCCGTTGCTGTGTCGTTCACAGCACTTTCTTGAATTGCCCAGATTTTCACAAATGAAAACCTTAGCGAGCATCGGCGATATACAAAAATGCTCGGGTCACCCATTGACTTCAATGGGGTTCGTTACGCGAAACGAACCCTCGAGCATCGCGAAATTTTCGTCCCGAATAACGAGCACCCGAGCATTTTGGTGCTCGCTCATCTCTAATTATGATCAATGAGAAACTGGCGGCTATCCTTATGGACCGTAAAATGATATATGAAAAAAATCTGGTCATCCTGGTATCAATACTCGCTCACTATGCGTCTATGGAACCCAACAGCCTGATCTTTCACCCTCTCAGGGAAATCTAGCTTACAATCAAGTATATTCTCAATCCCCCAAAAATTTATGAGGTATACATCAATGGAGCTAATCAACAGAAGAGTTTACTTAACCTTTTCAACAGAGGTGCATCGATATGACAAGCTGCAAGCACAGCCCAACTCCCTACACCCCATGATCTTCCCCTTATGTGTTTCCCCCACTGTTTTCTATATTCATCTTTCCCTAAATGATACTTTTGTTACTCGCCTTCTTAGGTTGATTCATTTTTATTTTACTAGGGGTTTATCTAATAAAGGAACAGAACCTTGAATGTTTCTTTACTTTACTAGATAAGAAATAATACCTGGTATGTAACCCCCTAACTATATACATGAATGTAATATTGAAAGTCATGATTAATTTGTTTTGACCTTTTCAAAATTAATAAAAAAAATTGTGAAATAAAACAGACATGTCAGATGTGACAGCTCCACTTTAAATCTTTCAAACATATTATAGAAATATATTGTATTGCAAATATATGTTCCCTTATTTTTAGTAAGATTTGATGATGTATTGATCAGAGAGAGGAAGTCATGTAACATAAGTTGTGGCATGTAGTTTTCTCTTCCTTGATGGCAGTACAGTGCCATTGACAGTATAAACAGGGCACAACATGCAGCCCAGCAAAAGATTTCTGTCAGCCCTCAGACTGGGACATAACTATGTTGGCAAGAGGCTAGTGACATCATAGTCCTATTACCGTCCATGGCATAATCGATAGCCGCTACAGTGACTAGCCTATAGGACCTTTCCTAAATCACAGTCATGTGACCGGCTGCGCAGTGAGGGGGGGGGGGGATAACGGATGCAAGCTTCTTGACTGGTACCTGATGTTGAACATGCAGCTGATGCCTATCATACCCTCTCTCGCTGCATGGCTGGTCACATGAGTGTGACATCAGGGAAGCTCCTTTAGGCCCCAGGAGCTGCAGTGCAACCAACAGCAGTGCAGGAGCTGAAAGCGGTGTAGCAGTGCAGAAAGTTTCTCCCAGGATTATGATGCAATGTAAAAGAGCAAAGCAGTTAGCAAAATAGTTTAATGGGTAAACTATAGGTTGTAGCAGCTTACATTGTAAGTGAAGGTAATGATTACAGATAGATTACCTTTACTTACAAAGTGAGTCACTAAAAACCCATTTGCAGCTCGAAGAAGTTTGCCTATTTTAATTTTGGCCCCCACCTACTGCCCTGTTGTGCAGGTCTGTAATAAACACTCTGGCGGCTTTTATAATGAATGCTCATATCAATAACCTGCATATACCGCAGACTTGCTTGCAGAACTACATTTGGGATAGTTTATATTTCCACTTTCGCATTTGGCTTCCAGTTTATCTTCTGGCATCATTCCTTCATTACACTGAAATCTGATTGTTTGTTCATGATCCACTACATTGTTCATGTTAGAATTAATATTATTGGTGATCATTGTTGCTTGTTGCAATACACAAAAACCTGGAAAATAATTAAATAGTTATTGGTATGTATTTATTTGGTACTTTGCAGAATCCATGAAAAACAAGTATGCATAACATGACTATTAGGGCTCCTACCCACGTGCGTTTTTGTTTTTTTAAAGCGATTGTCAATGGGACAAAGAGTAATGTTAAAAACGCATTGCAAGTTTGTGCTTTGCGATTTTTGTGCAATGCATTTTTAACATTAGAAAGTCCCATTGACAATCGCGTTAAAAAAATGCAGTGATATCGCAGCGTTAAAAAAGACACAAGTGGGTAGGAGCCCTAAAGCTACTAGAGAACACATAAATCACTTTTACTTGCACGTCCTCTTATGTTTCACCAAACAAAGCAGTCTTCTTTCTAAATCCCCCTTCCCTGTGTGGTGAAACAATTTTTGGTTAGCATGTGCCTCATGGGGAGACGGAGCATGTGCATGCATTTTCTTGCTTTTTTTTCAATTAAGAGGTTTTTGTTAAAATTTTGATTTGTATGAGGAAACAGTCAATGTAGATTATGTAAATACTAGAGATGAGCGAGCATACTCGTCTGAGTTTGATGCTCGTTCGAGCATTAGGGTACTTGAGATGCTCGTTACTTGAGACGAGCACCACGCGGTACTCGAGTCAATTCCATTTCCTTCCCTGCATGTTTAGCGCCATTTTCTGGTCAATAGAAATGCAGGGAAGGCATTACAACTTCCTTCTGTGACGTTCCAGCCCTATCCCACCCCCTTGCAGTGAGTGGCTGGTGAGATCAAGTGACCGCCTAGTACTTAAAGCGGTCCCGCCCTCGGCTCGCCTCAGACACACACTGGGAGAGATCAGGGAGAGTGCTGTTCCTGCTATAGGGAAAGTGGTAGTGTAGGATCCTGTGTACAAGAACCCCAACGGTCCTTCTTAGGGCCACATCTGACCATGTGCATTACTGTTGAGGCTGCTGGGAGCAGTTTTGCACAATTTTTTTTATTAATCTTGGGCTGTGCAGGCTATAGCATTCTCAGTCTGTAGTCTATTATACAGAATATAGGGAAAGTGTTCCTGAGATAGAGACAATGCTAGTGTAGGATTCTGTCTAAAAGGTCCTTCTTAGGGCTACCTGTGAGCGTGTGCATTTTACTGCGTGGCTGCTGGGAGTTGTAGTGCATCACTATTGCAGAGCAGACCTTTTTGCAGCCTTGCGTATAATTTTTTTCTGGCTGCAGTTTGCGTTACGTAACCGCTGTCAGCCTCCAACTGTACGCCAATAATTCCATAATTTTTTACATCGCTCTGTGTCTGCCGTCAACTTCACGCACAGCGTACGGCGACAGCCCCTGATAGAGGGAAAGTCATATACACGCTATATAGCCTGTATTCTTTTTCAAAAACATTTTAAAACAAGCTCCTTCTTAGGGCTACCTGTGACCGTGTGCATTTTACTGCCTGGCTGCTGGGAGTTGCAGTGCATCACAATTGCAGAGCCAGACCTTTTTCCAGCCCTCCGTGTAATTTTTTTCTGGCTGCAGTGTGCGTTACATAACCGCTGTCAGCTTCCAACTGTACGGCAATAATTCCATAATTTTTTACACCGTTTTGTGTCTACCGTCAACTTCACGCACAGCGTACGGCGACAGCCACTGATACAGGGAAAGTCATATACATGCTATATGGGCTGTATTGTTTTTAAAAAAAATTTAAATACAAGCTCCTTCGTTGGGCTACCCCTGACCATCTGAAATTCACTGGGTGTCTGGTGGGAGTTGTAGTGAATCACTATTGCACGGCTAGGCCTGTTTGCAGCCTTCCTTATTCTTTGTTTGTGCCTGGAGTTAGCGTTACAATACCGCTGTCAGCGTGAAAGTGTACGCCAATAATTCCATAATTATTTACACCGCTCTGTGTCTGCAATCAACTTCACGCACAGTGTACGGCGACAGCCACTGATAGAGGGAAAGTCATATACACGCTATATAGCCTGTATTCTTTTTCAAAAACATTTTTAAAAAAGCTCCTTCTTTGGGCAATCTATGACCGTGTGCATTTTACTGCCGGGCTGCTGGGAGTTGTAGTGAATCACTATTACACGGCTAGGCCTGTTTGCAGCCTTCTGTATTCTTTGCTTCTGCCTGGAGTTAGCATTATATAACTGCTTTCAGCCTCCAACTGTACATCAATAATTCCATAATTATTCACACTGCTCTGTGTCTGCCGTCAACTTCACGCACAGTGAACAGCGACAGCCAATGATAGAAGGAAAGTCATATACACGCTATATAGCCTGTATTCTTTTTCAAAAACATTTTCAAAAAAGCTCCTTCCTTGGGCTACCTGTGACCGTGTGCATTTTACTGCCTGGCTGCTGGGAGTTGTAGTGAATCACTATTGCACAGCTAGGACTGCTTGCAGCCTTCTGTATTGTTTGTTTCTGCCTGGAGTTAGCGTTACAAAACTGCTGTCAGCCTCCAACTGTATGCCAATAATTCCATAATTATTTACACCGCTCTGTGTCTGCCGTCAACTTCACGCACAGCGTACGGCGACAACCACTGATAGAGGGAAAGTCATATACATGCTATATAGCCTGTATTCTTTTTTTAAAAAAAAAAATAATAAAAGCTCCTTCTTACGGCTACCTCTGACCATCTGAAATTTACTGGGTGTCTTGTGGGAGTGGTAGTAAATCACTATTGCATGGCTAGGCCTCTTTGCAGCTTTCCTTATTCTTTGTTTCTGTTAGCATTACAATACCGCTGTCAGTGTGAAAGTGTACGCCAATAATTCCCTAATTATTTACACCGCTCTGTGTCAGCTCTATTCGTAATACACCATGCTGAGGGGTAGGGGTAGGCCCAGAGGACGTGGATGTTGATGCGGGCAAGGACGTGGAGGTCCAAGTGAGGGTGTGGGCACAGGCTGAGTTTGTGGTCCAGGTGAATCACAGCCGACTGCTGCGAGATTAGGAAAGAGGCAAGTTTCTGGGGTCCCCAGCTTCATATCACAATTTTTGGGTCCACGTGGTAGAGCTTTATTACAAACAGAGCAGTGTGAGCAGGTCCTGTCGTGGATAGCATAAAATGCATCCAGCAATGTATCGACCACCCAGTCTTCTACGCTGCCACTGCTGCAACTCTGAATCCTCTTGCTGCTGCTCCTCCTTCCTCCCAGCCTCCTCACTCCATGAAAATGACACATTCTGATGAGCAGGCAGACTCCCAGGAACTGTTCTCTGGCCCCTGCCTTGATTGGGAAAAAATGGTTCCTCTCTCACCTGAGGAGTTTGTCGTGACCGATGCCCAACCTTTGGAAAGTTCCCAGGGTCTGGGTGATGAGGCTGGGGACTTACGGCAACTGTCTCAACAGCTTTCAGTGGGTGAGGAGAATGATGATGATGAGACACAGTTGTTTATCAGTGAGGTAGTAGTAAGGGCAGTAAGTCAGAGGGAGGAGCGCACAGAGGATTGGGAGGAAGAGCCGCTGGACGATGAGGTGACTGACCCCACCTGGTTCGCTAAGCCAACTGAGGACAGGTCTTCAGAGGGGGAGGCAAGTGCAGCAGCAGGACAGGTTGGAAGAGGCAGTGGGGCGGCCAGGGGTAGAGGCAGGGCCAGAGCGAAGAATCCCCCAACTGTTATCCAAAGCACCCCCTCGCGCCAAGCCACCATGCAGAGGCCTAGGTGTTCAAAGGTGCGGATGTTTTTCAGTGAGAGCGCAGACGACCGACGAACAGTGGTGTGCAACCTGTGTCGCGCCAAGATCAGCCGGGGAGCCACCACTACCAGCCTCACCACCACCATCATGCGCAGGCATATGATGGCCAAGCACCCCACAAGGTTGGACGAAGGCCGTTCACCGCCTCCAAGTCGCACCACTGCCTCTCCCCCTGTGCCCCAACCTGCCACTTAGATCTAACCCCCCTCTCAGGACACAGGCACAAACGCCTCCCGGTCCGCACCCACACCCTCACCTCCGCTGTTCTCGACCCCATCCAGCAATGTCTCTCAGCGCAGCATCCAGCTGTCGCCAGCGCAAGCGCAAATACGCCGCCATGCACCCACATGCTCAAGCTTTAAACGTGCACATTGCCAAATTGATCAGCCTGGAGATGCTGCCGTATAGGCTTGTGGAAATGGAGGCTTTCAAAAACATGATGGCGGTCCCACGCTACTCGGTCCCCAGTCGCCATTATTTTTCCCGGTGTGCCGTCCCAGCCCTACACCAGCACGTCTCCCGCAACATCAATCATGCCCTCACCAAGGCGGTTACTGGGAAGGCCCACTTAACCACGGACACGTGGACAAGTACTGGCGGGCAGGGCCACTATATTTCCCTGATGGCACATTGGGTGAATTTGGTGGAGGCTGGGACCGAGTCAGAGCCTTGGACCGCACACGTCCTACCCACCCCCAGAAGTGCGGATCTTTCCTCGGTTCTGGTATCTGCGGCGGTCTAAGCAACCTCCTCTAAACTACCCTCCTCCTACGCAACCTCTACCTCTTAATTAAGAAATGTGAGCAGCACATCGCCAGCAGTCGGTGTGGCGCGGCGCGGCAGCACAGCGGTGGGCAAGCGTCAGCAGGCCGTGCTGAAACTACTCAGCCTAGGTGATAAGAGGCAAATGGCCCCCGAGCTATTGCAGGGTCTGACTGAGCAGACCGACCTCTGGCTTTCGCCGTTGAGCCTGCAACCGAGCATGGTCATGTGTGACAACGGCCGTAACCTGGTGGCGGCTCTGCAGCTCGGCAGCCTCACACACGTGCCATGCCTGGCCCACGTCTCCAATCTGGTGGTTCAGCGGTTTCTGAAAAACTACCCGCACTTGTCAGACCTGCTCGGCAAGGTTCGCCGCGTCTGCGCACATTTCCGCAAGTCCACCACGGACACTGCCACCCTGAGGACTGTGCAACATCAGTTTAATCTGTCAGAGCACCGGCTGCTGTGCGACGTGCCCACATGGTGGAATTCTACGCTCCACATATTGGCCAGGCTGTATGAGCAGCGTAGAGCATAAGTGGAATACCAATTCCAACATGGGCGGCGTAGTGGGAGTCAGCCTCCCCAATTTTTTACCGAGGAGAGGGCCTGGATGGCAGACATCTGCCAGGTCCTTGTAAACTTTGAGGAGTCTACCCAGATGGTGAGCGGCGATGCTGCAATCATTAGTGTCACCATTCCTCTGCTATGCCTGCTGAGAAGTTTGCTGCAAAGCATGAAGGCTGACGCTTTGCGGTCGGAACAGGAGACGGGGGAAGAGAGTATGTCGCTTGATAGTCAGAGCACCCTCATGTCTATATCTCAGCACATTTTGGAGGAGGAGGAGGAGGAGGGGGAAGAGACAGCTGGGCCGACTGCTGAGGGTACCCATGCTGCTAGACTCCCATCTGTTCAGTGTGTATGGCCTGTGGACAAGGAGGAGGAGGAGGATCCGGAAAGTGATCTTCCTAGTGAGGACAGCGATGTGTTGCGTACTGGTACCCTGGCACACATGGCTGACTTCATGTTAGGATGCCTTTCTTATGACCCCCGTGTTAGATGCATTCAGGCCACTATGGATTACTGGGTGTACACCCTTCTCGACCCCCGGTATAAGGAGAACCTTTCCACTCTCATTCCCGAAGAGGAAAGGGGTTCGAGAGTGATGCAATACCACAGGGCCCTGGTGGACAAACTGATGGTAAACTTCCCATCTGACAGTGCTAGTGGCAGAAGGCGCAGTTCCGAGGGCCAAGTAGCAGGGAAGGCGCGGAGATCAGGCAGCATGTTCAGCGCAGGCAGGGGAACACTCTCCAAGGCCTTTGCCAGCTTTATGGCTCCCCAGCAAGACTGCGTCACCGCTCCCCAGTCAAGACTGAGTCAGAGGGAGCACTGTAAAAAGATGGTGAGGGAGTACGCAGCCAATCTTTCCACCGTCCTCCGTGATGCCTCTGCTCCATACATCTATTGGGTGTCAAAGCTGGACACGTGACACGAACTTGCGCTGTATGCCCTGAAGGTGCTTGCTTGCCCTGCCGCTAGCGTCTTGTCAGAGAGGGTGTTTAGTGCAGCTGGGGGAATCATCCCGGACAAGCGTGCCTGCCTGTCAACTGACAGTGCCGACATGCTTACATTCATAAAGATGAACAAAGCCTGGATTTCCCCAGACTTATCTTCTCCACCGGCGGAGAGCAGCGGAACCTAAAGATTCTTTTTGCTGCAACCGCAGATCAAAGCACTCTCCTCTATATCACCGGTAAAACGGGGCATTTATCTTTGTCAATCTGTCTCTGACATTAGTCCTCCTCCTGCTACTCCTCCTCCAGAAACAACATGTCATTGCGCTGAATGGCCAATTTTTCTGCGGCCCAAAAGTCTCATCTACATCTGCCAATTTTTTTTACAATTTTTCTAAGTTTCAAAAGTATTGAGACTGTAACATGAACCAATTTTTTCAACAGGGCTGCCTCCAGGCTCTGTTACAAATTAAGCAACAGTGAGCTGTATCTTTAAAAAAAATGTTTATGGGTTTCACCTGCCCTCTCGGTTGATAAATTTTTCAGAGGTACACTTGTACTCTTGGTACACTAATTTTTGGGGCCCACGCCTACACTCTTATCCAACTAATTTTTCCGGCCTTCGCCTACGCTCATGGTATCCCAATGTTTCAGAGGTTGGCTTATACTATTACTACAGAAATTTTACTGGGGTCTGCCTGTCTGCCTATACTTCTGCTACGAGACAGTTACACAGGTCTGCCTATACTGCTGCCACTTACATGTTACAGGGGTTTGTTTATACTGCTGCCATGTGAATGTTACAGGGCTTTGCCTATACTTCTGCCACGTAAATCTTACAGGGGTCTTCCTATACTGCTGCCACAAGGATGTTACTGGGGTCTGCCTATACTGCTGCCCTTTTAATTTTACTGGGGTTTGCCTATACTTCTGCCACGTAAATTTTACAGGGGTCTGCCAATACTGCCGCCACATAAATGTTACAGGGGCCTGCCTATACTTATGCTACAGAAATGTCACTGGGATCTGTCTATGGTGTTACTACAGAAATGTTACAGGGGTCTGCGTATACTTCTGCTACAAAAATGTAACTGGGGTCTGCCTATACTGCTGCTACGTAAATTTTGCAGGGGTCTGCCTATACTTCTACTACAGAAATGGTGCTGGGTAGAGATGAGCGAGTATACTCGCTAAAGTCAATTGCTCGAGCGAGCATTGCCTTTAGCGAGTATCTCCCCCGCTCGAGACAGAAGGTTTGGGTGCCAGCACGGGGGAGCGGTGAGTAGCGGCTGTCAGCAGGAGGGAGCGGGGGGGAGAGAGGGAGAGAGAGATCTCCCCTCCGTTCCGCCCCACTCTCCCCCGCAGCTCCATGCCCGCTGCCGGCACCCGAACCTTCCGTCTCGAGCGAGGGTGATAGGGGTCTGCCTATAATTCTGCCATGTAAATATTACAGGGGGTCTGCGTATACTTCTGCTACAAAAATGGTACTGGGGTCAGCCTATGCTTCTGCTACATAAATGTTTCAGGGGTCTGCTTCCACTGCTGCAACAGAAATGTTACTGGGGTCTGCCTATTCTTGTGCTACATAAATGTTACAGGGTGCTGCATATACTACTGCTACAGAAATGTTACAGGGGTCTGCCTATACTGCTGCTAGATAACTGTTACAGGGGTCTCCCTATACGTCTGCCACATAAATGTTACAGGTGGTCTGCGTATACTTCTGCTACAAAAATGGTACTGGGTTCTGCCTATGCTTCTGCTACATAAATGTTTCAGGGGTCTGCTTATACTGCTGCAACAGGAATGTTACTGGGGTCTGCCTATACTTCTGCCACATAAATGTTACAGGGGTCTGCCTATGCTGCTGCCACATAAATGTTACAGGAGTCTGCCTATACTTCTGCTACAAAAATGTTACTGGGGTCTGCCTATACTTCTGCCACGTAAATGTTACAGGGGGTCTGCACATACTGCTGCTACACAAATGTTACAGGGGTCTGCCAATACTGCAGCAACATAAATGTTACAGGGGTCTGCCTATACTTCTGCTAATGAAATGTTACTGGGGTCTGTCTATACTGTTACTACAGAAATGTTAATGGGGTCTCCCTAGACTTCTGCAACATAAATGTTAGTGGGATCAGCTTATACCTTTTCTGCAGGAATATTACAGGGGTCTCTGTATATTATGGGTGCACAATGTCTTCCCATCGCGGTGTTTTACCTATCTGGCCCCCCAAAAAACCCAGACTGACTAGGGCATGGATTGTGGGCCGAGGCCAATATGTATTTCCTCTCACGTAACCTCAGCTATACGGGGCACTGCAAGGGGATTTTTTTATGTACCATCTGTATGTTCCTGCTAGCCACCCATGCTGCGGGTGCACACAGACTTGCCATAGCGGAGTTGTACCTGCCTGGCAGTTTTAAAAAACCAAGATTGCCCAGGGCATGGCGTGTGGGCCGCAGCCAACATGTATTTCCTCTCACGTAACCTCAGCTATTCGGGGCACTGCAATGGGATTTCTTTATGTACCATCTGTGGGTTCCTGCTAGTCACCCATGCTGTGGGTGCACAAAGACTTCCCATAGAGGTGTTTTACCTGTCTGTCTCCAAAACACTTACAGACTTGGGTAGGGTGCAGAGTGCAGATGGTTTACCCCTTGCGTTGTCGATGAGGTATCCGACACCCAAACAGAATGAGTAGTCTGTGGACACATTGCTATGTCACTCGCAGCACCTTGGGCCACACAAGGTGTTAGCTGTGACAGAGGCAGACCCAGGGCCCGCTCACATACTTCCCACACCGAGTATTGCTGCATTGTGGAGATGTGTAGAAGTGCTGAGCTGGCAGCGGAGTCCCCTTTATGCCCACGTCTGCAGCTCGTGACGGAGATGGCAAAGGATTGTAATGAAGATCTATTATCAATTCTCAACAGCATTGTGGGCTGTCACCCCCCCCCCCTTCCCTTTCGAAGAGGGTCGCTGCCTGGCCCTGCCAACCCTCTGCAGTGTGTGCCTCCGGTTCCTCCTCATGGCAGGTGCACTTATAAATAGACATGAGGGTGGTGTGGCTATGAGGCCAGCGTGTGGCATGAGGGCAGCTGAAGGCTGCGCAGGGACACTTTTGTGTGCGCTGCGGATGCAGGGTCGTGCGGGAGGGCTGGGCAGCATGTAACCCAGGAGAAGAGGCAGTGGTGTGTCCCACAGGCAGTGATTGTGCTTGGTTAGAGGTAGTGTGGTGCTTAGCTAAGGTGTGCCTTGCTAATGAGGGTTTGTCCGAAGTAAAAATTGTTGGGAGGGTGGGGGGCCCTCTCTTGCCGCTATTGTGGCTTAATAGTGAGACCTGAGAACTTGAGATGCAGCCCTACATGTTGCCCCTCGCCTGCCCTATCCGTATCTGTGTCGTTTCCATCACTTTCGTAGGCTTTGAAGATTTGCACAAATGAAAACCTTAGCGAGCATCGGTGATATACAAAAATGGTCGAGTCGCCCATTGACTTCAATGGTGTTCGTTACTCGAAACGAACTCTCGAGCATCGCGGAAAGATCGTCTTGAGCAACGAGCACCCAAGCATTTCGGTGCTCGCTCATCTTTAGTGTTTATGTTTTAAACTTTTTGTATCTATGTTGTAAGCTTGGATTTAATATTGTATCTTTGCAGTATGCTCGATTCTTGTATCATATTTTTCAAGTAAGTTTGATTTTAGTATCTTATTGTTATTGTACTCTTTATATTGGTACTGTATCCATGTAGTAAGCTTGCTTTTGGTATCCTATGGTTATAGTAAGCTTGATTCTGGTACTGTATTGATATAGTAAGCTTGGTTCTACTATCCTATGGTTATACTTAGCTTGTTTCTGGTACTGTATCCTTGTAGTAAGCTTAGTACTACTATCATGTCCGTGTAGTAAGCCCGGGAATGTTCCAATAGCTATGTAGTAAGTTTGGTTCTGGTACTGTGTCTTTGTAGTAAGTTTGGTTCTGGTACTGTATTTGTGTACTAAGTTTGGTTTTTGCACTGTGTGTGTGTGATAAGCTTGGTTCTGGTACCATATCCTTGTTTTAAGTTTTATTCTAGCATTGTATCTATGTAGTAAGCTTGGTTCTGTTTTGATATCTAGGCAGTTAACTTTGTTCTAGTATCTATGCGGTATGCCTGGTTCTGGTATCATACCTATGTAGTAAGCTCAGCTGTGGCACAATATCAATATAGTAAGCTTTGCTCTGTTATTGTATCTATGCAGTAAACTCAGTTCTGCTTGCATATCTCTGTAGTAAGCATGGTTCTGTTTCTGCATCTAATGTACAGCTGTAGCAATGCCATCCTTCAAGCCATGACTTATTAGTGCAGTAGCCTGAGATGTGTTAGCAGTGATACATCACTAGTCAGCTGGGTTTGTTTATCGTAACTATGCAGTAAGCTTGGTTCTCGTATAGAATCTATACAGTAAACTGCATTCTGTTATGGCATAGCTACACAATCGCTGATTATTTTAAAACTTTAAACTGGTGGGGAGGAGGGGGTCCACAATGCTCATATAGTTTAGAGCCCAAGGTAGACTTAATCCATCCTGGATTAAGTACCATCCCTGACTGGTAACATCATTCCTTGGTGGCAGCAGAAATAAATAGTGACAACCTGTGTGCATATGGCTATGGACTAACACTTACCATTCCTGAAGCATTTTGGATATTGCAGCTTTCCTTGTTGACAAGTAGTTTTCATCAGTGTGCCAGGAGGAGCTTCATGCTCAGGTTTACAGACAAATTCCGTTTCGTCACCATGTTTACTGTAAACCTTTTTATCAGATACCCATCTTAGCTGTATCCTATTTTCTTCCATGTCCTTTTCCTTTGCAGTACATGGCTCTGTAACAATAAATGAGCATGTTTATTCTATTTTAATTTCCTTTTATGTATTGAAAGCAAAATGTCAACCAATCAGATCCCTTCCAATCTTATATATAAAACGCAACATCTGTTTGCTTGTTTGTGTCGTATACAAATCCAACGTTCTGATCCGATTTGAGAGAACTTTAGCATGAGCGTTCTTCAGCACCAAGAAATGAATACTGGCAGAATTAAGAATTGAAAACTCTGAAATCCCCTGCAATTTTCTGTTGCCAATAGCAACCAAACACAGCTCAGCTTTCATTTCTTATACTGCTGAAGTAAAAAAAAAGCACGTATGAGACATTTATGGCACATACATTACAGAATTGCAGCCTTTGGGAGCGGTTGAACAATGTGGCTCTAAGACCAAAAAAGGTTGTGCAACCCTGCTGTAGCCTATCTACCTCCTATTCTCTGACTTACCTTTTCCTCTCAGTCCTAATTTAACACCTTAGTGACGGCCCCGTAGTGTTTTCACGCCCTAGCTAACTGGGCTTTAATCCTAGAGGACGCAAAAATATGCATCCTCTTAGGATTAAAGGCCCGTGGGCTATGGACATGACAGCTCCATGCTGTCAGTTCTCGGAGGTAGCCGATAACATGGAGCTGTCATCCCGTGCCGCCAGAGAGCCCCTTACCCCGGTAATGCGATCGTCGCTATCCAATAAAAAAGTTTTTTAAAAAAGTAAAAGATTCAGCACCTTCTGTGTGAGACCGCCGCACCGCAGCAAGATTCCGAAGCCTCACAGAGCGCCACTTTTTACACCCCATTCCTGCCGCTGAGGTCACGAAATACCCCACAAAAATCATGGAAGCAGGAGGGATACCCAGTTTAATTGCTTCATGTGCCCATCCCAACCAGGCCTACGTAATTACCATGGTCTTCAGACATACCACACAGTTTACATTATTACTTTTATCTAAGATAATAGAGAACGCCAAAAAGGGTGGGCGGGGGGGATTATTTTTAGTCATTTTTTTTCCGCACAAGTGAGCAATGGGGCCTGGAATTTATTCAGCTGTGCCTTGAAATCCAACAGGTGTTCCCTCCATTATAGGCCTAGCCATGTGTCCTGTAAGTAGATTTGGGCCACTATGAGTATTTTTTTGAACATGGGACAATCAAGGGGATCCATTTTGGGGTGAAAGTCTTCATTCATACATGTGTGCTGTACAAAAAACCCTGTTTTTAAATCTACACAATTTGCAAAAAAAATGAAAATTATAATTTTTTCTTAGATTCATTTCATTAGAATCTTGCTTAGATTCATTTAAAAACTGTGGGGTCAAAATACGCCATACACCCCTTGACGAATTCGTTATGGGGTCTAGTTTTTAAAATGGGGTCATTTGTGGGGGTTCTCTATCGTTTTGGCCGCTTAAGAGCTCTACAATTGGGCAATGGGGCCTAAAATGCCTTCAGGCAAAATTTCTGTTCTGAAAGCCACTGGCTGCTCCTTTCAGTTTGGGCCCCGTTGTGCATACAAACATAAGATTAGGGCCCCAATAGGTATGTTTCTGAACACAGGACAAGCAGGGATATCTATTTTAGGTTGTAAAACCTCATTTTCATGTGCACTATAGAAAAAAAGTTCACAAAACAAAGTTCATCTTGTCCCCCCTTAATCACTTGAATGCTCCCCGTTTCCTGTCTGCAGGTATACTCACAAGCCTTCAAAGAGCCCTCCGGTTATCTTGGCTTTCTCAAACAAATGATTATCAGGGACAGGAGTATGGGTTATGTGAGAATTCTTCCTGCTTTATTTATTTAACATGTGCAAATCACAGATAATGAAGTACGAGTTTCGGTTCTATTAGAACCTTGCTCACCTCTAACTCACAAATATCTCAGAGTCCTTAAAAACCTTATCCTTAAAGGGGTTGTCCCGCGCCGAAACGGTTTTTTTTTTTTTTTCAACAGCCCCCCCCCGTTCGGCGCGAGACAACCCCGATGCAGGGGTTAAACAAGAACACCGGACAGCGCTTACCTGAATCCCAGCGCTCCGGTGACTTCTTACTTACCTGCTGAAGATGGCCGCCGGGATCTTCTCCCTCGGTGGATCGCAGGGCTTCTGTGCGGTCCATTGCCGATTCCAGCCTCCTGATTGGCTGGAATCGGCACGTGACGTGGCGGAGCTACACGGAGCTACACGGAGCCCCATTGAGAAAAGAAGAAGACCCGGACTGCGCAAGCGCGTCTAATTTGGCGATTAGACACTGAAAATTAGACGGCTCCATGGAAACGAGGACGCTAGCAACGGAACAGGTAAGTGAAAAATTTCGGATAACTTCTGTATGGCTCATAATTAATGCACAATGTACATTACAAAGTGCATTAATATGGCCATACAGAAGTGTATAGACCCACTTTGTTTCGCGGGACAACCCCTTTAATTAAACAAACTTAATTCAATTAAAAACAACTGTGATTTAACGCCTGGTTATTCTTTAGTGCTAGGCGTTCCTAGTCAGTATTCTCCTGCAATAACCGACATACCAGGGCAAACCTTATTAGCTATTCAAGACAAAATAATCATGTGCATAGCAATCAAAATAAACATTTGATCAAATTAATATATTGTAATCAAATGCATAAAATATCATATGAACAAGAAATAGATTAGTTATTATAACATTATTCCATAGTTAAAGAGATCAGTAGGCAATTTATGCATACAAAATATATATATATATATATATGTATATATATATATATATATATATATATATATATATATATATATATATATAAAATAAATAAATAAATATATATATGTACAAAAGATCTGTTTTAAAATTCATGCCATTAGGATACCTTGCATCTAATGCTAGTATCCAATATGCCTCTCTTTTAAAGACTCGTTCTTGACTGACTATGCCTTTCTTCTTACTGAGGACCCTTTCAATGCCAAAGAAAGAAAAACTACCTGCATGCTTCTCCAGAATAAATGAAGCAGGAAGAATTCTCACATAAGCCGTACTCCTGTCCGTGATAATAATTTGCTATAGAAAAAAACCCTGCATTTAAAATGACGTATTTGCAAAAATATGAAATTTTATTTTTTCTCCTCTAAATTGCAGTAATTCCTGAAAAAAAACTGTGGGGTAAAAATATTTATGACAGCCCTCAGTAAATACATTAAGGGGTGTAATTTTAAAAATGAGGTCATTTATGGGGGTATCTATCATGCAGACACCTATGAGCCTTTGAAATCTTGGCTTGGTGCAGAAAAACAAAGTATTCCTCAAAATGTTAAATTTGTACATCTCCTAAATGGTTAAAAAAATTTGAAAGTGTTTCAAATGTGCGTCCAGAATAAAGTAAACAGATGGAAATATATATCTATCAAAAATGTGTACAGTATGTTTGCACATATGAGATATTGCAATTGAAAATGTGAAAAATGGCAATTTTTTCAAAAATTCCCAATTTTGGCACTTTTAATAATTTTGCAGAAATTCCTTCGGTCTATTTTTAGCACCTAAATGAAGTACAATATGTGCTGGAAAAACAATGTCAGAATCACTTGGATATGCAAAACCTTTACAGAGTTATTCTGTGTTAAAGTGACACATCAAATTTCCAAAATTTGGCTCCGTTACTATGGCGCAAACAGGCTTCGTCACTAAGGGGTTAAATATTCCACAACTCCTACTAGAATGCCCTGTAGTAGTAGATTGCCTCGCATTCAAATCCAAATCTTCAAAAGCATATATACGAATCTCCAATAAAAATTTATCCCAATGCTTAGGACTGTAGATCTTTGCCACATTGCCAATGTGGTTCCAACTTACATAAAGGGGTCAAAAAGAGAGCCTAGTAAGTCTCACTTCAATAATTGGTAAAATATTCGAGGGGTTTCTGAGAGACGCCATCAAGGGAAACAATGGCATAACTCCTCATCAGCTTGGGTTCATGAGTGGTCGATCATGTCAGACCAATTTGATCAGCTTCTACGATTAAGTAGATTCTAGGCTGGACCTGGAGGAGTCTATTGATCTCGTATATCTGGATTTTTCTAAAGCATCTGACACCGTGCCACATAATAGGTTGATATATAAAATAAGGCAGCTCGGATTGGGTGAAAACGTATGTATCTTGGTTAAGAATTGGCTCAGAGATAGAAAACAGAGGGTAGTAATAAATGGTTCGTACTCTGATTGGGCAAAAGTTGCTAGTAGGGTGCCACAGGGTTCAGTATTAAGCCCCATTCTGTTCAATATATTTATCAATGACCTGATAGAGGGACTGAACAGTAAAATATCAATATTTGCAGATGATACAAAATTATACAAGATAATTAATGCAACGGAGGACAATGTACGGCCACAAAAGGACCTAGATAAGCTGGGGGCTTGGGTAGAAAAATGGCAAATGAAGTTCAATGTTGATAAATGTAAGGTTCTGCACATGGGCAGAGAAACTGATGTCACCAATATACACTAAATGAGGTACTGCTAGTGAAAAGTGATATGGAAAAAGACCTGGGGGTACTAGTGGACTGTAGATTTAACTGGAGCAATCAATGCCAGTCAGCTGTTGTAAAAGCAAATAAAGTCTTGGGGTGCATTAAAAGAGGCATAAGGGCGAGGGCCGAGAACATTATTCTTACACTATATAAGGCAATCGTCACGCCCCACATGGAATACTGCATACAGTTGTGGACAGCGGTGCTCAGGAAAGAGGTTACAGTGCTTCAGGGGGTTCAAAGAAGGGCAACTAAATTAATAAACGGAATGAGAGGACTGGAATACCCAGAGACGCTATCAAAATTGGGATTATTTACCCTGGAAAAAAGACGGCTAAGGGGTGATCAAATAAGTATGTATAAATACATTAGGGGGCAATACAAGGATCTCTCCCATGATCTGTTTATACCAAGGACTACAACGGTAACAAGAGGGAATCCTCTACTTCTAGAAGAAAGCAGGTTTCATCACCAACACAGAAGGGGGTTCTTCACCGTAAGAGCAGTGAGACTGTGGAACTCTCTGCCTGAGGACCTGGTGATGGCAAAATCCATAGAGGAGTTTAAGAGGGGACTAAATGTCTTTCTAGAGCACTATGATATTACAGGATATAGACATTAGGTAACCAGCGGATTGTTGATCCGGGTCTTACAGTCAGGTAGGAACTTTCAAAGATTAATCCAGGGATTATTCTGACTGCCATTATGGAGTCAGGAAGGAATGTTTCCCGCGAATAGGCTAATTGGCCTCAGAAGGTTTTTTACCTTCCTCTGGATCAACAAGGGGAGGGGGGTTGAAACAAGCTGAACTAGATGGACATTGTCTTCATTCAACCTAACATACTGAGGAGGATGTGTTGCAAAAGACTGAAACTCTGGTGCGTCTGCCTGGCCCAAGTTGAGTCTTCCCCAGATACTGATGGGATGAGTCCCCTATGGGGATTCAGAGGTCAGAACCAGTCCCAGTCTAAAGGTTTGGTTCAGAAAGCACATCCTCCCTTGCTCATCTATGGAGTGAAGGAACCGTGTGAGCTCTGCTATTGCAAGTTGGATATGAGTGACTGTCACATATGTGTCGCGAGTTTGACAAGGAAACAAGTGTTCATGATAAGGAGAGACTGTGCGTGATTTACCCTCCGTGCTTGAAGTGTTTGCCTGGATGAAGTGTCCATCCGATAACTGTGGCTGATGAAGTTATGTCTTAAGGGAGATATAAAAGAAAGTGTGGCCAAGAAAAGCATTGTACCTAGGTTGTTGAATCATTATGCTTGGAAAATCAAAGTTGAGAAAATTGAGCAAAAACCGTGTGCCTTTGGTTTAAAACTATATATTGGTTGTGGACTCTTTTATTTTGACCCGAGGATCTATTACTTGAAAGGGGCACTGGTTGCTTTATTGGGAGGAGACGATTGAGCCACCTGTGACCTTGTCATTTTGTTATCCCTGCTGTCTCCCGAATCCAAAGGCTGGTATCTGGAATGCTGCACTTACTCATTAACCGGTTAGGCCCAGATTCTGAAGAACACATCAAGATGATGAGAGCAGTTCATGTGAGCCAGTCAGATGCTGGTCTTTCTGCAGCGTGGGAGAGATTTGAGCAAACTTACGGCAGCTTTGAAGCTATAGAAAGTGCCTTATTCAAAATTTTTCCAACATAACAAACAAAGACAATCACAAGCTTCAAGATCTGAGCAACCTGCTAAAGGAACTAGAATTAGCTAAACTCATCCCCATCTATCAGGACTGAGTTACCTAGGCACTGCTCATGGCATGAATCCAATAGTGCCCAGGTTTCTATATGGCATGTAGGAAAAATGGGCAGACCAGGGCTCAGGGTACAAGAGAGAACATAAAGTGTCCTTCCTCCTTTCTCTTATCTTTACAGTTTCATCGGTGATTAGGCTCGGAAGAAAAATGATCCCATCTTTGACTTAGCTGATCCTACTCCCTCAGCATCATCATCCTTAGGGCGCCCACCCACTGGCGTTTGCGATTTTCGTGCGTGAAAAACGCCGCGTTTTCCCCGCGTTTTCCGTGCGTTTTTCGCGGCGTTTTTTGCCGCGTTTTTGCGGCGTTTTCGTGGCTTTTCCATTAATTTCCATTGACTTTCATGGGTGCATTAGGAGAAAAATAAGGACACATATGCAACTGACAGTTCCTATGTTAAAAAACGCAACACAACGCAAAAAAAAACGCCAGTGGACAGGAGTACATTCAATTCTAATTGCTCTTGAGAAAAAACGCAAAACGCAAAGAAAAAAAAATCGCCAGTGGGTGGGCGCCCTTAAGGTATTATAATACAATTATCAAACAGAGACTTGAAGGGAACAGTATCTGTAAGAAATATGACATTTCACCTCCTGCATTCTCCACCACTAGACAGGATTCTCCTGCTCATAGAGAGAGTGAATACACCTGCATGTGCCCTATCCACAAAAGACCTCACCCTCTTAAGGAATGTAATGGGCTCAGAGCAAAGGCCTTACAGGAGTGCAGAGATACTCTCAAGGAACTTGGGATATGCTACAAGTGTTGCATCCCCTCAAGCTACACTGAAGTCTGCAAAGCTGTTAATAAGTTTACCAAGTGCAGTAGTGGCACAAACACAGCCTTCAGTAACACCTAAACCTGCCTCAAAGCATGGAGGGGAGCCAAAATTTTGTTTGTCCTCATAGCTTGATTATTTTTGTTTGTTTGTGCTTCCTGGGCAGTCTTTAACCCCTTAACGACCAGCCCATAGTGTTTTTACGTCCTCCCGAAGTGGGCTCTATTCTCTGAGGACGTAAAAACATGCTTCCTGCAGAGAATAGTGCCCCTCGGGCTGTGGACGTGACAGCTCCATGCTGTCGGTGTCCGCAGGTAGCTGACAGCATGGAGCTGTCATCCCGGGCTGTTCGGACACCCCCCCGGCATTGCGATCGGCGCTATGCAATGGATAGCGCCGATCGCAAAAAAAGTAAATAAAAGTACATAAAAGTTAAAGATTCAGCTGCTCTGATGGATCGGATCCATCGGAGCAGCTGAAATTACTCACCGAGGTCTGGCACGCTGCTCCCCGCTCTCCTGCCGCTCCGGGGCCCGAAGCCGGTCTTCTGCGCATGCGCGCCAGGCGGCATTACGTCAGCCGCATGCGCAGAAGGCCCGGCGGCGCGGGAGATTTAAAATCTCCTGGCTCCCGGCTCCTGTAGGTAGCCGGGAGGCAGGAGATGTCAGCGGGGACTGCGGTGAGCGGTCCCCGGTACCGCGATCGCCGTTATCCAATGGTTAGCGGCGATCGCGAAAAAGTTTTAAAAAAGTTTTAAAAAAGTCAGTTTCACCTCCCCTCATGGATCGGATCCATGAGGGGAGGTGAAAATACTCACCCCCAGTCCTCAGCGGTGTCCCGATGTCCCGGGACCCGAATCCCCGTCTGCGCATGCGCGCCCGATGATTGACATCGGGCGCGTGCACAGACGGGCTCGAGCCCCGGGGAATTTAAAATCCCTCTGCTTCTGGCTGCCATGTGTAGCTAGGAGCAGAGAGATTATACCGGGGACATGATCACTGTCATCCAATGGATGACAGTGATCATGTAAAGTGAAAAAAAAGTGTAAAAAAGTTAAAAAAAAAAAAAAAGTTAAAAAAAGTTTTTAAAAGTTTAAAAAGCGTACGTTTCATCTCCCCTCATGGATCATATCCGTGAGGGAGGATGAAAGTACATACCTAAGGCCCCCAGATTTATCCGCGGACCTTACCACAGCTTCTGCACACGCGCCCGTCGCCAAAATGGCGGGCGCATGCGCAAAAGCTGTGGATTGCCAGGATAATTTAAATTCTCCCTGCTCCTGGCTACAAAACGTAGCCAAGAGCATGGAGATTTAATGGGGGTCCGCGGTGAGCGGTTCCTGGTCACGTGTTCGCCATTATCCAATAATGGCGATCACGTAAAAGTAAAAAAAAAAATTTGAAGTTTCATCTCCCCTCACTGATGTGATCGGTGAGAGGAGATGAATCTTTTTACCGGAGGCCTGCGTATTTGAATCCCGACGCGATCTTCCTCCGTGGACCTTCCAGGATTCTGCACATGCGATTGCCGGCAAAAAGCCGGACACATGCGCAGGAGTCAGGAAACCCAGGAAACTTAAAATCTCCTTGCTCCCAGCGACCAACGGTCACAGAGAGCCTGGAGCAGTGACCAGGGGCCTCGTTGAGCGGTCCCCGGTCACGTGATAAAAAGGTAGCGATCTACCTTAGGCCGGTCTCACATGACCGGATAGGAATGACGGATTCCGCATGCGTCTGATCCGTGGTAATACGCAGATCAATCGCATTGGATTACACAATTCCGCTCACATTAGCGGGTCGGAATTGCGTAATCCACTCGCAGAAAAGAGAACGCAGCAGGTTCTATTTTACTGCGGATATCGGCAACATAGAGCCCATTGTGCTCCATGGTCGCGGATATACCCGCAGCCCATACGCAACTACATTGTATACGGGCTGCGGGTACCCCCGTCATCGCTAAGCGATGGTGCGGGAAATACAAACAAAGGTGTACTGTGCATGACCGCCTGTGTGAGTAGGCAGTTATGCGCAGTACATTACGCAGCCGTACGCAGGGTCACAGCCGGGCTCACAGATGGGATCCGCTGTGAGCCTCCGCAAGCGGATTCCGTCTGCACCCGCGTGAGCCCGGCGTTATTCAGACCGCTACCTGTGATACGTATTTTACAAGAAGCCCCGGGAACGCTCGCTTTCCTGCAGTTCCAGGAGCACCTTGTTGAGCGCCTTCTGTGTGAGACCGCCGCACCTCATCAAGCTTACGGAGACTCACGGAACGCCACTTTTTACACCCCATACCCGCCACTGAGGTCATGAAATACCCCCAAAAAGCATGAGAGGAGGGGGGGGGGATACCCGGTTTTATTGCCCCATGGGCCCATTCCAACCAGCCTCCGTAATTACCCCGTCTTCGGAAATACTACACAGTTCACATTTTTACTTTTATCTAAGATTTGCGAACGCCAAAAAGGGCATGGAGGGGGAGGGGGGGAATTTTTAGGGAGTCAATCTTTATTCTGTACAAATAAGCAATGGGGCCTGGAATTTATTCAGTTGTGCCCTAAAATCCAATGGGTGTTCCGTCCTTTATAGGCCTTGCCATGGGTCCTCTAAACAGATTAGGGCCACAATGGGTATGTTTCTGAACTCGGGACAAACGGGGGTATCCATTTTGGGGTGAACGTCTTCATTCCTATGTGCACTGTACAAAAAAACTGTTTTTAAATTGAAAAAATTGCCAAAAAAATTGAAAATCGTAACTTTTTCCTTCTGCTTTGCTTAGATTCATTCAAATACTGTGGGGTCAAAATACGCAGTACACCCCTAGATGAATTCGTTAAGGGGTCTAGTTTTCAAAATGGGGTCATTTGAGGGGGTTCTTTATAGTTTTGGCCGCTCAATGGCTCTATAAGTGGGCAATGGGGCCTGAAATTTATTCAGTGGTACCCTGAAATCCAACGGGTATTCCTTTCATTGTAGGCCTAGCCATGGGTCCTGTAAGTCTATTAGGGCCACAATGGGTATGTTTCTGAACACGGGACAAACAGGGGTATCCATTTTGGGGTGAAAGCCTTCATTTATATGTGTGCTGTACAAAAAAAACTGTTTTTAAATTGACACAATAGCCCAAAAAATGAAAATCCTATTTTTTTCCTTTTGCTTTGCTTGAATTTATTAAAAAACTGTGGGGTCAAAATATGCAGTACATCCCTAGATAAATTCCTTAAGGGGTCTAGTTTTCAAAATGGGGTCATTTGTGGGGGTTCTATATGGTTTTGGGCGCTCAAGAACTCTACAAGTGGGCAATGGGGCCTAAAAGGACTTCAAGCAAAATCTATGTTCTGAAAGCCACCGATTACTCCTTTTATTTTGGGCCCCGTTGTGCATGCGGACATAAGATTAGGGCCACAATGGGTATATTTCTGAAAACAGCACAAACAGGGGTATCCATTTTGGGGTGTAAGTCTTCCTTCATATGTGTGCTGTACAAAAAAAGCTGTTTTTAAAATGACAGAATTGCCGAAAAAACAAAAATCCAAATTTTTTCCTTTTGCTTTGCTTGAATTTATTCAAAAACTGTGGGGTCAAAATGCGCAGTACACCCCTAGATAAATTTGTTAAGGAGTCTAGTTTTCAAAATGGGGTCATTTGTGGGGGTTCTCTATGGTTTTGGGCGCTCAAGAACTCTACAAGTGGGCAATGGGGCCTAAAAGGACTTCAAGCAAAATTTGTGTTCCGAAAGCCACCGGTCGCTCCTTTCATTTTGGGCTCCGTTGTGTATCCAGACATAAGATTAGGGCCACAATGGGTATGTCTCTGAACACGGGACAAACAGGGGTATCCATTTTTGGGTGCAAGTCTTCCTTCATATGTGTGCTGTACAAAAAAAGCTGTTTTTAAAATGACAGAATTGCCGAAAAAACGAAAATCACAATTTTTTCCTTTTGCTTGGTTTGAATTCATTCAAAAACTGTGGGGTCAAAATATGCAGTACACCCCTAGATAAATTCCTTAAGGGGTCTAGTTTTCAAAATGGGGTCATTTGTGGGGGTTTTCTATGGTTTTGGGCGCTCAAGAACTCTACATGTGTGCTATGGGGCCTAAAAGGACTTCAAGCAAAATTTCTGTTTTGAAAGACACTGACTACTCCTTTCATTTTGGGCCCCGTTGTGGACTCAGATATAACAATAGGGCCACAATGGGTATATTTCTGAACACGGGAGAAATAGGGGTATCCATTTTGGCGTGTAAATCCTGATTTTCATGTAAACTATAGGAAAAAAATATGTCTTTAAAATGACAGATTTGCAAAAATATGAAATTTTACTTTTTCTCCTCTAAATTTAATTAATTCCTGAAAAAAAACTGTGGGGTCAAAATACTCATGACACCCCTCAGTGAATACATTAAGGGGTGTAGTTTTTAAAATGAGGTCATTTGGGGGGGGTATCTATTATTCTGACACTCATGAGCCTTTCCAATCTCGGCTTGGTATAGGAAAACAAAGTGTTCCTCAAAATGCTAAAAAGTAATGTTAAATTTGTACGTCTCCTAAATAGTTAAAAAAAAACGAAAGTTTTTCCAATGTGCGCCCAAAATAAAGTAAACGGGTGGAAATATAAATCTTAGCAAAAATTTCTATATTATGTTTGCACATATTTAAGATATTGCAGTTGGAAATGTGAAAAAATGACGATTTTTTCAAAATTTTCCCAATTTTGGTGCTTTTAATAAATAAACACAATTTCTATCGGTCTATTTTTTCCGCCTAAATGAAGCACAACATGTGGCGAAAAAACAATGTCAGAATCGCTTGGATATGCAAAACCTTTCTGGTGTTTTTCCATGTTAAAGTGACACATGTCAGATTTGCAAAATTTGGCCTGGTCATTAAGGCGCAAACAGGCTTGGTCACTAAGGGGTTAAGAGTGTCTGGTGTTTCTTTGGGGCCTGCAGCTCTCCACACACCAGTGGATGATTGTTTTTTGGCTATACTTGATGTATTATAGTTTCTATTAATTGATCATTTGCCTGAGCGTTCTTCTACCGCTTTGTTTTTTCTCTTTTCTGTTGGCCATACGGAGAAAGTTACCAAAATGAATGCCATTATTGATGAGCAAAGTAACAGGTCTCTAGTAGAGATGAGCGAACGCGTTCGTCCGAGCTTGATATTCGTGCGAATATTAGGGTGTTCGGGATGTTCGTTATTCGTAACGAACACCATGCGGTGTTCTGGTTACTTTCACTTCCTTCCCTGAGACGTTAGCGCGCTTTTCTGGCCAATTGAAAGACAGGGAAGGCATTACAACTTCCCCCTGCAACGTTTAAGCCCTATACCACCCCCCTGCTGTGAGTGGCTGGCGAGATCAGGTGTTCGCCTAATATAAAAGTCGGCCCCTCCCGCGGCTCGCCTCAGATGCGGTGTGAGTTAGATGAGGGACAGTGCTGTTTATACCGGAGCTGCTGTAGGGAAAGAATTGGTAGTTAGTGTAGGCTTCAAGACCCCCCAAAGGTCCTTATTAGGGCCACTGATAGCTGTGTGTTGGCTGCTGTTAGCAGTGGCATTTTTTTTTTCTCAAAATCGGCTCTGCAGAGCGTTGCACCTGGCATTAGGGACAGAAGTGCTGCATAGGCAGGGAGAGTGTTAGGCGTGAGTGTAGCCTTCAAGAACCTCAACGGTCCTTTCTAGGGCCATATTTATCTGTGTGCAGTACTGTCCAGGCTGCTGTTAGCTGTGCTGCATTTTTTTTGGACTTCTCAAAATCGCCTCTGCAGAGCATTCCACCCTCCATTGATACTGCAGGGAAAGAATTGTATAGGCAGGGCCACAACACAGTTATTATTCATAGAATATACGCAGTGCTGCCTTTTGGTGGGAAAAAACTGAAAACAAATCTATTTGTCCAGCCTCTGTCCGTCCTAACGCCTGTGGACACGTGTGAGCTGCGTGAAAAACATTGCTAAATCATACGCACCCAGCTACGCTTTACTGCTGGCTTCGCCATTTGCTTTCCTTAATTGGGAAAAAAAATACCTGCTCTGCCAGAGTTATAATAACTCTGCTACCCTCACGTTCTGTGACACATAAGCAGGGACACAGCACAGTTATTAAACTTCTCATGTTCATTGAATATACGCAGTGCTGCCTTTTGGTGGGAAAAAACTGAAAACAAATCTATTTGTCCAGCCTCTGTCCGTCCTAACGCCTGTGGACACGTGTGAGCTGCGTGAAAAACATTGCTAAATCATACGCACCCAGCTACGCTTTACTGCTGGCTTCGCCATTTGCTTTCCTTAATTGGGAAAAAAAATACCTGCTCTGCCAGAGTTATAATAACTCTGCTACCCTCACGTTCTGTGACACATAAGCAGGGACACAGCACAGTTATTAAACTTAGATTATTCATTCACTAGAGGCAGTGGGGCCTTTCGTTTTCCCAAAAGGGCAAAAATTATATTTGGCCTGCAGTCTTGCGCCAATTTATTTCCTGCCTGTTAAATCAAATCACTGGTAATACAGCATGCTGAGGGGTAGGGGTAGGCCTAGAGGACGTGGACGCGGCCGAGGACGCGGAGGGCCAAGTCAGGGTGTGGGCACAGCCCGAGCTCCTGATCCCGGTGTGTCGCAGCCGACTGCTGCGCGATTAGGAGAGAGGCACGTTTCTGGCGTCCCCACATTCATCGCCCAATTAATGGGTCCACGCGGGAGACGGTTATTAGAAAATGAGCAGTGTGAGCAGGTCCTGTCCTGGATGGCAGAAAGTGCTTCGAGCAACCTATCGTCAACACGCAGTTCTGCGCCGTCCACTGCTGCAAATCCGAATCCTCTGTCTGCTGCTCCTCCTTCCTCCCAGCCTCCTCACTCCACTACAATGACACCTGCTCAGGAGCGGGAACACTCCCAGGAACTGTTCTCGGGCCCCTGCTTAGATTGGGCAGCAGCGGTTCCTCTCCCACCAGAGGAGTTTATCGTCACTGATGCCCAACCATTCGAAAGTTCCCGGGGTCCGAGGGAAGAGGCTGGGGACTTCCGCCAACTGTCTCAACAACTTTCTGTGGGTGAGGAGGATGATGACGATCAGACACAGTTGTCTTGCAGTGAGGTAGTAGTAAGGGCAGTAAGTCCAAGGGAGCAGCGCACAGAGGATTCGGAGGAAGAGCAGCAGGACGATGAGGTGACTGACCCCACCTGGTGTGCAACGCCTACTCAGGACAGGTCTTCAGGTGGGACGAAGGCCGTTCACCGCCTCCGGTTTGCACCCCTGCCTCTCCCCCTGTGCCCCAACCTGCCACTGAGATGCAACCCCCCTCTCAGGACACAGGCACGACCGTCTCATGGCCTGCACCCACACCCTCACCTCCGCTGTCCTCGGCCCCATCCACAAATGTCTCGCACCGCACAGTCCAGCCGTCGCTAGCGCAACTGTTGGAGCGCAAGCGCAAGTACGCCGCCACGCACCCGCACGCTCAAACGTTAACCGTCCGCATCGCAAAATTCATCAGCCTTGAGATGCTGCCGTATAGGGTTGTGGAAACGGAGTCCTTCAAAAGTATCATGGAGGCGGCGGCCCCGCGCTACTCAGTTCCCAGTCGCCACTACTTTTCCCGATGTGCCGTCCCAGCCCTGCACGACCACGTCTCCCGCAACATTGTACGCGCCCTCACCAACGCAGTTACTGCCACGGTCCACTTAACTACGGACACGTGGACAAGCACAGGCGGGCAGGGCCACTACATCTCCCTGACGGCACATTGGGTGAATTTAGTGGAGGCTGGGACAGAGTCAGAGCCTGGGACCGCTCACGTCCTACCCACCCCCAGAATTGCGGGCCCCAGCTCGGTGCTGGTATCTGCGGAGGTGTATGCTTCCTCCACTAAAGCACCCTCCTCCTCCTCCTCTGTCTCGCAATCAAGATGTGTTAGCAGCAGCATGTCGCCAGCAGTCGGTGTCGCGCGGTGTGGCAGCACAGCGGTGGGCAAGCGTCAGCAGGCCGTGCTGAAACTACTCAGCTTAGGCGATAAGAGGCACACGGCCCACGAACTGCTGCAGGGTCTGACACAGCAGACCGACCGCTGGCTTGCGCCGCTGAGCCTCCAACCGGGCATGGTCGTGTGTGACAACGGCCGTAACCTGGTGGCGGCTCTGCAGCTCGGCAGCCTCACGCACGTGCCATGCCTGGCCCACGTCTTTAATTTGGTGGTTCAGCGCTTTCTGAAAAGCTACCCACGCTTGTCAGACCTGCTCGTAAAGGCGCGCCGGCTCTGCGCACATTTCCGCAAGTCCCACACGGACGCTGCCACCCTGCGCACCCTGCAACATCACTTTAAGCTGCCAGTGCACCGACTGCTGTGCGACGTGCCCACACGGTGGAACTCTACGCTCCACATGTTGGCCAGGCTCTATGAACAACGTAGAGCTATAGTCGAATACCAACTCCAACATGGGCGGCGCAGTGGGAGTCAGCCTCCTCAATTCCTTTCAGAAGAGTGGGCCTGGTTGGCAGACATCTGCCATGTCCTTGGTAATTTTGAGGAGTCTACCCAGGTGGTGAGCGGCGATGCTACAATCATTAGCGTCACCATTCCTCTGCTATGCATCTTGAGAAATTCCCTGCAAACCATAAAGGCAGCTGCTTTGCGCTCGGAAACGGGGGCGGGGGAAGACAGTATGCCGCTGGATAGTCAGGGCACCCTCCTGTCTATTTCTCAGCGCGTACAGGAGGAGGAGGAGGAGCATGAGGAGGATGAGGGGGAAGAGACAGCTTGGGCCGCTGCTGACGGTACACCGGCTGATTGCCTGTCATCCTTTCAGCGTGTATGGCCTGAGGAGGAGGAGGAGGAGGAGGATCCTGAAAGTGATCTTCCTAGTGAGGACAGCCATGTGTTGCGTACTGGTACCCTGGCACACATGGCTGACTTCATGTTAGGATGCCTTTCTCGTGACCCTCGCGTTGCACGCATTCTGGCCACGACGGATTACTGGGTGTACACACTGCTCGATCCACGGTATAAGGAGAACCTGCCCACTCTGATTCCCGAAGAGGAAAGGGGTTCGAGAGTGTTGCTATACCACAGGACCCTTGCGGACAAGCTGATGGTAAAATTCCCAGCCGACAGCGCTAGTGGCAGAAGGCGCAGTTCCGAGGGCCATGTTGCAGGGGATGTGCGTAGATCGAGCAGCATGTACATCCCAGGCAGTGCAACAGTCTTTAAGGGCCTGGCCAGCTTTATGGCTCCCCACCAAGACTGTGTCACCGCTCCCCAGTCACGGCTGAGTCGGCGGGAGCACTGTAAAAGGATGGTGAGGGAGTACGTAGCGGATCGCACGACCATCCTTGGTGACGCCTCTGCCCCCTACAACTACTGGGTGTCGAAGCTGGACATGTGGCCTGAACTAGCGCTGTATGCCCTGGAGGTGCTTGCTTGTCCTGCGGCTAGCGTGTTGTCGGAGAGGGTGTTTAGTGCGGCTGGGGGAATCATCACAAATAAGCGTAGCCGCTTGTCAACCGACAGTGCCGACAGGCTAACACTCATCAAGATGAACAAAGGCTGGATTTCCCCAGACTTCTGTTCTCCACCAGCGGACAGCAGCGATACGTAAGCAATACGTAGGCTGCACCCGCGGATGGAAGCTACGTTCTCTCTCACCATCCAAAACGGGGACATTTCTGCTTCATCAATCTGTGTCTAATATTCCTCCTCCTCCTCCTCCTGCTCCTCCTCCTGAAACCTCACGTAATCACGCTGAACGGGCAATTTTTCTTAGGGCCACAAGGCTCACTCAAATAATTTTTCAGAACAATTTTTATAAGTTTCAATGCGCTTAAAAGCATTGGAACTTTAACTTGAACCAATTTTTCGTTACACTGGGCTGCCTCCAGGCCTAGTTACCACTTAAGCCACATTAACCAAAGCGATTAATGGGTTTCACCTGCCCTCTTGGCTGGCCATGGCCAATTTTTGGGATGTACATTAGTACTGTTGATACAGCAATTTTTGTGGGCCCTCGCCTACAGTGTAATCAAATTAATTTTTAGCCCACCTGCATTACAGCTGACGTTACCTCAGCTGTGTTGGGCAATGCAATGGGATATTTTTATGTACCGCCGGTGGGTTCCAGGGAGCCACCCATGCTGTAGGTGCACACTGAGTTTTTAATACATCTGTACACTTCTAAAGAACCCGTCTGACTGGGGCATGCAGTGTGGGCCGAAGCCCACCTGTATTACGCACGAGATTACTACCTCAGCTGTGTTGGGCAATGCAATGGGATATTTCTATGTACCGCCGGTGGCTTCCTGGCACCCACCCAGGCAGTGGGTCCACAGGGAGTTTAACCTACATGTGTCCACTTGTAAAGAACCCCAGTCTGACTGGGGCATGCAGTGTGGGCCGAAGCCCACCTGCATTAACCCTTTCCAGTCCACTGTGTGACCTGTGAAGACATTAGGGTTTAAGGCTGTACAGCTCCGTTGTTGGTAGACGTCCGTCGGGGTTCTCTTACTGTATATTGCCAGCCTCTCTGCTGTCGGAGCCTATCCTACGTGTCAGCTCATGCAGTACTGGCTTTAGCCAGCATATAGCGCCGTTGTATAACGGCAGAAAAAGAGTAAGCCCCCTAGGAAAACCATATACAAATTGGATTGGAAAGGGTTAAGCACAACATTACTACCTCAGCTGTGTTGGGCAATGCAATGGGATATTTCTGTGTACCGCCGGTGGGTTCCAGGGAGCCACCCATGCTGTGGGTCGACAGGGACTTCACAATAGGGAGTTGTACCTGCCTGTGTCTATGAATTAAAAAGCCCGGTCTGACTGGGGCATGTAGACACCTTGACAGAATGAATAGTGTGTGGCACATAGGTTCCCCATTGCTATGCCCACGTGTGCAGCTCCTGATGGCGGTGGCACAGGATTCTATTTCTCATTGCTTCTGTACAGCATTGTGGGCTATCGCTCCGCCACTTTTAAAGAGGGTCGCTGCCTAGCCGTGCCAACCTCTGCAGTGTGTGCCTGCGGTCCCTCGTCATGGCAGACACAATTCTAAATAGACATGAGCGTGGTGTGGCATGAGGGCAGCTGAAGGCTGCCCAGGGACACTTTGGTGTGCGCTGTGGGGGGGGAGGGGGGGCGGTTGGGCAGCATGTAACCCAGGAGAAGTGTCAGTGGAGTGTCATGCAGGCAGTGATTGTGCTTTGTTGGAGGTAGTGTGGTGCTTAGCAAAGGTATGCCATGCTAATGAGGGCTTTTCAGAAGTAAAAGTTGTTGGGAGGGGGGGGGGGGGGGGCCACTCTTGCCGGTATTGTGGCTTAATAGTGGGACCTGTGAACTTGAGATGCAGCCCAACACGTAGCCCCTCGCCTGCCCTATCCGTCACTGTGTCATTCCCATCACTTTCCTGAATTGCCCAGATTTTCACACATGAAAACCTTAGCGAGCATCGGCGAAATACAAAAATGTTCTGGTCGCCCATTGACTTCAATGGGGTTCGTTGTTCGAAACGAACCCTCGAGCATCACGGGAAGTTCGTTCCGAATAACGAACACCCGAACATTTTGGTGTTCGCTCATCTCTAGTCTCTAGCAAAACCAAAATTCTTTGAGATCTTCAACAAAAAGGGACAGATGACACCATATACCCTCAGCACATGCTCCGGCCGTATAGAGACTTGTGGCAAAAGGGACACTGAGTACACTGTCTCCTCAGTGGGGATGCACACATACCCCTGCCAATTTTAATTGAATGTGACCAGTTACCTGATTTATTGTATCTTGATGCCACCAGGAAGTCCTGGTGGAGTCAAGATTGACAGGGGGGTGACTCCCCCTGTACCTGATTGGCTGGACAGCTGGTTGGCTTGTAGGTCCTGGAAGGCCACTAAGGATTCCCAGAAATGGCCTTCCCCGGCGGCGGAGCACAAGTGCGGACTGCGGCAGCATTGTGAGCGGTGACTGGGGGAGCGGCCCTCATGGAACACAGTGGGAGCGGTGAGCAGGGGAGCAGCCGTCATGCAGCACACAGGTGGGGGCTGGCGCGAAGCTGACAGCCGGCTCCTGGGACGTAGCTGAGAGGCGCCGGGTGGCCGCCTGTCCCCCCGGTGGACCACAACCGGGGCCTGCAGCAGCATAGCAACCGGTAAGCGGGGAAGCGGCCGTGAGGGAGCACAGAAGTGTGGGGCGGCCCGGAGCTGACAGACGGCTGGCGGGACGCAGCACTGAGGCGGCAGCTGCCCTAGAGCTGAAGCATGTGCATTGATGTGTGCCTGCCCTGCTGCCTTATGCAGATGACATTCTCTTCTTAGGTTTACATTATTAGATGTTTATGCTGCCATGGTACAGCGGTAACATGGCAGCATTTACAGGTGATAATGTGCAGCTAAGAACACAAGTAACTCAGGTTAAGGCTGCAGGGCAGGCATACATCAATGCACACTGTGCTGCTAGGACCTTCTTGCCTTGACCCTATCGGGAGCTAGGGGTGTGACAGGGGCGTTTCTCCTGTCACACCCCTAGCTTCCGGTGGCGTCAAGATACAATAATACCGATACACACATACCCCTGCCAATTTTAATTGAATGTGACCAGTTACCTGATTTATAAGAAGAGATTCCCACTCCAGAAACTGCATATCACCATTACTACTTAAAGGGGTTTTGTCATAAAAAATAAAAATTATCTAAACTTACCTATTCCTTCCCTGTCTGTCTCCTTATCACATCTTTTCCTGGTTGAGCTTCTCCAGTGCCCCGGGTCAGCTCACTGCAGGCTGGGCCCAGCTGGTTATGAGGGCTGCATATCTCAAATTCCTTCCGGCTGGGTCAGTGATGGTCATATCCCTGTGCTGTAGCTTCACTGCCTAGGAAGGAATCGTAATCTATTTCAGAGATAGCTCTCTTGAACAATCTCTGAAGAAGATAGGCAGTCCCCCTGCTGACCTGTGAGCTGTGACGTAACGTTCATTGCTTGGCACGCAGAAGACTGCCAACCAAATGTACGTAACCTCACAGGCAGGAGAAAAATCAGGCAGCTGGAGGTGAAGTGACCCCCTGGACTGCAGGAGACAGGAGAAGATAAGGGAGATGAAGATCTGGTAAGTAGACTGATGGGGGAGGAATAGATAAGTATAGAATTTTTCTTTTTTAGTGACAAAACCCCTTTAAGGGCTCAGTCAGTCGAGCGTTTTTTGAATACATGTAGGTGCATGAAAAAACGCCAAATGCATTTTTTTTTAAAATTACGTGACTGAAGTTACAGGTGCGTTTTTAAATTCGCACTTGTTGTGCAGGTACACAATGGCAAAATTCGCACATAATGTGCGGTCCCATTGCTATCCCCTGCTGCGGCTGTGACAGTTGCAGCAGGGAATTCCTTAGATTTAAAACCCCTGGATGCTTTCACATCCAGGGGTTTCACCTTGTGATCAATGGGCCGGCGGCAGCAGCGGCGGTCCCATTGACAACATACAGAGAAGATCGTGATCCTCTGCCACAGTTGTGACAGCTGGGGCAGAGGATTTCTTCATCTCCACGGGGAAGTCCCCTCATCTCTGAACACTATGACAGCACTGTCACAGTGTTCAGTGACAAGAAGAATCCCCGCAGGGATGAAGAATTCCTCTGCCACAGCTGTCACAGTTGTGGCACAGGAGTGTGATGTTCTCCCATTGCTTTCAATGGAGCTGGCACTGCTACAGCCCCAGTGTAAGAAATGGGATAACGGCAAGGCCTGCAGGGATTTTCAGAGAAGGGCTTTAACCCCTTAGTGACGGCCTCATTGCCTTTTTACGTCCTCACTAAGTGGGCTTTAATCCTAGAGGATGTAGAAACATGCATCCTTTTAGGATTAACGCCTTAGTGGCGAAGCCTGTTTGTGTCTTAGTGACAGAGCCAAATTTTGGAAATCTGACATGTGTCACTTAACATATCATAACTCCGTAAAAGCTTTCCATATCCAAGTGATTCTGACCTTGTTTTTTTGCCACCTGTTGTACTTCATTTAGTTGGTAAAAATAGACCCATAGAATTTGTGTATATTTATTAAAAGTGCCAATATTGGGAAAATTTTGAAAAAATTGTCATTTTTTCACATTTTCAACTGTAATATCTCAAATATGTGCAAACATACTGGACAAATTTTTGCTAAGATATATATTTCCATCTGTTCACTTTATTCTGAATGCACGTTTGAAAAACTTTTTTTTTTTTTAACCATTTAGGAGACGTACAAATTTAACATTAATTATCAACATTTTGAGGAACACTATTTTCCGTCAACAAGCCAAGATTGCAAAGGCTCATAGGTGTCAGAATTATAGATACCCCCACAAATGACCCCATTTTAAAAACTACACCCCTTAGTGTATTCACTGAGGGGGGGCAGGAGTATTTTGACCCCACAGTTTCTTTTCAGGAATTAATGCAATTTAGAGTAGAAAAAATAACGTTTCATATTTTTGCAAATATGTAATTTTAAACACCGGATTTTTTTCTATAGTGCACATGAAAATGAGGATTTACACCTCAAAATGCATACCCCTGTTTGTCCTGTGTTCAGAAACTTACCAGTTTTGGCCCTAATCTTCTGTCCGCATGTACAACGGGGCCAAAACCGAAAGGAGCAGCCGGTGGCTTTCAGATCAGACATTTTGCTTGAAGGCATTTTAGGCCCCATTGCTCACTTGTAGACCCCTTGAGTGGGCATATATTGTATTTCAGCTGCACTTCAGTAGCGGTGAGCGATTCCAGCGACCTGATTGGTTGTTGGCTACAGACCCCCCTTTGGAGATCTGCACGAGTAGTAGTTCACGAGACCCGCAGGGGGTTGGGTTAGGGTTTAGGGTTGGGGTTTAGGATTGGGGTTTAGGGTTTAGGTTTAGGGTTAGGGGTTAGGGTTGGGGTTAGGGTTAGTTGCCGACCCTCCTACGGCCGTGCTGCTGCTTTTTTATCGGGCCGCCCACTCGTGCAGATCTCCAAAGGGGGGTGTGTAGCCAACAACCAATCAGGTCGCTGGAATCGCTCACCACTACTGAAGTGCGGCTGAAATAAAAAATATGCCTTTGAGTGGCCAAAACGCGGAGGACCCCCACAAATGACCTCATTTTGGAAACTAGACCTCTTAGTGCATTAATCTAGAGGTGTACTGCGTATTTTGACCCAACAGTTCTTGAATGAATCAAAGCAAAGCAGAAGTAAATAATTATGTTTTTTTTTTTTTATCAATTATGTGATTTTAAAAACAGTTTCTTTTGGACAGCAGACATATGAATGGAGGCTTTCACCCAATAATGGATACCCCCGTTTGTCCTGTGTTCAGAAACATACCCATTGTGGCCCTAATCTTCTGTCCGTATGCACAACCGGGCCCTAACCGAAAGGAGCAGCGGGTGGTTTTCAGAACAGACATTTTGCATGAACGTGATTTAGGCCCCATTGCCCACTTGTAGACCCCTTGAGCGGCCAAAACGATAGAGAACCCCCACAAGTGACCTAATTTTAAAAACTATACCCCTTAACGCATTCATCTAGTAGTGTACTGCGTATTTTGTTTCCACCGTTTTTAAATGAAGTGAAGCAAAGCAGAAGGAAAAAAATTATGATTTTTGCTTTTTTGGCAATTATGTCATTTTAAAAATAGTTTTTTTTATACAGCATACATAGGAATAAAGACTTTTACCCCAAAATGTATACCCCCATTTGTCCCGTGTTCAGAAACAAACCCATTGTGGCCCTAATCTTCTGTCTGGATGCACAACGGGGCCCAAACTGAACAGAGCGTCAAACTTTAACTGTCTTAACTTTTATGTGATCGCCATTATCCATTGGATAATGGCGATCACTTGACCGAAGACCGCTCACCGCGGCCCCCGTGACATCTCCAAGCTCTTGGCTACCTTTAGTAGCCAGGAGCAAGGAGATTTTAAATTTCCTCTTGCCCTCCCCAGCTTCTGCACTTGCGTCCGCCATGTTGGAGACGGGCGCATGCGCCAAAACTGGGGAAGTGTCCGCGGATAAGGATCCCATCAGGGGACATCGCCGTTGGCCTTATTTAAGTAATTTCACCTCCCCTCATGGTTCCGATCCATGACAGGAGGTGAAAATTGAGCTTTTTTTTTACTTTTACGTGATGGCCGTTATCCTTTGGATAACTGCGATCACATGACTGTGAAACGCGTACCATGGCACCCCATGAAATCTCCAGGCACTTGGCTACATTTAGTAGCCAGGTGCGGAGAGATTTTAAATTACCTCGCCAATCTGCCGCTTTTGCGCCTGTGTCCGCCATTTTGGCGACGGACGTGTGCACAGAAACCGGGCAACATCTGCGAAAAAATCTTAGGTACCTAATTTCATCTCCCCTCATGGATATGATCCATGAGGGGAGATGAAACAAACTTTTTTTCTTTCTTTTTACACTTTTTCAACTTTTTTTTAACTTTTACATGATCGCTGCTATCCAATCATACTAGCCGGGAGCAGGGAGTTTTTAAATTTTCCGGGCCTCCCGATACCAATCACTCACCATCAGGGTGGTTAGCTTGCTGTTGCTCTATCCTTTTTTGTTTTACTGATCTACCTGCTACTTAGTGCGATACTTTAGGCTATCTTGTAATCAGAGAAGCATTAGGAATAAGGCACTAATAGAATCTAATTAGCGGAGAGAGATAGTACTTAGAAAGTCTCCAGTGTGTGACCTAAAAACTATTAGGCAACATCGTTACCACTGGTAGATAGGAATTAGTAAATATATAGGGGCCAGCAAGCTATCAAGGTAGATGCAAGGCATGGGTGTGTAAAGTCCATGCAGCACTGTCTCATGCACAACGCGAGACTCTGATACATGGCTTACTCTGAACTTTTCAGAAAAAAATTTTTTTGAAGAAAAAATTTTTTAAAAAAAATTTTCTTTACCATATTAAGAGGTATTATATACTTCACTGCAGATAACATCTGATCTGCAAGATATATATTTACCTGCGACCAACTGAATGCTCACTATTTGGTTATTATGCAATTGCTATTAAGATCCTGAGAGGCATATTAAATATTTACAAGAGGTCCCTGAGGAGCTCAAGTTGAGCGAAACGCGTCGGACCAAGGACCAGATATTGATTAAGCCTTCTTGGTGCTAATACCAAACACAAATAATCTCGGTCTTGGGCACTATCAGTTTCCCCAGACTGTAGATACTACCGTTGTGGGGGTGTATTATCACCCTGAAATGGTTATTTGTTGCCTCGAATAGATACCAGTTAAGGCATCGCACTATACCTAGAAAGCACGATATATGGCATCTACATTTTCAAGAACCCTCTGAGATACACTTCCAGAGTTATTAATATTTTTCTTTATGTATTATGTGTGTCAGTCTTTGTGAGTACTATTTTAAATTTTAATTGCTTTATTAAAGGTTATGTTTTAAAGTCCTAACAGTGAAGAGTTGCACATAACATTTTGGACTTTACTTGCCCCCAGTGACAAATTTGGACTATTACTATCATTCATTTATCACCAGCCCATTCACTCAACTGAACTTGGTCAACAGGCCACCAACAGGCCTCAATGCAGCCAATCTCTCGCTAACTACTGGTCACTCCAACTCTTGGCTAGCACCTCCACAGACCACACTGACCCAGCACTGACTTCAAGGTTCTGATTCTTTGAGAGTTCACTAGCTTGTTTACCAGCAGCTAAAGTTGGACCTTGCTGGGCAGAACCGCTCAGACTCTCCAGGACTCCCAGTCTCTAACTTCAGCTCACCCGATGGTCTCTCGGCGGCTTCCACTGGCTCTCAGCGTATAGCTCTACTTTGGCTCTCCATATCACTTTGTCTCTGCCCACAGCTCATCAGTGAAGCTCACAGTGGCTGCACTCTGTCCTACTTACTAAGAGTACGTTCAGCGGGCTTCTCTGGCATTACACATGGATACTCGGCACTCTCTTCTTCTGGTGCCAACTCTGCCTGCTTAGTAACTCTCCTCTCAATAGATCACTATAGAAGGAATATTCACTCTTTTGGTGCATGTACTACTGATCTCATCATAATCCTAATTGGGATATGATGTTATTTCCTGCACGCTGTTTTTGTGCACATTGTGATAAAGTACAGTGAACATACCTAGACAAACTGGTGCTTCTTCCCAGACGCCATTCATACATCGCACAATCATTTCTCCTTTAAGAATATAATAATTTGGGCATCTATATTCCACAGATTCACCAGATTTATAGCTGGGCTTTCTAATTCCCAAGGTATCTCCAAATTGTATAGTTGATGGTGGACCACACTGCTCACCAATTTCTGAAAACAAATGATAATTAATCAAATGTACTAATTAAATATAATTGCATAACAAAATAAAGCATTGTATAGATTGTTTTTTGTTTAGAGTCTGAAAAACATTTGGGCACTGCTTCACGATCGACTGTACTCTACTGGTATTGTATGATGTTACACCTGTTAAAAACTGAATGTAACCATGATACATCAGCCGTGAAGCACATTCTCTAAATATTTTTTCACTTGCTCATAAAAAATGGTATTGTGCAATACTCCAGTTTTTCCCCATATTCTCCACAGTAACCTAGAATGACCGGCAGCAGGATTGCGAATACATTAAAGGTCACCAAAAAACGACATTGTATAAAGATAAGTTCACATCACATTTTAGCACATTATATATTAGGACTAGCTTACCCGTCACGCGTTGCTTGGAAGACAGACAGACAGACATACATTCGTTTTTATATATATATATAGATAACAACTAAGGATGAGCGAGCATACTCGGTAAAGCACTACTCGTCTGAGTAATGTGCTTTATCCGAGTATCTCAGTGCTCGTCCTGAAAGATTCGGGTGCCGCCGCGGAGCGGGGAGCTGCAGGGGAGAGCGGGGAGGAACGGAGGGGAGATCTTTCTCTCCCTCTCTCCCGCCCGCTCTCCCCTGCTCCCCGCTGCGACTCACCTGTCAGCCGCAGCGGCACCCGAATCTTTCAGGACGAGCACAGCGATACTCGGATAAAGCACATTACTCGGACGAGTAGTGCTTTACCGAGTATACTCGCTCATCCTGGTTGTTATCAATCACAGCGCAGCTTTCATGTTACCTCAGTGGTATAATAAATAACAACCAATCGCAGAGCAGCTTACATGTTACCTCAGCTTTATAATATATAACACCCAATAACAGCGCAGCTTTCATGTTACTTTACCAGTATAATATATAACAGCCAATCACAGCGCAGCTTTCTTGTTACCTCAGCAGTATAAGAAAGAGCAACCAATGACAGCACAGCTTTTATGCTCCCTCAGCAGTATAAGAAAGTAACAACCAATTGCTGCGCAGCTTTCATGTTAACTTAGCAGTATAGGAAATAGCAACCAATCAAAGCACAGCTTTCATGTAACCTCATTAGTATAAGTAGCAACCAATCACAGCGCAGCTTTCATGTTACCTTAGCAGTATAAAAAAATAGCAACCAATCACAGCTCAGGTTTCATTATACCTCAGCAGTATAAGAAATAACAACCAATCACAGCGCAGCTTTCATTTTACCTCAGCAGTTTAGGAAATAGCAACCAATCACAGCGCAGCTTTCATGTTACCTTAGCGGTATAAGAAATAGCAACCAATCACAGTGCAGCTTTTATGTTACCTCAGCAGTATAATATATAACAACCAATCACAGCACAGCTTTCATGTTACCTAAGCAGTATATGAAATAGCATAAAACTCACGGCACAGCTTTCATGTTCCCTCAGCAGTATAAGAAATAACAACCAATCACAGCGCAGCTTATATTTTACCTGAGCAGTATAAGAAATAGCCACCAATCACAGCGCAACTTTCATGTTACCTCAACAGTTTAGAAAGTAACAACCAATTGCAGCACAGCTTTCATGTTAACTTAGCAGTATAGGAAGTAGCAACCAATCAAAGCACAGCTTTTATGTAACCTCATTAGTATAAGTAGCAATCAATCACCGCACAGCTTTCATGTTACCTCAGCAGTCTAAAAAAATAGCAACCAATCACAGCACAGCTTTCATTATACCTCAGCTGTATAAGAAATAACAACCAATGGCAGCGCAGCGTTCATTTTACCTCAGCAGTATAAGAAATAGCAACCAATCTTAGCGCAGCTTTGATGTTACCTCAGAAGTATAAGAAGTAGAAACCAATCACAGCGCAGCTTTCATGTTACCTCAGAAGTATAAGAAGTAGAAACCAATCACAGCACAGCTTTCATGTTGCCTCAGCAGTATAATATATAGCAACCAATCACAGCACAGCTTTCATGTTACCTAAGCAGTATATGAAATAGCAAAAACTCACGGCGCAGCTTTCATGTTACCTCAGGAGTATAAGAAAGAGCAACCAATCACAGCACAGCTCTTATGTTTCCTCAGCAATATAAGGAATAGCAACCAATCACAGCACAGCTTTCATTTTACCTCAGCAGTATAATGGCACCCAATCACAGCACAGTTTTTATTTTACCTCAGCAGTGTAAGAAATAGCAACGAATCACAGCACAGCTTTCATGTTACCTCAGTAGTATAAGAAGTAGCAACCAATCACAGCACAGCTTTCATGTTGTCTCAGCAGTATAATATATAGCAACCAATCACAGCACAGCTTTCATGTTACCTCAGCAGTATAAGAAATAGCAACCAATCACAGCACAGCTTTCATTTTACCTCAGCATTCTCAATATCCAGGAATTGTCTTGCGAAACGTTCGGTGGATGCATCATTTTGTAGTTGAACACGCATCCCGTTGCTCGTAATGCCTTTTGCTTTCGTGCTTCAGATGGAAATCGAACGATCTTTGTCTGGGGGGCATAACTGTCGATGATGTTCGCACGCGCGCCACCTATCGTAGGATAGATGTATTATGCCAGTAATCTTCCCAGGAGTGTACTCAACAACTTCCCAAAGTTTCATGGCGATTGGATGAATGGTGTAGTAATGCATAAAGGACAGACAGACAGACACAGACAGACATTCATTTTTATATATATAGATGTTGAAATGTGATTTGAGCCTAGCTTTATACAACACACTTCTTTCTTGGGTGGTCGTTAATGTATTGGCAGTCCTGCTAGCTCTAAATTACTTATGAACCTGTTAAACCGTCCATTTGAATTCCTTTTTTCTTTTTCACACAGATCCATAGAATTCAATTTTCGGTTGTTGAATATTCTTTTTAATGGGACAAAGAAAGCAGACTCATTTTTCTGTCCAGTTGAACAACTAGAACCTAATGGATCAGTTTTTTTCACATTGCAAATTTATGGCAATCGAATGGTACAGAATAGGAATCCTGTTGCACAATTGCACGTGTGTAAGGAAAATACTGAATGCATGATTATTTAGATTAAATAATCGTATATACTCGCGTATTAGCCAACCCGAGTATAAGCCGAGTCAATAAGTTTTACCACAAAAAAATTGGTAAAATTTATTGGCTCGAGTATAAGCCTAGCTATACTCGAGTATATGGTAGGCAAAAAAAAAAGCAATACTCACCTATCAGCCGGCGTCTGTGTCCCCAGGGCGATGCTGTTCCGGTGTGATGCTCTCCCTGGTGGTGAAGCCAGCTGCTGCAGTCTTCTCCCCGCTGTCTTCTCCCTGGCTTGATTTTGAAATCCCTGCAGTCAACGCTGTGATTGGATTGAGCTCCAGCCAATTACAGCCAGTCCTCGATAAATCAATCACAGCCATTCAGAATGACATCACTGAATTGCTGTGATTGGTTTATCGAGCGCCGGCTGTGATTGGCCGATGCTCGATCCAATCACAGCGCTGATGGCAGGGATTTCAAAAGCAAGCCAGGGAGAAGACAGCGGGGAGAAGACTGCAGCAGCTGGCCACACCGCTGGGGAGAGCATCACGCCGGGGACACAGACGCCAGCTGATAGGTGAGTATTGAGGTTTTTTTTTCACCTCACTCGAGTATAAGCCGAGGGGGACTTTTTCAGCACATTTTTTTGTGCTGAAAAACTCAGCTTATACTCGAGTATACAGGTATATTTTAATTCTTTCACTCAAGAACCTTCAGCGGGCTTCTCTGGCAATACACATGGTTACTCTGCATTCTCTTCTTCTGGTGCCAACTCTAGCTGCTTAGTAACTCTCCTCTCAACAGATCACTATAGAAGGAATATTCACTCTTTTGGTGCATGTACTACTGATCTCATCATAATCCTAATTGGGATATGCAGTTATTTCCTGCACGCTGTTTATGTGCACATGGTAATAAAGTACAGTGAACATACCTAGACAAACTGGTGCTTCTTCCCAGACGCCATTCATACATCGCACAATCGTTTCTCCTTTAAGAATATAAAAATTTGGGCATCTATATTCCACAGATTCACCAGATTTATAGCTGGGCTTTCTAATTCCCGTGGTGTCTCCAAATTGTATAGTTGGTGGTGGACCACACTGCTCACCAATTTCTGAAAACAAATGATAATTAATCAAATGTACTAATTAAATATAAATTCATAACAAAACAAAGCATTGTATAGATTGTTTTTTGTTTAGAGTCTGAAAAACATTTGAGCACTGCTTCACGATCAACTGTATTCTACTGGTATTGTATGATGTTACACCTGTTAAAAACTGAATGTAACCATGATACATCAGCCGTGAAGCACATTCTCTAATTAATTCTTTCACTCAAGAATATACTGAGGATGTGTCTAGAACTAGTCACTTGTGCATATTAGAAGAGATGTCCCCTCTTTTTGATGAGCAGACTCGATTTGCTTGGACACAAGTGTGAAGTCAACATAATGGACTTTTGAGATATCTTGATAATGGTGTGAAGTGTGCCAGAAGGTCCGTCTTAAGAAGTCCTTCAAGTACCGATGTCCAATCCCCTGGAGGCACCTGTAATTGTTTTTTATACTACTATTTGGCTTGAGAAAGGTGCCATTGTTTGGGCACCGAAATGCGTTGCCTTTCATGAAATTAAAACATTGAAACTTCTGCGGGGTATTCGTCTCGCTGATAACGTTGGAGTCATCACTTAAAGGAGGGGGATTCTGGACATCATAACCCCTCCTACTAAGTAAGTGTTCACTTGATATAAAGCACGGAGTGTATAGTGTGTATATACACCTTGCAAAGTACCACATGCGGCAGTGCAGGATTAATTTTTCTTAACAACATTTGAGATATCTTATCTTGGGTGGAAAGTAATGTTCATCTCTAGGAAGAGGCGTAATTAAGTTTGTATACAAACGCGGAGTCACCATTTATGACTTACAGAGCCATATGCAGCTATGATAAGTACTTTAAAATGCATACCATAAATATTTGAACTCAACTTCAAGCAGAAATATGCTGACACCTTTCTGTTTGGAAGAATTTGGAATGCTGACCTATGGCCATTTATATTGGCATAAAAAGGTAATCTCTTCTCCAGTCAGAAGGAGAAGCTTTTTGAAGCTCTGATGGAAGGATGAGATGGATAAGAAGGTTTGACAGTTCTGAGTAGTATGGACGCTTCAGAGACAGAATGAGGGTGTCATCTGTTGAATCCCTAGAAGTGAGGGGAACCTTTGGCAATGGTAATATGTGATCTGGAACCTTTAGCCATTAATGTGTAGCTAATAGAGATGAGCGAGCACCAAAATGCTCGGGTGCTCGTTACTCGGGACGAAAATTTCGCAATGCTCGAGGGTTCGTTTCGAATAATGAACCCCATTGAAGTCAATGGGCGACCCGAGCATTTTTGTATATCGCCGATGCTCGCTAAGGTTTCCATTTGTGAAAATCTGGGCAATTCAAGAAAGTGATGGGAATGACACAGCAACGGATAGGGCAGGCGAGGGGCTACATGTTGGGCTGCATCTCAAGTTCCCAGGTCCCACTATTAAGCCACAATAGCGGCAAGAGTGGCCCCCCCTCCCAACAATTTTTACTTCTGAAAAGCCCTCATTAGCAATGCATACCTTAGCTAAGCACCACACTACCTCCAACAAAGCACAATCACTGCCTGCATGACACTCCGCTGCCACTTCTCCTGGGTTACATGCTGCCCAACCACCCCCCGCACGACCCAGTGTCCACAGCGCACACCAAATTGTCCCTGCGCAGCCTTCAGCTGCCCTCATGCCACACGCTGGCCTCATGCCACACCACCCTCATGTCTATTTATAAGTGCGTCTGCCATGAGGAGGAACCGCAGGCACACACTGCAGAGGGTTGGCACGGCTAGGCAGCGACCCTCTTTAAAATGGGCGGGGCGATAGCCCACAATGCTGTACAGAAGCAATGAGAAATATAATCCTGTGCCACCGCCATCAGGAGCTGCACACGTGGGCATAGCAATGGGGAACCTATGTGCCACACACTATTCATTCTGTCAAGGTGTCTGCATGCCCCAGTCAGACCGCGATTTTTTATAAATAGTCACAGGCAGGTACAACTGGGAATCCCCAACTCCGCAATGGGAATTCCGTGTGCACCCACAGCATGGGTGGCTCCCTGGAACCCACCGGCTGTACATAAATGTATCCCATTGCAGTGCCCTGGACAGCAGAGCTAACGTCAGATTAAATGCAGGTGGGCTTCGGTCCACACTGCATGCCCCAACCTGACTGGGCTTCTTAATTCATAGACACAGGCAGGTACAACTCCCTATTGTGAAGTCCCTGTGGACTGACAGCATGAGTGGGTGCCAGGAAGCCACCGGCGGCACATAAATATATCCCATAGCATTGCCCATCACAGCTGAGGTAATGTCATGCTTAATGCAGGTGGGCTTCGGCCCACACTGCATGCCCCAGTCAGACTGGGGTTCTTTAGAAGTGGACACATGTAGTTACAACTCCGTGTGGACCGACAGCATGGGTGGGTGCCAGGAAGCCACCGGCGGTACATAAATAAATCCCATTGCAGTGCCCATCACAGCTGAGGTAATGTCATGTTTAATGCAGGTGGGCTTCAGCCCACACTGCATGCCCCAGTCAGACTGGGGTTCTTTAGAAGTGGACACATGTAGTTACAACTCCGTGTGGACCGACAGCATGGGTGGGTGCCAGGAAGCCACCGGCGGTACATAAATAAATCCCATTGCAGTGCCCATCACAGCTGAGGTAATGTCATGTTTAATGCAGGTGGGCTTCGGCCCACACTGCATGCCCCAGTCAGACTGGGGTTCTTTAGAAGTGGACACATGTAGTTACAACTCCGTGTGGACCGACAGCATGGGTGGCTCCCTGGAACCCACCGGCGGTACATAAATATATCCCATTGCAGTGCCCAGCACAGCTGATGTAACGTCAGCTGTAATGCAGGTGGGCAAAAAATTAATTGGATTACACTGTAGGCGAGGGCCCCAAAAAATTGGTGTACCAACAGTACTAATGTACCTCAGAAAAATTGCCCATGCCCAACCAAGAGGGCAGGTGAAACCCATTAATCGCTTTGGTTAATGTGGCTTAATTTGTAACTAGGCCTGGAGGCAGCCCAGTTAAAATAAAAATTGGTTCAGGTGCAAGTTTCAACGCTTTAATGAGCATTGAAACGTATAAAAATTGTTTACAAAAATTATATGACTGAGCCTTGTGGGCCTAAGAAAAATTGCCCGTTCGGCGTGATTACGTGAGGTTTCAGGAGGAGGAGCAGGAGGTGGAGGAGGAATATTATACACAGATTGATGAAGCAAAAATGTCCCCGTTTTGATGGTGATAGAGAACGATGCTTCCATCCGCGGGTGCAGCCTACGTATTGCTTAGGTATCGCTGCTGTCCGCTGGTGGAGAAGAGAAGTCTGGGGAAATCCAGGCTTTGTTCATCTTGATGAGTGTAAGCCTGTCGGCACTGTCGGTTGACAGGCGGGTACGCTTATCCGTGATGATTCCCCCAGCCGCACTAAACACCCTCTCTGACAAGACGCTAGCCGCAGGACAAGCAAGCACCTCCAGGGCATACAGCGTGAGTTCAGGCCACGTGTCCAGCCTCGACACCCAGTAGTTCTAGGGGGCAGAGGCGTCACGGAGGATGGTCGTGCGATCGGCTACGTACTCCCTCACCATCCTTTTACAGTGCTCCCGCCAACTCAGCCTTGACTGGGGAGCGGTGACACAGTCTTGCTGGGGAGCCATAAAGCTGGCAAAGACCTTGGAGAATGTTCCCCTGCCTGCGCTGTACATGCTGCCTGATCTCTGCGCCTCCCCTGCTACCTGGCCCTCGGAACTGCGCCTTCTGCCACTAGCGCTGTCGGATGGGAATGTTACCATCAGTTTGTCCGCCAGGGTCCTGTGGTATAGCATCACTCTCGAACCCCTTTCCTCTTCGGGTATGAGAGTGGAAAGGTTCTCCTTATACCGTGGGTCGAGCAGTGTGTACACCCAGTAATCCGTAGTGGCCAGAATGCGTGTAACGCGAGGGTCATGAGAAAGGCATCCTAACATGAAGTCAGCCTTGTGTGCCAGGGTACCTGTACGCAACACATTGCTGTCCTCACTAGGAAGATCACTTCCAGGATCCTCCTCCTCCACCTCCTCCTCAGGCCATACACGCTGAAAGGATGACAGGCAAGCAGCATGGGTACCCTCAGCAGTGGGCCAAGCTGTCTCTTGCCCCTCCTCCTCATGCTCCTCCCCCTCCTCCTCCTCCTCAATGCGCTGAGATATAGACATGAGGGTGCTCTGACTATCCAGCGACATACTGTCTTCCCCCGCCTCCGTTTCCGAGTGCAAAGCGTCTGCCTTTATGCTTTGCAGGGAACTTCTCAAGAGGCATAGCAGAGGAATGGTGACGCTAATGATTGCAGCATCGCCGCTCACCATCTGCGTAGACTCCTCAAAGTTTCCAAGGACCTGGCAGATGGCTGCCAACCAGACCCACTCTTCTGTAAAGAATTGAAGAGGCTGACTCCCACTACGCCGCCCATGTTGGAGTTGGTATTCCACTATAGCTCTACGCTGCTCATACAGTCTGGCCAACATGTGGAGCGTAGAGTTCCACCGTGTGGGCACGTTGCACAGCAGTCGGTGCACTGGCAGATTAAACCGATGTTGCAGGGTCCGCAGGGTGGCAGCGTCCGTTTTGGAGTTGCAGAAATGTGCGCTGACCCGGCGCACCTTTCCGAGCAGGTATGACAAGTGTGGGTAGCTTTTCAGAAAGCGCTGAACCACCAAATTAAAGACATGGGCCAGGCATGGCATGTGCGTGAGGCTGCCGAGCTGCAGAGCCGCCACCAGGTTACGGCCGTTGTCACACACGACCATGCCCGGTTGGAGGCTCAGTGGCGAAAGCCAGCGGTCGGTCTGCTCTGTCAGACCCTGCAGCAGTTCGTGGGCCGTGTGCCTCTTCTCTCCTAAGCTGAGTAGTTTCAGCACGGCCTGCTGACGCTTGCCCACCGCTGTGCTGCCACGTCGCGCGACAGCGACTGCTGGCGATTTGCTGCTGCTGACACATCTTGATTGCGAGACAGAGATTGCGTTGGAGGAGGAGGAGGAGGAGGAGGGTGGTTTAGTGGAGGAAGCATACACCGCCGCAGATACCAGCACCGAGCTGGGGCCCGCAATTCTGGGGGTGGGTAGGACATGAGCGGTCCCAGGCTCTGACTCGGTCCCAGCCTCCACTAAATTCACCCAATGTGCTGTCAGGGAGATATAGTGGCCCTGCCCGCCTGTGCTTGTCTACGTGTCCGTTGTTAAGTGGACCTTGGCAGTAACCGCGTTGGTGAGGGCGCGTACAATGTTGCGGGAGACGTGGTCGTGCAGGGCTGGGACGGCACATCGGGAAAAGTAGTGGCAACTGGTAACCGAGTAGCGCGGGGCCGCCGCCGCCATCATGCTTTTGAAAGCCTCCGTTTCCACAAGCCTATACGGCAGCATCTCCAGGCTGATCAATTTGGCAATGTGCACGTTTAACGCTTAAGCGTGCGGGTGCGTGGCGGCGTACTTGCGCTTGCGCTCAAACAGTGGCGCTAGCGACGTCTGGACGCTGCGCTGAGAGACATTGCTGGATGGGGCTGAGGACAGCGGAGGTGAGGGTGTGGGTGCAGGCCAGGAGACGTTAGTGCCTGTGTCCTCAGAGGGGGGTTGGATCTCAGTGGCAGGTTGGGGCACAGGGGGAGAGGCAGTAGTGCAAACCGGAGGCGGTGAACGGCCTTCGTCCCACCTTGTGGGGTGCTTGGCCATCATATGCCTGCGCATGCTGGTGGTGGTGGCTCCCCAGCTGAACTTGGCGCGACAAAGGTTGCACACCACTGTTCGTCGTTCGTCAGGCGTCTCTGTGAAAAACTGCCACACCGTAGAGCACCTTGACCTCTGCAGGGTGGCATGGCGCGAGGGGGCGCTTTGGGAAACAGTTGGTGGATTATTTGGTCTGGCCCTGCCTCTACCCCTGGCCACCGCACTGGCTCGGCCTGTATCCACACCCTGACTTGGGCCTCTGTGTCCTCGCCCTCGTCCACGTCCTCTAGGCCCACCCCTACCCCTCAGCATGCTGTATTACCAGTAGTGCAGAATCAGAACGCTGTAATTAAATGTGCCACTTATTGGCCTGTGGTTGGAGGCTGACTTCGCTTACGGAACGCACAGCAGATCCAGGAAATAATTTTGCGCAAGCCTGCTGTAACACTTAGCTGGCTGTGTATGAATTAGGACAACTACCCCCAGCACAGACCCAGTACACTGAGGACGGTCACAGGCAGCCCAAATAGATTTTTTTTCCCAAATGTTTTTGGAAAGGCCCACTGCCTATATACACTGTATATGTCTTCTCTCTCTGCGTCACCACTACTGGCCCAGGAGTATGTAAAATAACTGCAAACTGTTGCACTGTGGACTGGAATACAGCGGTGATGTAACAGCCAACACAGAGCCAGGAAATAATTTTGCGCAAGCCTGCTGTAACACTTAGCTGGCTGTGTATGAATTAGGACAACTACCCCCAGCACAGACCCAGTACACTGAGGACGGTCACAGGCAGCCCAAATAGATTTTTTTCCCCAAATGTTATTGGAAAGGCCCACTGCCTATATACACTGTATATGTCTTCTCTCTCTGCGTCACCACTACTGGCCCAGGAGTATGTAAAATAACTGCAAACTGTTGCACTGTGGACTGGAATACAGCGGTGATGTAACAGCCAACACAGAGCCAGGAAATAATTTTGCGCAAGCCTGCTGTAACACTTAGCTGGCTGCGTATGAATTAGGACAACTACCCCCAGCACAGACCCAGTACACTGAGGACGGTCACAGGCAGCCCAAATAGATTTTTTTTCCCAAATGCTTTTGGAAAGGCCCACTGCCTATATACACTGTATATGTCTTCTCTCTCTGCATCACCACTACTGGCCCTGGAGTATGTAAAATAACTGCAAACTGTTGCACTGTGGACTGGAATACAGCGGTGATGTAACAGCCAACACAGAGCCAGGAAATAATTTTGCGCAAGCCTGCTTTAACACTTAGCTGGCTGCGTATGAATTAGGACAACTACCCCCAGCACAGACCCAGTACACTGAGGACGGTCACAGGCAGCCCAAATAGATTTTTTTTCCCAAATGTTTTTGGAAAGGCCCACTGCCTATATACACTGTATATGTCTTCTCTCTCTGCGTCACCACTACTGGCCCTGGAGTATGAAAAATAACTGCAAACTGTTGCACTGTGGACTGGAATACAGCAGTGATGTAACAGCCAACACAGAGCCAGGAAATAATTTTGCACAAGCCTGCTGTAACACTTAGCTGGCTGCGTATGAATTAGGACAACTACCCCCAGCACAGACCCAGTACACTGAGGATGGTCACAGGCAGCCCAAATAGATTTTTTTCCCCAAATGTTTTTGGAAAGGCCCACTGCCTATATTCACTACATATGTCTTCTGTCCCTGCCTCACCACCACTACTGGCCCTGCACTATGTATAATTACTGCAGGGCGCAATGCTCTGCACGGCCGATATACAAAAAAAAAAAAGTGCAACACTGCAAAAAGCAGCCTCCACACTACTGCACATGGTTAGATGTGGCCCTAAGAAGGACCGTTGGGGTTCTTGAAGCCTAAAATACTCCTAACACTCTCCCTATAGCAACTCCAGCAAGACAGCACTTTCCCTGATCTCTGTCAGAACGCATCTGCGGCGAGCCGCGGGAGGGGCCGATTTATATACTCGGGTGACACCTGATCTCGCCAGCCACTCACTTCCCGTACCCATATCTAAACCATGCTGCATACAGCTGCAAAACAGATTTACATACATTATCTATGCCCTTGGCATAAGCTTTCCTAACACGATTCATTTCCTGCACTACATGAAAACTTGTTTTCAGCCAGAGGTGTAATTTAAAGCTGCTGGGCCCCAGTGCAAAATCTGGAACTTAACCCGCAGCTATAAAGCTTCATTGATAGTATTGGTTTGCAATATGGGGAACAAGAACTTTATGGGCCCCCCAAGGCTCCTGGTCCCAGGTGTGGATGCACTCTTTGCACCCCCTATATTTGTGACCCAATTTGTAGTCCCTTAGGATGTTTTTTGTTGCCTCTTTGAACCACAATTAAAAAACACATAAAAAAACTGGTCCATATCACTATATACAGGGAGATATATAACTAATACCAGCTGTACATAGTTAGTTATATATACGAGTTATCCAGGTTACACCAGCAAGCTCCTTATCCCTATATACAGGGATAAAGGGGGATGTAGATCTCCTATATATTGTGATATGGCGCATGCTGGTATAATCTGGATATCTCCTGTATATAAATTGTATATGTACAGCTAGTATAACTTATACCAGCTATACGAATAGGATTACATACAGCACATACCTCAGATACACCGCATGGTCGACACTCCCCATTTCCACTATCAGACACCCCCAATGACGCGGCTGGCAGTGCACTGATAGACTGCAGTTGTGATGAAGCACAACTGCAGTTTCTCAGTGTAAGGAAAAACTGCATTCTGGGGGAATCTGCAGCATGAAATTAGCTGCCGGCTGCCCCAGGTAATGTCCCTCCCCTCCTCGAGTGTCACCCGCAGCAGTTGAACAGCAAATGGCGGGGCCCTATGGGCCCCCCTACCCAGAGGCTTGATTACAATTGCGACCCCTAGTGGTACGCCGATGGATAGTGCGCTGATCCCAGATCAGAAGATGGGGACAGCGCATCAGTGGATGTCAGCATTTCAGTAAGCAGCACATCACTTTACCAGTTCTGGAGTCGGTCAACAGTACACTTTGTGAAGTACATTCTAATCAGTTCTGTATGCATGACTGGGGACAATAAAAGTTACTTGTTTATAATTAGAAAACCCCTTTAAAGTAAATGATATTTGGTTGAAGTTGTACTCACTTCTGCACACTGGTACATTGAGCCATTGTGTGTTCTCACATTGTGCTTCTCCACGCAAAGATCCTTCCAGGGAATAACCACGATTACAGGTATAAGTAACTTTTTCACCGGCTGCATAACTGGATTTAGGTTGTTCATTGAGTATGGAATTCCGAACAGCAGGGGGAGGTTCACAATATGCTGCCAAGATAAAAAAAAATAATTAGGAAAGTAGACACACACTCCGCCCCCATTCAATGACTATCACTCAAATGTAAAAACATAGGAGCGATAGTCGTTGGGGAGACAAACAGGTGTTTATTAGAGATGAGCGAACGTGTTCTTCCGAGCTTGATATTCGTGCGAATATTAGGGTGTTCGGGATGTTCGTTATTCGTAACGAACACCATGCGGTGTTCTGGTTATTTTCACTTCCTTCCCTGAGACGTTAGCGCGCTTTTCTGGCCAATTGAAAGACAGGGAAGGCATTACAACTTCCCCCTGTGACGTTCAAGCCCTATACCACCCCCCTGCTGTGAGTGGCTGGGAAGATCAGGTGTCACCCGAACATAAAAGTCGGCCCCTCCCGCGGTTCGCCTCAGATGCGGTGTGAGTTAGATGAGGGACAGTGCTGTTTGTACCGGAGCTGCTGTAGGGAAAGAATTGGTAGTTAGTGTAGGCTTCAAGACCCCCCAAAGGTCCTTATTAGGGCCACTGATAGCTGTGTGTTGGCTGCTGTTAGCAGTGGGAATTTTTTTCTTCTCAAAATCGCCTCTGCAGACCATTGCACCTGGCATTAGGGACAGAAGTGCTGCATAGGCAGGGAGAGTGTTAGGAGTGAGTGTAGCCTTCAAGAACCTCAACGGTCCTTTCTAGGGCCATATTTATCCGTGTGCAGTACTGTCCAGGCTGCTGTTAGCTGTGCTGCATTTTTTTTTGCTTCTCAAAATCGCCTCTGCAGACCATTGCACCCTCCATTGATACTGCAGGGAAAGAATTGTATAGGCAGGGCGACAACACAGTTATTATTCATTGAATATACGCAGTGCTGCCTTTTGGTGCCAAAAAACTGAAAACAAATCTATTTGTCCAGCCTCTGTCCGTCCTAAGGGCTGTGGACACGTGTGAGCTGCGTGAACAACATTGCTAAATCAGACGCACCCAGCTACGCTTTACTGCTGGCTTCGCCATTTGCTTTCCTTAATTGGGAAAAAAATACCTGCTCTCCAAGAGTTATAATAACTCTGCTACCCTCACGTTCTGTGACACATAAGCAGGGACACAGCACAGTTATTAAACTTCTCATGTTCATTGAATATACGCAGTGCTGCCTTTTGGTGGAAAAAAACTGAAAACAAATCTATTTGTCCAGCCTCTGTCCGTCCTAAGGGCGGTGGACACGTGTGAGCTGCGTGAACAACATTGCTAAATCAGACGCACCCAGCTACGCTTTACTGCTGGCTTCGCCATTTGCTTTCCTTAATTGGGAAAAAAATACCTGCTCTCCAAGAGTTATAATAACTCTGCTACCCTCACGTTCTGTGACACATAAGCAGGGACACAGCACAGTTATTAAACTTCTCATGTTCATTGAATATACGCAGTGCTGCCTTTTGGTGGAAAAAAACTGAAAACAAATCTATTTGTCCAGCCTCTGTCCGTCCTAAGGGCGGTGGACACGTGTGAGCTGCGTGAACAACATTGCTAAATCAGACGCACCCAGCTACGCTTTACTGCTGGCTTCGCCATTTGCTTTCCTTAATTGGGAAAAAAATACCTGCTCTCCAAGAGTTATAATAACTCTGCTACCCTCACGTTCTGTGACACATAAGCAGGGACACAGCACAGTTATTAAACTTCTCATGTTCATTGAATATACGCAGTGCTGCCTTTTGGTGGAAAAAAACTGAAAACAAATCTATTTGTCCAGCCTCTGTCCGTCCTAAGGGCGGTGGACACGTGTGAGCTGCGTGAACAACATTGCTAAATCAGACGCACCCAGCTACGCTTTACTGCTGGCTTCGCCATTTGCTTTCCTTAATTGGGAAAAAAATACCTGCTCTCCAAGAGTTATAATAACTCTGCTACCTTCACGTTCTGTGACACATTAGCAGGGACACAGCACAGTTATTAAACTTAGATAATTCATTCACTAGAGGCAGTGGGGCCTTTCGTTTTCCAAAAAGGGCAAAAATTATATTTGGCCTGCAGTCTTGCGCCAATTTATTTCCTGCCTGTGAAATCAAATTACTGGTAATACAGCATGCTGAGGGGTAGGGGTAGGCCTAGAGAACGTGGACGCGGCCGAGGACGCGGAGGGCCAAGTCAGGGTGTGGGCACAGCCCGAGCTCCTGATCCCGGTGTGTCGCAGCCGACTGCTGCGCGATTAGGAGAGAGGCACGTTTCTGGCGTCCCCACATTCATCGCCCAATTAATGGGTCCACGCGGGAGACGGTTATTAGAAAATGAGCAGTGTGAGCAGGTCCTGTCCTGGATGGCAGAAAGTGCTTCGAGCAACCTATCGTCTACCCGCAGTTCTGCGCCGTCCACTGCTGCCAATCCGAATCCTCTGTCTGCTGCTCCTCCTTCCTCCCAGCCTCCTCACTCCACTACAATAACACCTGCTCAGGAGCGGGAACACTCCCAGGAACTGTTCTCGGGCCCCTGCTTAGATTGGGCAGCAGCGGTTCCTCTCCCACCAGAGGAGTTTATCGTCACTGATGCCCAACCATTCGAAAGTTCCCGGGGTCCGGGGGAAGAGGCTGGGGACTTCCGCCAACTGTCTCAACAAATTTCTGTGGGTGAGGAGGACGATGACGATCAGACACAGTTGTCTTGCAGTGAGGTAGTAGTAAGGGCAGTAAGTCCGAGGGAGCAGCGCACAGAGGATTCGGAGGAAGAGCAGCAGGACGATGAGGTGACTGACCCCACCTGGTGTGCAACGCTTACTCAGGAGGACAGGTCTTCAGAGGGGGAGTCAAGGGCATCAGCAGGGCAGGTTGCAAGAGGCAGTGCGGTGTCCAGGGGTAGAGGCAGGGCCAGACCGAATAATCCACCAAGTGTTTCCCAAAGCGCCCCCTCGCGCCATGCCACCCTGCAGAGGCCGAGGTGCTCTAAGGTCTGGCAGTTTTTCACAGAGACGCCTGACGACCGACGAACAGTGGTGTGCAACCTTTGTTGCGCAAAGCTCAGCCGGGGAGCCAACACCAACAGCCTCACCACCACCACCATGCGCAGACATATGATGGCCAAGCACCCCACAAGGTGGGACGAAGGCCGTTCACCGCCTCCGGTTTGCACCCCTGCCTCTCCCCCTGTGCCCCAACCTGCCACTGAGATGCAACCCCCCTCTCAGGACACAGGCACTACCGCCTCATGGCCTGCACCCACACCCTCATCTCCGCTGTCCTCGGCCCCATCCAGCAGTGTAGTTCAGCGCACCGTTCAGCCGTCGCTTGCGCAAGTGTTCGAGCGCAAGCGCAAGTACGCCGCCACGCACCCGCACGCTCAAACGTTAACCGTCCGCATAGCAAAATTCATCAGCCTTGAGATGCTGCCGTATAGGGTTGTGGAAACTGAGTCCTTCAAAAGTATCATGGAGGCGGCGGCCCCGCGCTACTCAGTTCCCAGTCGCCACTACTTTTCCCGATGTGCCGTCCCAGCCCTGCACGACCACGTCTCCCGCAACATTGTGCGCGCCCTCACCAACGCGGTTACTGCCACGGTCCACTTAACTACGGACACGTGGACAAGCACAGGCGGGCAGGGCCACTACATCTCTCTGACGGCACATTGGGTGAATTTAGTGGAGGCTGGGACAGAGTCAGAGCCTGGGACCGCTCACGTCCTACCCACCCCCAGAATTGCGTGCCCCAGCTCGGTGGTGGTATCTGCGGAGGTGTATGCTTCCTCCACTAAAGCACCCTCCTCCTCCTCCTCCTCCTCTGTCTCGCAATCAAGATGTGTTAGCAGCAGCATGTCGCCAGCAGTCGGTGTCGCGCGGTGTGGCAGCACAGCGGTGGGCAAGCGTCAGCAGGCCGTGCTGAAACTACTCAGCTTAGGCGATAAGAGGCACACGGCCCACGAACTGCTGCAGGGTCTGACACAGCAGACCGACCGCTGGCTTGCGCCGCTGAGCCTCCAACCGGGCATGGTCGTGTGTGACAACGGCCGTAACCTGGTGGCGGCTCTGCAGCTCGGCAGCCTCACGCACGTGCCATGCCTGGCCCACGTCTTTAATTTGGTGGTTCAGCGGTTTCTGAAAAGCTACCCACGCTTGTCAGACCTGCTCGTAAAGGCGCGCAGGCTCTGCGCACATTTCCGCAAGTCCCACACGGACGCTGCCACCCTGCGCACCCTGCAACATCACTTTAAGCTGCCAGTGCACCGACTGCTGTGCGACGTGCCCACACGGTGGAACTCTACGCTCCACATGTTGGCCAGGCTCTATGAACAACGTAGAGCTATAGTCGAATACCAACTCCAACATGGGCGGCGCAGTGGGAGTCAGCCTCCTCAATTCCTTTCAGAAGAGTGGGCCTGGTTGGCAGACATCTGCCATGTCCTTGGTAATTTTGAGGAGTCTACCCAGGTGGTGAGCGGCGATGCTACAATCATTAGCGTCACCATTCCTCTGCTATGCATCTTGAGAAATTCCCTGCAAACCATAAAGGCAGCTGCTTTGCGCTCGGAAACGGGGGCGGGGGAAGACAGTATGCTGCTGGATAGTCAGGGCACCCTCCTGTCTATTTCTCAGCGCGTACAGGAGGAGGAGGAGGAGCATGAGGAGGATGAGGAGGAGGGGGAAGAGACAGCTTGGGCCGCTGCTGACGGTACACCGGCTGATTGCCTGTCATCCTTTCAGCGTGTATGGCCTGAGGAGGAGGAGGAGGAGGAGGAGGATCCTGAAAGTGATCTTCCTAGTGACGACAGCCATGTGTTGCGTACAGGTACCCTGGCACACATGGCTGACTTCATGTTAGGATGCCTTTCTCGTGACCCTCGCGTTGCACGCATTCTGGCCACGACGGATTACTGGGTGTACACACTGCTCGATCCACGGTATAAGGAGAACCTGCCCACTCTGATTCCCGAAGAGGAAAGGGGTTCGAGAGTGTTGCTATACCACAGGACCCTTGCGGACAAGCTGATGGTAAAATTCCCAGCCGACAGCGCTAGTGGCAGAAGGCGCAGTACCGAGGGCAAGGTAGCAGGGGATGTGCATAGATCGAGCAGCATGTACATCCCAGGCAGTGCAACAGTCTTTAAGGGCCTGGCCAGCTTTATGGCTCCCCACCAAGACTGTGTCACCGCTCCCCAGTCACGGCTGAGTCGGCGGGAGCACTCTAAAAGGATGGTGAGGGAGTACGTAGCGGATCGCACGACCATCCTTGGTGATGCCTCTGCCCCCTACAACTACTGGGTGTCGAAGCTGGACACGTGGCCTGAACTAGCGCTGTATGCCCTGGAGGTGCTTGCTTGTCCTGCGGCTAGCGTCTTGTCGGAGAGGGTGTTTAGTGCGGCTGGGGGAATCATCACCGATAAGCGTAGCCGCTTGTCAACCGACAGTGCCGACAGGCTAACACTCATCAAGATGAACAAAGGCTGGATTTCGCCAGACTTCTGTTCTCCACCAGCGGACAGCAGCGATACGTAAGCAATACGTAGGCTGCACCCGCGGATGGAAGCTACGTTCTCTCTCACCATCCAAAACGGGGACATTTCTGCTTCATCAATCTGTGTCTAATATTCCTCCTCCTCCTCCTGCTCCTCCTCCTGAAACCTCACGTAATCACGCTGAACGGGCAATTTTTCTTAGGGCCACAAGGCTCACTCAAATAATTTTTCTGAACAATTTTTATAAGTTTCAATGCGCTTAAAAGCGTTGGAACTTTAACTTGAACCAATTTTTCGTTACACTGGGCTGCCTCCAGGCCTAGTTACCACTTAAGCCACATTAACCAAAGCGATTCACCTGCCATCTTGGTTGGGCATGGCCAATTTTTACTTAGGTACATTAGTACTGTTGGTACACCAATTTTTTGGGGCCCTCACCTACAGTGTAATCATAGTAATTTCTATGTTCTTCGCCTGCACTCATGGTACAGAAAGGTGTGTGGGGTTGGCCTACAGTTTAGCTACATAAATGTAACTTGTGCCTTGGCTATACTAAGGCTACTGAAATGGAACGAAGACTGCGCTCCCGCTATACTGCTGCTTCAGAATTGTTAATGGGGCCTGTCCTGAGTGCTACTATTGCTTACATGGAACGAAGACTGCGCTCCCGCTATACTGCTGCTTCAGAATTGTTAATGGGGCCTGTCCTGAGTGCTACTATTGCTTACATGGAACGAAGACTGCGCTCCCGCTATACTGCTGCTTCAGAATTGTTAATGGGGCCTGTCCTGAGTGCTACTATTGCTTACATGGAACGAAGACTGCGCTCCCGCTATACTGCTGCTTCAGAATTGTTAATGGGGCCTGTCCTGAGTGCTACTATTGCTTACATGGAACGGACACGTGGAGAGGACACGTAGTGCCTCAAAAACATCCCCCTCCTCCTCCAACAGGGAAAACATTGTTGGCAAATGCCTTTGCATTGGTTCGTCTGGTGGCAGTCCAAGAATTTCACCTTTACCGACACAACAAGAGAGCCCCCACACCATCCCCCCGCCACGGCCCACTTAATCCTGGCCGCATTCCGAAAACCAACAAAATACAACCGTGCTACTAGGTCCGCAGTCACCACCACATTACCACCAACGCGGTTACTGTTAAGGTGCATATAACCACGGACACGTGGAGAGGACACGTAGTGCCTCAAAAACATCCCCCTCCTCCTCCAACAGGGAAAACATTGTTGGCAAATGCCTTTGCATTGGTTCGTCTGGTGGCAGTCCAAGAATTTCACCTTTACCGACACAACAAGAGAGCCCCCACACCATCCCCCCGCCACGGCCCACTTAATCCTGGCCACATTCCGAAAACCAACAAAATACAACCGTGCTACTAGGTCCGCAGTCACCACCACATTACCACCAACACGGTTACTGTTAAGGTGCATATTACCAGTCTGACTGGGGCATGCAGACACCTTGACAGAATGAATAGTGTGTGGCACATAGCTTCCCCATTGCTATGCCCACGTGTGCAGCTCCTGATGGCGGTGGCACAGGATTCTATTTCTCATTGCTTCTGTACAGCATTGTGGGCTATCGCCCCGCCCCTATTAAAGAGGGTCGCTGCCTAGCCGTGCCAACCCTCTGCAGTGTGTGCCTGCGGTTCCTCCTCATGGCAGACGCACTTCTAAATAGACATGAGTGTGGCGTGGCATGAGGGCAGCTGAAGGCTGCGCAGGGACACTTTGGTGTGCGCTGTGGGGGGGAGGGGGGGCGGTTGGGCAGCATGTAACCCAGGAGAAGTGGCAGTGGAGTGTCATCCAGGCAGTGATTGTGCTTTGTTGTAGCTAGTGTGGTGCTTAGCAAAGGTATGCCATGCTAATGAGGGCTTTTCAGAAGTAAAAGTTGTTGGGAGGGGGGCCCACTCTTGCCGGTATTGTGGCTTAATAGTGGGACCTGTGAACTTGAGATGCAGCCCAACATGTAGCCCCTCGCCTGCCCTATCCGTTTCTGTGTCATTCCCATCACTTTGTTGAATTGCCCAGATTTTCACACATGAAAACCTTAGCGAGCATCGGCGAAATACAAAAATGCTCTGGTCGCCCATTGACTTCAATGGGGTTCGTTGTTCGAAACAAACCCTCGAGCATCCCGGGAAGTTCGTTCCGAATAACGAACACCCGAACATTTTGGTGTTCGCTCATCTCTAGTGTTTATGCATCCCAACAGGTTTCCCTCACAACAGTACCTTTAGATTGCAGAGTTCATATAAAGTGATATGTAGAAGATGAAAACAGAAACAGAAATAGTGCAACATAGCCTAAAATACTAGCATTTCAGTGAGGGAAAAAAATGTTGCCCTCTTACCAACCCCCCCCCCCCCCCAAAAAAAAAAAAAGTGTCCATAGCCTTTGAACACATATATACCTCAAAGCAGTGGCATTACAAAAATTGCAACTTCTCACGTGAGAAAAAAGACCTCATAGAGCTGTATAAGAAAAGAAAAATGTTATGGTTCTTGGAACAAGACAAAGAAAGAGAAAACGCTGCTTGATCATTGAGGTGCAAACTAGGCCACCACTAAGGGTTTAAATTATCATATTCTCTGCTGCTTTCACTTATTTATATTGTGTAATTCTGATGCTATAATGGCAACAGTCAGCATATACTCCAGCTGCTATTGATGGGTCTTTTTAGGGACCTTTCACATGGGCGGAATTAGACCGCCAGACTCCCTTCAAAATGAGGTAAAATAAAAATGGGTTAAATCTGCCTGCAATTTTGCATTAAAAAATCCGTTTAGACCTGCAAATTTTGGTGTGGGATTCCCCACTGGCAGCTTAAACCACATTTTGTGGTGTGTCCTAGCCTGTGTGAAACTGAAATGCCCCTTACTGTCCTGAATGGTCTATGGCTCTGCTTGATTTACTTGAACTCCCAGGAAATAATTACATATTGCTAAATTAGCAACTAAACAAACTAAACCACAATGTCAGGATTGTGGTATTGTTTGTAGCACCCCCTCTTCCCACAGCCCCCACCAAAAAAAAAGAATCATAGGGTCAAACAGACCCGAAAATGTTCAAGAAAAAAACAGGAAAAAAAATACAACTTTCCCTATAACACAGCCCATTGGCAGAAAATTAAAACAAAGTTATGGGGGTAATAAAATGGTGAGAGAAAGCAAGTTTTCTATTTTTTTTTTTTGTTTAATAAAGGCTTTTTATTTTTATCAGTAAACAATAAAAAAATGTTTAAAAAGCAGTAAACATGAAACAATTAACATTAAAACATAAAAAATCTAAAAGTAATATTGCCATAATCTTACTGACCCACACCATAAAGTAAAAATTCCCTTTTTGCTGCAGCATTAAAAAAACAATGGCACAATCCATTTCTTTTCTGTTTCAGCCCATTTTAACATTTTTAAGAATTTCTACAATACATTTCATGGTACCATCAAATAATACAACTGATGCAAAAAAAACAAGCCCACATATGGCTAGCTCGCCAGAGAAATAAAAAAAAAAGTTATGGTTCTTGAGAGGCCAGAATGAAGAAAAAATAAATAAAAAGCCTCCCAAGCAGAATTTGTGCACGCCTGGCCGGTAGTGACCAATGTTACAAAAGCATTGATGGCCCTGAATGGTGGCACTAGATGAAAGATGGGGCAGAGTTTTCTAAACTTGGTTACCGTAGATGGAAACAGATAAAGTACTTAGGTATCAGAATGGGTCGCTGACCAGATTCCTTATATCTGTCAACCCTCCTCTTCCTGTTTAATAAAATTGCACAAGACCTTAAGAGATAGCACAGCTTGCCCTTGTCTCTGCAGTAAAGGATACACATAATTAAAATTATGCCTTTTTTTAACTTAGCTTCCATGATACATAAAGTAGAGCAATGCCTGGAGAGGACTTTGGAGGCTTTCTGTGTGGAGTTAGGCTTCATATCACAAAAAGTCACAGTACAAGAGCAAGCGTCCTCCATACTGGAACAGCACCTGACCAAGGTCGAGAATTCCCTGCCTACACGAAACTCATTCAATAGACAAATTCTTCTGCAAACAAATGATCAGGAGAACAGAAGTGTCACGTCCGTGCAGCACAAGAGCACCACGCTCTGCATGGACACAGGGTGATGTTAATACTTAATGCAGTTGTATTACACCATGCACTGTAGGACAGTGAGCACCACTCCAGTCAGATGAAAGCCTGTCTCTAACCTACCAGGGGGGTGCAGGGTCCGTGCCTAAAAGTGGAGTAATTGTCCTGATAAGGACAGCCCCACTGTCTTCTTCCTGGGCCCTGACAATCCCTATTGGAACCCCTGGAAGGATGAACTGACACCACAAAGCAAGACAATAAAAGGTAAGCAAAATGCCATTTTGTACACGGTCTCACTATTGGTTCCCAGCAGTACAATGCCTCATTGCATGCTGACGACCTGCTTCTATATGTTAGCCAGCCACAAATTTCCCTCTCATCAATTTTAGCGGAGGTCCAAAAATATGGAAACCTCAGTAACTTTAAAATAAATATCACTAAATCAGAAGCACTAATTATCTCCTTGCTATCCTCTTAAATTTAGCACCTATGCCAATAGTTTCCATTTAAATGGAGAAATTCCCATATCAAATACTGAGGGATACTAATCCCCCGGGACCTCTCTGCTCTATCTCCCCTTGCTGGATCGCACATTAAAAGACTTGAATAACTATGACAAAAAATATCTCTCCCGATTTGGCTAAATAAATGTGCTAGAGATGGACATTGTCCCTCGCTTTCTGTACTTATTCCAGACTCTGCCTAACCAGCCCCCCATGAACGTCCTTAAATGCCTACAATCTGCCTTCACGCGATTTATATGGGGAGGAAGATACAGTTGCATCAACTACCAAACCCTCTCAAAACCTAAATCCGCAGGAGGGGCAGGGCTTCCTGACCTTAAACTTTACCACATGGCCTCTATCCTTCTTTGATTGTTCGACTGGCACTTCCAAGGGAAGTTTAAACAATTGATGAAAATAGAAACGAACATTGTTGAAATTTGACCAAAGTCGTTGCCTTGGATCGTGCCCTCAGCCGAATCCCACAACAATGTTAAATGTTCCCTCTTTGCCCCAGATCTGCTCACCACATGCAATAAGATCACTGCAAAAAACATATTATTCAGAAAGAAAGGCCCTCTAACTCCCCTCTTCCATAATCCTGATTTTCCCCCAGGCCTTGCGACTGAGGGATTCATGCGGTGGTCTGAGTTGGATGACACTAGAATCTACCATATTTTGAACAGAAATAGGATACAGATAGTCCCCGACTAGGGAACGTTCGATTTACGAACTTCGCAAGATGCGAACAATCTGTCCTGCACAGTATGATGTAATGCTATGGCATTACATCATACTGTGCAAGGACTGGACAGGCTTCTATCAAGCCTGATAGAAGCCTGTCCGGTCAGATCGCGGGACACTGTTCGGTTGCTAGGCAGCCTGGGGCCTTCTGAAAGGCCCTAGGGCTGCTTATGCAGAGCTTCTATCAAGCCGTGCGCTTGATAGGCATTCTGCATAGGCAGCCCTGGGGCCTTTCAGAAGGCCCCCCGGCTGCCTAGCATCCGCACAGTGTCCCGCGATCTTATCGCAGGACACTGTACAGGCCCCCTGAACGTCAGGTGCAGGCTGCTTCTTACAGCTGGCACCCGGCGGCAGCAGTTCCTGACGAGCCGCGCCACTCGTCGGAACTGTTAACACTTTAAATACCGCTCTGACAGTCGAAACTGCTGCCGCCGGGTGTCCGCTGTAAGAACAGCCTGCACACGACGTTGTATGGAACAGGATCCACCCGCGATCCCGCTCTATACAAACATTTGTTCAGACTTGCGAACAAATGGACTTGAGAACAGGTTCCTGGAACTGAACCTTTTCGCATGTAAGGGACTATCTGTACCCTCCTTCGCTGAACGTAAAAACCTGCACCCAGAAGTTTCATTCTCATGGTCCTCATACATGCAACTTTCACATTTTGTCAACACTAACATATCCAAGTCTGAATTTACAGTCACACTGACTCTATTTGAGACTCTATTCACTAAAAAGTCGCCTCTTGATTGAAGGTCTATCCACTCAGGACCCCGTCTTTATGAGAACACGGGAAACTGAGCTCGCTACAACCATAACACCAAAAGAGTAGAGCAAAGCATTTCTACTGTCCCACAGGCTGCCCATGGCCTGCAAAGCCCAGGAAAAGAATTATAAGCTATCAACTAGGTGGTATCGATGTGCGGCACTGCTACATCGTATATATCCATCTATGGCCGCCTGCAGACGAGCGGGTCGGATCCGGCAGCGAGAATTCTCGCCGCGCGATCCCACCCGAGCGCCTGCAGGGACGAGCGCGTACTCACCCGCGCCTGGCGGCCCCGGCTCTTTCATGTGCCGGCTGCCGCGCAGCCGGCGCATACGCAGACCGGGGCCGGCGGCCGGGTGAGTGCGTGCCCCGCAGAAAATCAGGACATGCCGCGGTTTGTTTGCCGCGCGAGATTTCGCGCGGCCAAACCGCGGCCGTCTGCATAGGAGTGCGTATTTTAATGCACTCCTATGCAAACTTTCAGCGCGGAAATCCCGCGGGAAATCCCGCGGCGGGATTTCCGCTCGTGTGCAGGCGGCCTATCTCTGCTGGAGATGCGGCTTGGACACTGGAACCATGCTGCATGTGTGGTGGGACTGTCCTTCACTGAGACCATTCTGGCATAGTGTTCTCCACCTACACAAAACTTACCAGACGATCTATTACAGCGTCCCCTCAGATTGCTCTGCTCTCCATCCTCCCAGGATCTACCTTATCAACAAAGAAAGATCTCTTACGCCATTTCTTAACCACAGCATGTGCTGTTCTCCCCAGACATTGGAAGACTGCACAAACACACACCAGCCTTGAGTGGATACAGAAATTGAATAAGATCATATCAATGGAGGAGATGCTGTCTGAGGATTCAGATTTCCCGAAGAAATTTATAGTTATGTGGAGCCATTGGCTACAGTTTCAAAACACTGATGATTTTGAGGCCTTGTTAAACTAACGCTGAGGCAATGGGGATACCTCACGGTACCTCCGAATTCAATCCTCTGATATGTGTCTATTATTTCCTTTATAAAAAAATGTATTTATTTATTTTTTTATTATACATATTTTTTTGATTATCTCTTTCGCTCCCCACTCTCTACACACTCTTTCATTCTTTATCTGCTTTCTACTCCTAAGTTAACAATACTAAACTTATTTAGAGTTCAAAATAGTTATGTTAAAATCTGGAACTAAGAATGTACCTCCTTTTGGCTGCCTGCACACGGGCGGAAATCCCGCAGCGGGATTTCCCGCGGGATTTCTGCCACTGAAAGTCTGCATAGGAGTGCATTACAATACGCACTACTATGCAGACGGCCGCGGTTTGACCCGAGATTTCACGCGGCAAGCAAACCGCGGCATGCCCCACTTCTCTGCGGGGCTCGCAGAGCCGCGCACAGAAACGTCACTCACCCGGCCGCCGGCTCCGGTCTGCGCATGCGCCGGCTGCTCGGCAGCCGGCATATGAAAGAGCCATGGCCGCCGGGCGCGGGTGAGTACGCGCTCCTCCCTGCAGGCGCTCTGGTCGGATCCCGCGGCGAGAATCCTCGCCGCCGGATCTGACCCGCTCGTCTGCAGGCGGCCTTTAGTATGTTAACAAGGATGCTTAGTTATTTCTCTAATTATAATAACTACAGTTGAACCGATCCATAGATCAGGACATGTGAAAGTTAAAACTGTTGATTTCATAGGTTCTAGGGGATCTACCCATCCTATAACGATATAATGTAAAAATTAACGAATCACAAAATCAAAAGGAGAAATGTATAATATAGGCTTTGAAATTACATAGGAAAATGTTAAGGTTGCCATTTTTACACATTTATTATTATTATTTTATAATCGCAAAAATTAAATGAAAACTGATTAAACATAAAATTATGTGGTTTTTTTCTAAACTTATTATGCCCTTTACAAACTATCCATTTTACTGCTCAATTATACCAACATCTTGGGGCTTAATAGGGTGTTGCGGCAGTTCTGGGATTGCTACCTTGGTGCAGGTTTTTCAGGTGGTTCTCCATCTTCTGGCTCCGGTGGGTGGGGTATTAGGCAAAACATGCTTAGTCGCACCTGTGGGTAATTGTCAGGGCTATTAAGCTTGGCCTGATGCTGAGATGAATTGCTGTTTAATCTTCAGTCTAGTTCTGACTATGGTTGCAGTCAGAGCGTGTTCCTGGATCTCTCATTTGCCTGCTGCACCCTAGATGTATATTTTTTTTACATATATGCAGCAGTGCCCAGTGTGAATGGCTTCAATTCCGCTAATTAAGATCGGGTCTCAATCGGGTCAAATCTTCATTCATGCAACTATACAGTGCGCACAGGCGAACGTAAAATCGCATGTAGTCGTTTGAAGGAGGCCTAAGCAGTTATAACTTTGGAATGCCTTAACTTATCCAGGTGATTTTCAGATTGTTTTTGATGACACTTTGTACTTTATATTAGTGGACAATTTTAGTCTATACATTTTGAAAAACTTTGAAAAATTTGCAATGCTCACCCTTTGAAGTTTTCAGCTTGTGAGACGGAAACTCATACCTCATAAAATAATTAATGAATACTAGAGATGAGCGAGCCTACTCGGCCACGCCCCTTTTTCACCCCGAGCACCGCAAATTTTGAGTACTTCCGTACTCGGGCGAAAAGATTCGGGGGGCCCCGTGGGTGAGTGGGGGGTTGCAGCAGGGAGTGGGGGGGAGAGAGGGCTCCCCCCTGTTCCCCGTTGTTTTTTGCGTGATAAGCTGACATTTTTATTGGTAGCATCTTGTTGAGGAAACAAATTTTTTCTCTCTTTTTTGTTGCTGATTTTAGTAGCTGAGCTATCAAAAAAAATGAACTCTGACAATTTTTTCTGATGCTGTTCCTTGTGCAGTATAAATGATATGTTATGCTTATTGTGCCACTCAGTATGATTGCAGCTATACAGAATTTATATAGTTTTTTTTACTACTTTTGCACACTAAAAACATTTTTCATAGAATTTTTGATTTCTTGCATTTTCAGATTCAGAGAGTCATAACTGTTTATTTTTTTCATCTATACAAGTATGGGAGAGCTTTTTTTCCGTGGGCTGAGTTAATCTGCTTATTCCTACCACTTTGGGGTGTATGTAACTTTTTGATCTCGTTTTATTTATTTTTTGGGGAAGTATAGTATTTAAAAAAAGCAATTCCGACACAGTGTTTACCGTGCAGCATAAATTACAATTTAATTTTATTCCATGGGTTGATACAATTACGTTAACCCCTTAACGCTCCAGGACATTTACGTCCTGCAGCACTGGGATATATATGAAGAGAGATCGCGGTCCTCCTGAAAGAGCCAGGGGTGGCTTGATAGACTGCCTGTCAGATTGCAGTATGATTTAGTGCTATGGCATATTGCAGGAGCAATTAAAGCATCGCTAGTTGTGGTCACATTGGGGGGCTAAAAAAGAAAGCAAAAATAAGATCAATAAAGTTTTACTAATTGTAAAAAAAAAATAATAATAAAGTTTAAATCACCCCTCCCCCTTTGCCATATCTATAACTAAAAAAAATCTGAATCATACAACAAAAATGCATATTTGGTATTGCCGCGTCTATAAAAATCTGATCTATCAAAGTAGCGCATTATTTACCCTGCCCCGTGAACGTCATCCGAGAAAAAAAATTAAGAAAGATAGAAATGCACTATTTTGGTCACCCTATCTCCCAAGAAAAATGCGACCAAAAAGTCGCATGTATTCCAAAATTAAACCAATGCAAACTACAGGGTGTCTCGCAAAAAAAAGCCCTCGTACAAGTAGTACAGCAAAAAAACCTATTCAAATTTGGTATCGTAGCAATTGTACTTACACAGAGATTAAAGCTATCTTGTCATTTTTGTTGCAGTTTGTGCGCCGTAGAATCAAGATGCACTGAAAGTTGGCGGAATGTCATTTTTTTTTTCATTTTACTCCCCTTCCAATTTTTTTCAAAGTTTTTCAGTACATTACATGGTACATTAAATAGTACCATTGAAAAACACAACTGCAAGGAACAAACCCTCATACAGCTAAGTTGATGGATAAATAAAGGAGTTACGATTTTTTAAAAGGGGTAGAGAAAAAACGTAAATGGAAAAAAAAGGTCCACGGCATTAAAAGGTTAATAACCAACTTAGGATGCATGTACGTTTAAACATTTGTGCCCAACATTCTCTGCTGTGCATGTGCTGTTGGATGTGTGGGACACGGCACATTGACATGTACTATTTTTGTCTGAGAACTGGACAAAAGTAGGACATGCTGCAATTATCTATATATATAAAGACAAAAGCCCTCACTGACTCACTCACTGACTGACTCGCCACTAATTCTCCAACTTCCCGATATCATAGAAACATGAAATTTGGCACAAGCATAGATTATGTCCAAAATAGGAAAAGTAAAGGGGACCCAACTCGAATATTCAATTCTAGCGCAAAAGAATTAACGTTCAAATTTTACGTACGGAATCTAATTCTCTCACTTCCCGATGTCATAGAAATTTGAAATTTGGCACGGGCATTGATTATGTCATAAATAGGAAAAGTTAATGGGTCCCAACTCATTATTCAATTCTAAGCTCAAAAGAATTAGCGTCCAAATTTTACATACGTAATCTAATTCTCTCACTTCCCGATGTCATAGAAACTTGACATTTGGCACGAACATTGATTATGTCATAAATAGGAAAAGCTAATGAGTCTCAACTCGATTATTTAATTCTATACGCAAAAGAATTAGCGTCGAAATTTTACGTACATAATCTAGTTCTCTCACTTTCCGATGTCATAGAAATTGGAAATTTGGCACGGGCATTGATTATGTCATAAATAGGAAAAGTTAATGAGTCCCAACTCGATTATTCAATTATAGCGCGAAAGAATTGGCGTCCACATTTTACGTATGTAATCTAATTCTCTTACTTGAAATTTGGCACGAGCATTGATTATGTCATAAATAGGAAAAGTAAATGGGTCCCAACTTGATTATTCAATTATAGCGCAAAAGAATTAGCGTCCAAATTTTAACGTACGGAATCTAACTCTCTCACTTCCCGATGTCATAGAAATTTAAAATTTGGTACGAGCATTGAATATGTCATAAATAGGAAAAGCTAATGGGTCCCAACTCGATTATTCAATTATAGCGCAATAGAATTAGCATCCAAATTTTACGTACGTAATCTAATTCTCTCACTTCCCTTTGTCATAGAAACTTGAAATTTGCCATGGGCATTGATTATGTCATAAATAGGAAAAGATAATGGGTCCCAATTCGACTATTCAATTCTAGCGCAAAAGAACTGGCGTCCAAATTTTACATTCCTAATCTAATTCTCTCACTTGAAATTTGGCACGAGCATTGATTATTATGTCATAAATAGGAAAAGTTAATGGGTCCCAACTCGATTATTCAATTCTAGCGCAAAAGAATTAGCGTCCAAATCTTATGTACGGAATCTAATTCTCTCACTTCCCGATGTCATAGAAACTTGAAATTTGGCACGAGCATTGATTGTCATAAGTAGGAAAAGCTAATGGGTCCCAACTCGATTATTCAATTCTAGCGCAAAAGAATTATCGTCCAAATTTTGCATACTCAATCTAATTCTCTCACTTTCCGATGTCATAGAAACTTGCAATTTGGCACGAGCATTGATTATGTTATAAGTAGGAAAAGCTAATGGGTCCCAACTCGATTATTCATTTCTAGCGCAAAAGAATTATCGTCCAAATTTTGCATCCTTAGGCCTTAGTCACACGGGCGTTTTTTCGCGCGATTTGCGCATCGCATGACGGATGCGCATGCGCAAATCGCGTGACCGGCGCCGAAAAATCAGCCGTAAAATTGCCCGAAAATCTGCTCCCAGCCGCGTTTCATTAGAAACGGTCTGGAGCTGTCCAGCGCATTACATTCAATGGAGCCGGCAATACAGCCAGCTCCATTGAAAGCAATGTGCTGCGGGCGAGCCCGGGATGAATTGTTGGGAAGGGCTTAAATATATAAGCCCTTCCCTGCAATTCATCCTAAAATGTGTTAAAATAAAAAAAAAATGTATACTCACCTTTCCGCTGCAGCCGGAGTTCTGCCGCGGCCGCAGTCAGTTCTCCTGAACTGCTTCTCGGCACTATTCAGCCGGCGGGGCTTTAAAATCCCCACCTGCTGAATGATCTGCCTCTGATTGGTCACAGCCTGACCAGTCAGAGGCAGGTTTCACTCACACACCCATTCATGAATTCATGAATGGGTGAGTGACTGCTGCCTCTCATTGGCTCAGCGGGAGCTGCCCCTGATTTTTTATTTTAAGACATTTTAGGATGAATTGCAGGGAAGGGCTTATATATTTAAGCCCTTCCCGACAATTCATTCCGCGCACGCCGGCAGCCCATTGCTTTCAGTGGAACCTGCTGTATTGCCGGCTCCATTGAATTCAATGGGCAAACATCGTTCTTCTCTGCCACAGCTATTACAGCTGTGGCAGAGAAGAATGATTTGTCTTCTATATGTTCTCAATGGGGTCGGCGCTTCTGCCACCGGCCTCATTGAGCGCATATAGAGAAGAGAACAGGAATCGCAGATCGCAGATAGGTGCGATCTGCGATTTCTGTTCTATAATTTATCGGACGAGCGCATAAAAAGCGCTCATGTGTCCGATATAGAGATGAGCGAACACCAAAATGTTCGGGTGTTCGTTATTCGGAACGAACTTCCCGTGATGCTCGAGGGTTCGTTTCGAACAACGAACCCCATTGAAGTCAATGGGCGACCAGAACATTTTTGTATTTCGCCGATGCTCGCTAAGGTTTTCATGTGTGAAAATCTGGGCAATTCAGGAAAGTGATGGGAATGACACAGTGACGGATAGGGCAGGCGAGGGGCTACGTGTTGGGCTGCATCTCAAGTTCACAGGTCCCACTATTAAGCCACAATACCGGCAAGAGTGGGCCCCCCCCCCCCCCTCCCAACAACTTTTACTTCTGAAAAGCCCTCATTAGCATGGCATACCTTTGCTAAGCACCACACTACCTCCAACAAAGCACAATCACTGCCTGCATGACACTCCACTGACACTTCTCCTGGGTTACATGCTGCCCAACCGCCCCCCCTCCCCCCCCCACAGCGCACACCAAAGTGTCCCTGGGCAGCCTTCAGCTGCCCTCATGCCACACCACGCTCATGTCTATTTAGAATTGCGTCTGCCATGACGAGGGACCGCAGGCACACACTGCAGAGGTTGGCACGGCTAGGCAGCGACCCTCTTTAAAAGTGGCGGAGCGATAGCCCACAATGCTGTACAGAAGCAATGAGAAATAGAATCCTGTGCCACCGCCATCAGGAGCTGCACACGTGGGCATAGCAATGGGGAACCTATGTGCCACACACTATTCATTCTGTCAAGGTGTCTGCATGCCCCAGTCAGACCGGGCTTTTTAATTCATAGACACAGGCAGGTACAACTCCCTATTGTGAAGTCCCTGTCGACCCACAGCATGGGTGGCTCCCTGGAACCCACCGGCGGTACACAGAAATATCCCATTGCATTGCCCAACACAGCTGAGGTAGTAATGTTGTGCTTAACCCTTTCCAATCCAATTTGTATATGGTTTTCCTAGGGGGCTTACTCTTTTTCTGCCGTTATACAACGGCGCTATATGCTGGCTAAAGCCAGTACTGCATGAGCTGACACGTAGGATAGGCTCCGACAGCAGAGAGGCTGGCAATATACAGTAAGAGAACCCCGACGGACGTCTACCAACAACGGAGCTGTACAGCCTTAAACCCTAATGTCTTCACAGGTCACACAGTGGACTGGAAAGGGTTAATGCAGGTGGGCTTCGGCCCACACTGCATGCCCCAGTCAGACTGGGGTTCTTTACAAGTGGACACATGTAGGTTAAACTCCCTGTGGACCCACTGCCTGGGTGGGTGCCAGGAAGCCACCGGCGGTACATAGAAATATCCCATTGCATTGCCCAACACAGCTGAGGTAGTAATGTCGTGCGTAATACAGGTGGGCTTCGGCCCACACTGCATGCCCCAGTCAGACGGGTTCTTTAGAAGTGTACAGATGTATTAAAAACTCAGTGTGCACCTACAGCATGGGTGGCTCCCTGGAACCCACCGGCGGTACATAAAAATATCCCATTGCATTGCCCAACACAGCTGAGGTAACGTCAGCTGTAATGCAGGTGGGCTAAAAATTAATTTGATTACACTGTAGGCGAGGGCCCACAAAAATTGCTGTATCAACAGTACTAATGTACATCCCAAAAATTGGCCATGGCCAGCCAAGAGGGCAGGTAAAACCCATTAATCGCTTTGGTTAATGTGGCTTAAGTGGTAACTAGGCCTGGAGGCAGCCCAGTGTAACGAAAAATTGGTTCAAGTTAAAGTTCCAATGCTTTTAAGCGCATTGAAACTTATAAAAATTGTTCTGAAAAATTATTTGAGTGAGCCTTGTGGCCCTAAGAAAAATTGCCCGTTCAGCGTGATTACATGAGGTTTCAGGAGGAGGAGCAGGAGGAGGAGGAGGAGGAATATTAGACACAGATTGATGAAGCAGAAATGTCCCCGTTTTGGATGGTGAGAGAGAACGTAGCTTCCATCCGTGGGTGCAGCCTACGTATTGCTTACGTATCGCTGCTGTCCGCTGGTGGAGAACAGAAGTCTGGGGAAATCCAGCCTTTGTTCATCTTGATGAGTGTTAGCCTGTCGGCACTGTCGGTTGACAAGCGGCTACGCTTATCTGTGATGATTCCCCCAGCCGCACTAAACACCCTCTCCGACAACACGCTAGCCGCAGGACAAGCAAGCACCTCCAGGGCATACAGCGCTAGTTCAGGCCACATGTCCAGCTTCGACACCCAGTAGTTGTAGGGGGCAGAGGCGTCACCAAGGATGGTCGTGCGATCCGCTACGTACTCCCTCACCATCCTTTTACAGTGCTCCCGCCGACTCAGCCGTGACTGGGGAGCGGTGACACAGTCTTGGTGGGGAGCCATAAAGCTGGCCAGGCCCTTAAAGACTGTTGCACTGCCTGGGATGTACATGCTGCTCGATCTACGCACATCCCCTGCTACCTTGCCCTCGGTACTGCGCCTTCTGCCACTAGCGCTGTCGGCTGGGAATTTTACCATCAGCTTGTCCGCAAGGGTCCTGTGGTATAGCAACACTCTCGAACCCCTTTCCTCTTCGGGAATCAGAGTGGGCAGGTTCTCCTTATACCGTGGATCGAGCAGTGTGTACACCCAGTAATCCGTAGTGGCCAGAATGCGTGCAACACGAGGGTCACGAGAAAGGCATCCTAACATGAAGTCAGCCATGTGTGCCAGGGTACCTGTACGCAACACATGGCTGTCTTCACTAGGAAGATCACTTTCAGGATCCTCCTCCTCCTCCTCCTCCTCCTCCTCAGGCCATACACGCTGAAAGGATGACAGGCAATCAGCCGGTGTACCGTCAGCAGCGGCCCAAGCTGTCTCTTCCCCCTCCTCCTCATCCTCCTCATGCTCCTCCTCCTCCTCCTGTACGCGCTGAGAAATAGACAGGAGGGTGCCCTGACTATCCAGCGGCATACTGTCTTCCCCCGCCCACGTTTCCGAGCGCAAAGCAGCTGCCTTTATGGTTTGCAGGGAATTTCTCAAGATGCATAGCAGAGGAATGGTGACGCTAATGATTGTAGCATCGCCGCTCACCACCTGGGTAGACTCCTCAAAATTACCAAGGACATGGCAGATGTCTGCCAACCAGGCCCACTCTTCTGAAAGGAATTGAGGAGGCTGACTCCCACTGCGCCGCCCATGTTGGAGTTGGTATTCGACTATAGCTCTACGTTGTTCATAGAGCCTGGCCAACATGTGGAGCGTAGAGTTCCACCGTGTGGGCACGTCGCACAGCAGTCGGTGCACTGGCAGCTTAAAGTGATGTTGCAGGGTGCGCAGGGTGGCAGCGTCCGTGTGGGACTTGCGGAAATGTGCGCAGAGCCGGCGCGCCTTTACGAGCAGGTCTGACAAGCGTGGGTAGCTTTTCAGAAACCGCTGAACCACCAAATTAAAGACGTGGGCCAGGCATGGCACGTGCGTGAGGCTGCCAAGCTGCAGAGCCGCCACCAGGTTACGCCCATTGTCACACACGACCATGCCCGGTTGGAGGCTCAGCGGCGCAAGCCAGCGGTCGGTCTGCTGTGTCAGACCCTGCAGCAGTTCGTGGGCCGTGTGCCTCTTATCGCCTAAGCTGAGTAGTTTCAGCACGGCCTGCTGACGCTTGCCCACCGCTGTGCTGCCACACCGCGCGACACCGACTGCTGGCGACATGCTGCTGCTAACACATCTTGATTGCGAGACAGAGGAGGAGGAGGAGGAGGAGGAGGGTGCTTTAGTGGAGGAAGCATACACCTCCGCAGATACCACCACCGAGCTGGGGCCCGCAATTCTGGGGGTGGGTAGGACGTGAGCGGTCCCAGGCTCTGACTCTGTCCCAGCCTCCACTAAATTCACCCAATGTGCCGTCAGGGAGATGTAGTGGCCCTGCCCGCCTGTGCTTGTCCACGTGTCCGTAGTTAAGTGGACCGTGGCAGTAACCGCGTTGGTGATGGCGCGCACAATGTTGCGGGAGACGTGGTCGTGCAGGGCTGGGACGGCACATCGGGAAAAGTAGTGGCGACTGGGAACTGAGTAGCGCGGGGCCGCCGCCTCCATGATACTTTTGAAGGACTCAGTTTCCACAACCCTATACGGCAGCATCTCCAGGCTGATGAATTTTGCTATGCGGACGGTTAACGTTTGAGCGTGCGGGTGCGTGGCGGCGTACTTGCGCTTGCGCTCGAACACTTGCGCAAGCGACGGCTGAACGGTGCGCTGAACTACACTGCTGGATGAGGCCGAGGACAGCGGAGATGAGGGTGTGGGTGCAGGCCATGAGGCGGTAGTGCCTGTGTCCTGAGAGGGGGGTTGCATCTCAGTGGCAGGTTGGGGCACAGGGGGAGAGGCAGGGGTGCAAACCGGAGGCGGTGAACGGCCTTCGTCCCACCTTGTGGGGTGCTTGGCCATCATATGTCTGCGCATGGTGGTGGTGGTGAGGCTGTTGGTGTTGGCTCCCCGGCTGAGCTTTGCGCAACAAAGGTTGCACACCACTGTTCGTCGGTCGTCAGGCGTCTCTGTGAAAAACTGCCAGACCTTAGAGCACCTCGGCCTCTGCAGGGTGGCATGGCGCGAGGGGGCGCTTTGGGAAACACTTGGTGGATTATTCGGTCTGGCCCTGCCTCTACCCCTGGACACCGCACTGCCTCTTGCAACCTGCCCTGCTGATGCCCTTGACTCCCCCTCTGAAGACCTGTCCTCCTGAGTAAGCGTTGCACACCAGGTGGGGTCAGTCACCTCATCGTCCTGCTGCTCTTCCTCCGAATCCTCTGTGCGCTGCTCCCTTGGACTTACTGCCCTTACTACTACCTCACTGCAAGACAACTGTGTCTGATCGTCATCATCCTCCTCACCCACAGAAAGTTGTTGAGACAGTTGGCGGAAGTCCCCAGCCTCTTCCCTCGGACCCCGGGAACTTTCGAATGGTTGGGCATCAGTGACGATAAACTCCTCTGGTGGGAGAGGAACCGCTGCTGCCCAATCTAAGCAGGGGCCCGAGAACAGTTCCTGGGAGTGTTCCCGCTCCTGAGCAGGTGTCATTGTAGTGGAGTGAGGAGGCTGGGAGGAAGGAGGAGCAGCAGACAGAGGATTCGGATTTGCAGCAGTGGACGGCGCAGAACTGCGTGTTGACGATAGGTTGCTCGAAGCACTTTCTGCCATCCAGGACAGGACCTGCTCACACTGCTCATTTTCTAATAACCGTCTCCCGCGTGGACCCATTAATTGGGCGATGAATGTGGGGACGCCAGAAACGTGCCTCTCTCCTAATCGCGCAGCAGTCGGCTGCGACACACCGGGATCAGGAGCTCGGGCTGTGCCCACACCCTGACTTGGCCCTCCGCGTCCTCGGCCACGTCCACGTCCTCTAGGCCTACCCCTACCCCTCAGCATGCTGTATTACCAGTGATTTGATTTAACAGGCAGGAAATAAATTGGCGCAAGACTGCAGGCCAAATATAATTTTTGCCCTTTTGGGAAAACGAAAGGCCCCACTGCCTCTAGTGAATGAATAATCTAAGTTTAATAACTGTGCTGTGTCCCTGCTTATGTGTCACAGAACGTGAGGGTAGCAGAGTTATTATAACTCTGGCAGAGCAGGTATTTTTTTTCCCAATTAAGGAAAGCAAATGGCGAAGCCAGCAGTAAAGCGTAGCTGGGTGCGTATGATTTAGCAATGTTTTTCACGCAGCTCACACGTGTCCACAGGCGTTAGGACGGACAGAGGCTGGACAAATAGATTTGTTTTCAGTTTTTTCCCACCAAAAGGCAGCACTGCGTATATTCAATGAACATGAGAAGTGTAATAACTGTGCTGTGTCCCTGCTTATGTGTCACAGAACGTGAGGGTAGCAGAGTTATTATAACTCTGGCAGAGCAGGTATTTTTTTTCCCAATTAAGGAAAGCAAATGGCGAAGCCAGCAGTAAAGCGTAGCTGGGTGCGTATGATTTAGCAATGTTTTTCACGCAGCTCACACGTGTCCACAGGCGTTAGGACGGACAGAGGCTGGACAAATAGATTTGTTTTCAGTTTTTTCCCACCAAAAGGCAGCACTGCGTATATTCAATGAACATGAGAAGTGTAATAACTGTGCTGTGTCCCTGCTTATGTGTCACAGAACGTGAGGGTAGCAGAGTTATTATAACTCTGGCAGAGCAGGTATTTTTTTTCCCAATTAAGGAAAGCAAATGGCGAAGCCAGCAGTAAAGCGTAGCTGGGTGCGTATGATTTAGCAATGTTTTTCACGCAGCTCACACGTGTCCACCGCCCGTAAGGACGGACACAGGCTGGACAAATAGATTTGTTTCCACTTGTTTTTCCACCAAAAGGCAGCACTGCGTATATTCTATGAATAATAACTGTGTTGTGGCCCTGCCTATACAATTCTTTCCCTGCAGTATCAATGGAGGGTGGAATGCTCTGCAGAGGCGATTTTGAGAAGCCCAAAAAAAATGCAGCACAGCTAACAGCAGCCTGGACAGTACTGCACATGGATAAATATGGCCCTAGAAAGGACCGTTGAGGTTCTTGAAGGCTACACTTACTCCTAACACTCTCCCTGCCTATGCAGCACTTCTGTCCCTAATGCCAGGTGCAACGCTCTGCAGAGCCGATTTTGAGAAAAAAAAAAATTCCACTGCTAACAGCAGCCAACACACAGCTATCAGTGGCCCTAATAAGGACCTATGGGGGGTCTTGAAGCCTACACTAACTACCAATTCTTTCCCTACAGCAGCTCCGGTATAAACAGCACTGTCCCTCATCTAACTCACACCGCATCTGAGGCGAGCCGCGGGAGGGGCCGACTTTTATATTAGGCGAACACCTGATCTCGCCAGCCACTCACAGCAGGGGGGTGGTATAGGGCTTAAACGTTGCAGGGGGAAGTTGTAATGCCTTCCCTGTCTTTCAATTGGCCAGAAAAGCGCGCTAACGTCTCAGGGAAGGAAGTGAAAGTAACCAGAACACCGCATGGTGTTCGTTACGAATAACGAACATCCCGAACACCCTAATATTCGCACGAATATCAAGCTCGGACGAACGCGTTCGCTCATCTCTAGTCCGATACCATTGCAAAGCAATGGTTCTATAAAATCGCCGGACGCATGCGCATGCACAAATCGCGGCTAAAAACGCCCGTCTGACTAAGCCCTTAATCTAATTCTCTCACTTTCCGATGTCATAGAAACTTGAAATTTGGCACAAGTATTGATTATGTCATAAATAGGAATTATTCAATTCTAGCGCAAAAGAATTCGTAATCTAATTCTCTCACTTGAAATTTGGCACGAGCATTGATTATTATGTCATAAATAGGAAAAGTTAACCCTTTCCAATCCAATTTGTATCCTGGTTTTTCTAAGGGGCTTACTCTTTTTCTGCTGTTATATAACAGTGTTATATGCTGTCTAAAGCCAGTACTGCATGAGGTTACACGTTTGATAGGCTCCGACAGCAGAGAGGCTGGCATTATGCAGTAGGAGAACCCCTATGAACGTCTTCCAACATCGGAGCTGTACAGTCTTAAATCATAATGTCTTTAGACGTCAGACATTGGATTGGAAAGGGTTAATGGGTCCCAACTCGATTATTCAAGTCTAGCGCAAAATAATTAGCATCAAAATTTTACGTACGTAATCTAATTCTCTCACTTCCTGATGTCATAGAAACGTGAAATTTGGCACAAGCATTGATTATGTCATAAATAGGAAAAGTTAATGTGTCCCAACTTGATTATTCAATTCTAAGCGCAAAAGAATTAGCATCCAAATGTTACGTATGTAATCTAATTTTCTCACTTTCCAATGTCATAGAAATTTGAAATTTGGCATGGGCATTGATTATGTCAAAAATAGGAAAAGCTAATGGGTCCCAACTCAATTATTCAATTCTAGCGCAAAAGAATTAGTGTCAAAATGTTACATGCATAATATAATTCTCTCACTTCCCGATGTCGTAGAAACATGAAATTTGGCACGAGCATTGATTATGTCATAAATAGGAAAAGTTAATGGGTCCCAACTCGATTATTCAATTCTAGCGTTAAAGAACTGATGTCCAAATTTTACATTCGTGATCTAATGCTCTCGCTTGAAATCTGGCGCAAACAGTGATTAGGTCATAAATAGGAAAAGTTAATGGGTCCCAACTCGATTATTGAGTTCTAAGCGCAGAAGAATTAGCATCCAAATTTTACGTACGTAATCTAATTCTCTCACTTGCCGATGCCATAGAACTTGAAATTTGGCATGAGCATTGATTATGTCACGAATAGGAAAATCAAAGGGGACCCAACTCGATTATTCAATTATAGCGCAAAAGAATTAGCGTCCAAATTTTACGTACGTAATCTAATTCTTTCACTTGAAATTTGGCACGAGCATTGATTATTATTTCATAAATAGGAAAAGTTAATGGGTCCCAACTCAATTATGCATTTTTAAGCGCAAAAGAATTAGCGTCCAAATGTTACGTACGTAATCTATTTTTCTCACTTTCCGATGTCATAGAAATTTGAAATTTGGCACGGGCATTGATTATGTCAAAAATAGGAAAAGTTAATGGGTCCCAACTCGATTATTCAGTTTTAAGTGCGAAAGAATTAGCGTCCAAGTTTTACGTACGGAATCTAATACTCATTTCGCGGTTGCATAGAAACTTGAAATTTCGCACGGGCATTGATTATGTCATAAGTAGGAAAAGCTAATGGGTCCCAACTCGATCATTCAATTCTAAGCACAAAAAATTTAGCGTCCAAATTTTACGTACGTAATCTAATTCTCTAACTTTCCGATGTCATTGAAACTTGAAATTTGACACAAGCATTGATTATGTCATAAATAGGAAAAGTTAATGAGTCCCAACTCGATTATTTAATTCTAATCGCAAAAGAATTAGCATCCAAATTTTATATACGGAATCTAATTCTCTCACCTCCCGATGTCACAGAAACTGGAAATTTGGCACGAGCATTAATTTTGTCACAAATAGGAAAAGTTAATGGGTCCCAACTTGATTATTCAATTCTAAGTGCAAAATAATTAGCGTCCAAATTTTACGTACGGAATGTAATTCTCTCACTTGAAATTTGTCACGAGCATTGATTATCATGTCATAAATAGGAAAAGTTAATGGGTCCCAACTCGATTATTTAATTCTAAGCGCAAAAGAATTAGCGTCCAAATGTTACGTATGCAATCTAATTTTCTCACTTTCCGATGTCATAGAAATTAGAAATTTGGCATGGGCATTGATTATGTCAAAAATAGGAAAAGCTAATGGGTCCCAACTAGAGATGAGCGAGCACCAAAATGCTCGGGTGCTCGTCACTCGAGTCGAACTTTCAGTGATGCTCGAGAGTTCGTTTCGAGTTTCGAACCCCATTGAAGTCAATGGGTGACTCGAGCATTTTTGTATATGACCGATGCTCGCTAAGGTTTTCATTTGTAAAAATCTGCAAAACCCAAGAAAGTGATGGAAACGACACAGAAACGGATAGGGCAGGCGAGGAGCTACATTTTGGGCTGCATCTCAAGCTCCCAGGTCCCACTATTAAACCACAATAGTGGCAAGAGTGAGACCCCCCCACTCTCAGCATAAAGATCGTTCTCCTCTGCCACAGCTGTAACAGCTGTGGCAGAGAAGAACGATGTTAGCCCATTGAATTCAATGGAGCCGGCAATACAGCCGGCTCCATTGAAAGCAATGGGCTACCAGCGATTGTGGGATGAATTGTCGGGAAGGGCTTAAATATATAAGCCCTTCCCTGCAATTCATCCAAAAATGTGTAAAAAAAAAAATATATATATATATACTCACCTTGTCCCGGCAGAACGATGTTAGCCCATTGAATTCAATGGAGCCAGCAATACAGCCGGCTCCATTGAAAGCAATGGGCTGCCGGCGATCGCGGGATGAATTGTCGGGAAGGGCTTAAATATATAAGTCCTTCCCTGCAATTCATCCAGAAATGTGTAAAAATAAAAAATATATATATACTCACCTGGTCCCGGCAGACGGAGTTCAGCGCGGCAGGCTGCAGTTTCCCTGAACTGCTCTGAACAGCTGTGAGTAGTATTCAGCTGCCGGGGATTTAAAATCCCCGCCTGCTGAATGAGCTGCCTCTGATTGGTCACAGCCTGACCAATCAGAGGCAGCCCTCACTCACACCCATTCATGAATTCATGAATGGGTGAGTGAGGGCTGCCTCTGATTGGTCAGGCTGTGACCAATCAGAGGCAGCTCATTCAGCAGGCGGGGATTTTAAATCCCGAGCAGCTGAATACTACTCACAGCTGTTCAGAGCAGTTCAGGAAGACTGCAGCCAGCCGCGCTGAACTCCGTCTGCCGGTACCAGGTGAGTATATATATTTTTTTTATTTTTACACATTTCTGGATGAATTGCAGGGAAGGGCTTATATATTTAAGCCCTTCCCGACAATTCATCCCGCAATCGCCGGCAGCTCATTGCTTTCAATGAGCCAGCTGTATTGCCGACTCCATTGAATTCAATGGTCAGTGCTCGTTTAATCGAGACGAGTACCGCGTGGTGCTCGTCTCGAGTAACGAACATCTCGAGCACCCTAATACTCGAACGAGCATCAAGCTCGGACGAGTATGCTCGCTCATCTCTAGTCCCAACTCAATTATTCAATTCTAGCGCAAAAGAATTAGCGTCAAAATGTTACATGCATAATATAATTCTCTCACTTCCCGATGTCGTAGAAACATGAAATTTGGCAGAGCATTGATTATGTCATAAATAGGAAAAGTTAATGGGTCCCAACTCGATTATTCAATTCTAGCGTAAAAGAACTGGCGTCCAAATTTTACATTCGTGATCTAATTTTCTCACTTGAAATCTGGCGCAAACATTGATTAGGTCATAAATAGGAAAAGTTAATGGGTCCCAACTCGATTATTCAGTTCTAAGCGCAGAAGAATTAGCATCCAAATTTTACGTACGTAATCTAATTCTCTCACTTTCCGATGCCATAGAACTTGAAATTTGGCATGAGCATTGATTATGTCATGAATAGGAAAATCAAAGGGGTCCCAACTCGATTATTCAATTATAGCGCAAAAGAATTAGCGTCCAAATTTTACGTACGTAATCTAATTCTCTCACTTGAAATTTGGCACGAGCATTGATTATCTATATATATAAAGCTGAAAGCCCTCACTGACTGACTGACTGACTGACTGACTGACTGACTGACTGACTGACTGACTGACTGACTGACTGACTGACTGACTGACTGACTCACTGACTGACTCACTGACTGACTCACTGACTGACTCACTGACTGACTCACTGACTGACTGACTCACTGACTGACTCACTGACTCGCCAAAAGTTCTCCAACTTCCCAATGTCGTAGAAACATGAAATTTGCCGCAAGCATAGATTATCTCCAAAATAGGAAAAGAAATTGGGTCCCAACTCGAGTATTCAATTCTAGCGCAAAAGAATTGGCATCGAAATTTAAAGTACATAATCTAAATCACTCACTTCCCAGTGTCATAGAAACGGGAAATTTGGCACGAGCATTGAATATGTCATAAATAGGAAAAGCTAATGGGTCTCAACTCGATTATTCAATTCTATGCGCAAAAGAATTGGCGTCACAATTTTACGTACGTAATCTAAATCTCTCACTTCCCAATGTCATAGAAACGTGAAATTTGGCAGGAGCATTGATTATGTCATAAAAAGGAAACGCTAATGGGTCCCAACTCGATTATTCAATTCTATGCGCAAAAGAATTAGCGTCCAAATTTTACGTGCGGAATGTAATTTTCTCACTTTCCGGTGTCATAAAAACGTGAAATTTGGCACGAGCATTGATTATGTCATAAATAGGAAAAGCGAATGGGTCCCAACTCGATTATTCAATTCTAGCGCAAAAGAATTGGCGTTGAAATTTTACGTGCAGAATGTAATTTTCTCACTTACCGGTGTCATAGAAACGGGAAATTTGGCACGAGCATTGATTATGTCATAAATAGGAAACGCTAATGGGTCCCAACTCCATTATTCAATTCTATGCGCAAAAGAATTTGCGTTCAAATTTTACGTACGGAATCTAATTTTCTCACTTTCTGGTGTCATAGAAACATGAAATTTGGCACGAGCATTGATTATGTCATAAATAGGAAAAGTTAATAGGTCCCAACTTGATTATTCAATTTTAGCGCAAAAGAATTGGCGTCGAAATTTTACATGCGGAATGTAATTTCTTCACTTTCCAGTGTCATAGAAACAGGAAATTTGGCACAAGCATTGATTATGTCATAAATAGTGAAAGCTAATGGGTCCCAACTCCATTATTCAATTCTATGCGCAAAAGAATTAGCGTCCAAATTTTACGTACGGAATCTAATTTTCTCACATTCCGGTGTCATAGAAAGGGAAAATTTGGCACGAGCATTGATTATGTCATAAATAGGAAAAGCTAATGGGTCCCAACTCGATTATTCAATTCTATGCGCAAAAGATTTAGCGTCCAAATTTTACGTGCGGAATGTAATTTTCCCACTTTCCGGTGTCATAGAAACGCAAAATTTGGCAGGAGCATTGATTATTTCATAAATAGGAAAAGCTTATGGGTCCCAACTCCATTATTCAATTCTATGCGCAAAAGAATTAGCGTCCAAATTTTACGTGCGGAATGTAATTTTCTCACTTTCCGGTGTCATAGAAACGGGAAATTTGGCACGAGCATTGATTATGTCATAAATAGGGAAAGCTAATGGGTCCCAACTCCATTATTCAATTCTATGCACAAAAGAATTAGTGTCCAAATTTTACGTACATAATCTAAATCTCTCACTTCCTGATGTCATAGAAACATGAAATTTGGCACAAGCATTGATTGTGTCATAAATATGAAAAGTTAATGGGTCCCAACTCGATTATTCAATTCTAAGCGCAAAAGAATTAGTGTCCAAATTTTATGTACGTAATCTAATTCTCTCACTTCCTGATGTCATTTTATATGAAGGAAACGTTGCATGGTTACCTCCACGTGGTGTTTCCTGGGTAACGCAGCGAACTATGCAAAATGGTGAACATATGTTTTTCCTCAGTATCTCTAAAGTAACCACGACTTCATAAGATTTTCCGTGTGAACACCAGATAAACACCAGTACCAAATTAACTTGGGCGAAGCCGGGTATATCAGCTTGTTATTTCATAAATAGGAAAAGTTAATGGGTGCCAACTCGATTATGCAATTCTAAGCGCAAAAGAATTAGCGTCCAAATGTTACGTACGTAATCTATTTTTCTCACTTTCTGATGTCATAGAAATTTAAAATTTGGCACGGGCATTGATTATGTCAAAAATAGGAAAAGTTAATGGGTCCCAACTCGATTATTCAGTTTTAAGTGCGAAAGAATTATCGTCCAAGTTTTACGTACGGAATCTAATACTCTCACTTCGCGGTTGCATAGAAACTTGAAATTTCGCACGGGCATTGATTATGTCATAAGTAAGAAAAGCTAATGGGTCCCAACTCGATCATTCAATTCTAAGCGCAAAAAATTTAGCGTCCAAATTTTACGTACGTAATCTAATTCTCTAACTTTCCGATGTCATAGAAACTTGAAATTTGACATGAGCATTGATTATGTCATAAATAGGAAAAGTTAATGAGTCCCAACTCGATTATTTAATTCTAATCGCAAAAGAATTAGCATCCAAATTTTATATACGGAATCTAATTTTCTCACCTCCCGGTGTCACAGAAGCTGGAAATTTGGCACGAGCATTAATTTTGTCATAAATAGGAAAAGTTAATGGGTCCCAACTTGATTATTCAATTCTAAGTGCAAAATAATTAGTGTCCAAATTTTACGTACGGAATGTAATTCTCTCACTTCCCGATGTCTTTTATATAAAGGAGACATCACATGGTTAACTCCACGTGGTGTTTCCTGGGTAATGCAAAGACCCATGCGTTACTCAGGTATCTCTAAAGTAACGGCGACTTCATAAGATTTTCCATGTGAACACCAGATAAACACCAGTACCAAATTAACTCGGGCGAAGTCTGGTGTATCAGCTAGTTTTTCATACGAGTAAAAAAAAACCCATGTAAACACAACCATTCAAATGAACGGGTGCTATTTCTGTCTGATTTTCCGATCGATTTTCACTTTGAAAATCAGATGGAAAAACTGCCTGTGTGCATGTACCGTTATATATGTATATTTTTAAAATTTATTTTTCTGTCTAAATCACAGAGACAGGAATGTCTATATATAATAGTAACTGAAGTGCTTCACAGATATAGACTTAAAAACTAATAAACTTTAATGGGTATACATTAAAACAACATCTATGGGTCGACTGACAGACTCAACACATACAATTGGGGTACAGAGACACCTATTGGAAAGCCCGGAAGGATAACTGGATTATATATATTATCCCAGTAGGTGTAATAAATCAGTTTGTGTTGTTATACAATTCTGAGAGAATGTGTAAAGATGGAAACACAAAAAATGGTCATAGGCTCAACCAAAAGGAGCTCATCATAAGCTCAGCTGAATAGTGCTCACCGCGTTTCCCCCTCAATAAATAGTGGTTCAACAGGAGCTAGAACATACTGGCTTAGTTAAAGGAACTCAGATGTGTAATGTTGTTTTTTCTAAATTTCAAAAAGTCTGTCTGTCGGCCCATAGATGTTGTTTTAAAGTATACCCATTATTTTTCTGTCTATGAAGAAGTGTGAGAGCTCTTTTTTGCAAGACTTGTTTACGGTTTCATTGGTACTATTTTGGGGCACAAATGACTTTTTGATCACTTTTTATTGTGTAATTTGGGAGCTAAGTTGTACAAAAACCAGCAACTATGACTTTTTTTTGTAATTGCTTGTCAATGTCATACACCACGTTGAATATTTGACATATTAAGCTCACTCTGTGGGTCAGTTTTTTTCTTATATTCTGCTGCATTTGAACAGTAAAAGCATTTTTTCATAGAAAAAAACATTATTTTGCCTCACTATTATAGTTGAGCGAGTATACTCGGTAAAGGCAATTGCTCGAGCGAGCATTGCCTTTAGCGAGTATCTCCCCCGCTCGAGACTGAAGGTTCGGGTGCCGGCAGCAGCCACGGAGCTGCGGGGGAGAGCGGGGTGGAACGGAGGGGAGATCTCTCTTTCCCTCTCTCCCCCCTGCTCCCTCCTGCTGACAGCCGCTACTCACCGCTCCCCCGCGTCGGCACCCGAACCTGCAGTCTCGAGCGGGGAGATACTCGCTAAAGGCAATGCTCGCTCGGGCAATTGCCTTTAGCGAGTATACTCGCTCATCTCTAATCACTATATTTAGAGAGATGTAACTTTCTTATTTTTACATATAAGGAGCTGTATGAAGTTTTGTTTTTTGCAGGATGATTTGACATTTTTTTTTTATACCATTCTGAGGTCCATGTAACTATTTGATCTCTTTACTTATGTAGTGCAGTGTATTACCTTTGTAATTTGCTTTACTTGACAGTAAGACCAAGTAGACCACCTTAGATAGCAGACCTGGAGGCCATTACTTGGTCCTTTGAAAAGATGTGGAAAAATACTGGTGTGAAGGTGCAACACTCTAAGCTACTCGAAGATTAAGGTCCAATATGTGATAGCGAAAGCACTTATTTTTTTATATATCTGTGCTCAGACCAGCGACAGAGGAAGAAGTCTCCAAATTGCTCTTCTCTGCTCGCCCCACCACCTGCGCTAACGACCCCCTCCCCTCACACCTCCTCCGATCCCTCTCCCCAGTGGTCATCTCCCATCTCACCACTATATTCAACCTCTCTCTGACCTCTGGCATCTTTTCCTCTTCTCTCAAACACGCCATCATATCCCCACTGCTAAAGAAGCCGACTCTGGACGCGACTGATGCTGCCAACTACCGACCCATCTCAAACCTCCCCTTCATCTCCAAACTACTAGAATACCTGGTTTACTCCTGCCTTGTAAGCTACCTATGAGAGCACTCTCTCCTAGACCCCCTACAGTCTGGCTTTCGACCGCAACACTCGACAGAAACAGCCCTTACAAGGGTATCCAATGACTTACTGACAGCCAAATCGAGGGGCGATTACTCCCTACTGATCCTCCTTGACCTTTCCGCAGCATTTGACACTGTTGACCACAAACTCCTCCTCAGTATGCTTCGCTCCATCGGCCTAAAGGACACTGCCCTCTCCTGGTTCTCCTCCTACCTATCTGACCGCTCTTTCACTGTCTCCTTTGCTGGCTCTACCTCCCCTTCTCTTCCCCTTGCTGTTGGGGTCCCCCAGGGCTCGGTCCTTGGCCCCCTTCTCTTCTCTATCTATACAGCCCCTGTTGGACAAACCATCAGGAGATTTGGCCTCCAATACCTGATAACATGCTCCCTGACCTACTGACTGCAATCCCTGCTAGCCATCATAAACTGCTCCTGCAGTCATACTGTTTCAGCCGTCACACGGCTAAATGTCTGACCATTGTCTGTGTATAGCATCCCTCACTCTCTACTTAGCAAAACTGTGCACATCTCCAGCCCCTTTACCTTCCGTATCACCCCCCTATTCATAGTATGTAAGCTCGTAGGAGCAGGACCCTCACCCCTATTGTTTCCATCAATTGATTACTATGTAACCGTGGTTCTGTAATTTTTGTACTTTTGTCTTTCTGTATCCCCCTGTCTACGTAAGCGCTGCAGAATATGTTGGCGCTATACAAATAAAGTTTATTATTATTTATTATTATTATATCACAAAATAAAAACCAGCAATTGAAAACGCGTTTTGGGGACAAGCTCCTTCGTCGGTTCGCCTGGATTGAACACAACAGGATGCCTGGGGGTGACACAATTCCAAAGGTTCTTTGGATGTGCCAGAGGTCCTGTATGTGGCAGGGAGACAGGGAAGAAAGAAATGCTTATTTGTTCCTTGGCAGCCATGACAATCATTAGCTCCCCATCGTTACATTTCTGGAACCCAAGGGGGTCACTAAGGGGGATCAAGACTATTTAAATGCTGCATTCACCATGGACCATGGCAATTAAAGGGTTAAGTGGCTGGGATTGCAGTTAGCACTGATGCTAACGACTGAAGCGGAATAAGAGCTATTAATTACAGCCGAGATCCCATTCTGATTATGAAGTTTCAGCTTTTGAGCCCCCTCATAACAGTACCATATATGTATGGCACGATAAAAGAATTACTGCCCCGATGTACCTGTTTGGCGCTTGTCAAGAAAGAGTTTAAAAAGTTCTGTTGTGTTACTCTCGACTATCTTATGATATCAACAACAGAATCATTAGCTCTGGATAGATATTTGAATAGTATTACATTTTTGATATTATCAGACACTCAGATACAATCTGATTAGATGCGCCCATATTATTGGATGATATTAAAGCAGCACTTAAGTGTTGTCCTGGAAGTTCCTGTTTTGGGTCGGATGGCCTCTCATTTGAAATTTATAGACAGTGTAAAGAGAAAATGTTTCCTTTCCTTTTAAATGAGTCATTTGCTATATAATTAAGACTCTGTTCAGATTTCTGTTATTTGTCTTCTGTCATGGGTTTCGTCAGAAACACTGCGCCATTTTGTCCAGACATGATGGAAAAGATTACAGAAACCATCATGATTAATGTGTTCTGTCAGGTACCACCAGTTGCCATTAGAGATGATTCTAATCCTTCTAGAGGAGAACTAATTTAAAAATATTGATCAAAATAAACAAGTGTGAAAATGACCTTCAGAGAAAGGCTACTTTCACAGCAAGACACTGGTTCACAGTACTATAGCCAGTCATTAGAAGTGGTATTCTGATAACTTCTTTTTCAAAAGGGGGAGAACCCATTCACAAGAGCCAGATGTTACCTGTAGATGTAGACAATATATGAAACCATCTAAACTTACAAGAACATTTTGCTGGAGTAAATTTTCCATTAGGAAGGCATAACATCTCTCCAGAACTTTTTCCATCTGGTGTTTTGTAATTTCCGTAACACTGAAACGTCGCCTTTTCTCCTTCCAAATATTTGTATTGTTGATTAATAAGCATTGCATTTTCCAAAACATCCATAGAGGGCACACATACTCCTAGAACACAGAAGAGCATTTTATATTAATTCAGAATTGTATGTTAGTGATTTTATTTTCCAGTATTTAATGTATATTTGCATTGCAGTATTTGTTCCCCATGTTTCATCTAACCTTACTGTTTGCCACTTTTGGACTAGGTTTCAGTCAAATTCAGCTGAATGTAATTATATTCAAATTGAATGTTACCAAAATAAATCTGCTAAAAGAAAACAAACTAAAGGGAAATTAAGTAAAGTGTGATATACCTCATATGGTTAAAACAGACCTTCCGGGTCCCAAACCATGCAAAAAATGTGCAGAGTTAGAAAGACAGACAAGTAATGTGTGTCCTATCAGATATTCTTCATTACAGCGCCCAACTTTCTCCATGGACTCCACAACCCCTGAATTTCTCTCTGTGCTCTACGGCTCACACATCGAGAACTCTGGCCAACACTGCTTCAGTGAAACTTCAGAGGCTGCAGCTCATTACAGGTTCAGTGTGGTGTGCACAGCCTGCTCCAGACTCCCCCTAGGGTATTAGTGTATCTTAACGCCACCAGAAATTCCTGGTGGCGTCAAGATTGACAAAGGGGTGACGCCCCCTGTACCTGATTGGCTGCAGAGAGTCTTCGGCTTCAGGTCCTGCAAGCTCACTAAAGTTCCTTAGAAATAAAATGCAGCAGCCGTGGCCGTTGACCAGCATCTTCAGCAAGTAACCCCCCATCCGGTGGCAGCGGCGGGCGGCTTCGGTCCAGCAACGGCAGAAAAGAATGCTACAAAAGGCATGCATTGGCGCCGCTGGTGCTCAGGGCCGGGAGCAAGTGGCTTTCTGGCCGGCAGTGGCCAGGAAGCCTAAAGTAGAGCAGGATCAGTCAGCATTGGCAAAAGATAGGAAAGCCATATTTGAAATGAGCAGGATGTCCTGAATCCCAAAAGGTTCACCACACTGGCAGTGCCAACCTGGGCTTCCCCAACAATTAATAGGTTTGACACTCTTTTTTGTACAGGAATTAACACTGTGGCCTCGTTCACACGAGCGTTGTTTTGCATGCTCGGATGCGCAAAAAAACGTGTGAACAAAGCTCCGTGCCCATTGAAAACAATGTGCTGTAGGCACCAACTGCAGAGATTTTCGGGGAAGGGTTTGAAATATAAGATGCTTGGCGCATCAAGCCGCTTGTCTGCACGGCACTGTACTGAAGGTCTTTCAGCAGGTGGGGGTTTAAAATCCCCAACCTTCTGAAGTGACTGTGTCTGAGTGAATTCAATAAATGGTTAAGGGCTGCCTGTGATTGGCTGAGTGCTGTTACCAATCAAAGGCAGCACTCAGCTGTCATTCAATGAATGGCTTAGCGCTGCCTGTGATTGGCTGAGCGCTCAGCCATTCAGACGCAGCGCTTTCAGGAGGTGGAGATTTTAAATCCCCGTCTGCTGAAAGAGCTTCAGTAAAGTTCCTGGCAGACAAATGGCTAGACGCGCCGAGCCCCGACAGTGGCAGATAGGTGAGTATATATATATGTTTTTGTTTTTTTTTACACAAGCTAAGGATGATTTTCAGGGAAGGGCTTATATTTAGAGCCCTTCCCCGATAATTATTGCAGTGGTTGCCGGCATCCCATTACTTTCGATGGGGCTGCCAGCAGCAGCAGCGGCTCCATTGAAAGCAATGGTACAACATCGTAATCCTCTGCCACAGCTGTGACAGCTATGGCAGGGGATTCTTTACTACTTACGGGGAGTCCCATCATCATTGAACACTGTGACAGTGCTGTCACAGTGTTCAGTGATGAGGGGACTCCCCCAGGGAATATTTACATGCAGCACAGATCTTCCCGGCCCACGGATGTCCTGTCTTTTGCAGTTGCGTGAATTTGCATACCCGTAAAAGACAGACATGTGAACAAGCCATTGGGAACCAATGCTTCTAATAGACACGTAGTTGTGTGCACACATACGCATGCACAAATACACGCTCGTGTGAACGAGGCCTGATTAACCATCGCGGAAAGCTTGTCTCAAGCAACGAGCACCCGAGCATTTTCGTGCTCGCTCATCTCTAGTTATAAGTTAATAATAAATGACACTGTTTAAAGTTTTAAAAGAAAACTATAACTTTTTTTGTTGATTGTGTTGCTTTATTAACCCTAGACCTGTGTTACTTTTATACAGCATTTAAAAAAGTCGATATATCGAAATATCGATAGTTTTCCATTGATATTTTACACTAATCGATAGTTTGTTCAGTGATAGTCGATACTATCGACTATCAATATTTTTGTGTTGATGTCCCAACCTTACCAGTAAGCAGTTACTCGAGATGAGCGATGCTTGCTCGAGAAACTGCTGTATCCGAGCATGCTCGCTCATTTCTAGTCTCTACGTATCTTATTGAAATATGATTTATAATCCCATGCAACTTAAGGGGAGGTAATATGACACAGATGCTGCTGGCCAGATGTGAACATCTGTTTGAGCAAGAAAGTTCCATTGCTGTTACCATCTGGCTCACAAAAACACCCAGAGCAGGGAAAGAGGTGAAGTAAACGGAAGTTTAGTGGGAAAGCTCTTGGCCAAGCTGGGGGCAAAAGGGTAGTTTAGTGCTAATGGTTAAAATGTCCACACCCTATACATTTCACCATTACATAATAAATGGGAAACGGCTGGGCAAAACTGACATGGAAAAGGACTTGGGGATTTTATTTAACTGTAAACTTAACTGGAGTACCCAGGGTCAGGAAGCTGCTGCCATGGCAAATGAGATCATGGGGGTGCATCAAAAGAGGTATAGGGGCACATGAAAAGGGCATTGTATTTCCTCTTCACAAATCATTGGTCAAAGCACACATGGGATTTTGTTTACTGATTTGGGCACCAGTATTCGAAAAGGACATATCAGAGCTTTAGCGGGTTCCAAAATGGGCAACTAAATTAATAAATAGAATGAGTGGACTACAATACTCGGAGAGGTTATCAAAATTGGGGTATTTAGTTTAGTAAAAAAGACAGCTGAGGGGTGACCTAATAACTATGTATAAATATATCAGGGGTCAATACAGAGATGTCTCCCATCATCTATTTATATCAAGAACTGTGACTGCAACAAATAGGCATTCTTTACATCTAGTGGAAAGAACGTTTCTACACTAATGTAGAAGGGGGTTCTTTATGGTAAGAGTAGTGTGACTACGGAGCACTAAAAGTGTTCAAGAGGTAGCTGGGTTGCCTTTCTTGAGTGTAACAATATTGCATGGTATAGTCACTAGGTTCCTACAGGCAGGTTGTTGATCCAGGGATTTATTCTGATTTCCAGATCTGGAGTCGGGAGGGATTCTTCCCTAAAATGAGAAAGATTGGTTCCTATCTCATGGGGTCTTTGCCGTCCTCTGGGTAAACATTGTAGGATAATAAGGATGAACTAGATGGACATATGTCTTTTTTCAGCCTTGCACACTGCAGTGTTGATCAAATATATTTTCACAACATGTATTTTAACTAGTAATATTACACCTCTGCGCAACTCAACTTTCAATCCCACAATAAGAATCCATTTTGAATCAACGTAACCAGTCTCTGTGTTAGGCCTCGTGCATATGGCCTTTGAAGTGTAAGATCCACATCAGATATTTCTGACATGAATCTGACACTTTAATCCACAACAGAGCTCTGAAGCGGCAGATCTATAAACACATATTTAGCCCCAGTCATTTGTGGCTGCCCAATGCGGTTTCCATGTCAAGAATTGATAGGTCAATACATTTTTTCCTTGATGCAGATTTCAAAATTAATGCACGGTAAAATCCATGATGTATGCACTATGGTGCATATTTACATACTATTCAACACAATGCTTAAAACTAGAGATGAGCGAACGTACTCGTCTGAGCTTGATACTCGTTCGAGTATTAGCGTGTTCGAGATGCTCGTTACTCGTAACGAGTACCACGCGATGTTCGAGTTACTTTCACTTTCATCTCTGAGACGTTAGCGCGCTTTTCTGGCCAATTGAAAGACAGGGAAGGCATTACAACTTCCCCCTGCGACGTTCAAGCCCTATACCACCCTCCTGCAGTGAGTGGCTGGCGAGATCAGGTGTCACCCGAGTATAAAAATCGCCCCCTCCCGCGGCTCGCCTCAGATGCGTTGTGACATAGCTGAGGGACAGTGCTATCGTGTTGGAGCTCCTGTAGGGAGAGTGTTAGGAGTGATTGTAGGCTTCAAGAACCCCAACGGTCCTTCTTCGGGCCACATCTAACCGTGTGCAGTATTGTGGAGGCTGCTTTTTTGCAGTGTTGCACTTTTTTTTTTTTTTGCTATATCGGCCGTGCAGAGCATTGCGCCCTGCAGTAATACTACAGGGACAGAAGTGGTGGTTAGGCAGGGAGAGTGTTAGGAGTGATTGTAGGCTTCAAGAACCCCAACGGTCCTTCTTAGGGCCACATCTAACCATGTGCAGTACTGTGGAGGCTGCTTTTTGCAGTGTTGCACATTTTTTTTTTTCCAAATCGGCCGTGCAGAGCATTGCGCCCTGCAGTAATACTCCAGGGACAGAAATGGTGGTTAGGCAGGGACAGAAGACATATAAATATTATTGATTGAATATAGGCAGTGGGTCTTTTCCAAAAAATATTGGGCAAAAAATCTATTTGGCCTGCCTGTCACTGTGCTCAGTGTTCTGGGTCTGTGTGTGCTTGGTGTAGTAGTTCTACAACAAAATCATACGCAGCCAGCTAAGTGTTACAGCAGGCTTGCGCCAAATTATTTCCTGGCTCTGTCTGGGCTCTGAAATTACTGCAGTATTGCAGTCCACAGTGCAACACTCTGCAGTTCAGTGACATACTCCAGGGACAGAAGACAAATATTCCTTGAATATAGGCAGTAGGGCTTTTCCAAAAAATATTGGGCAAAAAATCTATTTGGCCTGCCTGTCACTGTGCTCAGTCTTCTGGGTCTGTGTGTGCTGGGTGTAGTAGTTCTACAACAAAATCATACGCAGCCAGCTAAGTGTTACAGCAGGCTTGCGCCAAATTATTTCCTGGCGTTCCGTAAACAAAGTCAGCCTCCAACCACAGGCCAATAAGCGGCACATTAAATTACAGCGTTCTGTTTCTGCACTACTGGTAATACAGCATGCTGAGGGGTAGGGGTAGGCCTAGAGGACGTGGACGCGGGCGAGGACACCGAGGCCCAAGTCAGGGTGTGGGCACAGGCCGAGCCAGTGCATTGGCCAGGGGTAGAGGCAGGGCCAGACCGAATAATCCACCAACTGTTTCCCAAAGCGCCCCCTCGCGCCATGCCACCCTGCAGAGGTCAAGGTGCTCTACGGTGTGGCAGTTTTTCACAGAGACGCCTGACGACCGACGAACAGTGGTGTGCAACCTTTGTCGCGCCAAGATCAGCTGCGGAGGCACCACCACCAGCATGCGCAGGCATATGATGGCCAAGCACCCCACAAGGTGGGACGATGCCCGTTCACTGCCTCCGGTTTGCACCACTGCCTCTCCCCCTGTGCCCCAACCTGCCACTGAGATCCAACCCCCCTCTGAGGACACAGGCACTACCGTCTCCTGGCCTGCACCCACACCCTCACCTCCGCTGTCCTCGGCCCCATCCAGCAATGTCTCTCAGTGCAGCGTCCAGACGTCGCTAGCGCCACTGTTTGAGCGCGAGCGCAAGTACGCCGCCACGCACCCGCACGCTCAAGCGTTAAACGTGCACATTGCCAAATTCATCAGCCTGGAGATGCTGCCTTATAGGCTTGTGGAAACGGAGGCTTTCAAAAGCATGATGGCGGCGGCGGCACCGCGCTACTCGGTTCCCAGTCGCCACTACTTTTCCCGATGTGCCGTCCCAGGCCTGCACGACCACGTCTCCCGAAACATTGTACGCGCCCTCAGCAACGCGCTTACTGCCAAGGTCCACTTAACAACGGACACGTAGATAAGCACAGGCGGGCAGGGCTGCTATATCTCCCTGACTGCACATTGGGTGAATTTAGTAGAGGCTGGGACAGAGTCAGAGCCTGGGACCACTCACGTCCTACCCACCCCCCGAATTGCGTGCCCCAGCTCGGTGGTGGTATCTGCTGCGGTGTATGCTTCCTCCACTAAACCACCCTCCTCCTCCTCCTCCTATGCAACCGCTGTCTCGCAATCAAGATGTGTCAGCAGCACGTCGCCAGCAGTCGGTGTCATGCGGCGTTGCAGCACAGCGGTGGGCAAGCGTCAGCAGGCCGTGCTGAAACTACTCAGCTTAGGAGATAAGAGGCACACGGCCCACGAACTGCTGCAGGGTCTGACAGAGCAGACCGACCTCTGGCTTGCGCCGCTGAGCCTCCAACCGGGCATGGTCGTGTGTGACAACGGCCGTAACCTGGTGGCGGCTCTGCAGCTCGGCAGCCTCATGCACGTGCCATGCCTGGCCCATGTCTTTAATTTGGTGGTTCAGCGCTTTCTGAAAAGCTACCCACACTTGTCATACCTGCTCGGAAAGGTGCGCCGGGTCAGCGCACATTTCCGCAATTCCAAGACGGACGCTGCCACCCTGCGGACCCAGCAGCATCGGTTTAATCTGCCAGTGCACCGACTGCTGTGCGACGTGCCCACACGGTGGAACTCTACGCTCCACATGTTGGCCAGGCTCTATGAGCAGCGTAGAGCTATTGTGGAATACCAACTCCAACATGGGCGGCGTAGTGGGAGTCAGACTCCTCAATTCTTTACAGAAGAGTGGGCCTGGTTGGCAGCCATCTGCCAGGTCCTTGGAAACTTTGAGGAGTCTACCCAGATGCTGAGCGGGGATGCTGCAATCATTAGCGTCACCATTCCTCTGCTATGCCTCTTGAGAAGTTCCCTGCAAAGCATAAAGGCAGACGCTTTGCACTCGGAAATGGGGGCGGGGGAAGACAGTATGTCGCTGGATAGTCAGAGCAACCTCATGTCTATATCTCAGCGCGTTGAGGAGGAGGAGGAGGGGGAGGAGCATGAGGAGGAGGGGGAAGAGACAGCTTGGCCCACTGCTGAGGGGACAGATGCTGCTTGCCTGTCATCCTTTTTAGCGTGTATGGCCAGAGGAGGAGGAGGAGGAGGAGGAGGATCCTGAAAGTGATCTTCCTAGTGACGACAGCCATGTGTTGCGTACAGGTACCCTGGCACACAAGGCTGACTTCATGTTAGGATGCCTTTCTCGTGACCCTCGTGTTACACGCATTCTGGCCACTACGGATTACTGGGTGTACACACTGCTCGACCCACGGTATAAGGAGAACCTTTCCACTCTCATTCCCGAAGAGGAAAGGGGTTCCAAAATGATGCTATACCACAGGGCGCTGGTGGACAAACTGTTGGTAAACTTCCCATCCGACAGCGCTAGTGGCCGAAGGCGCAGTTCCGAGGGCCAGGTAGCAGGGGAGGCGCAGAGATCAGGCAGCATGTACAGCGCAGGCAGGGGAACATTATCCAAGGCCTTTGCCCGCTTTATGGCTCCCCAGCAAGACTGTGTCACCGGTCCCCAGTCAAGGCTGAGTTGGCGGGAGCACTGTGAAAGGATGGTGAGGGAGTACGTAGCCGATCGCACGTTCGTCCTCCGTGACGCCTCTGCCCCCTACAACTACTGGGTGTCGAAGCTGGACATGTGGCCTGAACTCGCGCTGTATGCCCTGGAGGTGCTTGCTTGTCCTGCGGCTAGCGTCTTGTCAGAGACTGTGTTTAGTGTGGCTGGGGGAATCATCACGGATAAGCGTACCCACCTGTCAACCGACAGTGCCGACAGGCTTACACTCATCAAGATGAAGAAAGCCTGGATTTCCCCAGACTTCTCTTCTCCACCAGCGGACAGCAGCGATACCTAAACAATACGTAGGCTGCACCAGCGGATGGAAGCATCGTTCTCTATCACCATCCAAAACGGTGACCTTTTTGGTTCATCAATCTGTGTACAATATTCCTCCTCCTCCTCCTGCTCCTCCTCCTGAAACCTCACATAATCACGCCGAACGGGCAATTTTTCTCAGGCCCACAAGGCTCAGTCATATAATTTTTCTAAACAATTTTTATACGTTTCAATGCTCATTAAAGCGTTGAAACTTGCACCTGAACCAATTTTTATTTTAACTGGGCTGCCTCCGGGCTTAGTTAGTTACCAATTAAGCCACATTAACCAAAGCGATTAATGGGTTTCACCTGCCCTCTTGGTTGGGAATGGACAATTTTTCTGAGGTACAATAGTACTGTTGGTACACCAATTTTTGGGGGCCCTCGCCTACAGTGTAATCAAATCAATTTTTAGCCCATGCTGTGGGTCCACAGGGAGTTGTAACTGCATGTGTCCACTTCTAAAGAAGCCCAGTCTGACTGGGGCATGCAGTGTGGGCCGAAGGCCACCTGCATTAAGCACGACATTACCTCAGCTGTGATGGGCACTGCAATGGGATATATTTATGTACCGCCAGTGGGTTCCAGGGAGTCACCCATGCTGTGGGTGCACACGAAATTCCCATTGCGGAGTTGTACCTGGCTGTGACTATTTATAAAAAACCGCGGTCTGACTGGGGCATGCAGACACCTTGACAGAATGAATAGTGTGTGGCACATAGGTTCCCCATTGCTATGCCCACGTGTGCAGCTCCAGATGGAGGTGGCACAGGATTGGATTTCACATTGCTTCTGTACAGCATTGTGGGCTATCGCCCCGCCCCTTTTAAAGAGGGTCGCTGCCTAGCCGTGCCAACCCTCTGCAGTGTGTGCCTGCGGTTCCTGCTCATGGCAGATGCACTTATAAATAGACATGAGGGTGGTGTGGCATGAGGGCAGCTAAAGGCTGCGCAGGGACACTTTGGTGTGTGCTGTGGACACTGGGTCGTGCGGGGGGGGGGGGGGGGGGTTGGTCAGCATGTAACCCAGGAGAAGTGGCAGCAGAGTGTCATGCAGGCAGTGATTGTGCTTTGTTGGAGGTAGTGTGGTGCTTAGCTAAGGTATGCATTGCTAATAAGGGCTTTTCAGATGTAAAAGTTGTTGGGGGGGGGGCCCACTCTTGCTGCTATTGTGGCTTAATAGTGGGACCTGTGAACTTGAGATGCAGCCCAACATGTAGCCCCTCGCCTGCCCTATCCGTTTCTGTGTCGTTCCCATCACTTTGTTGAATTGCCCCGATTTTCACAAATGAAAACCTTAGCTAACATCGGCGATATACAAAAATGCTTGAGTCGCCCATTGACTTCAATGGGGTTTGTTACTCGAAATGAACCCTCGAGCATCGCGAAAATTTCGTCTCGTGTAACGAGCACCCGAGCATTTTGGTGCTTGCTCATCTCTACTTAAAACTTTTCATGTTTCACTGTGTTTACTTATTTATATTTTTTAAATGCCACATTTTTAGTGGCGTTTTTCAAAAAAAATTTTCCCAATGTAAATTGCCACTACCAGATGTTAGCTACAAGTTATGAAAGCCCTTTAACACGCAATGAGTGTCACTCAAAATTCACTCAAAAGCCATATTTTGAGCAATAATCGTGTGTAACTGTATGTAACTTACCGTGCACTTTTCGCCCATCACTGAGTACAGCTTAGCTTAAAGGGGTTGTCCCGCGCCGAAACGGGTTTTTTTTTTTTCAATAGCCCCCCCGTTCGGCGCGAGACAAACCCGATGCAGGGGTTAAACAAGAAAACCGCACAGTGCTTACCTGAATCCCCGCGCTCCGGTGACTTCTTACTTACCGGTTGAAGATGGCCGCCGGGATCTTCTCACTCGGTGGACCGCAGCTCTTCTGTGCGGTCCATTGCCGATTCCAGCCTCCTGATTGGCTGGAATCGGCACGTGACGGGGCGGAGCTACAAGGAGCCGCTCTCCGGCACGAGCGGCCCCATTCAGAAAAGAAGAAGACCGGACTGCGCAAGCGCGTCTAATCTGGCGATTAGACGCTGAAAATTAGACGGTACCATGGAGACGAGGACGCTAGCAACGGAACAGGTAAGTGAATAACTTCTGATAACTTCTGTATGGCTCATAATTAATGCACAATGTACATTACAAAGTGCATTAATATGGCCATACAGAAGTGTATAGACCCACTTGCTTTCGCGGGACAACCCCTTTAAACTCCTTCGTCCCTGATAAGAGGGACACTGAGTTTTCCACAGGCAGAGCTGATAACATTCTTTAACAGCTGTTAACAGCTGCTGTCCCCCTGGAGAACAATAGTAATGTATTTAGAGAACAGACCACTTGCTGTTCTCTAAATACATGCAAATAAAGCTACTTAGCTACTAAAGGGCTGATTAGCCTATTAGTACATAATGCAAAATGATTGCTCAAAACTGTCAGTTTCTGACGAATTTTAAGCGATCATCTGTGTGTGTAAATGCATCTTTAGAGAAATATCAAAAGTGCCACAAACAGATGTATCATTTCTTTCTCACTTAGCTTTATTATTTCTTTTTTTTTCTTTTTTTCCCAAAGGCTTTTCTATAGAACATGAAACACACCAAAAAAAAAACACATTACTAAAATTTGTCAAAAGAATGTAACAAAAAAAGATTGTAAAAAATGCATGCACCATCTTTGAGTGAAAAAATGGAACCAAAAATGTGTGATCAAAGCCAATGAGCAGTTGTCTAAAGTTAGAAGAACTTGCTTGCTCATTTCCAAAAACCAGCAGCACACCTGTCCATGGGTTATATCTGGTATTCAAAATACTTACCTCTCCGCCACTGCCGTGACCCCCGCAGGGGGGGAAGAACACATCTGCCGCATGCAGCAGATGTTTCCTTCATCCCCGCTATTAAAAAGAATTCCCTGCTGCTACATTTGTGGCAGATGCAGCAGAGGAATTCTTCAATTCTCTACCGCAGCTGTCACACATATCAGCTGCGGTAGAGGATTCTGCTGCCAATTGATTTCAGGGAAGGGCTTTGAATATAAGCCCTTCCGTGAAAATCATGGAAAAGTGCTGTAAAAACGCACGAAAAAACCATACTTACCTCCCTTTGGCTGTCAGGCTTAGCCGCGTCTTCTCCTGGCTGTCCCCGTCTCTCTAGTGCTGATCTTTCAGCAGGCAGGGATTTAAAATCTGCTGCTGAAAGAGCTGTTTGTGATTGGCTGATGTGCTCAGGCAATCACAGGCAGCTCGTGACGAATGAATGAGGCATTCATTCGTCCCCGCGGGGGTCACGGCAGCGGCGAAGATGTAAGTGTGTATATATATATATATATATATAATTTTTTTTTTACAATAAAATTGTTCTTTTTCAGGGAAGAGCTTAAATGTAAAGCTCTTCCCTGAAAAAGAATGCAGGGAGCCGGCAGACCATTGTTTTCAATGGAGCCACTGGTAGCAGCCGCCGCTCCATTGAAAGCACTGCACGGACCTGCATTCACACATATTTTTGCACGTACATGGGTGCGCAAAAACGCAAAAACATGTGAAGCCACCCTAAGGCCTTAGTCAGACGGGCGTTTTTTCGCGCGATTTGCGGATCGCGTGACCGGTGCGCGCAAGTCGCCCGCAAATCGCCCGAAAATCTGCTCCTAGCCGCGTTTCATTAGAAACGGGCCGGAGCTGTCCAGCGCATTGCATTCAATGGAGACGGCAATACAGCCGTCTCCATTGAAAGCAATGCGCTGCGGGCTTACCTGCAATTCATCCTAAAATGTGTTAAAATAAAAAAAAATTGTATACTCACCTTCTGCCGGCAGCCGGAGCTCCGCGCGGCCGTCCTGCAGTGGGTGTGAAGGGGGTGTGAGTCAGACCTGCCCCCTGATTGGCTCAGCGCTGAGCCAATCAGAGGCATGCCTCACTCACACCCATTCATGAATTCATGAATGGATGTGAGTCAGACCTGCCCCTGATTGGCTCAGCGCTGAGAGGCAGCAGTCACTCACCCATTCATGAATTCATGAATGGGTGTGTGAGTGTTTTCAGCCTCTGATTGGTCAGGGCTGTGACCAATCAGAGGCAGATCATTCAGCAGGCGGGGATTTTAAAGCCCCGCCGGCTGAATAGTGCCAAGAAGCAGTTCAGGAGAACTGACAGCGGCCGCGGCTGGACTCCGGCTGCAGCGGAAAGGTGAGTATACAATTTTTTTTTATTTTAACACATTTTAGGATGAATTGCAGGGAAGGGCTTATATATTTAACCCCTTCCCGACAATTCACTCCGCGCACGCCGGCAGCCCATTGCTTTCAATGGAGCGGCTGTATTGCCGCTCCATTGAATTCAATGGGCAAACATCGCTCTTCTCTGCCACAGCTTGTACAGCTGTGGCAGAGAAGAATGATTTGTCTTCTATATGTTCTCAATGGGGTCGGCGCTGCTGCCGCCGGCCCCATTGAGCGCATATACAGAAGAGAACAGGAATCGCAGATCACAGATAGGTGCGATTTGCGATTTTTTATTCTATAATTTATCGGACGAGCGCATAAAAAGCGCTCATGTGTCCGATACCATTGCAAAGCAATGGTTTTAAAAAATCGCCGGACGCATGCGCATTCGCAAATCGCGGGTAAAAACGCCCGTCTGACTAAGGCCTTAGAGAGTAAATACATTTTATGTCATATGTATTCCACTCTTTGATATTATAAACTGTATAGACAGTATCAAGAGGAGGCATATTTTCCAATTCAAGAAATACGCAGTTAATGGGAATCTTGGCCCCTAGAAGGATTTGACTTTGAACCTTGTATTATTTTGCTTTCTGTTGACTTGAGGTTTTTTATTTTCGCCAAGCACAATTTATTTATTTATGTATTTTTTTTAATTTATTGTCACTATATTAATATAAAGTAAAATTAGCTCAATTTTGTCCTATGTAATGAATCATAGAAGACAAAAATATTTACAGTTAAAGGGCAACTGTACTTACCAACACAGCGAATTGGAGGACTCCAGCCATTTGATGTGCATGTACGACGTTTATTTGGCTCTGTCTGAAGAATATATCCACTATCACATTCCACGTCAATTTCCTCTCCATATTTGTATGCAGCTTGCACTGAAATTAGTCTGCCTTTTTCCACATGTTGATAAGAATTGCAGACAATTTCTACATTTTAGATAAAAAAATAAAACCTTTAATTTTATAAAAAATATATCTATACTATAAACATAAGATTCTACCTTAAAGTAGTTAGCAGATCGATTGCTTACAAATACTAGCAAGTATAATAGTAATAAAGAGCTAAGGACTGTAGGAGAGGCTTCGCTGGGTTAAGGATTTTTGAAATACCAAATATCCATTCACTTATTTAGGCTACTTTCACACAGCAGTATTTTAGTCAGTATTTTGTCCCAGTTTTCGTACACTAAAACCCGGAATGAAATAAACACAGAGAAAAGCTTTAATGGGAAGTTTTGCATATCTTCCATATTTTGGATCTACTTCTTATTCTGGCTTACAAAAACTGATGCAGAATACTGACTGAAATACTGCCGTGTGAAAGTGGCGGAAATGTGAATTCAACTTTGTGACACGCTATTTCAATTGGACTTAAAGGAAATGTTTCACATTGAACATAGTGTCCGATTTGCAGATAGCATGTTATAGAGCAGAAGAGGCTGAGCAGATTTATATACATGGCTGTTCAATAGCCAGAGGCACTCAAAATATCTTTTGCAGAAAACTTAGAGGGGTGATGAAAGCTATTTGGCACTATGGTGGTACTTGTTGGCCATCTTGGTGGCAGCCATCTTGTATTCAGCCAAAGAAACCTCAATGGAAAGGGAATCATAGGATACATCATTTAAGGGTAGAATTTCATCAGAAATTGATAGTCACAGTCAGGGGCATAGTTAAAGACTCATGAGCCCAAGTGCAAAACTTCAGCTTAACCACCACCAAACTACTCTTCATGGCTATCATCCATGTGCTATGTAGAACTTTATGCTGCATGGCAAGGTCTCTTAAGTGGCCCATAGATGCAGCACCAGCAGTCAGGGATGCTGCTAGGGTCTTAATTGATTGGAGGTACAAGCCTCAAGACATATGTCCTGATGTCCCTCCCCTCCCAAAAAATATATATATAAAATATAAAGATTTAAAATATAGATACACTGTCTTCATATATATGTTATGTGTGCTGCTGAGACATGTTGTACTACTGTGCTGCCAGCAGCATAGCACTCTCAGGGTTAATGATTGCGCTGGCTCGGTGTGGTTCTTGCTGCTAGCCAATCTCCTGGGTCTGTGCTCACATATAAACCCAGCTCCTGGTCAGTCTCTGTCTGGTGTTAAGGGTAAGCAATCATGAATCCTTGTCTGGTGCAAGCTTGCTGTGTGATCTGTGTCTTGCTGGTTCATGTCCGTTTGTTTGCTTATGTTCTGTCAGCTTTGTGTCAGCTTGCTATGTGACCTGCTATCTGTGCCCTGTCCTGTTGCAGCTTGCTGTCTGAACTGTGTCTGGTGCTGCTGGACTCCTGGTTAGTGTAGGGACTAGCAGTATAGCCAGGAACCATGAAGTGGCCTGCTAGCTTTCATGTTTTGTACAAAATGTCAACTAATACCTGGTATTTATATTCAGCTTCCTATCTGTTACTAGTGGCTGCATTTTGGCTGCTGTTTGCTGTGTATCCTGGCTCTGTGTGTCCTGTTGTTCAGTCCCTGTCATGTGGCATGTGAATGCATCCTGTTCTGGTACGTAGCTCCTAGAATCAGCTAGGGCCCAGATCCGAAGATCCCTTATTTGGGCAATGTCCCCCTTAGGTAGGGCGAGGTCATCCCCCTTGTAGCACAGGGTCAGTTTGCCAGAAATCTGTGTGCGTACCGAGTCCTCCTTTTGGTCACAATCGTGTGGGCCCCGTGCTTAGTTTGCCCACACGATCGTAACAATATACATACATAGATACAGTTTCTTAACTCTAGTATACCTCTAAATAATGCAGTCACCATATAATAGTCAGATAGCAACTCTACACAGTGCTAGTGATTAAAGTGTAATAACCTCTAGTGATCACAGATGCATCTTCTCTGACTGAAATAGTTCACTTTCCCTTTTCTTCCTTATTTTGTCCAGCCAACATGAAGACTGGTTACAGCCTCGACTCATCTCTGCATACTCACCCTATCTTGCTGCTACACCTGCCTCTCAGTGTCTTCCCATAGCAATAGTGTCCCCTCTGTGCCCCCACATGTCATTAATGCTGCCTCTGTGTCCAACACCACAGCAACTCCCACAGTACATAAACGTTTTTCCTACTCACTTGCTGCTGACTAACACCAGCAGCTTGAAATCAACAATGTGAACAAAAGGCTGGGAACAACCCAGTGAAAATTGCAAGTATTTGGATATTATCAACTTGACTTCTCCATTTTAATTATAAAACCAGCTTCTCTGACCAGGGTCAGCCATAGGCTAGTTGGTGCACTATGTGAAATATTTTATTGCTGCCCCCTTTTCCCATTACAAAAAAACTATAGGTAGAAAACTGAGTTGAAATTTGACAGGCTGATTATAAGAATACTGGCTATTTAGTACATGTTTTAGGCCACTTTCACACAAGCATATTACAGACACAACAATTTGGCCAAAATACACTCATGTGAAACTCGCCATATGGAGTTATTTGTTTTCATTCTGCTGAATTTTTTTTTATCGCAGACAGTCTTTTCCATTCACACCTTGGAAAATCACAATTTTTTTATTTTGTTTATTTTTTAGTTGTATGACTTGTTTTTTTGTGAGCCAAGTTATATTTTTAACTCCTTCCTGCTGCAGCCTTTTTTTTGTTTTATTATTTTCATTTTTTGCTCCCCACTTGCAAAACAAATCATAACTTTTTCTCTAGTGACACGTGTACATAAGAACAGCAAGTTTTTAGTAAAAAAAGTTATGCGCTCGTGGAAAGTGCAACTAAATAAAGTGAAAGCTAATCACTGTGACAGTAGGGTTCTTTTTAAACTTAATTATTTACACTGGGAAGAGCCCACTAACTAATTTTAAACATAAAATATAACTTTTATTCACTCTGTTAAAAATTGAGCTCACTGACAAACATACACAGATATATATCAATCTAAATGATCAATTTACGATCAGTAAAGTATCAACACTGTAGTTCCAATATTAATAGATTCTGTTGGTGGACAAAAAGTATATAAATTATGCACGATCAACTTGTTTTTGTGTATCGTGCAGAAATTAATTTATTCTCCCACAGTCGACGCGTTTCTTCAGTCACCTCCAACCTGTGACTGATTCATCAGGATGGGGAGACAGTATATTACAGAAATAGGTCCACTTTGATGATGGATAGTGAGGATGTATTAATCACTTATCAAAAACTCCCTTTTTTTTTCCTTGTGGATTTTTATATAGTACGGGAGTTTTCTTTTCCCCAAAATTTGATGATACTTGTGTTGCAAATGGTCTGAATTATGATATTAATTGGTTTCAGCTCAGTACTTGAAGTATCCAGCCCAGATTGATTTAGGTTTAATCATGGTTAACGGATGCCATCCGAGCTAGATCTCTAACCACATTAATGATATCATTCAGGAATCATGTGGTTACGATAATACACGGACTGGTATCCAACTGATGTATGTATCTTCACTGTGACTCTGTTAGACTAATGGTCATCAGTGTGATCTTATTCCATAAATTATTCTAGTAACTTACTGGGGTACTTCTGTATAGCTGTCCCTGATGTTTGTTTATAAACCATCAGTAAGTAGCTAACAGATGTTACACAGCTACTTGAAATGTTTTTATATAGGCGGTCATAAACACAGTTGGGCCTCAATATTATGAGCCCATTGATAAACTGTGTTATCATTAGTGTCCTTAGTGCAGCTTTAGGTTAGTCTAAGTCAAGAGAGCTAGATACTTTGGCTCAATTGCAGTGACTAAACACTAAAGCTGACTTAGTTTGCTGCCCAGATCACTAAAGAGAGCTGTAACATAGTACTGGAATCGGATGTGATATCTGATAGCACCCTTCAACCTTTCCCACACAGCACAGCATGTGCAACCGCTGGGATCAATGTCCCACAATAAACTGACAGACCTGGTATCCTCTGGTTTGCCAGGGTTTAAGTATACCAAACTCCTCCCCTCTCATTGGGGGCCCGTCTCTGTTTGCACCTATCACAAGACGTCCGGCCCTGAAGTGGGCGTTCCCATCTGCTGCAATCATGTGACCACTAGTGTCCCATGACTCAAATCATGTGGCTGCGGATGTCATGTGACCTATTAACTCACGAGGCGCCACACAGGTCCTTAACTATTGCAGAAATTCAGCATTATATCCTGAGTACCGCTGTCTTGCTTGACAGTTTGTTGTTTATGTCTCACTAGCTGTCTGCTTGTTCAACGCCCATGCTCACTGTCCCCTTATTAGTTTGAAATCGCTCACTTTTAACGGAGAAACTATCTCCAATTGTTTTATTATATGAATGATGTATTAAATAGGCGATCCTATTGTTTTATGATCACACTACCTAGCAAACCATTATGAGCAATAAAACATTAGAACAGGGCTGTCGTGTCATTTCTATGATTTGTGCAGTGATATTTATTTGGAGTGGTATTTTTTAATTGTAGCTCAAGCTAACAGCAAATGAACTGATTTTTCTTGCTGAACAAGATAAGTGTTTCCATAAAAAGACTACACCATTGTCTTAATTAAGGTTTTTTATTTTTATTTGATCCATTCATCTCAAAATGTTGCTACTATAACCTGTGTGTTATTACAACCATATTTATTTTACAGATGTATTTTTGAGGTCCTCACATTATATTCATGGTATCTATTAACACTTAAATGAAAGGAGCAAACGACAAACATTCATTCAAGCCATTTGGAGCCACTGAATTCAAGCGATGGATCCATCTTGATTCCTTCTGAAGTAGATCACGATCTACATTGCCTCTACGTGCCGTCAAACGCAGGGTCTCAATTCCTCTAAATACCACCTTATGGGGATCATTCCCATGTACGTCTCGGTTGTGGTTTGCTAAACTAGTGCTCTCATTCCTGTTTATGTTTCCTATATGTGAGAGCACTCTTCTTCGCAGTTCTTGTATCGTCTTACCTACATAGTCCTTTGGACAAGGACATGTTGCGACATATATAACGGCTGTGGTTCTGCAGTTTATGAAGCTCCTAATAGAGTAGGTTTTACCCGTTGCTGCACCAGTGAAGGTTTTGGTCCTCTCCATAAAAGGACAGGCTTTGCAGCCCGAACATCTGAAAGAACCTGAAATTGGGTGTTGATCCAGCCAGTTTTGTGGGTCCACTTTGGGAATATAGTGGCTGTGCACCAATCTGTCCCTCACGCTCCTCCCCCTCCGGTATGTAATAGAGGGTTGCTCAGATAAACATCTTGTGAGGTCAGTGTCCCTTCTTAGAATGTTCCAATATTTTTGGAAAATTCCCCTAACTTTGGCGGATTTTTCATCGTATGTTGCTATCATCCGTATTAAACCTTCACCCTGTTCTTTCACTTTTCTTGATAGGAGCTCAGTTCTTGTTCTTACTGCCGCTGCCGTTTGCGCCTCTCTAATCACGTTCTCTGGATAACCTCGTCTTGTGAATCTATCCGCCATTTCTCTAGCTTTTACTTCGAATTCCTGGGGTTCAGAGCAATTTCTTTTCGTCCTCAAAATCTGCCCTTTTGGAATGCCCTTTTTAAGGGCCCATGGATGGTGACTTTGATAATGGAGGAGATTGTTGGTAGCTGTGGGCTTCCTATAGATAGTAGTTGCCAAGGTGCCCGTCGAGGTTTTGGAAATTTGGAGGTCCAAGAACGTGATTGATTGGGAGTTAATCTCTGATGTGAACCTCAACCCAAGATCGTTTTTATTCAACATGTTGACGAAATCTTGAAAGGAATCAGTATCCCCTGACCACAGTATAAGCACATCGTCTATGTACCTCAGCCAGATGTCTACCATGTTTGTCCATTTTAAGTTGGATTCTTCAAAGACAAATTTTTCCTCCCACCAGCCCAGGTAAAGATTTGCATAAGTGGGCGCACATGGACTCCCCATTGCGGTACCCCTGAGCTGGTGGGAGAATTTGCCATTAAAAAGAAAATAATTATGTTCAAGGACGAACTGTAATAGTTCTATTATGAACATGTTATGCAGACTGAAATGTTGACCCCTTTGGCTGAGGAAGTGCTTTATTGCTTTGAGGCCACCATGATGGGGAATAGATGTATAAAGAGCTTCTACATCTAAGCTTGCAAGATAAACTGTTTCTGGGACGCAGATGCCATCCAGTTTTCTGAGTACGTCCGTGGTGTCTTGGACGTATGAAGGTAATGCCTCTACGAAATTCCGAAGAACTTTGTCGATATAGACACTTGGATTTTGTGTAATGCTGTTAATCCCAGAGACTATTGGGCGACCTTTAAGCGGGGACAGGCCCTTATGAACTTTGGGTATGGCGTAGAACGTCGCCACCTGAGGATAACTGATATGTAAGAACTCAAATTCTCTGTTGTCAATTAAGTGATTTTCTAAAGCCTTGGTTAATATTTCTTTTAATTGTTGTGAGAATTCATCAGTAGGATCCTTTGAGAGTTTACCATAGCTTGAAGTATCTTTTAAGAGCTGTAAACACATTTCTTGGTAATCTGATTTATCCATGATGACAATGTTTCCTCCTAGACCAGCTCTCACAAGAAGCTCGCAGACCCATAGGGGAAGGCCCCTTTACGAACTTGAAGAATAAAAGTACTAGTATGCCGCCTGTTGGTGATAATCCACACATTGATATATTTGAGACTCTGGTAAAACAAGAACTTCAATTACTATCACAAGAAAAGTGTTTCCATCACCAAAATCTCTCAGTAACGGAAAAAAAAGCCTTGGTCTCCTTAGAAAAAGATCACAATTTTGTAATAAAACAATCAGATAAAGGAGGAAACATTGTCATCATGGATAAATCAGATTACCAAGAAATGTGTTTACAGCTCTTAAAAGATACTTCAAGCTATGGTAAACTCTCAAAGGATCCTACTGATGAATTCTCACAACAATTAAAAGAAATATTAACCAAGGCTTTAGAAAATCACTTAATTGACAACAGAGAATTTGAGTTCTTACATATCAGTTATCCTCAGGTGGCGACGTTCTACGCCATACCCAAAGTTCATAAGGGCCTGTCCCCGCTTAAAGGTCGCCCAATAGTCTCTGGGATTAACAGCATTACACAAAATCCAAGTGTCTATATCGACAAAGTTCTTCGGAATTTCGTAGAGGCATTACCTTCATACGTCCAAGACACCACGGACGTACTCAGAAAACTGGATGGCATCTGCGTCCCAGAAACAGTTTATCTTGCAAGCTTAGATGTAGAAGCTCTTTATACATCTATTCCCCATCATGGTGGCCTCAAAGCAATAAAGCACTTCCTCAGCCAAAGGGGTCAACATTTCAGTCTGCATAACATGTTCATAATAGAACTATTACAGTTCGTCCTTGAACATAATTATTTTCTTTTTAATGGCAAATTCTCCCACCAGCTCAGGGGTACCGCAATGGGGAGTCCATGTGCGCCCACTTATGCAAATCTTTACCTGGGCTGGTGGGAGGAAAAATTTGTCTTTGAAGAATCCAACTTAAAATGGACAAACATGGTAGACATCTGGCTGAGGTACATAGACGATGTGCTTATACTGTGGTCAGGGGATACTGATTCCTTTCAAGATTTCGTCAACATGTTGAATAAAAACGATCTTGGGTTGAGGTTCACATCAGAGATTAACTCCCAATCAATCACGTTCTTGGACCTCCAAATTTCCAAAACCTCGACGGGCACCTTGGCAACTACTATCTATAGGAAGCCCACAGCTACCAACAATCTCCTCCATTATCAAAGTCACCATCCATGGGCCCTTAAAAAGGGCATTCCAAAAGGGCAGATTTTGAGGACGAAAAGAAATTGCTCTGAACCCCAGGAATTCGAAGTAAAAGCTAGAGAAATGGCGGATAGATTCACAAGACGAGGTTATCCAGAGAACGTGATTAGAGAGGCGCAAACGGCAGCGGCAGTAAGAACAAGAACTGAGCTCCTATCAAGAAAAGTGAAAGAACAGGGTGAAGGTTTAATACGGATGATAGCAACATACGATGAAAAATCCGCCAAAGTTAGGGGAATTTTCCAAAAATATTGGAACATTCTAAGAAGGGACACTGACCTCACAAGATGTTTATCTGAGCAACCCTCTATTACATACCGGAGGGGGAGGAGCGTGAGGGACAGATTGGTGCACAGCCACTATATTCCCAAAGTGGACCCACAAAACTGGCTGGATCAACACCCAATTTCAGGTTCTTTCAGATGTTCGGGCTGCAAAGCCTGTCCTTTTATGGAGAGGACCAAAACCTTCACTGGTGCAGCAACGGGTAAAACCTACTCTATTAGGAGCTTCATAAACTGCAGAACCACAGCCGTTATATATGTCGCAACATGTCCTTGTCCAAAGGACTATGTAGGTAAGACGATACAAGAACTGCGAAGAAGAGTGCTCTCACATATAGGAAACATAAACAGGAATGAGAGCACTAGTTTAGCAAACCACAACCGAGACGTACATGGGAATGATCCCCATAAGGTGGTATTTAGAGGAATTGAGACCCTGCGTTTGACGGCACGTAGAGGCAATGTAGATCGTGATCTACTTCAGAAGGAATCAAGATGGATCCATCGCTTGAATTCAGTGGCTCCAAATGGCTTGAATGAATGTTTGTCGTTTGCTCCTTTCATTTAAGTGTTAATAGATACCATGAATATAATGTGAGGACCTCAAAAATACATCTGTAAAATAAATATGGTTGTAATAACACACAGGTTATAGTAGCAACATTTTGAGATGAATGGATCAAATAAAAATAAAAAACCTTAATTAAGACAATGGTGTAGTCTTTTTATGGAAACACTTATCTTGTTCAGCAAGAAAAATCAGTTCATTTGCTGTTAGCTTGAGCTACAATTAAAATATACCACTCCAAATAAATATCACTGCACAAATCATAGAAATGACACGACAGCCCTGTTCTAATGTTTTATTGCTCATAATGGTTTGCTAGGTAGTGTGATCATAAAACAATAGGATCGCCTATTTAATACATCATTCATATAATAAAACAGTTGGAGATAGTTTCTCCGTTAAAAGTGAGCGATTTCAAACTAATAAGGGGACAGTGAGCATGGGCGTTGAACAAGCAGACAGCTAGTGAGACATAAACAACAAACTGTCAAGCAAGACAGCGGTACTCAGGATATAATGCTGAATTTCTGCAATAGTTAAGGACCTGTGTGGCGCCTCGTGAGTTAATAGGTCACATGACATCCGCAGCCACATGATTTGAGTCATGGGACACTAGTGGTCACATGATTGCAGCAGATGGGAACGCCCACTTCAGGGCCGGATATCTTGTGATAGGTGCAAACAGAGACGAGCCCCCAATGAGAGGGGAGGAGTTTGGTATACTTAAACCCTGGCAAACCAGAGGATACCAGGTCTGTCAGTTTATTGTGGGACATTGATCCCAGCGGTTGCACATGCTGTGCTGTGTGGGAAAGGTTGAAGGGTGCTATCAGATATCACATCCGATTCCAGTACTATGTTACAGCTCTCTTTAGTGATCTGGGCAGCAAACTAAGTCAGCTTTAGTGTTCAGTCACTGCAATTGAGCCAAAGTATCTAGCTCTTTTGACTTAGACTAACCTAAAGCTGCACTAAGGACACTAATGATAACACAGTTTATCAATGGGCTCATAATATTGAGGCCCAACTGTGTTTATGACCGCCTATATAAAAACATTTCAAGTAGCTGTGTAACATCTGTTAGCTACTTACTGATGGTTTATAAACAAACATCAGGGACAGCTATACAGAAGTACCCCAGTAAGTTACTAGAATAATTTATGGAATAAGATCACACTGATGACCATTAGTCTAACAGAGTCACAGTGAAGATACATACATCAGTTGGATGCCAGTCCGTGTATTATCGTAACCACATGATTTCTGAATGATATCATTAATGTGGTTAGAGATCTAGCTCGGATGGCATCCGTTAACCATGATTAAACCTAAATCAATCTGGGCTGGATACTTCAAGTACTGAGCTGAAACCAATTAATATCATAATTCAGACCATTTGCAACACAAGTATCATCAAATTTTGGGGAAAAGAAAACTCCCGTACTATATAAAAATCCACAAGAAAAGAAAAAAAAGGGAGTTTTTGATAAGTGATTAATACATCCTCACTATCCATCATCAAAGTGGACCTATTTCTGTAATATACTGTCTCCCAATCCTGATGAATCAGTCACAGGTTGGAGGTGACTGAAGAAACGTGTCGACTGTGGGAGAATAAATTAATTTCTGCACGATACACAAAAACAAGTTGATCGTGCATAATTTATATACTTTTTGTCCACCAACAGAATCTATTGATATTGGAACTACAGTGTTGATACTTTACTGATCGTAAATTGATCATTTAGATTGATATATATCTGTGTATGTTTGTCAGTGAGCTCAATTTTTAACAGAGTGAATAAAAGTTATATTTTATGTTTAAAATTAGTTAGTGGGCTCTTCCCAGTGTAAAAAATAAAGTGAAAGCAGACCGTTTAGTAACAAACGGAAAGGGTAAAGAATAAAATGGCACTTACTCGGAAGGAGGGGGGTGTATTAAACAAGAAGCCCCCTCCTTTAAGTGCTGACTCCTCTAGGTCCTCTCCGGCGCAGAAGGTATTTGCGGCAAGCCAGCTTGATTTTTCAGTTTTATTTCTCAAATAAAATTACAGGTAGGCAACGCGTTTCGGTGCGGCAGGCACCTTTCTCAAGCCTATGCATACATATGTTAGAAGACAAGTACACTCACTTTTATAGATGTCTCGATACGGCAGGCACCTTTCTCAAGCCTATGCATACATATGTAAGAAGACAAGTACACTCACTTTTATAGATGTCTCGATATAGGAATATCGAGACATCTATAAAAGTGAGTGTACTTGTCTTCTAACATATGTATGCATAGGCTTGAGAAAGGTGCCTGCCGCACCGAAACGCGTTGCCTACCTGTAATTTTATTTGAGAAATAAAACTGAAAAATCAAGCTGGCTTGCCGCAAATACCTTCTGCACCGGAGAGGATCTAGAGGAGTCAGCACTTAAAGGAGGGGGCTTCTTGTTTAATACACCCCCCTCCTTCCGAGTAAGTGCCATTTTATTCTTTACCCTTTCCGTTTGTTACCAAACGGTCTGCTTTCACTTTATTTAGTTGCACTTTCCACGAGCGCATAACTTTTTTTACTAAAAACTTGCTGTTTGTTTGTTTTTCTATTGGGGGATTACTCTCCTGGTGAGAGTCCCCCCACATTGTCATTGCAGCTCTCCTCCCTTGCGGAGGATAGGAAAGGAGCACATTGGAAAACCTGCTCACTATCCGTTGGCGCTGTCTGAACTGTTGTGTTTGTCTATACGTGTACATAAGGGCTTGCTTTTTTGCAAGATAGTTGTATTTTTCAATATTACCTTTTATCACATGATATAATGTACTGAAAAACTTTTAACAATTTCCAAAAGGGGAAAAAAAACTACCTCAATTTTGCCATTTGGGGGTTTGCTTTTACGGCATTCACTGTGCAATAAAAATGACATGGTATCTTTATTCTGTGGGTCAACACAATTACGGTGATACCAAATCACTATAGGCAGAAATACATGGCAGCCCTGTGGGCTCTCAAAAGGCTGACATGACAAATGGACGACAAGCTATAATTTCATTGCGAGGGGCGGTTTAGGACCCCCAAAAGGCATTTAAAGGGTTAACATCTGGGATCCATGTTATCTCTGATCGTGCCTGTTAAAGATGGCTGACACCTGCCATGTATGGATCAGGCTCGGCTCACAAGTGCGTTCCAAACACAGACACTGGGTATGCATCGTGTATATACGGCGTGAGTCAAGAAGGGATTAATAACAGCATTTAATGTACCATTTAGTGTTTTGTTGTATCTTTTCATTATTGCATTCTAATATATTTTTCTATCAAAATAGCCGTATACTTATTTATTGAGGGATGGCTTGCATTTTTAATGGATTTTTGAGATAGAAATAATGAATTAAATAGCATTTATCTTTTTTTTGCCTTGAACAGTATATATTTTTCACCTCACATTACGTGTCTCCCTTCAAAGTATGTAAATCCCCGCACACTCCTCCCCCACTTATTTTTTACCGGGTTAGACCTTTTTCCCAGCTTCATGTTAGATTTCTTGATTTTATGCTCCACCTGTGCACCCTGGCCGCAGCTAGTGAGCAGTTGGGAAAATTTGTGCACTGCCTGATCTGCAGGGTGGCATGTGTCAGGAATGTGGTGGATGGGCAGCATTGGCTGCTGCTACTGTTGCAAGGGGGACCTCTGGGCCACTTAGGCTTAGGGGCTTTGTCGCAACTGTGACCCCTATAGTTATACCAGTAACCATTTTCAAGTTATGAATGATGTAATGTTGAGTAACAATAAAGCTGTTATGTAGAATAAGAGGGTTTGAATAGCACTAATCTCATGTCTTTTCAGCTACCAGAAAATGCTGTTAACAACCCAGGACAAAACTGGCATCATCCTGATGGCCGGTAACAGAAGATCACACAAGGCAACTGAGGCTTTCAATCAGGAACAGCAGGAGCACAGCCAGCAAGTGCACAATTGACATCTGGGGATTGAAAACACTGCTTGGATGACCCGTTATTGGTTAGTCTTGGATACTACCAGTTTCCCTGAATTTCTGAATCAGTTTCCTGACAGTTTGTGCACTCACTCGCTGCTATATATATATATATATATATATATATATATATATAGTAGCAGTGCAGTACACAGAAGGGCCTGTAGAGGGCCAGAGACATGACTTCTGGTGCGAGGGTTAACTAAGGGGTGGAGCAGGAACCAGAAAAGAGCCGGTTCCTGCCAAAGAGAAGAGAGAGAGTGTTCGGCTGAGAGAGCCAGAGAGACAGCTCAGTGGAGCTGGGAGGGCTGCTAGTCCAGGGGTCTGGTGCAGACCAAGAAGGCCAGAGGTTGACATGGTGACGCCCCTAACCTCAACACATGAGAGAGGACTAGCACAGCACAGGAAGGTGTTGCAGGCTGGTGGCCTGAAAAGGCAAGAGTCCAACAGGGGACGCCCCTGGACTCCCACCCAAGTTGGGGTGCTTATGGACATGATGTGATATGCTGTGCTGTGGAATAAATGCTGGCAGGAGCCAGACAGAGATACGCTAGTCCTGAGCCGCGTTAACCGTGTGGGGCGCCATTTCTGGTACAAGAGGTCAGCGATCCCAAGGCAAGAGTACACCCCTTGCTACAATATATATATATATTATATATAAATAAAATGTATCACAGGCATGCCTATGTGTATATCATGAACCGCAGTGCTCAAGAACCCATTGGCTGAACCGCAGTGCTCAAGAACCAATCAGAGCCATCGTTCGATTGAAGTCATCACAGTCATTGCATATTGCATTAAATGGCTGTGATTGGTTCATCAAGTGCTGGCTGTGATTGGCTGAGCCACAGCGCTTGAGAACTAACCACAGCCAGCGCTTCCTGGAAGCAGACAATTTGAACGTCCAATCCAGGAGGCACTGGCAGAAGACTTCAAGCAAGCCTGCCAGAGAGCTTCAGGGCAGACGTGCCAGAGCTGACAGCTCCTGAGAGGTGATGTATTTTTTTTTATGTAGCTAGAGCTTATATTTCAAGGCCTCCCCCCAAAAAACTCCCGGCAAAACAGTGCTACAATGTCTCGCAACTCTGTAGCACGACGTGCGACTTTGCAGCGAAACAAAATCACAATATCGCTGCTGTGATTCTGCGTCGCTGATTTGAAAAAGGCCTTATGGTGCTAAAAACTTTCAGGGGCATCTCTGTAGGGGTGAGCTGATTTGGCTGGCTGTTGTGTGGATTGCTCCAGCCAACCATTTACCTGAAATATAAGCACATAAATACTAGCCCCTCTTGCTAGAGGGTGCAGGTCATAATAAATATACATTTCCTAACTGACCCCTAATGATAAGATGCATGCTGTGCAGATCTCTGTGTGTTCATTTGTTTCTAGTTTTGTCTGTCAGGCTTGGTAGCTTGCATGCATGTGTAGTGGCCTGAAAAAAAAAACCATATATATGTCTGCCCCTCCATAAATGTCTATAACTGTCATAAATTTCATGTCTTAATGTGGATGCTCTGTGCAAAACGATCTTGTCAGTGAGTTATGTGTATTGCACAGCTGCAGCATGTGAGAGATTAATGTCTGAGTATGTATGGAAATGTAACAGTTTTTGTGTATCCAATGTCATCATGTGAGTATGAAAGATATACCGTGTTTCCCCGAAAATAAGGCACCCCTGAAGATAAGGCACCCCCTGAAATTTGCAGAAGTCCCAAATATAAGGCACCCCCCCCCCCCCGATAGTAAGGCATAGTAAAGTGTTCAGGCAAGTCAAGAGGCCTGTCCCCTGCTGCCATCCCCGTTGTCTCCTACCTCCAGATGTATAGGTAGATCTGCAGACAGTCTGCTGTTATCCTGTCCCTGCTGTGCTGTACGAGTGTGCTGTTGTGAGCTCCCCTTGCAGGCTGGAAAAGTCCATACTGTTCATTCTGTTCCTGCTGTACACGTCTGCTGTGATGAGCTCCCCATGGTGGGCGGAAGCTGCAATACCATCCCTGCTTACAAGTGGTACAGGAACTTCTGTCTGCAGATAGGTACGTTACTTTACAGCCCTTATTTTTTTATGGCTCTGTGTGTGAGTCAGGCAACCTGTGTGTGATTTTTCAGGCTGGGTTCTCACAGAGCGTATTTCCAGCGGAAATCTTGCAGTTTGGCCACAGCGATAAACAGCGAGATTTCCGCCGGGAAAGCGCTGCTTCAAAACCCACGGCACTCAGCCGCTTGTTTTGAAGCGACCTGGCTGCACGGTTTTCCGTTTCTGTGGCTGGTGAATCCGCACCACAACACCGGCTTCTCCCACCTTTGCTGTGACAGATTTGCTGTCCCATGTGGACGAGATTTCTGAGAAATTTCGTCCACAAAGCTGGCCAATTGAGGGATTAGCGGCCACAGACGGATTTGCCGTGGCGAAATAAGACACCCCCTGAAAATAAGACATAGCGCATATTTGGGAGCAAAAATTAATATAAGACGCGTCTTATTTTCGGGGAAACAGGGTATGTGTTTGCAAGGTGTACAAATGGGAAAGTAGTCTTCTTCAGTCTGACCTTGTGAGTCTGGGCTAGTTTTATCTAGTCAATTGGAGTCAGTCTGTCTGCCTGTGGAGTACCACCTGTCTACCAGTTTGGGACCTGCAGTCTAAGGCCGGCTGTCCACGGGCATTGCGAAGTCCCACAGCAGATCTCCGCTGCAGGAGCCGCCGCCCGGGAGCAGGAGTCGCCACTGAATCTCCGAGTGTCAGCCCTATCTAATAGATAGGCTGGCCCCGTAGAATCGGGGCAATTCGCAGTGTGCAGCGAATTACCCGCCGCGAGCGGAGAATCGCAATGATTCTCGCTCGTGGACAGGGGCTGGCGCTTTCCATAGCAATGCTATGGAAAGCGTCGGCCGGAGTGATTCGCCGGCGGTTTACCGCCTGCAAATACACTTCCGTGGACTGGGGCCTAAACTGGTATTCATGTGTTGCTAGTTACTTGAACACCGCTTGCATTCCTCAAGGAATGTTAAATATTCTGACCCGCGCAGTGTCTCTCTAAAAGATTAGAGGAAAACATTGACTTGCATCACTTGACAGAATAAATGTAAATATCTTATTGGATAAATTTGTAGAAATATCATGTAATGTCATCCAATGTTTCTAATTTTACTACAGACAGAGGCTGGGGGGAGTCAACCATTGAATGGTGTCTGTGAAGTCTACTCTCAACCTCTGGTACAGCTTCCCATAGGGACACCCCAGACACTTGACAAACGTGGGGAGCTGGGAGGGTTAAGTGTTGGCTTGTCACGGCGGCACTTACCAGGCTCCTTTTCCCAGAGGGATGACACATAGCCAAGGCCGGATTGCAGGTCACCGTCGACACCCCTAGGATAGGGAATGCCAATAAACAGATCATGGGGGTAGTAGTTGCTATAGGTGATGCCACTCTTTCAACACACGTGTATGCTACATGGCGGAGAATAAACACAAACACTGATTTTTACTACCTTGGGTCCCCAGGAACGGTTAGGGCCTGGTATAAACTTTACTTGGAATAACTTTAGCAAAACAATTATTCACAGCAATTCAGGTACAATTCTTAACAGTGCAGGTAAGAAAGGAAGTTCAGTGGTCAGGAAGATACACGGGATGAAACCGGTCCCACAGCCTGTGTTATCTGCCAGGTACCTCTCCTGGACTAGGAGAACTCTGGAGGAGGAAGAGGGGTAGGGGTCACTCCACAGACACTCTGCTAGTAATTATTTACTTCTAGGATTTGCACCCCACACTAGAGACACGTGGGTGTCACTTGAAGTGTACTTCTACACGGTGATCCTAACTTTGGACGGCCACGTAGGAAAAATTTGTGGCTTTGAATTAATACCTCTGCACTTGCCAGAAAAAGTGATTACTTACAAAGGCTCTCTCTTAGGCTTAGGGCTAACTCCACTCACATCCAAATTGCGGTCACTACGGGAAATCTCTCTTCCTCATCCATCTTCACCACAAGGAAGCTGAAGGTACTTCCATGTGGCTCTGTGTTAGGTGGAACTCAGGGGGCAGACAAGATGGAAGACCCTTTTCCCACTCTCAAGCACTCCTATTTATACCCTCACTCATACCACATGACATGACAGACTGATACATTTACATGCAGACAATGATTTTATTGAAGTTAACCTTTCAAGCGCTGCAGCTGTACAAAACACACACTGGAAATGACAAAACAGGTTTTGCACAGTGCATCCACATAAGACAAACATGTATGATATTTATGGAGGGGACCAGAATGATGTGCTGGGCCACTACACTGGGGCTGATGAACATCGACCCCACCTCCCCTCAGATTTATTTGCTATGTACAATGGATAGATATAACAGTGTTTTGCTTTTCTGTATCTTGCTGATACATTTTATTTGTACGTCTTGTTTGTTTTCTTTTGGAATAAATATTTCTTGATATCTCTGATGTTTTATATATCTTGCATGTATATCTACTTTTATCACTTTGAGTAAATTGAATTAATATTTGACCTGTGTATATGTAGACCCATTGATTTTTGCCATGGAACTCACCATAAAAACAACATCATTAAGAAAAAGAAATTGTGCCAGATTTACTTTTTTTCTTTATTTCCCCTATTACCTCAAAAATATATTAAAAGTCAAATCAATAAATGATATGTACCCCAAAATGGCACTAATAAGTTCTACTATCGAACATAATGAGCCATTTTCATTGTTTATTAGGCCCTGCCATATACATTTGATTGTGGGTGTGCTTGGTACTGCATCTCATTACCATTTCCTTGAATGGAACTGAGCTACAGTACCAAATACAGCTGTCTGTTCTGATTACCTGCTGTACCTGCACAAACAATGAAGAGGATGTGGCTGATCCCCATCAGTTGAAGTCATGAAAAATCCCTTTAAGGAAAAACTCACTCTGAATCACAAGTATGGCACAAGGCCTAAAAATAAATAGCAAGTATGTGTCAGTTCTACTGGGGTGCCCTTGGTACCCCAGTCCGACACTGCTAACAATAATGATTCTTCTTCCACAAAACTATACATCAATCTGTTCAGCTCCTATACCATGCTGGCCGTAGACCAGGCAATATGATCAAAATTGCAGGTTTTCTTTATATTATACAGATGTTAAGAGCTTAATAACATTTACAGTGTAACAAATATAATATAAACATAATAAAGACTGTTTTAACACAAAATTACCAGTCACAGTATTCAGTTCATGGCATAGTATGTACAAACACATCATTATATAATGTATAACTCAAAAGCGAAGCTTATACGAACCAGTACATGTAGGTTTAGGAATCCAGTCATCTTTAGTGCAAGTAGACTCTCCATTTGTAATGTAAAATCCTTCATTACATGTAATTTGTATTACGTCATTACTGTTGTAGTCAGGTTTTAATGGGTAAGTCACTCTTCCATTATCTACTTGGGGGAGTTTGCAAGTAAATGCTACAAGAAAGTACAATAATTAGAGAATATATTGTTTTTCTTCTCCCACAAAACTTATATATTTATCTATTCAGCTTCTTCTGCTCTATATCATGCTGACACAGATCAGTCACCATGCTCAAAATGGCTGGTTGTCCTTATCTATATATACAAGGCCTCATTCACAAAGGCGCGTCCGAAAAATGCATAAACAAGAAAAAGTCGAGACCAAGTTGCAGCTAACATTCATGTATTCTCATCTGTTCACAATGCCGATTGTGGTGTATAGACCCCGCAGCTTGGAATTCCTTTGGCCGATAAATGTTTAGCATGGCTTCTGTTATTTAAAATGAGCCAGCTGATATGCTTTAACAGTGCTAGCCGCTGCTAAACTCCCTCCCTCTGCATTTGCTGGCAAATGCAGGGGGAGGGAGCTGCCAGCTCATTTCGGCCAAAAGATAGGGCAAAGCCTATCTTTTCTGGCCGCATCAAAACATCGGCCGGTGTATTCGGCCAAGAGGTCTTATTATCGTGGCCACGATGCTTTGATGCGGTTAAAAATCAGCCATCTGAACGAGTAGATTGGACTCCAATACTTGAGATGGTTGCGATTTTTGAACAACGTTTTATAGCAGCGATAAAAAACGCTCATGTGAATGAGGCCTAAAAGCAAAAGCCCTCAATCATTGACTGGCTAATCATTAATTCGCTAACTTCCTGGGGTTGTATAAACTTGAAATGTGACACAAACATTCTTTAGATTCAAAAGGAAAAGTATCCAGCAGCATTGAATCTGTACCCACTAGGGGTGGGGTGAAAAAATGCAAGCCACTCAACAATGAGTCTGAGCCTCAAGACTCAGTGGTCAATTGCAAAAGTAGTAGAGAGGAAGTGGCAGCATGCAAAAAAATTCATAAAAAATAACATTTTATTATTCCATAGTCTTAAAAATCACAAATGCCTTCCAAGCAACACTTTTGCACATGCGCGGGATTAGATCAGTATCGCGGTGCTCCACCACACTCAATGGAACGGAATTAGTCTGCGCTGACATTTCTGACATTTCTTCAAAAACACAAGATAAAATTCTGCAGTGGAAAAGCTTTCTGCTGCAGAATTAAGGACGTCTTGCAGAATTATTGTTGAGTACTTATAACACACAGAAAATGGCATCAAAATCCGCAGTAATTAGAAAAAAATCTGCATCTCTACTGAATCCTGCAGACAACTCCTTCCCGTGTGAAGATCCTATCTCAGACAATAAATTAATATTTATTCATTTTCACCCACAAAGTACTGAAGAATGTGAAAAGCTAAGATTTGAATTACCTTTGCATTGAAATTTCCCAACATGCCACCAATCGCCGGCAAGACATACAAGTTTAATGGGTCGATAATTGGTGTAACCTGGGAGGCAGGCTAAAATTGCTTCCTTGCCAATTGGGTAGGTTTCTTCATTCCATTCACCTTCTATTTGAAATCCTTTCCCTTCCCCAGGCTTGCGACAGTGATCTGGCATCTTCACTGGATCTTTAGGAGGATAAGAAAAAACACTTCATTAAGAAAAAAAATCCTAACTTTTCAGTAGTGAGCCAGTAATACTACATAAGTTCAGGCCCTGAACTCAAATGCCCCCTAGGAGCAGCGCCCTTACTCACAGAACCCAATACACATCGTAGATGTCACTATTATTTCCAGAGGTCGTCATGCATTGTAGTAGCGGTTTAATACTCCACATTACATTACTCAGATCCACACTGCTGCTATATCATGTGCCTCACTGCACCATTACACAATCTGCATATTGCCATCAACACACATCAACACTTTACATTCTAAATTAAAGGCCTGTTTCACAAGGGTGGCAAAGTCGCGCGATTTTCTCGCATTGTGACTGCTACAAATCGCATGTATGTGATGCCCATGCTTTCCTACGGGTTCCTTTACATTTGCGGTGTGTTGTAGCATGCAACACTGCGAGTCAAAAACCTCGGGGGTTTCGTGATATGTACGTGACTAGCGTTGTTTTGTAGCCCATGTTTCCCTGTGGAGTCTCTCTCTCTGTTGCACCACATCGCACGAAAATGCGGTTTTCATGCGGTGCAATGCAACTTTGACAGTAGGAAATCCTACTGTAAAAGCCCTAAACTAACCCTTAGCTGCAGGAAAAAATAAAATAAACCACATACATCAGCTAGAAGCCCTGTCCGGCTCTGACTCGTCTTCTCCACGGTCCCTGACACTGGTCTTCAGCATCACTTCTGCCCGGGTATTGGAAAATCGCCACCTTGAGGAAGCACTACCTCTGACTGGTTTCCAATCCCCGGCCAGAAGAGATGCTGAAAACCAGTGTCAGGGACCGGGGAGAAGACGGGCTGGACCCAGACAGCGCTTCTAGGTGATCTATTCTTTTTTTTTACATTTTTTTTCTGCAGATAGGGCTTATTGTTGGAGTAGGGCTTATATTTAAAGTTGCCATCCCCCCACCCCCCCTGAAAATCCCCGCATGCGGTGCTACAAAGTCACGCAGCTTTATAGAACCACGTGCAACCTTGTTGTGCCACAAAATCGAGGTAGCACTGTGAAAAAACGTTTCCACATCGCACAGACCACCAATGTAATATTGTTGAGATTTTCTTGCTGCAATATCATGTTACCCCTGTGAAACAGGCCTTATGCATAACGCGACATATACACCATTAGGCTGGGTTCCCACACGCCATATTCCCGGGGGAAATCTCGCGGTTTGGGCGCAGCGATAAACCGCAAGATTTCCACTGGGAAAGCACTTAGCCGTGGGTTTTGGAGCAGCTTGGCCGCACACTTTTCCGTTGTGGTCGGTGCTCCCATAGAGGAGAGCGCAGCCGCAACGGGGAAAAAAATGGACATGCTGTGGCCAGGGAATCCAAGCTGCAACACTGTCTTCTGTCGGCTTTGCCGCAACGGATTTGCCGTCCCGTGTGGATGAGATTTCTGAGAAATCTTGTCCACATGGCTGGCTAATCTCAAGATTAGCAACCGCAGGCAGATTTGCCGTGGCGAAATTCTAGACGTAATTTCCGCAGGAAATTTGCCCTGTGTGGACCCAGCCTTAACCCTTGCAAGCCAAGCTCTAACCTAAACTATGGTGCTATTATCATAGTCCCATGAGTCTATTTACACCACCCTGGCCAGTGATTTTATATAACATTGTCTCTGGAATCATAATCCACTCACTCTTGTATGATACGTCTTAAGATACTAATTTCCACTTCTCTGTGTTCCCGGCACTACGGGGAGGGAGACTCCCTCTCCTCCCATGCACTGCAGGGCAATTCACCCCAACATGGGGTACCAACTGTCCACCGTGCAAGCCCCTTTGCAATGGCTGCTGATACGATGCTCAGCTTTGCCACATCTGTGTCTCATCTTCTACTCTCTGCCCTGAGTCTGGAGCTGTGACGCAGCTCCTTATTAGTTAAAGTATGTGCTTGAGGCAGCAAGCTATCCCGAGCTTACTGGGGAGAGGCGGGTTTCAATCCTCCATTAACCCTATCATTGGGGACGGATCTTTATAGCAGTAATCTGATTAGCACTGGTGGGCACAGAGCCCTCTCCTTCTGCCTCTCAGTGGCTTCACTATTATGGTGCTGTACGCCTCTTCTCTTCCACACCCCAGCTCTGCTTCTTGGCTAGCAGAGAGGGGAAACACATAACACTTCCCAGTGCTCTCTCCAGCAGGCCTCACTATCTCTGCTCTCCCAGTGGCATCTCAGACTGTGAGGGGGTGGGGCTACACAAAGATGCTGCTGCTATGTATAGGGGAGCGCTCTTCAGGGCTACCCCCTTACAGCTGAACTCACACACCCAAGAAACGTGGGTGCAACCCGCATCTAACAGCACATGGACACCTGTCCGTGTGCTGTCCCATGTCCATGAGCAATGTACATTGCATGTCCTATTCTTGTCAAATAGGTCACCCTGACCATTGGTGCATGCAGAAAAAAATCATTCAAGGAGATAGCCGCAGAAGGAAGGCCTAATTTATAACAGGTAAAGTAACAGTACCACTCGGGTAGTCAGGCAAACCTGTCAGAGTCTTATATATCTGAGATGATAGAAAACTGTTCTGCATGTTTTTAGCAGAGGAAAAATACAAAAAACAAAAGATACAACTTAAAATCTAGGGAACCCTACTCCACAAGAACTGTCCCTATACAATCTGGTGATCCAAAACTGGGCACCAATAATATAACGGAATGGGGTACCATAGCAGCAAATGCATACTCATTTTCCTTCTCCAATCCTTATAGGCATCCCTCATTTTTCATCCCATCAGAACTGATGAATATAACAGCCCCCTGTGGGAAGTACATCTGGGATAAATCAATCCATGTCTTTGAATGTGGGCTGTGGTATTACCACTGGAACTTCTGTCACTTAGTGCATACCTCCTCCCATAATTGTAAACACTCCACTTGCATCAACAGCACCTATTTTGTAGGCCAGAGTAGAATACAACCTCGAGACCAAGAAAAAATATCTCAGACTCAGAAGTAAAAACTGATAACCCTATAGGGTCTAAGAATAAGATGCAGATGTATCATTGGCAACCTTAACAGATGCTCAACTATCACGTCTTTAAGAGAGGCCTGTCATTTACACCTGTGTATTTCAACTCGAGTCCTCGGGGATCCCCAACAGGGCATGTTTTCATGATGTCCTCAGTACTGCACAGGTGATGTAATTATTGTCAGTGCCTCAGACATTGCCACAGCTGTTCTTACTATAGGATATCCTGTTGGGGGTCCCTGAGGTCTGGAGTTGAGAAACACTCATTTATTCGAACACCATCATTCAGCCACTTTGATTGGATGAAGAATGTCCATTTATTTGCCAGAAAACTAGCTTTGCACAAATACCGTATCCTTAGATCATGGGGTACAGTGAAATCAACTATTTCTGATATGGAATCTTTGAGTATTTTGGAGGACCTTATGGAGGAAAACTAATTTAGCGTTGTTAAAGATACATCCCCATTTACCACATTAAAGCCGAGACAAACCACAACCCCAACACTTTGCCAATATACTAGTATTGACACATTTACAAAAGCGCTAGAATTCATCCAAGTAACTGTAGAATCTCTTGCATTCTATCTACATGACACTAAGGATACATTACAAAAATCAACGAGATAAAAAAAAGTTTGGTACCCTGTTAGCCAATAGAGTAAAATGTGATTGTTCACAGCAAGAGAAACCAAGTAATCTTGTAGATATGATACCATCTAATGGCTAAGAAAAATATGTGATGTTATAGCAAGCTTTTGAACCTACTCAGGTATCAGGGTAATATTTCTAAGTACAGCACCAATCGGGCCCACCCGACTTGCCCCGTTGCCGGCGGTAAGAAGAGACACCACACAGGGATCTGGTATCATTCCTCACACGGGACATGGCTCTCGGCTGTGCCAACGTGCTTTATTACAGATTACATGAGATCTTATACCCTTTGTCCCCTCCCCAACAAGGGGTGATGGGCTCATAACCACATATGGGAAGTCCGGATTTCCGCCTTAGACAGTGAGGCGCCTCTGGCTTGTACAGAAAATCACGTATTTAATTAACTCCAATGCAAAGAATCACCCACTCAATTCTAAGAAGTCCGGATTTCCGGCCTGGGACAGTGAAAGTTATGTACATTTGAACATCTTGATATCTTGTTCCAGCGCTTCTGGGAAAACAGCCAAGTACATGCGTCCTTGTGTCTGGTTCCGTATCTTCTCTGAATTTCTAGAACATCTCTCTCAGCCTTCTAAAGCCTTGGAATATCTGATGTAAGGCGACATATAAATTTTTTTTCTTATTTGGAATTGAATAAAACTTGCATATAGGTATAAAAGTATAAAGAACATATGGCAATATATATATATACCCTCACAAACCCCCCTAAAAAACTTAATATGGAGATTAAGCATCAGACCTTGCACTCTTCCTTGGTCGTCTCTCCCTTGCGTCAGGGTTTCTCCACTGCCCGTAAGTCCCTACTCCTAAAAGGGAGGGATCCCTACCTCACCTCAGAAGGAGGCCATGGATTCCCTGGGCCTATTTCCGGGCATCCATACCCTCTATCTGTACAAGTTAACACCCCGCAGGGTGTGCCCTCGCCGGAACCTAAGGTCTTCTGCACTTTCCCTAGGCAAATGGGAAGTCCACTGACAGTCCATCTTATGAGACCGGGGCAGACACAGTACTAGTCCATCTCTCCATTCTTCTGGTAACGTATCTGGTTGTCATTATCGGAACTGGCTCTTCATCTTTTTCAAACAAGGGAAACGTTGGTCACATTGTCCAGTCCCTTACTCATACTCTTTTTGATCAAAGAGATAATACACATACAGGAAATTACATACCCCACCTCCTTCTGCTAAAATCATATCCATGGCCACTCTAGGGCCATGGATGCAGTGGGCCCTAACTGGTCAATTAACCCTTGTAAAGCATCGCTGGTGTAGTTTACAAACCTCCGCTGATTGTAAAAGATATAATTCATCTAATCTACATTATTATTAACAGTGACAATAGCAAATAAGGACTCAAAACCTGCTTTAACCTGATCTCTAGAATTAAATTCATCTGGCTCCCCCCTTGGCACTCCTATTGTATCTATGTGTGCATGTGGATCAAAGTTACCACCTGGAGCGTCAACGTCTCTCTTAGCACGATGCGGTGTTGGATTCTCACCCTCAGTGTAGTCTTATTGATTGCACATTTGATTGTATTAATTTGTTCTGAAACGGGGGGCTAGTGTACAGTAGTCAAAGGTGTGTGTTAGAGGAATTGTACCACATTATAGCATTTAAAGGATATGCAGGATCATTAATTTTTTCAGTGCGAAGTGTGGATCCCAGTGGGCTTTCCTTCGAGCTTGACTGCAGTTGGGGTGGTGAACAACATCTGGTAGGGACATTCAAACCGGGGTTCTCTCTCAAACTTTTCCACATAGACCCTGTCACCTGGTTTTAGATTGTGACACTCATCTGTAGGACCTGGCAGAAAAGCAGAGACTACAGAATACATTACTAACAATTCCTTGGAGAGGCCTATGACAAAATTAACAAGAAAAACATTCCCCAAACTCTGCTACTGTGACATGTATCCTCCTGGAGAAAAAGAAAAACTAATGGAAGACACTCAATTCAAAATTTGACCATTTTCTCTATTGGCTTTTGTATCTACTTTCCCACTACTCCGCGGATGGTAGGGTGTGTGAAAAGCCTGGAATATACCCAAAACAGACATGATGTGTTGCATTATTTCACCTGTGACATTTGTACCTTTGTTTGACTCAATCACTTCCGGTACCCCATATCTGCGGATTACCTCATTCATGAGCTTCCGTGCGATTACCTGCTTATTTACTTTGGTAACAGAGTAGGTCTCCAACCTGAAAAGACATTAACAACAACAAGCACATATTCATGCTTCCCAACAAGTGGGAGCTGAGTGTAGCCAATTTGCAATCCCTGAAATGGGTAGAGTGGCCTAGGCAAGTGTTATGTGGCAAATTTACTTCTGCCCTGTTGCTTACGGCAAAGATCATGCAAAATTGGACAAATGATGCAGCAGCTACAGAAAACCAAGGAGCCACCCGTCCTTGTTCAAGCGTCGTCATCATTGTTGCTTTGAGAGGTGCGTCTTTCCGTGCGTCAGCTGGGCCATCATGGGGCACAGGGACTATGGTAAGCAAGTTCTGTTGACTGTTCACCATACGCCATCCCTTTTTAGTCCATTTGTCTTTTCTTCCTTGCTGGCTCGTAACTGTAAAGTCTTTAGCATATCAAAGGCCAAATTTTTATCAAAGTCCAAGTTTAAATCAAAGTCCAAGTTTTTATCAAAGTCCAAGTTTTTATCAAAGTCCAAGTTTTTATCAAAGTCCAAAATTATTGTTAAATTCTTCTTTTCTTCTTTCTTCCACGGCTTCAGGGCCGCTGCTTTTGCTGTGTGGCCTGTGATGGCGTTGCCTCTTGTTTCTCCGGTGTAGGAATTGGTGTGAGCTTTCCACCTTGTCAGGTAGAAGTAGGGTCTCCATGAGACTGCACCACTGCATCATTCTTAATTGGCTGTCCTGCTGTGGTAAAAAACTGTCTGGCCTTCCATGTTGGGCCTTAATCATGAGCTATGCCAAATGCATACAGGGAGTCAGTGTAAATGTTTGCCGTCTTACCTGTGGCCACTCCACACGCCTCCGTGAGTGCTTTTAATTCCGCTTCTTGTGCTGCGACATGCGGAGACGTTCTGCTTTTTAGGACATCTTGTTGTGTAACCACCGTATATCCAGTGTGGAGTCGTCAATCACCCTGGTACCATCTATAAAAAACAACTCAAAATATGCATTATTAACAAGGGCTTTCAGTAACTTTTTTTTTTTTTAAACTTAAATTTTCTTGTTGCATCACTACTAGACAATCATGCTGGTATTATATTTCAAAAAGATCAGAACCTTGTTGCAAAAAATTCAAAAATTTAAAAATGGCTTGCAAAAAAATTTAAAAATAGCTGACTTTAAAAATGGCTGACTTGCAATACCTAGATCACCTATGCCTTCTCCTCCCCCCCCCCCTTTAAACCAGGGTACTCAATTGGAACAATAGTAGACGGGTTTAAGTTAGTACAACATTGTAAAAAGATTTGATGGAAGCAGATAAGGCCTGTAAGATGTTAGCATCTATAACAGAAACATGAGTTACACCGGGGAAGCATAACCTACAAAACATCTATTCATATTTGAAATGTGATATCCCTTTAAGTGAATTCATTATTAGTCTGTTCCTGCATGCAATGTCTTTATCAAATTTCAGACAGGAGAAAAAAAAACAAAAAAAGCAAAACTTTTACTAGCTGCTCAAAATCCTCACCCCTCCCTTGTGGACAAGAGGGATGAAACATTACGTACTATTACATCATCTAGCTCCACCCCTTCGATATTGGCTCCGTGCGTCCGTCTTCTCAGCTTAATTTCAGCTTAACAGTCCAAGCATCCACATCACAACCAAGCAAAGTCCCATGCATGGGGAGGACTTTTATCCCCAGTCAATATCCACATCACACATTCCACCACAGCTTGAACACGGGTCACTAACTCTCATCCATCCATGCTCTCAAGTCTGCTCCGTCACCCCCTTTGAAGGTGTACCAGTACATACAGATGCACGGACAAAAAAAGTTTGACAAACATACATACATCAGTTGAAAAACATTGAGGTGAGTTCTATCATTTTATAAAGTACATAATTCTATTGAGATGAGATTGTGAGCGCTATCTTTAACAAATTATGTGAAAAAGTTTGCTGAGTGACTGAGATATTCTATATTTCTTATCTACTGAAGCTATTATATGCTGTATTAAACGCTGAAGTGTTTTAGTTTCTGTGACCCTGAATTTGGAGTGAATTCTGAAAGCCCCCACCCTTTTTTTTTTTTAAAACAAACCGTTATCTCTCTACGAATATGAAACACAGACTGCACAGCCCTGCATTTGAACTCATAATTAACACATATGCTGGGACCTTGCAACATTCATTTTCAACCCCTGTATAAGTAAGAATATATGTTTTAGAAATTGCTATATTTCCTGTCTACTAAGACAGTATAATTAATTAAATTCATTTCAAGCCTTCATTCCATTTACGCAAGCAGAGATATTATCCAGGGTTATTATTGCATTCTTTCTCTCGCTGTTATCTTCCGACCTTGGAAAGCTTACACAGACTCGCAGCTACATGTCAACAAAACTCTTCTCCCCTAAAAGCAAGCTCAGTTAACTATTTGCACTATTTGCACATACAGTATATACATATATACACATATATATCCATATCTATTATCTATCTTGTATTATACACATTTTCATCTCTCTTTACCAACAAATCACATGCATTGTAACTTTCTTATCGACTTTGCCTGCTTCTCATACTTCTCTCCCCTACCTAACTGCCAATATAACTTTCAATAGACACTCTCCTGACGCCCTCTTGATCACTTACTGTACTTTTCAACATTTCACTTACGGATACTTTCTTAAACAAATAATGTGTACATACTTTCTCTGACTGTCTCTCTCTCTTTCCTCCTCCTCCAGCATTTCTAGCAAACCTTGATCTTCCAAGGCACCTCTCGGTCCTAAAGACCTCCTCCCAGACACCATTTTGTAATCTGCCGTGCGGGTCGGTGTCACACATTTTCATTAGAGTTTTCTTACATTTTACAAATTCATCCACACGGCGGCAGCCCTTGAGGGGCTCTATCTTCTTTAATAAGATCTTACGCATATTACAACAACAACAACAATAATAATAACACGCTCCATAGAATGCATCCCTCTTAATTTTCAAATTGTCAGCCCCTTATATACCGGCAAGACAACCGAGGGTCCCTTCTCCTTATGGAACCAGCCCCATAAAATGCATCTCTCTGAAATCAGATCGTTAGCCCCATATATAAGGCAAAACGACCGAGAGTCCCTTCTGCTATGAGACAAAATAAAAAGTAAGAGAAAAAAAACTTCTGCAGATACAACAATCTCCACTATTATTAAAACGTTAAAACTTCAAAGTACAAATAGACTACAGACTAGTTTCTGGGTGACCGATTGGTGCGCATATCACGGTCAGTGGTCCATGACGGCAAACCCGGAGCCCACACGAGTTACCGTGTAGACCCAACCTGTCCGGTCACAAACCACAGATAGTCAGTCCTGCTGCAAGACTCGCAGTGTAAAACACAACATAAATATATGTTTGTCTTACCTGGAGTTCTTGTGAGTTGATCAGGCTCGGTTTGCAGCAGGACGGCTTCCCCGTGGCGTGGATCCGGGTGAATTGCGCCGTAAGCTCCTGGTTTTACCGCCCCAGTTGGTTGCGCCATTTATCAGGGTAATATTTCTAAGTACAGCACCAATCGGGCCCACCCCACTTGCCCCGTTGCCGGCGGTAAGAAGAGACACCACACAGGGATCTGGTATCATTCCTCACACGGGACATGGCTCTCGGCTGTGCCAACGTGCTTTATTACAGATTACATGAGATCTTATACCCTTTGTCCCCTCCCCAACAAGGGGTGATGGGCTCATAACCACATATGGGAAGTCCGGATTTCCGCCTTAGACAGTGAGGCGCCTCTGGCTTGTACAGAAAATCACGTATTTAATTAACTCCAATGCAAAGAATCACCCACTCAATTCTAAGAAGTCCGGATTTCCGGCCTGGGACAGTGAAAGTTATGTACATTTGAACATCTTGATATCTTGTTCCAGCGCTTCTGGGAAAACAGCCAAGTACATGCGTCCTTGTGTCTGGTTCCGTATCTTCTCTGAATTTCTAGAACATCTCTCTCAGCCTTCTAAAGCCTTGGAATATCTGATGTAAGGCGACATATAAGTTTTTTTTCTTATTTGGAATTGAATAAAACTTGCATATAGGTATAAAAGTATAAAGAACATATGGCAATATATATATATATATATATACCCTCACACAAGGTTCTTCCTCGGGCTTATAGAGTTGATTTGCAGAAATATGTATCTATGCATACATATGAAAATGCACAAACCTGGTGTGATTCATTTGCACTTAAGTCAATGCAATAAAAGAATGAAAAAGCACAGACATGGAGTGATTAATTTGCCTTAAAATAATACCAGTACAAGAAGGGGAGAGGAGTAAATATGTAAATAGTCCGCTGATAAGGGATGTGAAAGTTTTATGGTCTCTAAATTTGTGTTAGGGGGTCACGAGCGTTACCAGTTTTCTCTGCTACAGATTTTTTATATTCTCCACTGGTGTAGATAGCGCCCTCTGATATTCATTCCATGCTGGAGAGTTTCAAAGTTAGTAATAAATTGCACTCTCAAATTCTCCTGTGACGTAGAGATTTGAAATAGCCTTTAAATATGGTAACTTGCATATGTTCTGTTGTGTCTGTGACTAGATAAATGTTCAGTCACAGGTAATTCTGTCTTTCTCTCTTTAATTTTGTGCTGGTTAAGGTATCACATTAAAGATTCGCAACATTGTCACTCGGAACGTCTGTGGCATGAACATGGGCAAATTGTAAATCCTAAAAAAAGAAATGGAACGGTTCAACATTGACCTATTGGGTATCAGCAAGCTTCACTGGACAGGCAATGATTTTTTCAATAGCGATGATTACACAATTTTCTACTCAGGCAATGACACCATCAAACGCAATGGAGTGGCATTCATCACAAACAAGGCAGTCGCCAAAGCTGTTAATTGTTTCAATGCCATAAATGATAGGATCATATCCACACGCATCAATGGGAATCCTCGCTCAATCACAGTTCTACAAGTTTATGCGCCCACAACCAATGCAACAGATGAGGACATTGAAAAATTCTATGACGATCTCTAGCAAGCAATCAATCAGACCCCTGCCAAGGATATCACTTTTATAACAGGAAATTTCTATATAAAAATCAGCTTTGGAGAAGACCTACCAGTCATTGGCAAATTCGGATTGGGTCAGCAGAATAATGCAGATGACCGTATGGTATAGCGTTGCATGAAAAACTTCTTATCGATCATGAACATATGGTTTAAGCAGCCAAAATGCCATTTGTACACATGGACGGCTCCAAATGAAGTGCACCGAAACCAAATTGACTATTTACCATGCTCAATCCTAAATGTGAGAACGCTTCCGGATGCAGACTGCGACTCCGATCATCAGTTACTAGTCGCAATAATCAAGCTGAGATTCAGCAACATAAAAAGGTCACCAGCAATAGGCAGTTTTGATGTAGACAACATCCCTTCACGATATGCAGTCGAAGTGAATAACAGATTTGAAGCACTCAGCACCATCGGAGAAGACGCTGACGAATTATGGAAGGAAATTAAATCCACAGCACGGAATACAGCTGAACAAATCCTCCCTTTCAAAAAATCTGCAAAACTACCAAAATGGCTATCGAGTGAATCCATCAGAATCGCCAACAGCAAGCGCTGAGCAGCTAAAGCAGATGACATCATCATTGAATTCAGACAGCTAAATGCGGAATTTCAAAGAAAAGTCAGACGAGACAAAGAGCACTACTGGAACGACCAATGCATGAAACTGGAAGAAGCAAACCAGCAAAACCACATCCAAGCTCCCTTAGCCCATGTGAACGGGATGCGGAAACCATTCACCCCATGCAAGGCAGCAACCATGCAAGACTGGGATTGCAAATTATTGCAAGAAAATCAATTCAAACAAGGTGGCGAGAATATACAGCAGAGCTGTATGCAGGTAATTTAACAGACAGCCCATTAGATCACATACATCAAGTAGAACAAGAACTGGGCATTCTGGAGGAAAAAGTCACATCGTCCCTGAAAAAACTACCAAACTGGACAGCTCCGTGAATTGATCACATACCAGCCAAACTGCTCAAACCCGTGTCATTCAAGATCCTAACCGAGCTATGTCAAAAGATCTGGAGCTCTGGATCATAGCCCAAAGACCGGACAAGATCTGTCTTTGTCACACTTCCAAAAAAGGTGATGCTCAAGAATGTTCTAATTACTGCACCATCTCCCTCATACCTCATGTGAGCAAAATTTTTTTAAAGATCATAGAAAAACTCATTGCAACAATTGTTGAACAAGAACTGACTGGCTTCCACAAAGAACGTGGCACTAGAGACCAAATTGCGAACCTGCGCTGGATCATGGAGAAAACCAGGGAGTATCAAAAGGATGTGTACATGGGTTTCATTGACTACAGCAAAGCATTTGATTGTGACATACATGACAAGCTTTGGAAACGTCTGAAGCAAATGGGTGTTCCAGAACATATTGAACAGTGTATAAGGTCACTTTACAACAACCAAGAAGCAACAGTCATGACAGCTTATGAAAACACGGATATGTTCGAAATCGAGAAAGGCATACGACAAGGCTGTATTTTATCACCAGTTCTTTTCAATCTGTATGCAAAAACGATCACAAGGTGATGCAATTTAGATGAATTAGAAATCAGAGTCAAAATCAGTGACAGAAATGTTAACAACTTTTGATATGCAGATGACATTACCCTGCTTGCGGAAAGTGCAAGGGACCAGGAATAACTTGTCCAACGAGTGCAAAAGGAAAGCAAATGCATGGGACTATACCTCAACAGCAAGAAAACGAAAGTCATGACCATGGTAGGCAACAGTACAGTGAACATGAAAAATAACAACAAAGTCAAGGCGGTCCAAGATTTCATCTTCCTTGGATCCAAAATCTATTGCAATGGGCAATCTGGACCTTAGATCAAAAGACAGATTACACTTGGTAGGAATGCAATGCAAGGAATGGAAAAGATGTGGAAAAGCAAGGATGTTAGCATTGCAACAAAAACCAGATTGGTCAATGCAATCGTTTTTCCCATAACGACGTATGTTGCGAAAGTTGGAAGCTTAGGAAAACAGACAGAAGGAAAATTGATGCGTTTGATCTATGGTGCTGGAGGAGAATGCTACAGATAACCTGGACTGCCATGACAATGAACAAGGCAGTGTTAGATCACATCAAACAGAAAATATCAATAGAGGGCAAAATCACGTCTCTCTCTTTTTGGACACATGATGCACGCTTACTCACCGGAAACCGTATTGATGCTTGGCAAAGTCAGTAGAAAAAGAAGATCAGGACGACAAAGAACAAGATGGCTAGATACATTCAAGGCCACCATTAACATGTCAATCGCAGAACTGAAAGAAGCCGTGAAAGACAGGAATGCGTGGAGAACATTGATCCATAAAGTGAGCAAAGGTCAGATGCAACTGAACAGATAATCATCAAAAAGTATATCTACAAGATTACTTTATCTCTTGCTGAGAATATTCACAAAAATCCATGACATACATGTTTCACCTGGCACCCTTTTAGTGAGTATAGATGTTGAAAAGACATGAGCAAGCACCAAAATGCTCGGATGCTCGGTACTCAAGTCGAACTTTCCGTGATGCTCGAGAGCTCGTTTCGAGTAACGAACCCCATTGAAGTCAATGGGCGACTCGAGCATTTTTGTATGGGACTGATGCTCCACATAGCTGATGACTTCTCAGACACCAGAAAACATCAGAAAGTCATGGAAACACCACAAAAGGATAGGGAAGGGCAGGGGCAGCATGCATGGTTGCATCTGAGGCTCCCAGGTCCCACTATTAAGCCAAAATGGGGGCAAGAGTCTGGCGGTCACCCCCCTAACAATTTACTTCGGACAAACCCTCATTAGCAAGGCACACGCGCTGGCACATCTTAGCCAAGCACCACACTACCTGCAACCAAGGACAATCACTGCCTGTGGGTGACCCCGCTGCCTCTTCTCCTGGGTTACATGCTGGCATTACTGTCCAACCCCCCGCACGACCCTGCATCCACAGCGCACACAAAAGTTTCCCTGCGCAGCAATCAGCTGCCCTCATGCCACACGCTCGCTTCATAGCCACACTACCCTCATGTCTATGTGTGTACTGGATGAGGAGGAACCAAAGGCACACACTACAGAGGGCTGGCAAGGCCAGGCAGCGACCCTCTTTGAAAGTGTGGGTGACAGCCCACAATGCTGTTGAGAATTGATGATAGATTGACATACCAGCCTCCACCTTGTGTAACCCAAGGTGCATTGAGTTACATAGCAATGGGAAATCCATGTGTCCCCACACAATTCATTCTGTGTAGGTGTCAGATAGCTGAACGACACGCTAGGAAAGCCGTCTTTGCCTTCCCCAGTCATTCAGTGTATTTGTGCCAGATAGCTAAAATACCGCAATAGGCGAGCCCATGAAACCCAAGGAAAGTATTAAACATGAAGCAATTACAGTGCCCAAACATGGCAGACTTTCACTCCGCCCAGGACCTCGGACTCTGCACACACACTCTGTCACACAACTGTGTGTGACAACACGGGGGTTAAATATCACCACGGGGGTTACATATCACGCCAAAGGGTCACTTTCCTTCTTTACTTTAACTTTATTAACATAATCTTTAACCGAAACAAAGACGACTGAGTCTCCAGAGCAATAATAAATGTTTGGCAACACAAAGTCTCTTTTAAACGTCCCTTCACAGTCCTTTTCAAAGTCCCCTCAGTGCAATCCTCCACAGGGTTGAAGGCAAAAACAGCAACAACAAGTTCACTTGATTTGCACAGACCTGTGGATGTCCAGATCGCAGCTGGTCCTTAGTCTGTCGTGCCTTCAGACCCTTAGTCCAAGGGCAGGCGTACTTCAGGTGTCCTGCTGGAACCACGTAGTTCCTGGTCCATAACGTCTCTCTACTGCATACAACAGGAGTCTTCTTTCACCAGCAGTCTGGTCGCAATACAGCCTTAGCTGAAGTCTGGTCCTCCCAGACACACACCTCTCCTAGGTGTTGAGGTGAGGGGCATCTCCCTGTCCACCTCTGGCCTTCTTAGCCACACACTGGGCCTGGCAGCCCCGCAGCTCCACTGAGCTGTCACACTGGGCCTGGCAGCCCTGCTCTCTCTCTTACTGCAGTGGGAACAACCCTTTTTTTTATAGCACTGACCACACCTGTGGGTGTTTTCCCTCTTACTTCAGGCACCAGACTGATTGTCTGTTGCCCCCTACAGGCCATCCTCTGTAGCACACCCCTACATATGGTAACACGAGAGAAAATGCATGTTGCCCAGTGCTGATCCCCTGACCCCAAGCAGGAGGAGAAGATGGCATAACAAGGCCAAGAAACCATGACCAGGACCTGCAAGAGCCTGTGTGGGAAGTATGTGAGCGGGCCCTGGATCAGGCTCGGTCCCAGCCTCCACCTTGTGTGACCCAAGGTGCCCTGAGTTACATAGCAATGGGAAATCCATGTGTCCCCACACAATTCATTCTGTGTAGGTGTCCGATAGCTCAACACCGCAAGGGGAAGTCTTTGAGTTCCTTGGGCTCGCCTATGCTGTCAGTGCACAAAGATGGTATTACACAGGAAGAAATCAGAGTGCCCAAACATGGGAGAGTTTCACCGCGCTAAGGACCTAGGCCTTGGCCCACATTTCTGCCCTAGTCAGTCAGTGTATTTGTGCCAGAGAGGTAAAACACCGCAATGAGAAGTCTTTGTGCACTCACAGTATAGGCAGACCCCTGTAATATTTCTGTTGCAAAAGTATAGGCGGACCCCAGTAACATTTTTGTAGCAAAGGTATAGGCAGACCCCAGTAACATTTCTGTAGCAAAGGTATAGGCAGACACCTGTAACATTTCTGTAGCAGAAGTATAGGCAGACCCCAGTAACATTTCTGTTGCAAAAGTATAGGCGGACCCCAGTAACATTTCTGTAGCAAAAGTATAGGCAGACCCCAGTACCATTTCTGTAGCAAAGGTATAGGCAGACCCCTGTAACATTTCTGTAGCAAAGGTATAGGCAGACACCTGTAACATTTCTGTAGCAGAAGTATAGGCAGACCCCAGTAACATTTCTGTTGCAAAAGTATAGGCGGACCCCAGTAACATTTCTGTAGCAAAAGTATAGGCAGACCCCAGTACCATTTCTGTAGCAAAGGTATAGGCAGATCCCAGTAACATTTCTGTAGCAAAGGTATAGGCAGACCCCTGTAAAATTCCTGTAGCAAAGGTATAGGCAGACCCCAGTAACATTTCTGTAGCTAAGGTATAGGCAGACCCCTGTAACATTTCTGTAGCAGAAGTATAGGCAGACCCCTGTAACATTTCTGTAGCAAGAGTGTAGGCCAGTGGTGGCGAACCTATGGCACACGTGCCAGAGACGGCACGCAGAGCCCTCCCTGCTGGCACTCGCCGCCATCGACCGCTTACCACTTGTGAATACCGGCAGGGGCCATGGCTCCCCGGTATTCTTATATTAGGACGCCACCAGAAGTTAGGGGTGGTGAAATAATACAGGAGTTTGACATCTTGTAACGCCCACAGCTTCTGATAGGCTGGGGGCATATGTGGCCTTAGGAGGGGAAGCGTCAGCAGTGGAGGAATTGGCGGCATTACGTTAGCCTCGGGCGGTGCCAAGATGACAGCCAGTGGCGGCGGACAGAGCAGAGGGATCGGCGGCAGCAGCGGCAGGAAGACAGGCAGCGGCAGTGGACAGAGCAGAGAGATCGGTGGCAGCGTCAGCACGACGCAGAGCGCCGGCAGCAGCAGGTACACGGGAGGGAGTGGTGCCAGCAGCAGGAGAGTGGGAGACGGAGCACCGGCAGCATGAGCACAGTCACTGCCAACGGAGGCTGGAAGGAGCAGCAGCAGCAGCTGGAGAGCAGGACACAGAGTGGCTGCAGCACAGACCGTGAGGTTGCTGTGGGGTGTCACTATTATGCTGTGGGTCGCTGTGGGGTGTCACTATTATGCTGGGGGCCGCTGTCGGGTGTCACTATTACGCTGGGGGCTGCTGTGGGGTGTCACTACTATGCTGGGAGCCACTGTTGGGTGTCACTATTACCACTGGGGGATGTTTACATGTGGCGGAAATGAGCAGGGCTGTTTCAAAATAGACAGGGTGAAGATTTTGACTGCTTTTTGGATGCGGAAATGCTGCAGAATTTTCCACAGAAATTTCTGCTAAGGACATTCTGCAGTATTTCTGCATCCAAAAAGCAGTCCAAATCTGCACCCTATTTTGAAGTGGCCCTGTCCTTTTTTAGAACGACGTGGGTAAAATCATACATCGTGATAAGCCCCGCCCCCTGATGTGATGGCACTTTGTCATAAATAAGTGGGTTTTGGGTAGCAGTTTGGGCACTCGGTCTCTAAAAGGTTCGGCATCACTGGTATAAGCAAACCCCTGAAAAACTGGTGTACCATGAGTGTAGGCGAAGCCCTGAAAAATTAGTTAGATAGATAACAATATAGGCGAGGGCCAGAAACATTGGTGTACCAAGAGTACAAGTGTACCCCTGAAAACTGCAAGGGCAGATAAAACCCATAAACATTTTTTAAAGATACAGCTCGCTGTTGCTTAATTTGTAACAGAGCCTGGGGGCAGCCCTGTGAAAAAAATTGGTTTCTGTTAAAGTATCAATACTTTTGAAACTTTGAAAAATTGTAAAAAAATTATAAGCAGAGCCTTTTGGGCCGCCGAAAAATTGGCAGTTCAGCGTGATGATATGTTGTTTTAGGAGGAGGAGTAATAATATCCAAGATTGATTGACAAAGCTAATTCCCCCTTTTCTCTGGTGATAGAGAATGCTTTTTTTCTCCTGTTGCAGCGAAAAGAATCATTAGGTTCCGCTGCTTTCCGCTGGTGGACAGAAGTCTGGGGAAATCCAGCCTTTGTTCATCTTTGAGTGTAAGCATGTTAGCACTGGCAGTTGACAGGCGGGTACGCTTATCCGTGATGATTCCCCCAGCTGCACTAAACACCCTCTCTGACAAGACGCTAGCGGCAGGGCAGGCCAGCACCTCCAGGGCATACAGCGCAAGTTCGTGCCACGTGTCCAGCTTTGACACCCAATAGTTGTATGGAGCAGAGGCGTCACAGAGGATGGTGGTATGATCGGCTACGTACTCCCTCACCATCTTTTTACAGTGCTCCTTCTGACGCAGCCTTGACTGGAGAGTGGTGACACAGCCTTGCTGAGGAACCATAAAGCTGGCGAAGGCCTTGTAGAGTGTTCCCCTGCCTGCGCTGGACATGCTGCCTGATCCCCGCGCCTCCCCTGCTACTTGGCCCTCGGAACTGCGTCTTCTGCCACTAGCGCTGTCAGATGGGAACTTTAGCATCACTTTTTCCACCAGGGCCCTGTGCTATTGCATCACTCTCGTACCCCTTTCCTCTTCGGGAATGAGAGTGGAAAGGTTCTCCTTATACCGTGAGTCGAGAAGGGTGTACAACCCAGTAATCCATGTTGGCCAGAATGCGTCTAACGCGAGGGTCACGAGAAAGGCAGCCTAACATGAAGTCAGCCATGTGTGCCAGGGTACCAGTACACAACACTAGGAAGATTACTTTCAGTATTCTCCTCCTCCACAGCCCATACACACTGAACAGATGAGAGGCAAGCAGCATGGGTACCCTCTGCAGTGTGCCCAGCTGTCTCTCCCCCCTCCTCCTCCAAAATGCGCTGAGATATAGACATGAGGGTGGTCTGGCTATCAAGCGACATACTGTCATCCCCCGTCTCCTGTTCCAACCGCAAAGCATCGGCCTTTATGCTTTGCAGTGAACTTCTTAGCAGACAAAGCAGCAGGATGGTAACGCTAATGATTGCCGCATCGCCGTTCACCATCTGGGTTGACTCCTCAAAGTTTCCGAGGACCTGGCAGATATCTGCCATCCATGCCCACTCCTCAGTAAAGAATTGGGGAGGCTGACTACCACTCCACCACCAATGTTGCAGCTGGTATTCCACTATTGCTCTACGCTGCTCGTATAGCCTGGCCAACATGTGCGGCATAGAACTCAAGCGTGTGGGCACGTCGCACAGCAGTCGGTGCTCTGGCAGCTGAAACCGATGTTGCAGGGTCCTCAGGGTGGCAGCGTCCGTGGTGGACTTGCGGAAATGTGCGCAGAGACGGCGCACCTTGCCGAGCAGGTCAGACAAGTGAGGGTAGTTTTTAAGAAACCGCTGAACCACCAGACTGAAGATGTGGGCCAGGCATGGCACGTGTGTGAGGCTGCCAAGCTGCAGAGCCGTCACCAGGTTACGGCCGTTGTCACACACGACCATGCCCAGTTGGAGGCTCAGTGGCGAAAGAAAGAGGTCGGTCTGCTCTGTCAGACTCTACAATAGCTCGGAGGTCGTGCGCCTCTTGTCACCTAAGCTGATTAGTTTCAGCACAGCTTGCTGACGCTCGCCCACCACTGTGCTGCCGCACCACGCGCTACAGACTGCTGGCGACGTGCTCACACTTCTTAATTGAGAGGTAGAGGTGGTGGAGGAGGAGGAGGGGGAGGGTTTGGAGGAGGTGGCATAAAATGCTGCAGATACCAGCACCGAGGTAGGACCCGCTATTCTGGATGTGGGTAGGATGTGAGCAGTCCCAGGCTCTGACTCGGTCCCAGCCTCCAACAAATTCACCCAATGTGCCGTCAGGGAGATATAGTGGCCCTGCCCACCAGTACTTGTCCACGTGTCCGTGGTTAAGTTGACCTTCCTGGTAACCACGTTGGTGAGGGCACGATTTATGTTGCGGGAGACTTGCTGGTGTAGGGCTGGGATGGCACACCAAGAAAAATAGTGGCAACTGGGGACCGAGTAGTGCGGGACCGCCGCAGTGATCATGTTTTTGAAAGCCTCCGTTTCCACAAGCCTGTACGGCAGCATCTCCAGGCTGATTAATTTGGCAATGTGCATGTTTAAAGTTTGTGCGTGCGGGTGGGTGGCGGCGTATTTGCGCTTTTGCTCCAACGTTTGTGTTAGCGACTGCTGAAAGCTGCGCTGAGAGACATTGCTGGATGGAGTGGAGGACCATGGAGGTGAGGGTGTGGGTGCAGGCCAGGAGGCGCTCGTGCCTGTGTCCTGGGAGGGGGATTGGATTTGTTTGGCAGGTTGGGGCACAGCGGAAGAGGCAGTGGTGTGACCTGGAGGTGGTGAATGGCCTTTGTCCCAACTTGTGGAGTGCTTTGCCATCATATGCCTGCGCATGCTGGTGGTGGTGAGGCTGGTACTGGTGGCTCCCCAGCTGATCTTTGTGCGACACAGGTTGCACACCACTGTTCGTCGGTCGCCCACGCTCTCACTGAAAAACATCCACACCTTTGAACACCTAGCCCTCTGCACGGAGGCTTTCTGCAAGGTGGTACTTTGGGAAACAGTTGGGGGGTTCTTTGCTCTGGCCATGCCTCTACCCCTGGCCACCCCACTGCCTCTTCCAACCTGTCCTGCTGCTGCACTTGCCTCCCCCTCTAAAGCCCTGTCCTCAGTAGGCTTAGCAAACCAGGTGGGGTCAGTCACCTCATCGTCCAACTGCTCTTCCTCCGAATCCTCTGGGCGTTCCTCCCTCGGACTTACTGCCCTTACTACTACCTCACTGACAGACAACTGTGTCTCATCATCCTCCTCACGCAGAAATAGTTCTTGAGACAGTTGCCAGAAGTCCGCAGCCTCATCACCCGGACTTCGGGAACTCTCCAAAGGTTGGGCATCGGTCACGACAAACTCCTCAGGAGAGAGAGAGGAACCATTTTTTCCCACTCATGGCAGGGACCCGAGAACAGTTCCTGGGAGTCTGCCTGCTCAGAATATGTCATTTTCTTGGAGTGAGGAGGCTGGCAGAAAGGAGGAGCAGCAGCCAAAGGATTCAGAAATGCAGTCCCTAGGCCGGGAGTAGTGGACTGCGTAGAAGACTGGGTGGTCGATGCATTGCTGGATGCATTTTCTGTCATCCACGACAGGACCTGCTCACACTTCTCTGTTTGTAATAAACGTCTACCACGTGGACCCATAAATTGTGATATGAAGCTGGGGAGCCCAGAAACTTGCCTCTCTCCTAATTCCGCAGCAGCCGGCTGTGATTCACCTGGACCAGGAACTCGGCCTGTGCCCACACCCTCACTTGGACGTCCGCGTCCCCGTCCTCGACCCTTACTCCTACTCCTCATTTTGGCGGATTAAGAATAGAGCAGGGCCCAAATAAATTACCCCACTGTACAGCACTGACAACTGTGGCTTAATTCACCGCACACAGAGACTTGTAGATAGCGGAGGCTCTATGCTGTGACTTGAAAAATGTAACCCGCTGTCTTGCGCTGATACCTAGGGGTATTTTCCTGCTCGCAGAGACTTGTAGATAATAGAGGCTGTGTGGAGTGGGAGAAGACTCTAAAGCCAGTGGATATTGCTGGTAACTGCGGCTACCTCAACCCCACCAAGGAAAGGGTATTGTAAGACACTCTGCACAGCGGCAGAGCTGAAATACTTTGCAGTGGCCCCGGTAATATTACAGTACTGTTTAGCGGTGAGACCTCTGTCTAATGCTCTGCATACACAGAACGGTATAAATGAAGTTGTTCGCAGTAGGCTAGGAAATATTTGAGTGCAGTTTCATGGTGAGAGCTGGTTGTACGGCACAACAGCATGAGAATGCTATTACTGACAGGCTGCAAACAGGCCTAGGCCCTAGATGCGTAATACAAAAATGGATGTACTACAACTCCCAGCAGGCCACAAGTATAATGCACACGGTCAGATGTAGCCCTAAGAAGGAGCTTTGGGGGTTTTGCACGGAGGATCAGGAGGACTGTATAGTGTATATAACTTTCCCTATAGAAGTGGCTGTGACCCAACACTCTGTTATGCACTGTAGACACAGAACGGTATAAATGAAGTCGTTCGCAGCAGGCTAGGAAATATTTGAGTGCAGTTTCACGGAGAGAGTCTGTTGTACGGCACAGCAGCCTGAAAACGCTATTACTGACAGGCTGGGAACAGGCCTAGGCCCTAGATGCGTAATACAAAAATGGATGCTCTACAACTCCTAGCAGGCCACAAGTATAATGCACACAGTCAGATGTAGCTCAACGAAGTAGCTTTGGGGTTTTTGCACGGAGGACTTTGAGGACCGTAAAGTGTATATAACTTTCCCTATAGAAGTGGCTGTGGCCCAACACTCTGTTATGCACTGCAGACACAGAACGGTATAAATGAAGTCGTTCGCAGCAGGCTAGGAAATATTTGAGTGCACTTTCACGGTGAGAGGCGGTTGTACGGCACTGCAGCCTGAAAGAACTATTACTGAAAGGCTGTGAACAGGCCTAGATGCGTCATACAAAAATGGAAGCACTACAACTCCCAGCCAGCCAAAAGTATAATGCTCACAGTCAGATGTAGCCCTAAGAAGGACCGTTGAGGTTCTTGAAGACAGGATCCTACTCTAACACTTTACCTATATCAGCAGCAGCTCTTTCCCTAAACTCTGTATAATACACTGCAGACTGAGAACGTTGTAGATGAAATGGCCTGCACAGCCCGAGATGAAAAAAAAAATGGGGCACTACTGCTGCCAGCCTGCCACAACAGTAATGCAAACGGTCAGATGTAGTCCTAAGGACAGAGCGGGAAGGACGTGTCCCATACACCTCCCAAACATGCCCTTCTAAAAACCCAGAAAAGGACAGAATTTTGACTGCCACGGTCACAAGAGCCAACCTACTCTACAACAGGAAGACCCCCGGTGACTCGGAGAGAGATTGGGGACCTCCGGAGCTCCGCAGCAGGTGCAAAGAACTAGCGGCTGAGAACGCTCCCTGCCTCAACCTCCCCTGCCATCTTCTTACCTCGGACCCTGGGCGCCAAAGACAGCTCTGGACTGCTGCAGCGGCGTCTCTCCCCATCGAGCGGACCCACGGCGAACACCAGCGCCGGGAGAGTGCCTCTGTCGGCAAGCCGTGACGGGAGCGCTCTCTGCTGACGTGCCCACGGGGGGTCCCAGAGGCGCTTCCTCTCCGTACCTGAAGAGACACCGAGATGCAGGGGCACCACTCTCCTGCCGGGGTGAGTCGGCTATGTGCTGAGGGGTAAGCAGAGCCTGTACGAGCCGCCGGCCGTGTCTGCATAGGGAAGCGAAGATCCCCCCCCCCCCACTCCATTTAAACCTGAGGAAGCTGCCGACGAGACGACGGGGAGACCATCCCCCACCCATGCTCCTTCTCCCTCTCTATACTCACTACACCTGGAGCATCTAGGACTGTGACACCTGGGGTTTGGGAAAAATACCCCTTGCTAGAGGCATAATACAGAGCTGCAGAGGGTTTTCCACCCCTAGCTCCTACTTGCCCTGAACGCTGCAGACCGGGGTACTAAACCAATCAAAGTTGGTACACACCAGCCTGTAGGCTATATATAGAGATAAAGAGGCATATCTACCCACGGTACATCCAACAACTCTGGAAGGACATCACAGCATAATACAGCCCCCTGAGCCTGTGAGACGACATTCGCCTCTAGCCTAACGCCACTCTGAGCCCGGAAAACTCACACAATAACCAGAACCCTCCTAGTGACCACCGGCATAAAGGACCCTAGGAAACAAAATCTTTTTCTTCCACATCTGAGAGCTTAAGATGATTTTCATAACTAACAACTACGTAGACAACACCGAGACTTCAGCAAAACCTAACACACGAATTGACTTCAAAATGGTCAAAACCAACAGAGATAGAAGCAGAGATGCATCTGACACACCAAAACAAAGCAAAAACCAACTAGATATGGATAAATACTTAAAGAAAAAGCATCATTCGCCTGCGGCGCAGAGATCCAAAACTATGCATGAAGTCCCGAATGACCAAGACCTGAATGAATCTGACAGAGACGGTGGCTCAATACACTCAGATCAGGATGAAGAACAAGACAGAGGCCCAATCTCTCGCTCCTTTATCAAAAAAATTCTGACCAAGGCTCTCTCCCCGGTCATGCAAGAACTTGCCGACATCAAAACAGACGTCAAGCACATAGGCCGGAGGGTAGATGACCTTGAGAACTCTCAACTGGAATTATTTCACCACAGCGAGGCAGTGCAGAACAATTTACTTTCCAAACAAGACCATCTCAATCAAGCCTTCCTTCTCTTGGAAGACCAGGAAAACAGAAGCAGGAGAAAAAACATCAGAATAAGAGGCCTCCCGGAGTCCACCGCACCAGAGGCTCTTAAACTGGCGGCCATACAAATATTCAGCTCCCTATTGGGCGAAGAGAGAGCTGATAACATCACCATCGAAAGAATACATAGAGCCCTGAGACCTAGACCCGCTGCTTCAGCCCCTCCACGGGATGTCATATGCGGACTACTCAGCTACGTAGACACCGCAGCCATCTTTCAAAAAGCACGAGAGACTCAAAACATACTATTTGAAAACAACAAAATACTGCTCTTCCAAGACATAGCACCAAGCACGCTAGCTAAAAGGCGTATCTTGAAACCGTTAACAGTTGCCATGAGAGCGAAGAAACTCCCAGTGAAGTGGCTTTTCCCATTCGGCCTAGCCACCTTCAAAGAAGGACAACAAATTACCATTCGAACTCCAGAAGACCTGGGCAAGGCATGGGAAAAGCTAAATATCCCACCGATTGACATTCCTTCCTGGCTACCAGTACAAAGTCAACAAATGATACCCCAACTCTCGAAACCGGAGGACTGGAAGATTAGCTCAAAACTCAAGTCAACCAGGAAGTCTCAATCCTTCAACAACTGACCAACCATTACACTCACCCTTCAATTGGATGGACTGCACCCTCGACCTGAGGTTGTTGTCTCGAACGCTCTGTGCTTGTCTCCCTTCCCTCTCTCTCCCTCTGTCCCTCTCACTATCATACCCTTCCCTCACCTAGCTTATCAGGACAAGAACAGGCCATCACAACTGGATGGAGGACATTACAGCTCCTGAGGAGGGGACGGAGGACACCCCCCCCCCTCCCCAAGTATACCAGAGACTCGTGAGTCATGACCGGCTGCTTGCGGCTGGTTCGCGGAGGGGAGTGGAGGGGAAGGGACAGTCATTGCATTGAATCTGTTTTTCTTTGTGGAGGGCCCTCCTGTCGACCTGGGGTCCCCGAACCCATAGAAGCGCTCCACATAGTGAGACGTGGCGGGGCTGGGGCCGCAGGCCATCAGGACAGGTCTTATCTCAAACTTTGGTAAATTTTTGTTACACTGTTAATGGATCCAGTTACAAAGGGTTATCAACATACAACTCAGTTCGGTTAGTTCCAATAAGAATAGGAGATGTCGGACATTATAAACTAAACTACCCCACAGATAATATTGCACAAAGACAAATCTTTTACTTTCTCTGTCATTAAGTCTCGGTGGTCTACTAGAATCAATGGAGTGCGTCCAGCCACCCCCCAAACACGCAGGTGGGATCTGTCACCTAGGCCTGGTCCTCTGTGCACATGGCTTAGTCCTTGCAGCAGAGGCCTCGACTATTGTTTGGTGGCTCTACCCACACCTGGGTTTCTGTAGACCTCACTACCCGCCACATAAAGTGATGGGTTATGTTAAAAGTTTTTGTTGTTCGGTCGTCGAGCTGGAGCATCCGAGGAAAGGAAAAACACAAATAGATTCCATTTGTGTACAAATTAACATCCACACATTATGGCTAACATAAGATACACATCCTTTAATGCAAGAGGGATGAACACCCCTGAAAAAAGAAGTCAAATATTGTTATTACTGAAAAAATTAAAATCGGAGGTAGTGTTCCTTCAGGAAACCCACTTAAAACACAACCACATACCAAAACTCCCCACACATACATACAATCAATGGTTCCACAGTACATACACATCCGCCTCAAGAGGAGTGTCCATTGCAATAGGGAAAAATGTCGCCTTCACACCTACTCTCCAGAAAATAAACCCACAAGGCAGATACCTTTTTCTCAAAGGCATGATGGCAAATAATAAAGTGACCCTCGCTAACCTCTATGCCCCAAATCACAACCAAGTCCCGTGGCTCATACACACCTTATCTAACTTTGCAGACTTTGCAGAAGGGCTTACAGTCATAGGCGGAGACCTCAACTTAGTTTTGGATTCCTCCAAGGACACCACATCTTCCACCCCATCAGTTCCTGACAAACATATACGCAGACTCAGAGCTACCCTTTCTGAATTGAACTTGCAAGACATCTGGAGGTCATTACACCCTGAAGACAGGGAGTACACATATTTCTCCCACATACACACAACCTTCCACAGACTAGACTACCTCCTCGTGTCTGGAAAAATATCCTAAAAGCTCGATACGCAGATATTGGCCAAATCACAATTTCAGACCATGCACCGGTATCAGTCTCGCACCCCATATATAGCCTTCCCATTAGAGAATAGAGCTGGAGACTGAACCCCAGATTGCTAAGCGATAAGCTCCACTGCTCAGCATTATCAGATAAACTAAAAGAATTCTTCGAGCTAAACGATACCCCAGACATTTCTATACCGACCCTTTGGGAAGCCCATAAAGCTTTTATCAGAGGGGAATTGATAGCTTTAGGCACAACAGTGAAGAAGCAAAGAGAGAAAGAAATATACTCACTGCTAGCAAAGATATCTAACTTAGAACAAATTCATAAACACTCATTAAATAACGAAAAACTCCAAGAACTAAAGGGCCTTAGAGATAAGCTCAAAAATACCCTTAATATAAAAGCAGCAAAGACCCTCCTTTTTTCTAAATATAAAATCTATATGCACGGAGACAAAGGCTCCAAGACAATGTCTAACCTCATCAAGAAACAAAAGGAAAAAACCTTCATCCACAAAATAAAAATAACAACAGGCCAAACTGCAGAATCTACTCCTGACATTGCTGCGGAATTTGAAAAATTCTATAAAAATCTATATAACCTCCCCGGAGATGGTCAGAGAAAGGAACATGAAAATCTTAACAACATAACTCAATCTTTTATAGAGACCCTCACACTACCCAGCTTATCTGAGGAAGACAAAGACTACCTGCTATCCCCAGTCACCTCTCCTGAGGTCGAAAAAATTCTTAAATCCATTCCTAATGGAAAAAGCCCAGGGCCGGATGGACTACCAATCCTATACTATAAAACTTTCTCCGAAACGCTCATCCCACACTTTACAAATCTATGCAACACACTCCTAGCAGGCAGAAACCTACCCAAACAAGCCTTAGAAGCATTTATCACCTTGATCCCAAAGGAAGGGAAAGACCCAGAACAATGTGGCAGTTGTAGGCCTATTTCCCTACTTAACACAGACCTCAAGATCTGGGCTAAACTGTTAGCACAACGCATTTCACCTTTACTCCCTAGATTAATACACGCAGACCAAGTAGGGTTCGTAAAAGGTCGAGAAGGGAAAATGAACACATTTTGCATTATTAATTCCATCCACTACGCTAGACTTAACAAAATCCCGCTGGTCCTTCTGGGAACAGATGCCAAAAAGGCCTTCGACAGAGTGAGCTGGAGCTTTATGAGAACCACACTACAGAAGTTTGGCTTGCCAAACCAGTTCATAGAGACCATATTTAGCATGTACTCAGCTCCCACAGCTAGACTCCTTTGTGTTGGTCATGGAAATCTTACTTCAACAACTTAGACAACACCCCAATATTAGAGGGTTAAGAATTGGGAACTTCACACATGCAACAGCTGCTTTCGCAGATGACCTGCTGGTACTCGTGACCAACTCGGAGAGGGCCTTCCCCGCAATCTTAGACGCCTTTGAACAATTTGGTAAAATCTCAAACTTTAAAATCTATTATGAAAAATCAGAGGCTTTAAACATCTCAGCCCCAATTAACAAGACCAATCATATGAAAAAAATACTCCCCTTTAAATGGCCCGCTTCCAGCATTAAATACTTAGGGGTCACTATAACTTCAGATCCAAGTCTCCTCTACAAGACCAACTCCCCCCCCCCCCCCTTCTCCAAAAAATACAAAACCAACTTCAAAATATTAAAACCCCTCTACTGTCATGGCTGGGTAGAAAAAAACTGATATCAACTTATATACTACCAGATATTCTTTACGCCCTACAAACAATCCCGATAGTAATCCCTAGCAAATTTTTCTCCAACCTACACAGAATGTTCCGGACATTCATGTGGAATAAGCGGAAGCCGCGATTAGCATTCTCTTACCTGACACAAAAGAAACCACAAGGGGGCTTTGGCCTACCAGAAATATTCACATACTACAAGGCGATCCATATGACTAGATGGTTTGATTTAGTGTACTACAGACTAGACTCACCTTCACTTAATCTAGAAAGAACACTATTAGACGAAATTGGACAGCTCCTCCTTTGGACCAACAGCAAAATGCCATATAAAAAACAAACACTCAGCCCGACACTAAGAGGCACAGTTAAAGTAATGCACTCCATCAAAACAGAAAGCGGAAAGCAACAAAAACTATCGCCAATGACACCTGCATCACTGGTCCCCTCAATTATAGCTAATAAGTTAATAAAAACAACCAACACCTGGGCGAAACTGAAATCCCTGACAATCCAAGATTTTATTAAAGGGACTAAAATAAACAACCCCTCGCAAATTGAATCGCTTTTACCAAATCACTCCTTAAACTTCCTGGAAATCTCGGGCATTTATTCCTCACTCAAAAAATTCCAAGAGAAATACCAGAGTGGACTACGTGACCCGCTTTGGTTCGAAACATACCTCTCCCTCCCGGAGAGACCAAAGAAACTCATGACACATCTATACAGAGGCCTACTACTGAACGCCGCAGCTGACAAGCCGTGGTTTCTCAGAGTCTGGGAGGGAGAATAAGGGACGACCTTTGACAGGGAAGAGACTAAAAAAATTTTGACAAACTCCCATGGATTCTCAAAATGTGTTCGCATCCAGGAAAATTCATTCAAATTAGCAACCAGATGGTATAAGACCCCAGTCTCGATCTCCAGACTCGACGCCACACAATCTGACAGGTGCTGGAGATGCAACTCGGATAGAGGGAATCTAATACACATATGGTGGCACTGCCCACAGATCAAACCTTTCTGGCAAAACGTCACAAATCAGATAAACAAAATCTGTAACACTTCGCACACGCTCACCCCTGAGGAAGTCCTACTCTGGAAACCCTCAAAACAGCTCACACCCTCAAAACGTAGCTTCCCTACTATTTTAATCACAGCAGCAAAACTACTCATCCCACCACTATGGAAATCAAACCAAATACCCACGAAAGCACAATGGAAAGGCAAGTTATCACAAATTCATAGATTTGAAGAACTAGCTGCATGGAAATCCAACACAAGGGAAGAGTTCCTCAAACTCTGGTCGCTGTGGTACACGTACATAAAGGAACAAACAACATAAAATAGTCCAAATATCTTTAAACGGGGTGTCGCATTAAAATAACTAACAACAGTACACTTACTCGGATGCTCCTCTCGGTGACCTAGTTCTTCCCCTTCCCTTTTGTTTTGTTATGTTTCATACCAATGCTTGCAAATGATACACCGTAATGCTGGGGCATGTGTGGACGGGTGCTACTGGCCTTTCTGATACACCAATTATTGTCATCTAATGCCCCTACCCCCCCCCCCCCCCTATACTCGGGCGCTCGAGCACCTGGATGGGGCCCTGCCGGGAGGGGGTCGTGGCGCCTGCTTACATGCAATCCACAAACCCGCTGATTTTACTGAACGTAAATCTATACAACTATTATTGTTAGTTTACCTTACTACACCGCTTACCTAGACTGAAATGTCCATAACCCCTGAACTGACGGTAATGATTTACAACGGCAACTCACTCTGTAAATTTAATTCCTCTGATTGTAAGCGATTTCATGTTCAATTCAATAAAAAAAATGAGATTGTTTAAAAAAAAAAGATGTAGTCCTAAGAAGGACCGTTGGGGTTCTTGAAGACATGACCTACGCTAATACTATCCCTTAATGAGCAGCAGCACTTTCCCTAACCTCTGCTAGCGTGTGTCTGAGGCGAGCCACAGGCGGGACCGCTTTAAGTACTCGGCGGTCACCTGATTTCGCCAGCCACTCACTGCTGTGGGGTGGGATAGGGCTGGCACGTCACAGGAGGAAGTGGTAATGCCTTCACCGCATGTCTATTGGCTAGAAAATGGCGCTAAACATGCGGGAAGGAAATGCAATTGAGTCGAGCACCGCGTGGTATTCGACTCGAGTAACGAGCATCTTGAGTACCCTAATGCTTGAACGAGCATCAAGCTCGGACGAGTATGCTAGCTCATCTCTAGTCTTTATTGAAAAAACATGTATGAAAATGCAACAAGAACTACAAAAATTAAATTTCTGTATTTTCTTACTTGAAAAAAAAACTAGAGGAAAAAACTCTTTGTATCGACCTAGCATTGGTTCACAGTCTCCAAGTCCTTCGAGCCGCCCTGCTGCCGTGCAGTGAGTTGGTGAGAAATTTCTCCTCCGTTTCTCTAAATAAAGTCAGATTTCTTTAAGCAGTGGCAGCTGAGGGAGAGGTGAGGAGCTGGATAGGTCTTGACTCCTGTCCCAACAAGCCCCTGTAGCAGACACTGCAGCACCACTGGTAACACAGCTCCCTTGTGGTGGCAAACGGTGGGTGGCAGAACTTAAGGCACCAAGTGAGGGGGGCCAAAAAGGACAAGGTCTATAGGGCTTCTCACAGAAATACCCCATAGCAAAGATTGAGTGGGTTGGGGTAGAGGGGCAGGGATAGAGGGCAGATCCCCCTAGCCATGTCCCCTCCTCCCATGCTCTCAGGTGAAGCCCTAGTGAAAAGGCCTGTAACCCCGCCCACCTCTCTCTCCCAGCTATAGGGAAATTCCTTGGGGAAAGAGGTGAAGGAAGTCACCTAATGCCCCCTGCTGCTGAGGAATTGCCCAGCAGGAGGAATACCCCACTGCTTACAGTAGGGCATTTAACAGGTGCTGCCCAGAAGCACATTTTAAATGTTCCCTTGTAAATTCTTGTTACTCCCCGCAGGGATTAAGGGAATCCTCAGGGAGTCCCCTTATCCCTGCGGGGGCTAACAGAACTTTACAGCGGGACATTTAAAATGTGCTTCTGGGCAGCATGTTTTAAATGTCCAGCTGAAAGCAGTGGGGAATCTATTCCCTGTGCAGCAATTTCCATAAACTCCTGCTCCCACAAGAGTCAATAGAAACTCCTGCATATCGCTCACCAAAGATAGAATAGGTCATATCTTTTCACACAGCATTGACCTGCAATGCGGGCATTGTAGCCACACATGTCCTATTTTTTTATTAGATGCACTAATTTAGCGTGCCTAACAATCGTCCATGTGAATGCTTTTATAGGAAACTATTGGTTCCTGCAGAAGCGTTATTTTGGCGCTCGTCTGAATGAGGCTGTCTAGTTTGAAGTGGGGAATAAAGATGTAAAGACATATGATAGCCAGAAATAGTGCTATTCTTCATATACACACATGGCACCTTAGTATGAAAAGTCATCTGAATGTTTAATTAAACCCTTTAGTGACCAAGCACCGTACGTATGGTTCTGGGCTGCAAACCTGTGCTATAGTAAATCTACGGTGTGCGTTTAAAGCCCCTGCAATCTAGCATAATTTTCTTTATAGAGAACTCCAGATTTCCTGTATAGACATAATCAGTCCAGAGTTTTAAAACAATTTTGGTGGACACATTCAATTTAAACTTAATTTCCAATTAATTGTACATACACTAAATGCACTCAATGAAAAATGCTGGATTTTTTTGTATCTCTTAGGGCTTAAATAGATGGGCGCATGCGCTAATGCTCTTGCCGCTACGAAGCGTATTAGCACATGAACCAGTGATTTTTATTGCATTTTTTTGACTTTTCAAACTATGCTCTAATATGTGCTAGTTTGAAAAAAAAGCAGTACCATATATCCTGCCCTATGTTTTCTCGCACATAGCATTAACGCGCGAGAATCATGCTAGTCAAAATGAGACAATTGAAATCAGTGGTTTCGTTTTGTCCTGTTTTGCGTCCATGATTTTCTGAAGAAGCCCTTATAAAAATTAAGTCTTATCAGCTTGGATAAAAACATCTTACAAGATCAGCAATGTTGTCTGTTTTTAATCCCATAGACATATATGATATCAGTTGAAAGATGTAGCTCATAGATTTTTTATTTTAAACAATATGTACCAAAATGTACCATCTCCATTGTGACTGAGGCCTCAGACACCGGCTACTGCAGAACTAGATCTATGGAAGTTGTACATTAGATTAGAGCAGGCAAGGAAAGAGACAATCAACCCACAATTGTGCTTCTTTACTTCTCTTAAAGGGGTTGTCCCGCGAAACAAAGTGGGAGTATACACTTCTGTATGGCCATATTAATGCACTTTGTAATGTACATTGTGCATTAATTATGAGCCATACAGAAGTTATTCACTTACCTGTTCCGTTGCTGGCGTCCTCGTCTCCATGGTGCCGTCTAATTTTCAGCGTCTAATTGCGCAGTCCGGTCTTCTTCTTTTCTGAATGGGGCCGCTCGTGCCGGAGAGCGGCTCCTCGTAGCTCCGCCCCGTCACGTGCCGATTCCAGCCAATCAGGAGGCTGGAATCGGCAATGGACCGCACAGAAGCCCTGCGGTCCACCGAGGGTGAAGATCCCGGCGGCCATCTTCACCAGGTAAGTAAGAAGTCACCGGAGCGCGGGGATTCAGGTAAGCACTATCCGGTTTTCTTTTTTAACCCCTGCATCGGGTTTGTCTCGCGCCGAACGGGGGGGCTATTGAAAAAAAAAAACCTGTTTCGGCGCGGGACAACCCCTTTAAGGCTTAAGCACATGTCCGTGCTTTTGTCCTGTTCTGCGGCCATGAAAATCACGGCCACAAAACATTACAAGACTAAAGCATTGTTTTAAATAGTTTTGTTTTCACTATCAGTATTCCTACACATTCATAAAATTGTGTGGATGTACCACGGTTTACAACACCTCATTTTAAGGAAATCTATGTCAAAAATCCACAACATAAATTGACATGATGCGGACTTAAAATCCACAGAGTGAGTCAATTCATGCTCTAGAATTTCTCTGCAAAGTGTGGATGGGACTTCATAAAATCCCACCCACAATGTCTGTACTATAAATGCTGTAGATTATATGCAGCTAATTCCACAATCTGCAGCATTTCTGACCCGGGTGAGCATACCCTAAGAGACGTATACTTGTATCCATGTGAAAAAATAACTAAACCTGCAGTCTATGAACCTGGCTCATGTGATTGATGTCTTACCAAGTGGCCGCCTTTGAGCTTCATAACAGGACAGTGTAGATACAAGCAGAATGAAGAATGCTGATGCAGCCATTCTGCTATAACCAGAACAGCACTTTTCTTCTTCAGCCTGGTGCTTCTCTCCGCAGAGCAGAATATATATACTCCACCGAGCTAAATGCAGAATAAATATCCCTGTAATTCACTGCACCTAGTAACTGATGTTGCAAGAACAGAAAACATTACTTAACGTGTGATAAAATAATCTGATCTGTCCAATCATAATCACTGTTTATCGAAACATAATGTTTACTTAGATTTGCACAAGGAAAACCAAGATAAACCCCATCCAATCCAATTCCCCTGCCACCTGCACACTCCCCAGCTCTAATCTATTTTGGGTGAGAAAGAACATTGTGGATTCCTTGGAATTATTCAACAGAAACACATAGAAATGATGTAATGATGATTTTATTAGAAATTCTTTGGAAATTAGACATGAGTAATGATTGTTTTACATCTGGAAGATCATTTGTAATAATCCTGTAAATATATTTATATTGATATAACATACATTGATGTAATAAGACTCTATTAATTTTAATTTCTCTAATCTATCTATCAACCTCTGTATTACAGTACCATACAGAGGCATATTATAACTGCATACAATATGTATAGCACATGTTTCTAATAGAGATGAGCGAGCACCAAAATGCTCAGGTGCTTGTTGCTCGAGTCGAACTTTCCGCGATGCTCGAGAGTTCGTTTCGAGTAACGAACCCCATTGAAGTCAATGGGCGACTCGAGCATTTTTGTATATGACCCATGCTCCACTAAGGTTTTCATTTGTGAAAATCTGGAAAATCCAAGAAAGTGATGGAAACGACACAGAAACGGATAGGGCAGGCGAGGGGCAACATGCTGGGCTGCATCTTAGGTTCCCAGCTCCCACTATTAAGCCACAATAGCGGCAAGAGTGCCCCCCCCCCCTAACAATTTTTACTTTGGACAAACCCTCATTAGCAAGGCACACCTTAGCTAAGCACCACACTACCTCCAACCAAGCACAATCACTGCCTGTGGGACACACCGCTGCCTCTTCTCCTGGGTTACATGCTGCCCAACCCCCACACACGACCCTGCGTCCGCAGCGCACAAAAAAGTGTCCCTGCGCAGCCTTCAGCTGCCCTCATGCCACACGCTGGCTGCCACACCACCCTCATGTCTATTTATAAGTGCATCTACCATGAGGAGGAACCGGAGGCACACACTGCAGAGGGTTGGCAGGGCCAGGTAGCGACCTTCTTTAAAAGGGGGGGCGATAGCCCACAATGCTGTAGAGAATCGATGAGAAATTGACGTTCGATCTTCATTCCAATCCTGTGCCACCTCCGTCAGGAGCTGCAAACGTGGGCATGAGTTACATAGCAATGGGGAATCCATGTGCCCACACAGTATTCATTTTGTCTAGGTGTCGCATAGCTCAATCGACACTGCAAGGGGAAAGCCATCTGCACTCTTCCCCCTACCCAAGTAAGTCAGTGTCTTTGTGCCAGACAGGTCAAGCACCGCGATGGGAACTAACAGCGTGTGAGCGGTTGAGCGGAGGCAGTAGTGCGTGAGCGGTTGCAGCAGCATGTGAGCGGTTGAGCGGTTGCAGCAGCGTGTGAGCAGTTGCAGCAGCATGTGAACAGAGGCAGCAGCGTGTGAGCGGTTGAGCGGAGACAGCAGCGTGTGAGTGGTTGTAGCAGCGTGTGAGCGTTTGAGCGGAGGCGGCAGTGTTTGAGCGGAGGCAGCAGCGTTTGAGCGGAGGCGGCAGCGTTTGAGCGGAGGCGGCAGCGTGTGAGTGGAGGCAGCAGCATTTGAGCAGAGGCGGCAGCGTTTGAGCGGAGGCAGCAGCGTTTGAGCGGAGGCAGCAGCGTGTGAGCGGTTGCGGCAGCGTGTGAGCGGTTGCGGCAGCGTGTGAGCGGTTGCGGCAGCGTGTGAGCGGAGTGTGAACAAGTCTATCTTCACTACTTCCACAAGTAAATTGTAAATCCCCATTAGGATAAGCTCCATGCCTGGCAATGCCATCCAGTGCGCTACTTGTGCAATGTATGCGGTCCTTGATCAGCCGATCGAGGGTGCATACTGTTGCGCAAGATGCGTGCACGTTGCACATTTAGAAGCCCAAATTCTGGATCTAAATCAGCAACTGGCAACACTGAGAGCCATTGACATCATGGAAAGGAGTTTGGTGCTCACTGAGCAGACACTCGCTGGGGTAGAGGTTGGGGCGAATGGTGCTACGGAAGAGCAGGGGGAGCAGGCAAGAAGCTGGGTGTCAGATAGAAGGAGGTGTAGAGGGAATAGATCCAGGGAGGCTGGTCCTGAACTGGCACAACCCAACATGTCTGCAACATTGGCAGATGAGGGCGATGCCATTACAGAGCCAGCACCGCTGCAGCACGACAGGCCCTCTGAACGCCAGGGGTATGACTGCTCCAGTGAGACGGGGACGGGGAGTGCAGGGCAGGCTAGACAGGTTCTAGTGGTGGGGGACTCAATTATTAGGGGGACAGAGAGGGCAATCTGCCATAAAGACCGGGATCGTCGAACAGTGTGTTGTCTTCCTGGCGCTCGAGTTCGACACATCGCGGATCGGATTGACAGATTACTGGGAGGGGCTGGTGAGGATCCAGCGGTCATGGTGCACGTTGGCACCAATGAACAAGTTAGAGGTCAAGGGAGGGCCCTCAAAAATGATTTCAGGGACCTAGGGTCCAAGCTCAGGGCACGGACCTCCAGGGTAGTTTTCTCGGAAATACTACCTGTACCTAAAGCCACACTAGAAAGGCAGCAGGATCTTAGGGAGGTAAACAAGTGGCTCCGGAGTTGATGTAAGAAGGAGGGATTTGGGTTCCTGGAGAATTGGGCTGACTTTGCTGTTGGCTACAGGCTCTACCGTAGGGACGGGCTGCATCTTAATGGGGAGGGTGCAGCGGTGCTGGGGGATAAGATGGCTAGAAGGCTGGAGGAGTGTTTAAACTAGGGACTGGGGGGAGGGCAAAAAGAGAAATAGTGGGGTAGCCAGTGTAACTAGCGACCCGGGTCCAAGCACAGGGAATGGGGGTCGAGCAGGGGGTGGGGTTAGTATAGTTAGAAGTGATAGATCAGCCATTAGTACGAATAGCAACAAAACAAATTTAAATAACAAAAAAACTATATAAATTGTATGACCACGAATGCAAAAAGTCTGATTGGTAAAGTGGGTGAGCTTGAAGAGAGAATGACTGATGAAAATTATGATATAGTCGGAATTACGGAAACATGGCTTGATGATAAGTGCGATTGGGCAGTGAATTTGCAGGGGTACAATCTCTTCAGAAGGGACCGAAGGAACCAGAAAGGGGGAGGGGGATGTCTGTACGTCAATTCGAACTTGAAGCCGAGGCTACGGGAGGATATAGGGGTAGGAGAAGAATAGGTGGAATCTCTGTGGGTAGAAATACAGGGAGGAAAAAATAACAAAATCCTGATAGGGGTCTTCTATAGACCACCAAAAGCAACAGAAGAAACTGATAACTTACTATTAAGGCAGATAGAAGAGGTGTCAAACCGCAACGAAGTAATTATCATGGGGGACTTTAATTATCCAGATATAACATGGGAAAACGAAACCTGCAAATCACACAGGGGTGATAAGTTCTTGAGAGTAATTAAAGACAATTACCTGAACCAACTGATACAGGAACCAACAAGAGGGAGGGCAATTCTGGACCTAGTACTAACTAACAAACCGGAACGTATAAAGGGGGTGCAGGTTGAGGGACACTTGGGGAACAGTGACCACAATATAATCAACTTCCAGCTGTCATTCAATAAGAAGCCTTATCAAGGAGCGACAAAGAAACTAAACTTTAGTAAAGCAAAATTTGATCAGCTCAGAATTACTATCGGTACCATTAATTGGGACAACATCCTCAAAAATGATGGTACAGAGGACAAATGGGAAAAGTTTAAAAGGATCCTAATCACCTCATGTGAGCAGTTCATTCCCTTTAAAAATAAAAGAAACTCAACTAAAAGGAAACCAATGTGGCTCGACAAGACGGTAAGAGGGGCAATAAACGAAAAAAAGAAAGCATTCAAACTACTAAAGCAAGAAGGCAGCGAAGAAGCGCTATAATCATACAGGGAAAAAAACAAAATATGCAAAGATAAGATCAAAACTGCCAAGGAGGAAGCAGAAAGACTGATCGCCAAAGAGAGCAAAAACAACCCGAAGCTATTTTTCAACTATATTAACAGCAAAAGGATTTGCAGGGAGAGCACTGGCCCTTTAAAAAATAATGCAGGAGAGATCATTGATGATGACGGAGGGAAAGCAAATCTACTAAACAGTTTCTTCTCAAGTGTATTCACAAACGAAAAGGAAATGCCACACGAGATGCAGGGGAATAAAATGAACCCATCACAAAATATCTCAGACCTAACGCAGGAGGAGGTGCGGAAGCGACTAAAGAAGACTAAAATTGATAAAGCGCCGGGCCCAGATGGTTTAACCCAAGGATACTAAGGGAACTAAGTGACGAGATAGCTAGGCCGCTATATCTAATATTTCTAGACACTATCAAGACTGGTGTAGTACCATTGGATTGGCGCATTGCCAACGTTGTTCCAATTTACAAAAAAGGGAGCAAAAGTGAGCCTGGCAACTACAGGCCAGTAAGTCTCACTTCAGTAACGGGAAAAATTTTCGAGGGGATTCTGAGAGACGCCATCGATGAGTACCTCAAGGAGAACAAGGGAATAACTCCTCACCAACATGGATTCATGAAGGGTCGCTCATGTCAGACAAATCTGATCAGTTTCTACGATGAAGTAAGCTCTAAGCTGGACCAGGGAGAATCTATTGATCTCGTATATCTGGACTTCTCTAAAGCCTTTGACACCGTGCCACATAATAGGCTAATATACAAAATGAGGCAGCTCGGACTGGGCGAAAACGTGTGTAAATGGGTAAAAAATTGGCTCAGAGATAGAAAGCAGAGGGTGGTAATAAATGGTTCGTACTCTGATTGGACCACAGTCGCTAGTGGGGTGCCACAGGGTTCAGTATTAGGCCCCACTCTGTTCAACATATTTATCAATGACCTGATAAAGGGGCTGCACAGCAAAATATCAATATTTGCAGATGACACAAAATTATACAATATAATTAATGCAATGGAGGACAATGTGCGGCTACAAACGGACCTGGATAAGCTGGGGGCTTGGGCAGAAAAATGGCAAATGAAGTTCAATGTTGAAAAATGTAAGACTATGCACACGGGCAGGAGAAACGGATGTCACCAATATTCACTTAATGGGGTACCACTAGGGAAAAGTGATATGGAAAAGGATCTGGGGGTACTAGTGGATTGTAGACTGAACTGGAGTAACCAATTCCAGATAGCTGCTGCAAAGGCAAATAAAGTCTTGGGGTGCATTAAAAGAGGTATTGGGGCGAAGGATGAGACCATTATCCTTCCATTATATGAGGCACTTGTCAGGCCTCACATGGAATACTGCGTACAGTTCTGGTCACCGGTGCTCAGGAAAGATGTCACAGTGCTTGAGGGGATTCAAAGAAGGGCAACTAAACTAATACATGGAATGACGGGACTGGAATACCCAGAGAGGCTATCCAAATTGGGATTATTCACCCTGGAAAAAAGACGGCTAAGAGGTGATCAAAAAACCATGTATAAGTACATGAGGGGACAATACAAGGATCTCTCCCAAGATCTGTTTACACCCAGGACCGCGACGGTAACAAGAGGACATCCGCTACGATTAGGGGAAAGTAGGTTTCATCACCAACATAGAAGGGGATTCTTTACTGTAAGAGCAGTTAGACTGTGGAACTCTCTGCCGGAGGAAGTGGTGATGGCAAAATCCATAGAGGAGTTTAAAAGGGGACTTAATGTCTTTCTGGAGAGGAAGGACATTATAGGATACAAGTCTTAGGTTAATTGTCAATCCGGGCATACAGGCAGGTAGGAACTATAAGGGGTTGATCCAGGGAACAGTCTGATTGCCATTAGGGAGTCAGGAAGGAATTTTTTCCCCAAAAGGGCTAAATTGGTTTCTGCCCTTGGGGTTTTTTGCCTTCTTCTGGATCAACACAGGAGGATAGACAGGCTGGACTAGATGGACATTGTCTTCATTCAGCCTTACATACTATGTTACTATGTTACTAAGTGTGCACCAACAGCATAGGTGGGTCCTAGGCAACCCAAGACATGAACAATATATAAATCAGAGCGGCCAAACATGGCAGACTTGCACCGCGCCGACGACATAGGCCTTGGCCCACAGCTTCAGCAATCGTAGGCAGGAAGCGGACTTTCACTGCACCCAGGACATAGGCCTCTGCACAAACCCTAAGCAATTGCAGTCCTACTGCGGACTCCAATGCTAGCGTAGCTGTGATCGTCTCATTAGCGCTGTATTGCTCCTCTAGTTTGTCCCAATGCAGTGCCCGGATAGCTGAGCTAACGTGAGATAAAGTACAGGTTGGCTTCGGCCCACACTCCATGCCCTAGTCAGTCTGGCCTTTTTTCATAGTCACAGGCAGGTACAGCTCCGCTCTGGGAAGTCTGTGTAAACCCACAGCATGGGTGGGTCCCAGGAAGCCACCAACGGTACATAAATAAATCCCATTGCAGTGCCCGGATAGCTGAGCTAACGTCAGATAAAATACAGGTGGGCTTTGGCCCACACTGCATGCCCCAGTCAGAATGGGGTTTTTTAATTAATAGTCACAGGCAGGTACAACTCCGCAATGGGAGGTCTGTGTGGACCCACAGCATGGGTGGGTCCCAGGAAGCCACCAAGGGTACATAAATAAATCCCATTGCAGTCCCCCGGATAGCTGAGGTAACGTCAGATAAACTACAGGTGGGCTTCGGCCCACACTGCATGCCCCAGTCAGACTGATTTTTTTTTATAAATAGACACAGGCAGGTACAACTCCCCTATGGGAAGTCTGTGTGGAGTTGACCCACAGCATGGGTGGCTCCCTGGAACCCACCGACGGTACATAAATAAATCCCATTGCAGTGCCCCGGATAGCAGAGCTAACGTCAGATAAAATACAGGTGGGCTTTGGCCCACAATGCATGCCCCAGTCAGACTGGGGTTTTTTATAAATACACACAGGCAGGTACAACTCCCATATGGGAATTTCGTGCGCACCCACAGCATGGGTGGGTCCCAGCAAGCCACCGGCGGTACATAAATAAATCCCATTGCAGTGCCCCGGACAGCAGATCTAACGTCAGATAAAATACAGGTGGGATTTGGCCCACACTGCATGCCCTAGTCAGAATGTTTTTTTTTTTAAATTAATAGTCACAGGCCGGTACAACTCCGCAATGGGAATTCCGTGTGCACCCACAGCATGGGTGGCTCACTGGAACCCACCGGCGGTACATAAATAAATCCCATAGCAGTGCCTCCATTATAGCTGAGGTAACGCGAGAAGAAATGCAGGTTGGCTACAGCTCACACTGCATGCTCCAGTCAGTGTGGGTAATTTACATTGTCACAGGTACGTAGAACTCCGCTGTGGGAAGTCTGTGTGCACCCACAGTATGGGTGGCTCCCTGGAACCCACCGATGGGGTGGGTTGAGTGAGTGACAGCATATTAGCCTGCCAAGGACAAGTTTGTCCTCCACAGAATTGTCTGGCTGCCGGCATATTTGTAGTGCTTATGTCGGTTGCGCCTGTCCTACTGCGATTTTGCCGATGGCGATTGTGCCTGTCTTGTGGCGATACTGCCTATGGCGACCGTGTCTGCTGCGAAGAGTAAGGGGTAGTGGATTTTTGGCTTTTTCTGTGAATTATTCATAACATTGCAGTGCCCCGAATAGCTAAGGTAACATGAGATAAAATGCAGGTAGGCTTCGGCTCACACTGCATGCCCTAGTCAGTCTGGGTTATTTTTTTGGGGGCCATATATACGTTGAACACTGCGATAGGAACACTTAGTGCAACCATAGTATGCACAGACCCCTGTAATACTCCTGTAGCAAAGGTATAAGCTGACCCCACTAACAGTTATGTTGCAGAAGTCTAGGGAGACCCTATTAACACTTCTGTAGTAACAGTATAGACGAACCCTAGAAACATTTCAGTAGCTGCAGTATAAGCAGAGCCCAGTATCAGTTACATTTCAGTAGTAACAGCATCGACAGACCCCTGTAACATCTCCGTAACAGCAGTATAGGCAGAGCCCAGTATTAGTGGGATTTCAGTAGTTACAGTATAGACAGATAGACAACACCTATGTGGAAAAGCTAGTATTTTCTAAGACAAGAGAGGGGCATTTGATTGCAATGAAAAGAATATTCAAGGTACTGAAAGTCTACACTCCTCCTCATCTCAAGCTGAAATATGGAAAGGCTTCATTCATATGTTTTCTGTTGTCCCTTTTAAAGTGTTAGCAAATAGCAATCCAAGTTTCCGGCTACTACCACGCATCTTTCTTAGGAATTACCAAAGATGATCACAAGTAAAGGCCTCATCATCAGTCAGTCCAAAATCATTCAGGGAGTATGTGGGTCTCAGCTGGCCTGCTTCAACCAAGGATCGGTGCCTGCTGCTACTCTGTCCCTTGCCCTGCAGGGATACTGTGTTCTAGTCACCTGTATTCCGACCTCAGCTGTACGCTTATCTTTGGGCTTTGCAGTACCAACAAGTTGGAAGCCACCATTGCTCTACCAGTCGGCTGAAAGCTTCAGCTAGGGATAACGGACTAGTACCGCGGTTTTATTTAGTTGGTTTTCGGAATGTGGCCAGGATTAAGTGGGCCGTGGCGGGGGTGGTGGTGGTGGGGCTTTCTTATTGTGTCGTTTTAGGTGAAATTCTTGGACTGCCGCCAAACGGACCACTGCGAAAGCATTTGCCGAGAATGTTTTCATTGTTGGAGGAGGAGGGGGATGTTTTTGAGGCAGTACGTGTCCTGTCCACGTGTCCGTGGTTATATGCATCTTCCCAGTAACCGCATTGGTGAAAAATTGTCACGCCTGGGGACCCAGTAGCGCGGTTTTATTTAGTTGGTTTTCAGAATGTGGCCAGGATTAAGTTGTGGAGTGTGGACCTAGTAGTGCAGTTTTATTTAGTTGGTTTTCGAAATGTGGCCAGGATTAAAGGGGTTGTCCCGAGGCAGCAAGTGGGTCTGTACACTTCTGCATGGCCATAATAATGCACTTTGTAATGTACATTGTGCATTAATTATGAGCCATGCAGAAGTTATAAAAAGTTTTATACTTACCTGTTCCGTTGCTGGCGTCCTCGTCTCCATGGTGCCGACTAATTTTCGCCCTCCGATGGCCAAATTAGCCGCGCTTGCGCAGTCCGGGTCTTCTGCAGTCTTCTATGGGGCTCCGTGTAGCTCCGTGTAGCTCCGCCCCGTCACGTGCCGATTCCAGCCAATCAGGAGGCTGGAATCGGCAATGGACCGCACAGAAGAGCTGCGGTCCACGGAGGAAGAGGCCATCTTCAGCGGTGAGTAGAGAAGTCACCGGAGCGCGGGGATTCAGGTAAGCGCTCCGGTGAGCTTTCTTTACCTCCCTGCATCGGGGTTGTCTCGCGCCGAACGGGGGGGGGGTTGAAAAAAAAAAAAACCCGTTTCGGCGCGGGACAACCCCTTTAAGTTGTGGAGTGTGGACCTAGTAGCGCGGTTTTATTTAGTTGGTTTTCTGAATGTGGCCAGGATTAAGTTGTGGAGTGTGGACCCAGTAGCGCGGTTTTATGTAGTTGGTTTTCGAGATGTGGCCAGAACTAAGTGGTCTGTGGTGGGGGTGGGGGGCTTTCTTATTGTGTCGTTTTAGGTGAAATTCTTGGACTGCCGCCAGACAGACCACTGCGAAAGCATTTGCCAAGAATGTTTTCATTGTTGGAGGAGGAGGAGGGCGATGTTTTTGAGGCAGTACGTATCCTGTCCACGTGTCCGTGGTTATATGCACCTTCCCAGTAACCGCGTTGGTGAAAAATTGTCGCGACTGTGGACCTAGCAGCGCAGCCTCGCCGCTATCATGTCTTTGGGAAGCCTCCGTTTCCACAAGCCTGTAACATAGCAGTAGCAGCAGTATAGACAGGCCCCAGTAACATTTCAGTAGTATCAGTAGAGACAGACCCCAGTAGCATTTCAGTAGTAACAGTAGGGACAGACCCCAGTAACATTTCAGTTGCAGCAGTAGGGAAAGTCTCCAGTAACATTTCAGTTGCAGCAGTAGGAACAGACCCCAGTAACAGTTCAGTAGTATCAGTAGGGACAGACCCCAGTAACATTTCAGTTCCAGCAGTGCAGACAGACCCCAGTAAGATTTCAGTAGTATTAGTTGGGACAGACCCCAGTAACATTTCAGTACTAACAGTAAGGAGAGACCCCAGTAACATTTCAGTTCTAGCAGTGCAGACAGACCCCTGTAACATTTCAGTTGTATCAGTAGGGACTGACCCCCGTATCATTTCATTGGCAGCAGTAGGTACAGACCCCAGTAACATTTCAGTAGTATCAGAATAGACAGACCCCAGTAACAGTTCAGTAGTAGCAGTAGGGACAGACCCCAGTGACATTTAATTGGCAGCAGAATAGACAGACCCCAGTAACATTTCAGTAGTATCAGTAGGGACAGGCCCCAGTAACATTTCAGTTGCAGCAGTGCAGACAGACCCCAGTAAGATTTCAGTAGCATTAGTAGGGACAGACCCCAGTAACATTTCAGTACTAACAGTAGGGAGAGACCACAGTAACATTTCAGTTCCAGCAGTGCAGACAGACCCCAGTATCATTGTATTTGCAGCAGTATAGACAGACCCCAGTAACATTTCATTTGCAGCAGTATAGACAGACCAGAGTAACATGTTAGTAGTATCAGTAGGACAGATCCCAGTAACATTTCAGTTGCAGCAGTAGGGACAGACCCCAGTAACATTTCAGTAGCAACAGTATAGACAGACCCCAGTAACAGTTCAGTAGTAACAGTAGGGACAGACCCCAGTAACATTTCAGTAGCAGCAGTGTAGGCAGACTACAGTAACAGTTCAGGAGCAGAAGTATAGGCAGACCGAAGTAACCTTTCTGTCGCAGAAGTATAGGCAGACCCCTGTAGCATTACTGTGGCAGAATTATAGGCAGGCAGGCGGAGCCTGGCCGCTGAACATGATGGCCGCTTGAGCAGAGAGCTCCGTTCGGCGCGGCACCCTTACCAGACCCGACAGCGGCTATAAATAGCGGACATGCCGAAGGGCAGCAGAGATAAGACCGGAGACCAGCAGGGAACCCCTCGTCCACAAAAAAGCCAGACGGAGATGCAGCGCTTCTTCAGAGAACGCGGAGCCCGCTGTCCCCACCCGCTCACCAAGATGGCGCCGGCCAGCGAGGCTGCAGCTTCAAACAGTAAGGAGGGAGAGGGGGATGATTTCTCCGACGGGGAGGGCAGTGAGGAAATTACTAAAAGCTTTATGAGGGAGCTGATTAATAACGCTTTGCACCCTCTTATATCGGATCTGGCCGAGATTAAGGACGATATCAAACACATGGGGCGCAGAGTGGAGGACTTAGAAACATCTACAGCTTCAGTTATTAATCACTCGATTGCCCTATCCAAAGCCCTGGAGGAACAGCACGACCACCTCAACCAGGCATTGCTAATGCAGGAGGACTTGGAAAATCGTAACCGGTGCTCCAACATCCGCATTAAAGGCCTCCCCGAGTCCTGGGCTTCGGATATCCTCCCCAAAGTTGCCGGTGAGATCTTCCAACTTTTATTGGGTGCGGAAAGAGCCAACTCGGTCCAGATCGAGCGTATACATAGGGCCCTCAGACCCCCCCCCCCCTCCTCGCCCACAGACATTCCCAGGGACATCATCTGCAAAGTATTGTCCTTCCAAGACGCCTTTGCCATTCTGAAGGCCGCAAGAGCCCGGAAGGATTTAAAATACGGGGATGCCCCCCTCCAAATTTTCCAAGATTTGGCTCCATCTACGTTGTCAAAGCGTCGCATCCTCCGCCCGCTGCTGTAAGCCCTCAGAGCCAAGAATATAAGATACGCCTGGCTCTTCCCTTTCGGCCTGGGTATCACCCACAAGGGCCGTAGGCTCGCTATCAGATCCCCAGAGGATCTCAGGGACTCTTGGGCCTTTCTGGAGCTGGACCCAATGGATATCCCTTCATGGCTCCCTCTCCCGGATTTTCCCCAGCTTCCCAGGCTGATGCCTCCTGAGACCTGGCAACAAGCAAGTTCCACCAAATCGCCCAAAAGCAAGAAAAAAAAGAACAAGGACACCCCGAATTTGGACACTTGATTTCTCTGGTTGGTTAGACCCTTGCTCAAATTCTCTCGAGGATGAGACAAGCGGTGGAAGCCACCACAGCAAATGGTGATCTCCCGCAAGATCTCTCTTTCCCCCCCGGCTCCAATTTTTCACTCGTTATGTATCTGCCTGCATTTCTTCCCTGCTCTCTGCTAAAGGTTAATTAACCTGCTCTTCTCTTTTGGTTTTTCAACTTCGTTATTTACCTGTCCTTTTAATGTTAAGGCTCCTCTGGGTGCCCACCTGTCCAGGTTGTGTGACCAGTTTTGCCCTCTGCTTTTGGCAGCGCTGGTGACCCGCCTCCACTCAAAGGCAACCCAGTCCTTTTCAGGATTGCCTAAAACAGTACCGGTTGATTAAGGTTTTCTTTTTCTGTTCTCAGAAAGTACATTTATCTTTCCCCCCCCCCCCCAACTGTGCTCCCTCCTTCCTAGTGTTTTTCCCTCTCCCCCCTCCTTCTCCTTTAACCTTAAATTGCTAGGCTGCCGTGTTTTCTCAGAGCCTTTAATATCCACGTGATCAGCTAACAAAAGTTTCTCTCAACTTCGCTAGCAGGTTCCTCTCACCAAGTCTGCCGGGGCTCCATGCCCGTCCCGCTTCGGCTCACTACGTTCAACGTCCGGGGCCTGAATTCGCCCGCCAAGAGACACCATCTTAGTCTCCTACTGAAAAGGTATGGCTCTGGGGTGGGTTTTTTTTACAGGAGACCCACTTTAAGGGGGGTAAATGCCTTTCCCTGCCTGGGAAGCAATTCCCTGTAGGGTTCCATAGCTCTCACCCAACGTCATCCTCTAAGGGGGTTTCCATCTTTTTCCATAAGTCCGTCACCTTCTCCTGTGAGGCCCAGTACTCCAATGAAGAAGGCAGAGTCCTATTTTTGAGGGGCACATTAAACAATACCAAATTGACCATAGCTAATCTATATGCCCCTAATAAAGACCAAGTGCCGTGGCTGTCTAAACAGCTTGAGACCCTCGGACATTTCTCTACTAGCCCTATCCTCCTTGGGGGAGATTTTAACGTTACTCTTTGCCCCTTGTTGGACTCGTCAGTCGGTAGATCACAGGTCTCTCAGGTCAGGCTGAGGAGATTGGTTCGCAGTCTTGCGGATTTGGGGGTCTTGGACGCGTGGCGATACCGATACCCCTCCACAAAGGATTACACATATTACTCCTCGGTCCACGCTTCGTTTCAACGCCTAGACTATATCTATGTGTCTTCCACCCTATTGCCCTCAGTCCAAAAAGCTAGCATCGACCCCATAACCATATCTGACCACGCCCCAGTACATGTTGATCTTGGCCCCTCTCTATCTGCCTCCCGGGAGTGGAGGTGGAGACTAAACCCCTCGCTTCTAGATCTAGAGAGGGATAGGGAACAAATTAACGCCCAATTAGCAGAATATTTCCAACTCAACAAAACTCCGGATCTCTCAGTTCCGATTGTGTGGGAGGCCCATAAGGCTTTTGCCAGAGGCCTACTAATCGCCCTGGGCTCACGTGCCAAGAAAAAGCAACAGAAGGAGATTGACGTAATACTCCAACAAATCTCTAAACTCGAGCAATCCACTAAGTCCTCCCTAAAGGAAAAAAATCTGGATGAACTCATTGCCCTCAGAAAAGATCTCAAAATATGCCTAGATTCTAAGTTCAACAAGAAACATCTCCACTTTAAACATACAATCTATGCCCAGGGAAACAAAGGCAGTAAATTTATGTCCTCCATGATCAAGAAGGCCCGCTCTAGAAACTTTATTAAATCTATCACCACCCCCTCAGGTTCCAAGGCCACCTCGACACTAGAAATCACAAAAGAATTCCAGTCCTTTTACTCTCAACTATACAATCTAAAGGATACTAGTTCCCCTGGGGTTGCGGACTCCTCCAGGGACAGGATTAAGACATTCCTTAACAAGCTGAAGCTCCCAAAAATTGGAGAAGCGGAGGCTGTAGAACTATTAACCCCAATCACTACACACGAGACAGAGGACTTGCTGTCCTCCTGTCCTCCTGGGAAGAGCCCTGGCCCTGACGGCTTCTCCCTCACCTACTACAAAGCATTCAAACATACTCTTATTCCCCAGCTTACGGAACTTTTTAACTCCCTCCTTCAGGGCAGCCCTCTCCCGAAGCAGGCGCAAGAGGTCCACATAACCCTAGTATTAAAAGAAAAAAAGGACCCGGAGGAATGCAGTAGTTACAGGCCAATTTCGTTGATCAATCTGGACATAAAGCTCTGGGCAAAGCTCTTGGCCAAAAGACTTGAACCATACTTCCCAGTCCTTATTAACGTAGAACAAACCGGCTTCATAAGGGGGAGGGAGGGTAAGGACAATTGTCTAAAATTGCTTCATGCTTCGAAGTATGCCCAGACCCACAATATCCCCCTAGCTTTAGTAAGTACGGATGCGGAAAAAGCATTTGATAGGGTGGATTGGGGGTACATGGAAGAGGTTCTGCTGCACTATGGCATTCCTCCGGGGTTCGTCTCTGCAATATTCTCCTTATACGCTATGCCCTTCGTCAGACTGAAAATTAATGACTCCCTGTCCCCTCCCTTTAACATTCAAAACGGTACTCGCCAGGGATGTCCCCTCTCTCCTTCCCTCTTCATCCTAACATTAGAACCCTTCCTACAAAAAATTAGAGAGGACCCAGGGATCCAGGGCCTGAAAATCAATAGGGCAGCGATGTTGCTGGCTGCCTTTGCCGACGACATCGTGTTTTTGATTGCCAACCCGGTCTCGGGCCTTCCCGCCTTGGTCAAGCGCCTGGAGGAGTTTGGCTCCTTCTCAAATTTCAAAACAAACTTCACAAAATCCATTGTCCTCAACGTATCTATCCCCTTACCCCAGAGCAGAGTCATTAGAACCTCAACTCCCTTTGCGTGGTCCGAATCACTGATTGACGTTTTAGGCGTAAAAATTACCAAAAGGTCGGAGGACCTGTTCTCCGCCAACTTTGACCCGCTCCTGACCAAAGTTAAGAACCTGCTGAATGCTTACGACCAGCCCTTAATCTCCTGGCTGGGCAGGAAAAATGTTCTAAAATCGTATGTGCTGCCGGTGATCCTTTACCAGATCCGCCTTCTCCCAATTCATCTCCCTAGCAGATTCTTTAAAGCCATCCGTACAATCTTTTCAGACTATGTCTGGAAAAGGAAAAGACCCAGACTGGCAAACTGCCTCCTGGTCAGGAGGGTCGACGAGGGGGATGTCGGTTTGCCATGCGTCCGAGACTTCTATTTAGCATCCCAGCTCCAATACTGGATGGAGTGGGCTCTTCCCAGGGGAGATGGCATAATTTTCTCTCTAGCTGAAAAGACCTACGGCCCGACCCTCAGAGAGGACCTGTGGTACCCGGACAGGGGAGGCCTGAGGAGGGCAAAGGGGGACCCCTTACTCAGGGGACCATTTGAGACCTGGAACGGCTTGAGAGAGAGCCTGGCTCCCTCTCCATCCCCCTGCACCCCTATGAGCGCTTTATATAGAATAATGGACCTCCCTCTTGATCCGTGCTCGGCCGACGTCTGGAGCATTTTCAAGGATAAGAAAATCAGTGATATTCAGGTTCGGGCACATAGACCTCCGAGCGAAATTGTCCGCGAGCTTCTTCCTGGCAGGACTTCCCACCCATTACAGACCCTCCATATAACCAAAGTACTCCGAGATTTCATCTCGAAATTCAAGTCCACTAGACCAAGATCTGAATTTGAATCTGCCTTACTGGGGGAAGGGGAGCCTAACAGGAAAATAGCCTTGCTACGTAAGCGTTTCATCGCCCCTCCCACTTCCTCAAAACCGGCTTTCCTGTCCTCTTGGGAGAGAGAACTCCATATCTCCCTCTCCCAGAGTGACACTAAGTTGATTCTGCGGACGGCCTTTGGCCTCTCCTCCTGTGTCACCTCCCAGGAGGGCCACTATAAGCTCTTGGTGAGGTGGTACAGGACCCCTCAATGGTTGTTTGACCATGCACTGGCCCCACACGGAAGGTGCTGGAGATGTGACGCTGACACTGGCTCTTTCTTACACTTGTGGTGGAAGTGCCCGCTGGTCACCCCATTTTGGAATGACGTTGAGGTAATCTTGAAAAAGCTATCCCCATCCCTGAAACTATCCCCTGAATTGGTTCTCCTGTGGAAGCCTTCCCCAGCCTTCCATCCCCTCAAACATCAACTCCTGGCCTTCCTCATTGATGCAGCCAAAGCGCTTATCCCATTACTTTGGCGCCAACAAACCTCCCCCTTGTTGCGGCAGTGGAGAGACAGGGTGGACCTGATTGCTAGCCTAGAGGAATTGGTGAGTTGGTCAAACGGAACCCACCATAAATATCTGAAAATTTGGTCTCCATGGCGGGTACTGAGAAATAAATTCGAACTCACCGGTCCTGAAGGGCCTGGTTCGGTTGGGCGTGGTCTGTCGGACGGGGGCGGTGGTGTCAGCCCCAATTCTGACTCCCTGGAGCTTCCGAGCTCAAGTACGGCCTCCTAGACTTAGAGAGTACTTACCTACTACCACGGTAGCCTACCTGTCTCCCTTCCTGATCTCCCTAGCCCACCCCCTTCCCCCACCCCCTTCCCCCCTTCCCCCACCTTCCCCCTCCTCCCCACTGTCTTGTCTTTGTTGTCGGTCCGTCACTCTGTCATAGACCAATAGCTTAGCGCCCTGTGGGGGCCTTGGAGCGGTGCTTTCCCAGGAGTGGCGGTGTGGCCCCCCCCGGGCCATCACGAGTCGAGCACCCTTGTTTATAATGTTTTATAAGATTGTAATAAGGCTGACTACTTGCTAATCTTTTGACTTTTCTTGTTTGTCCTGTTTTAAACATTAAAACTCCATCAAAAACTGATTTGAAAAAAAAAAAAGAATTATAGGCAGGCAGACCCGTGTGACATTTCTGTAGCAAGAGTGTAGGCCAACCCCGGACCCATTGGTGTACCATGAGTTTGGCGAAGGCCAGAAAAATCACTTGGATTACAGTGTAGGCGAGGGCCCAAAAAGTTGCTGTACTAACAGTAGGATTGTACCCCAGAAAAATTGCTCAACAGAGAGGGCAGGTGAAACCCATTAATATTTCAGCTTACTGTGTCTTAATTTGTAACAGAGCCTGGAGGCATCCCTGTTACAAACATTGGTTCATGTTGAAGTTTAAATGCTTCAGTTACAAACGTCGAAATATTTTTTTAGAAAAGTTATATGAGCCTTTTGAGCCGCAGAAAAATTTGCAGTTCAGCATGATGGCAGGATGTTTCATGAGGAGGAGCAGGAGGAGCAGGACTAATATACACCGATTGACAAAGGTAAATGTCCCTTTTTCTATGGTGATAGAGAAGTGTCCTTTTATCTGCAGTTGCAGCGAAAAGATTGTTTATGTAACACTGCTCTCTGCTGGTGGAGAAGAGAAGTCTGGGGAAATCCAAGCTTTGTTCATCTTTATGAGTGTAAGCCTATCGGCACTGTCAGTTGACAGGCGGGTACATTTATCCGTGATGATTCCCCCAGCTGCACTAAACACCCTCTCTGACAAGACGCTAGCGGCAGGGCAAGCAAGCACCTCCAGGGCATATAGCCTGAGTTCGTGCCACGTGTCCAGCTTTGACACCCAGTAGTTGTACGGAGCATCACAGAGGACGGTCGTACGGTCGGCTACGTACTCCCTCACCATCTTTTTACAGTGCTCTCTCCGACTTAGCCTTGACTGGGGAGCGGTGACACAGTCTTGCTGGGGAGCCATAAAGCTGGCAAAGACCTTGGAGAGTGTTTCCCTGCCTGCGCTGAACATGCTGCCTGATCTCCGCACCTCCCCTGCTACTTGGCCCTCGGAACTGCGCCTTCTGCCACTAGCGCTGTCGGATGGGAAGTTTACCATCAGTTTGTCCACCAGGGCCCTGTGGTATTGCATCACTCTCGAACCCCTTTCCTCTTCGGGAATGAGAGTGGAAAGGTTCTCCTTATACCGTGGGTCGAGCAGTGTGTACACCCAGTAATCTGTAGTGGCCAGAATGCGTGTAACGCGAGGGTCACGGGAAAGCCATCATAACATGAAGTCAACCATGTGTGCCAGGGTACCTGTACGCAACACATGGCTGTCCTCACTAGGAAGATCACTTTCAGGATCCTCCTCCTCCTCCTCCACAGGCCATACACTCTGAATGGATGAGAGGCAAGCAGCATGGGTACCCTCTGCAGTGGGCCCAGCTGTCTCTTCCCCCTCCTCCTCTTCAGGCTCCGCCCCCTCCTCCTATTCCTCCTCCTCAATGTGCTGAGATATAGACATGATGGTGCTCTGACTATCCAGCGACATACTTCCCCCGCCTCCGTTTCCGACCGCAAAGCGTCAGCCTCTATGCTTTGCAGGGAACTTCTCAAGAGGCATAGCAGAGGAATGGTGACGCTAATGATTGCAGCATCACCGCTCACCATCTGGGTAGACTCCTCAAAATTTCCAAGGACCTGGCAGATATCTGCCATCCAGGCCCACTCTTCTGTAAAGAATTGAGGAGGCTGACTCCCACTATGCCGCCCATGTTGGAGTTGGTATTCCACTATAGCTCTACGCTGCTCATAAAGCCTGGCCAACATGTGGAGCGTAGAGTTCCACCGTGTGGGCACGTCGCAAAGCAGTCGGTGCACTGGCAGATTAAACCGATGTTGCAGGGTGCGCAGGGTGGCAGCGTCCATGTTGGACTTGCAGAAATGTGCGCAGAGCCGGCGCTCCTTGCCGAGGAGGTCTGACAAGTGTGGGTAGCCTTTCAGAAACCGCTGAGTGACCAAATTAAAGACGTGGGCCAGGCATGGCACGTGCGTGAGGCTGCCGAGCTGCAGAGCCGCCACCAGGTTACGGCCGTTGTCACACACGACCATGCCTGGTTGGAGGCTCAGCGGCGAAAGCCAGTGGTCGGTCTGCTCTGTCAGACCATGCACAGTTTGTGGGCCGTGTGCCTCTTCTCTCCTAAGCTGAGTAGTTTCAGCACGGCCTGCTGACGCTTGCCCACCGCTGTGTTTCCGCACCACACCCACTGCTGGCGACGTGCTGCTGCTGACACATCTGGATTGCGATGCAGAGGTTGCGTAGGAGGGGGAGGAGGAGGAGGAGGAAGGTTTAGTGGAGGTGGCATACACCGCCGCAGATACCAGCACCGATCTGGGGCCCGCAATTCTGGGGGTGGGTAGGATGTGAGCGGTCCCAGGCTCTGACTCGGTTCCAGTCTCCACTAAATTCACCCAATGTGCCGTCAGGGAGATATAGTGGCCCTGCCCACCTGTGCTTGTCCACGTGTCCCTTGTTAAGTGGACCTTGCCAGTAACCGCGTTGGTGAGGGCGCGTACAATGTTGCGGGAGATGTGGTTGTGCAGGGCTGGAACGGCACACCGTGAAAATAGTGGCGACTGGGGACAGAGTAGCGTGGGGCCGCTGCCGCCATCATGTTTTTGAAAGCCTCAGTTTCCACAAGCCTGTACGGGAGCATCTCCAGGCTTATTAATTTGGCTATGTGGACATTTAAAGCTTGAGTGTGCTGGTGCGTGGCGGCATATTTGTGCTTTCGCTACAACGATTCTCTTAGCGACAGCTGAACGCTGCGCTGAGAGACATTGCTGGATGGGGCCGAGGACAGTGGAGGTGAGGGTATGGGTCCAGGCCGGGAGACGCTCGTGCCTGTGTCCTGAGAGGTCTGTTGGTTCTGAGTGGCAGGTTTGGGCCCAGGGGGAGAGGCAGTGGTGGAACCCGGAGGCGGTGAACGGCCTTCGTCCCACCTTGCGGGGTGCTTGGCCATCATATGCCTGCGCATGCTGGTGGTGGTGAGGCTGGTGGTGGTGGCTTCCTGGCTGATCTTGGCATGAAAAAGGTTGCACACCACTGCTCGTCGGTCGTCCACGGTCTCAGTGAAAAATTGCCACACCTTTGAGCACCTTGGCCTCTGCACGGTGGCTTGGCGCGAGAGGGTGCTTTGGGAAACAGCTGGTGGATTATTTGCTCTGGCCCTGCCTCTACCCCTGGCCACCCCACTGCCTCTTCCAACCTGCCCTGCGGCTGCACTTGCCTCCCCCTCTGAAGACCTGTCTTCAGTTGGCTTATCACACCAGGTGTGGTCAGTCACCTCATCGTCCAGCGGCTCTTCCTCCGAATCCTCTGTGCGTTCCTCCCTTGGACTTACTGCCCTTACTACTGCCTCACTGATAGACAACTGTGTCTCATTGTCATCGTCCTCCTCACCCACTGAAAGCTCTTGAGACAGTTGCCGGAAGTCCCCAGCCTCATCCCCCGGACCCCGGGAACTTTCCAAAGGTTGGGCATCAGTCACAACAAACTCCTCAGGTGGGAGAGGAACCATTGTTGCCCAATCTGGGCTGGGGCCCGAGAACAGTTCCTGGAAGTCTGCCTGCTCCTCAGAATGTGTCATTTTCATGGAGTAAGGAGGCTGGGAGGAAGGAGGAGCAGCAGCCAGAGGATTCAGAGTTGCAGCAGTGGACGGCGTAGAAGACTGGGTGGTCGATAGATTGCTGGATGCACTTTCTGCCATCCCCGACAGGACCTGCTCACAGTGCTCGTTTTTTAATAAAGGTCTACCACGTGGACCCAAAAATTGTGATATGAAGCTGGGGACCCCAGAAACGTGCCTCTCTCCTAATCCCGCAGCAGCCAGCTGCAATTCACCTGGACCAGGAACTGGGCCTATGCCTACACCCTCACATGGAACTCCGCGTCCTCGACCGTGTCCACGTCCTCTACCCCTACCCCTCAACATGGTGGATTAAGAATCGAGCAGACACTGAGCGTTGTAAAAAATTTTGTGAATTATTGCCGCGCAGTTGGTGGCTGCCAGCGGTCATATAACGCAAAATGAAGCCAGAGATAAATTATAAGAAAAGATGCAAGCAGGACTTGCTGTGCAATATGCAATTGTGATGCACCTGAAGTCCCACAGGCCAAGCAGTGAAATGCACTGCGTCACAGGTAGCCGTAAAAAGGATTTCTTTTTTTATATCTGTTTTTTTCAATGCAATGCAGGCTATGGAGCGTGTATTGGACTTTCCCTCTATGGGTGTCTGTCACCATACACTGTGCAGGCAGCTGACGGGTAACACAGAGCGGTGTAAAAATTTGTGGTTTCTTGGCGTGCACTTAGAGGCAGACAGCGCTTACGTTACACTAACTGCACCCAGAAAAAAATTTACCTGAAGGCTGAACGCAGCCCTTGCTGTGCACTATGCAGTTTTAATGCACCTGAAGTCCCACAGGCCATGCAGTGAAATGCACTGGGTCACAGGTAGCCGTAAAAAGGATTTCTTTAAAAAAAAATTTTTTTTCAACACAATGCAGGCTATGGAGCGTGTATTGGACTTTCCCTCTTTGGGTGTGTGTCACCGTACACTGTGCAGGCAGCTGACGGGTAACACAGAGCGGTGTAAAAAATTTGTGGTTTCTTGGCGTGCACTTGGAGGCAGACAGCACTTATGTTACGCTAACTACACCCAGAAAAAAATTTAACTGAAGGCTGAATGAAGGCCTTGCTGTGCAATACTGAGGTACTACAACTCCCAGCAACCACAGAGTTAAATGCGAACGGTCACAGGTATCCCTAAGAAGGACCGTTGGGGTTGTTGTAGACAAGATTCCACACTACCACTGTCCCTGCCTCACCAATACTTCCCCTATACTACGCAGTACAGACTGCAGCCTGAGAACGCTATAGCTGTAATGGGGCTGCACGCCCGATATACAAAAAAAAGTGCAAAACTGCTCCAAGCAGCCACAACAGTAGTGCACTAGGTGAGCTGTGGCCCTAAGAAGGACCGTTGGGATTCTTGTAGACACTAATACTCTCCCTATAGCAGTAGCAGCACTCTCCCTAATCTCTGCCAGCGTGCGTCTGTGGTGAGCCGCGGGCGGCACCACTTTATATACTCGGCGGTCACTTGATCTCGCCAGCCACTCACTGCAGGGGAGTGGGATAGGGCTGGAAAGTGACAGGAGGAAGTTGTAATGCCTTCCCTGCATGTCTATTGGCCAGAAAATGGCACAAATCTTTCAGGGAAGGAAATGGAATTGACTCGAACACCGCGTGGTGCTCGTCACGAGTAACGAGCAACTCGAGTACCCTAATACTCGAACGAGCATCAAGCTTGGACGAGTACGCTCGCTCATCTCTAGTTTCTAACACTATGCAGGACATTTCCTGCATACTGTAACATACATATACAGAACAGACTCCAACATCAGAGAGCTGGCCCACATAGCATTAGAAATATGTGCTGGACCTCGCCTGATATCGGACCTATGCAGGGAAATCTCAATGTCGGAAGAGGTTCAACACTAGATTGGAAAGGGTTAAAACTGAACTTTAGTAAAGCAAAATTTGATCAGCTCAGAATTTTTCTTGGCAACATTATTAAAATAGTTTTTATTGCAAGAAATTTTTCTTTTAACAATTGCACAAAACTTTCCCTTGCATACAAGTTACATAACAATAACTCTGCAATCATATCCACTGTGGTAGGGATTATATTCCGGGGGGATTCATGTCATGTGTCAGTCCATCGATTCTCTGGAATTCCAGAACTCTGTCATATTTCTCAGTCTGCCTTACATGGAAGGGAAGGATGAGGGGGGGGGGGGGGGGGGGCATAGGGAGAAGTTTAGGGAGAGGAGAAAAGTGAGAGAGGAGGGAGAAATGGGGTGTAGGGGAGGGACCAGGAAAGCAAACTGACCTTTTTACCCTTTTCAACAGTAGAAATAACAATAAACTAAGTTACATAGTAACATAGTATGTGAGGCTGAATGAAGACAATGTCCATCTAGTTCAGTCTAATTGTTACCGACGCAGTCCTAGGTATAAACAGATCATGGGAGAGATCCTTGTATTGTCCCCTCATGTATTTACACATAGTTATTTAATCCCCCTTTAGTTGTCTTTTTTCCAGGGTGAATATTCCAGTCCTCTCATTCCATTTATTAGTTTAGTTGGCCTTCTTTGAAACCCCCTCAAGCACTGCAACATCCTTCCTGCGCACCAGTGTTCAGAACTGTAAACAGTATTCCATGTGGGGCCTGATGAGTGCCTTATATAGTGGGAGAATAATGTTCTCATCCCTCACCCCTATACCTCTTTTAATGCATACCAAGACTTTATTAGCTTTTGCAGCAGCTGACTGGCATTGGTTGCTCCAGTTAAATTTACTATCCACTAGCATCCCCAGGTCTTTTTCATCTCAGTTTTCCCTAGCTGTACTCCATTTAGTGTATATTGGTGACAACCGTTTCTCCTGACCATGTGCATACCATTACATTTATCCACATTGAGCTTCATTTGCCATTTTTCTGCCCAAGCCCCAAGCTTATCTAGGTCCTTTTGTAGCCGCACATAGTAATCTCTTGTATTCATTGTCTTATATAATTTTGTATCATCTGCAAATATTGATATTTTACTGTGCAGTCCCTCTATCAGGTCGCTGATAAATATATTGAACAGAATGGGGTCTAGTACTAAGCCCTGTGGCATCCCACTAGCGGTGGTGACTCAATCAGAGTACAAACTATTTATTACAACCCTCTGTTTTCTATCTCTGAGCCAGTTCTCTACCCAGATACACACGTTTTCACCCAGTCCAAGCTGCCTCATTTTATATATCAACGTATTATGCGGCACGGTGTCAAATGCTATAGAGAAATCCAGATATACAAGCTCAATAAACTCTCCCAGGTCCAGCTTAGAACTTACTTCATCATAGAAGCTGATCAGATTGGTCTGACATGATTGACTCCTCATGAACCCATGATGGTGAGGAATTATTATGTTGTTCTCCTTGAGGTATTCTCGGATGGCGTCTCTCAGAAACCCCTCGAATATTTTTCCAGTTATTGAAGTGGGACTTACCAGCCTGTAGTTACAAGGCTCTCTTTTGGATATCTTTTTGTAAATTGGAAGCACATTGGCAATGCGCCAATCCAATGGTACAACCCCGGTCTTGATAGTGTCCATAAATATAAGAAATAGTAGTCTAGCTATAACATCACTTAGTTCCCTTAGAACCCTTGGGCGTAGTCCATCTGGACCCGGCAATTTATCGATTTTTAATCCTTTTTAACCGGCTCTGCACTTCCTCCTGTGTTAGATATGCAATATGTAGCAGGAGGTTTGTTTTATTCCCCTGCATCTCATGTGACATTTCCTTTTCGTTCGTGAATACACTTGAAAAGAAACCATTTAATAGATTTGCCTCCCCCCCATCAGCTTATATGTTTTCTCCTGCATTATTCATTAAAGTGCCAGTGCTCTCAGCGCAAATCCTTGTGCTGTTATTAGTTAAAGAATAGTTAAGGGTTGTTTTTTCTTTCTTTGGCGATCAGTCTTTCTGCCTCCTCCTTAGCAATCTTGATCTTTTCTTTACATATTTAGTTTTTTTCCCTGTATGATTTTAGCCTTTCTTTGCTGCCTTCTTGTTTTAGTAGTTTAAACGCTTTCTTTTTTTCGTTTATATTGCCCCCTTACAGTCTTGTCAGGCCACATTGGTTTCCTTCTACTTGTGATTCTTTTTTTTAACCCCCTTGTGAGATTTACAGGTTTCGTTTTCCTATGTTATATCGGGATAATTAAAGTCCCCCATAATAATTACTTTGTTGCGGTTTGACACCTCTTCTATCTGCTTTAATAATAAGATTTCAGTTTCTTCTGTTGGTTTTGGTGGCCTATAGAAAACCCCTTATTAGTATTTTTTTATTATTTTCTCCCTTTATTTCTACCCACAGAGATTCCACGTGTTCATCTCCTGCCCCTATATCCTCCCGTAGCCTAGGCATTAAGTAAGATTTAATGTACAGACACACCCCTTCCCCTTTCTGTTCACCATGGTCTCTTATGAAGAGATTGTTACCCTGTAAATTCACTGCCCAATTGCACTTATCATCAAGCCATCAAGTTGACACCCTACTTATTACTAATTCGATTTCTTGCTTCTCTCCTCTCTTGCGTATGCTTAGGTAAGCTTGAGTTATTGCTCTCAATCATGCATCTTTAGCCAACACGGGGATCCTCCCCACACATTCCAGGTCACGTCACACCCTCTGGATTGGGGGGGTCTCCTGACATGGATCACTTCATATACCATGTGGACATTTTAAATGATTCGTCTATGGCCCTCTTCACTCTATTTTGTAGGATGTTTATGAAGCTTTCCCATGCTTCAAAGAACCTTTTCACCTGGGACTCCCTCTGGAGGGTGGCCTCCACCCAGTTCATCCGCATAAGGAAGGAGAGCTTCTCCAGAAAAAGTTTGAAGGGAGGGTGGCTGCGTCGATCCATGTCTGCAGGATTGTTTTGACCCTGGCCATGGCCACCATATGTGAAGCTTTCGGCTTCCTGGTAAGCATCTCAGTTTGTCTGTCTATATATCCAAAAACTGCCGATACAGGCTTAAATGGGGCTCCTGAAGTTAGGTTTATGATAGTAAAGAGATGCACCCTGGCCCAGAACCTCTGGACCATGGCGCAATGCCGCAGACAGCGGAGAAGGCCTTCCCTCACCTCTTGGCACCTGGCACCTATCATCGGGATATATTCCCATTTTGTGACCTCGCTGGGGGGTTATATATGCTCTGTGGTAGAGTTGTCATCACAGAAGGGGAAATAAAAAATTAAATACAATCAGGGAAAATGGCAGTTACTTACTAAGTGAGGAGTGCATATAGATGCTTCCTCTCACCACGCAGGTAGCTGACTACCAAATAGAGGAGCAAATTACACCTGTGCAGGACACCGATGAGACAGCCACTCTCACTGCATCTTGATATAGAGTGGGGTGGCTGCTAGGCGTTTACTCCCACACATAGTGGATACAAAGTGCCAGACCATTCTGATATATGTAGTTCACCATGCAGTCCAGCAACCTATTAATGATGCCATCAGTGAACCACATTGATACTGCCACCCTGGGCTCCTCCTGGTGTCTTAAAGCCACGCTGCATGTGAATGATAGATAATAAATGCAAGGCATTGGTTGGATTTTGGCCAAGATACATGAGCCCACTAACCACTTCACGGTTCCTTGCGTTGTAGTGGGTCCCTACACTAATATAAAGGCATCACAGAAGGGGAAATAAAAAATTAAAAACAATCACAGAAAATGGCCGTTGCTATTCCAGCTGCTGGGAATAGCAGCTGGAATCTAATAGAATTTTCATGGAGGTGGCGACAGACTGGAGTAAAGGCCCTCCCTTTCTGGGTAACTAATGCCGAAAAGTCCTGGAATATGAGAATTCTGAATACTCTGACTTCTAGGGTGTGCTGGCGTATGTATTATTGTAGGATGTTTTCTTTCACTGCTCATATTTAGCGATCACTTGTCTGGGTCATTGGTCTGGACCTGATGGTCTGTTGGGTCTCACTCTATGGGCCGTTCTATACACAGTCTGTTGGTTGGTATTTCTGAGGATAGGGCCTTTGGAAGGTCCACCGTTATCAAGGTCATTAGGCCTTCGCCCGTCACATTCTCCAGAATGCCCATGAATCTGCGATTATTTCTGCGGTCATGGTTTTCCAAGTCCTCTAATTTTTCTCTGAGAGCCTGTTCATGCACCTGACACCTGGTTATGGTGTGTTCCATGTTGGAAATTATTATTTCTTGTGAGATTAGTTTGTTTTCCAGGTCTTTGATCTTGGAACAGGGGCAAGGCTAAGCTTTTATAGTTTGCCGAATCAGAAGCAGGGCAGGGCCAGGATAGGGAACCAGGCCAGGTGTCAAGACTCAAAACCAGGAGCTCTTGTACTCCAGGACATAGCTCTATCTGCTGATGTATTCAACTTCCTTTACAGTTCCCCTCATGAATCTTGTCTTTGCGCCTAGTTCCATGCCGCTGTGTTTCCCTCACTGGCTTCACCCTGTGTTTTCCTAAATAGTCTTCCTATGTAAACCTGGCTCTATCCCTCCCTCCTTGAGTGTTTATTGAGCCCTCAGCCTTTAAATTTGCTCTTCCATATTCCTGCTCTTTCTAAAGAGGATTGTTCTCCATGTACTGACCACTGGCTTGTTTCCTGACTATGTCTCTGACCTCGGTTTGCCCGATTATATTGCCCTGTCTTGCTGGCTATGACCTGAGACTCCAATCTAGTGCCAGAATGTTACAACAAAAGTACAAGGTCATGGCTAAGCTCAGCAGGGGAGCTGTCCAGATGGCTGGATAGCTCAGCAGGGAGAGCTGCTGACTGGAGTACAGGAGTTCCTGGGTTCAAGCTCTGACAAATGGACAATAGTTCTTACAATGCTGAGGCTGTAAGGATATTAATGGATTCTGATTATTATAAAACCCTAGATAACAACCCCACATCACAGATGAAAGAAGAACTACTTAAACTTGTGCACAAAGCTGCCTCAGATAATTGTCAAATGAAAAAGACTATAGCTGTATAAAACCCCCAAAATACCATACTTTTACTTTTTACCCAAGATCCATAAGTCTAATAACGCCCTCCTTCCCACGTACTCTAAGAAATTGCTGGTAATTGAAGCCACCCCAGTCGAACCACTTATAGTAGGGCTAAGTTCAATTACCAGAAATCTCTGAGTACATGGATAAACAGCTTCATAGGTTTGTAACGTATCTGCTCACATGCCTGAGGGATACTGGGCCCCTTCTATCCATGATAGATGAGATTGAGTGGAGGGACTACATATAGTTATATACTTAAAGGGGTTGTCCCGCGGCAGCAAGTGGGTCTATACACTTCTGTATGGCCATAATAATGCACTTTGTAATATACATTGTGCATTAATTATGAGCCATACAGAAGTTATAAAAAGTTTTATACTTACCTGCTCCGTTGCTGGCGTCCTCGTCTCCATGGTGCCGACTAATTTTCGCCCTCCGATGGCCAAATTAGCCGCGCTTGCGCAGTCCGGGTCTTCTGCAGTCTTCTATGGAGCCTTTCGTGCAGGATGCCGGCTCCGTGTAGCTCCGCCCCGTCACGTGCCGATTCCAGCCAATCAGGAGGCTGGAATCGGCAATGGACCGCACAGAAGAGCTGCGGTCCACGAAGACAGAGGATCCCGGCGGCCATCTTCAGCGGTAAGTATTGAAGTCACCGGAGCGCGGGGATTAAGGTAAGCGCTCCGGTAAGCTTTCTTTACCTCCCTGCATCGGGGTTGTCTCGCGCCGACCGGGGGGGGGGGGGGGGGGTTGAAAAAAAAAAAAACCCGTTTCGGCGCGGGACAACCCCTTTAAAATTCGGATTTGGACCAGGACTCACTTTAAAATGGTGGACTCAAATAGTTACATGGACTTCACAAGCTGCCATGTCCCTCCTGTCCCCATAAATCGGGTCCTTTTCTCTCCCTCTGATCCCCCACTGGTAACCCACTAAAAGGTTATTTTTAGATGTGGGATACAGGGGTGTATGCACTGTTCAAATAGCCATCACAACCGGAAGAAATCCAATTAGAACCAAATGGTGAACCATTCTCCCTGAGGGACTCTATGAATTGTTGTTCCAACTATGTTATTTATTAGAATGCACCTGTGGATTATGGCATGTAGGCCGTACAACTTTAACATTAACCCTTTCCAATCCAATTTGTATTCTGGTTTTCCTAGGGGGCTTACTCTTTTTTTTTTTTTTTGCTGTTATACAATGGCGGTATATGCTGGCTAAAGCCAGTACTGCATGAGGTGACACATTGGATAGGCTTCAACAGCATAGAGGCTGGCAATATACTGTAAGAGAACCTTGACGGACGTCTTCCAACTTCGAAGCTGTACAGCCTTAAATTAAAATGTCTTTAGACGTCAGACAGTGGATTGGAGAGGGTTAAGAACCAGTGCAAATAAGCATTGTTCAAATATTCAGAGGGGTTTTACAAAGTACAGTGTCTCCAGACACTTTTTAAACCACCATAATAGCGACCCCTCTGGTAGTTTGACCCTGCTGGATAAGATTCCTCAGGGAGCATTCTCTAGACTAAAGACAAAATAAATGTATTGGATCTTCTGGTTAAACACACTTACTCCCCAGGCCTAAATGAGATTTTAGAGAAAATGTAAGATACATTTTTTAGTGTTTTATAGAGATGAGCAAGTACACTCGCTAAGGCACATTACTCGAGCGAGTAGTGCCTTAGCCGAGTATCTCCCTGCTCGTCTCTAAAGATTCGGGGGCCGGCGGGGGGCGGGGAGCGGCGGGGGAGATCGGGGAGGAACGGAGGGGAGATCTCTCTCTTCCTCTCTCCCCCTGCCGCAACTAGGTAGGGGTAGGGATGGTGATAGACTCTATGACCTTGAGTTGTTGGCTTCTAGTAGTCTTCGGTATTCTACTGAGTTCTAGAACTCCAGCCAGTGGTACCAGGTCTTCGTGAACTTTTCTTGGGTACCTTTGAGTGTTGCTGTAAGGTCCTCCATCTCCAGGATCCCCTGTATCATGTTAAGCCAAAGAGCTGTCGATGGCGGGGTGGTTTGGCGCCAGAGCCTCAATATACAGGACCTCGCTGCAGATTTTTTGTATGTTGAAAGAGGGATCTTGTTATGATGTAAAAGAAAGAATGCAGGTGTTTTTGGGATAGGGTTGAGTAAAATTAGAGGTAGTCTGCCATACTTCTGTCCAAAAGCTCACCAGCACATGACAAAAGATGTGAAGGAGAGTCCCTCTAGCCGCACCGCATCTCCAGCATAAAGGAGATACCGATGGGTATATTTTGTTGAGACGAGTGGGCACCCTGTACCAACGAGAAAGCACCTCGTAACCTGCCTCCTGGGTTTTGCTGGATATGGATGAGGAGTGAGTGAGCGTGAGGGTTTTCCCTTTCTGTCTGGGAGAGTGTAATTTTGAGGTCCTACTCCCATTTCCGTATAAAACCAGGGGGTTGGGGTTCTAGTTGTGTGTTGAGAATGTTGTACATCAGTGACAGTGTGTGTCTGGATGGGCCCTCTGCACTGCATATTGTCTCAAACTGAGTTTTTGGGTGGTTGAATAGGCTTGGGTGGGGGAGGGAGCGGAAGAAGTGCCTCAATTGCACTGTTTTCCAGAACGGTATTGGGGCCGGATCTTGTGTCCCTGTCATATGTTCCATGGATAGCCATTGGCCTTCATGCTAAAAGTGGGAAGCTCTGGATCTACCAGTCTGGTGCCAGCGTAGGAGGGCTTTGTTCTCGTTCCCTGGGGGAATCAGTGGTTACCCAAGATTGGGAACATTGAGGAGGGCCTTGGGGCGATGTCCAACCTCGGTAGTATTTTTGCTGCTATCGCTAGGGTAGGGCCGATTATGGGGTGGTGCTTCAGTTCAGTGGTGGTCTGGTCTTGTATCCATGGCAGGACATCTAGTGGCGTGGATGTGACTGTTTGTTCTATGTTTATCCATTGTTTGAGCGTCCCATGTCTGTGCCAATCTATGATACGGGTCAAATGGACTGCTTGGTGATATCGTGTGAAATTCGGTAGGCCCAGGCCTCCTTCCCCTTTTGTTCTTGTTAGAGTGTTGAGTGTGATGCGCATTGGCTTATCTGCCCAGATAAATTTGGATGTAAGAGAGGATATTTGATGGAAAAATTGTTTGGGAACGTTGATGGGAAGCGCTTGGAACAGGTATAATATTCTGGGGAGGATGTTTATTTTAAAGATTGCACATCTCCCAAACCAGGAGTGAAGACCTCTGGTCCATGAGTTTAAGTCTGTTTTAATTCTGCTTAGAAGTGCGGGGTAATTTGCTGCGTATAAGCCCTCCACATCAGGGGTAAGACTTATGCCTAGGTATTGAATATAGCTATCGGCCCAGGTGAATGGAAATGAGTTATTGAGTTCACCTACTAACGTTTGGGGAAGGTATATGTTGAGGGCCGCGGATTTGGGGTAATAATTTTAAAGTTTGAGCGTTCAGAGTTTTGGTTGATTTCTGCTAGTAGGTTCGGGAGTGAGATTAGCGGGTTGGTAATGAAGAATAGGAGATCGTCTGCGTAGGCCGCTATCTTGTGTTCCGTGTCCACGAGTTTGATCCCTCTTATATTTGGGTTGGAATGGATTTGGGCTAGGAACGGCTCCAGGCACAAGATGAAGATTAGGGGGCATCCTTGTCTCGTGCCATTCGAGATCGGGAGAGGGGGAGAGATTTGTCCGTTAACTCTAACCGATACCGTGGGATAGGAATACAGGCTTTCAATCCATTTTAACAGTCTCGGTCCCAGTCCCATGTGGGTCAAAGTGGCAAACAGGAAATCCCAATCCACTCTGTCAAACGCTTTGTCAGCATCTGTGGACAGCAAACAGGTGGGAATGGCTAGTTTTTTGGCCAGGTGTATTAGGTCTATCGCTTTTGTCGTATTGCCTCTTGCTTCTCTGAGTGGGACAAATCCGACTTGGTCTCTATGAATTGTGTCTTGTAAGAGGGGGGAGATCCTGTTTGCCAGTATTTTGGCAAACTGTTTCAGGTCTACATTTAGTAAGGAGATGGGACGGTAGCTCTGGCATTGTGAGGGGTCTTTTCCTTCCTTTGGGGTTACTGTAATATGGGCTCTTAGAGTGTCTCTATGCATCTCTTTTCCTGTTGTGATGGAGTTAAAGGATAGTAGGAAGTATGGGGTTAGGGTCTCTGCATATTTTTTATAGTATGGGAGAGTAAGACCGTCTGGCCCGGGGGATTTTCCTGTTTGGGTTTCTGAGAGCGCTGTCGCCAGTTCGGATTGTGTTATCGGGTTTTCTAGTATGTATAAAGCCTCCCGTGTAAACCCTCGCATATTTGAGTGTTGTATATATTCTTGTATTTTAGCTTTTCGTGTGGCTCTATCTTGTTCCGACATTGGAGGGTTTAAGTTGTATAGGGACTGGTAGTATGCACGGAAAGCATCCGTTATCTGCTGCGGGTGGTACATGGTGTGGCCAGAGGGAGAGGATATGTGTGGGACGTATGTTTTTGCTCTGGTGGTCCAGAGGACCCAGGCTAATGTATGGCTTGGCTTGTTACTGAACTCGTAGAAATGGCGTCTACATTTTACCAAGGACCCCTTCGCCTGTCCCAAGCAGTGTGTTCTTACTCGGTCCCTCAGTTGGGTTAGTTCTGCCCCCCTGGTACTATCCTGTGTGGATTTGTGTAGGAGTTCGAGAGTCTGGATTTGGTCTAATAGACCTCGTAGATGGGCTCCTCATTCTTTCTTGATACAAGACCCCAGTCCTATTAGATAACCCCTAATTACACATTTGTGTGCCTCCCAGATCGTCAGGGGTTCTACATCTGAGATGCAGTTGATTTCGAAATAGTTAGTTATAGCTTTTTGGATTTCTTACGATGTCTCAGGGCTGTGGATGAGGGATTCGTTTAGGCACCAGTGCCAGGCTTTGTCATGTATTGTGGGGAGTGTCAGAGAAAGGGATATAGGAGCGTGGTCGGAAAATGTGATGTTGTCTATCTCTGCTGCTAGACGTGGGAGGGTCAAGTGGTGAATCAGGAAGAAGCCAATACTAGAGTATGAGTTGTGAGGGGACGAAAAGAACGTATAATCTCTGGTATCCGGGTGCAGGACTCTTTAGGCGTCTATCAGTTGATATTTGTGGAGCATCTTTCTGATCCTGTGGTGTGCTGACAGCATGAGGGAACTATTACCTTTGGATGTGTCTGCTTGTGGTTCTAGCGTGATGTTAAAGTCTCCCCCTAGTACTAGTGTGCCTTCCTTGAATTCCTCCAAGTCCTCCAGAGCCCCTTCTAGGAAAGAGATCTGGTTGGAGTTGGGGAGGTACATGGTTGCGAGTGTGACTGGTGTGCTGGCGAGCTTACCTTTGACGAATATGTATCTTCCCTCAGAGTCGCACTGCGTTGCTGTAAGCTCCCATGGAATAGAGCTGGTGATTAGGATCGAGTCTCCTTTGGATTTGGAGACTGGGTTCAGGCAGTGGTAGGCGTTCGGGGGATTTGCAGCTCACAGAAACTTGTAGATGAGAGAGGCTGTATGGAGTGGCAGAAAAAAGTAACCCAGTGGATAGTGGTGATAACTGTGGCTACTTAACCGCACACAAGGAAAGGGTATTGTGAGATGCTCTGCACAGGGGCAGAAAACTATTAACCCCGTAGATAGTGCTGATAACTGGCTTATTCAGCGCACACAGTGAATGGGAGACGTGAGATGCTCTGCACTGGCCCAGCAAAAATTAAGGCACTGTTTAGCGATGGGAAATAGCTTCGGCTAATTCACCGCACACAGTGAATGGGAGTTATGAGATGGTCTGCACTGGCCTAGCAACAATTAACCCACTCTTTAGCGATGAAAATTACGGCTAATTCACCGCACACAGCAAATGGGAGATGTGAAATGCTCCACACTGCCCCAGAAATAATTAGCAGACTGTTTAGCGATGAGAACTCTGGCTAATTCACTGCACACAGCAAATAGGAGATGGGAAATGCTCTGTACAGGCCTAGATGCTTGAAAAAAAAAATGGTGCACTACTGCTCCCAGCCAGCCAATAAAAGTAATGCACACAATGAGGAGTAGCCCTAAGGAGGACTGTTGGGTTCTTGATGTCGGGATCCCTGCCTAACCGCACCCTACACTAGCACTTTCCCTATCTCAGCAGCAGCTCTTTCCCTAACCTCTGCCAGCATGCGTCTGAGGCGAGCCACGGGCGGCACCAGCTTAAGTATTCGGCGGTCACCTGATCCCCCCAGTCACTCACTGCTGTAGACGTGCAGAGGGTTAGCACGTCTGAGCAGTAAGTGGTAATGCCTTCCAAGCATGTTTATTGGCTAAAAAATGGCGCTAAACATGCGGGGAAGGGAAATGAAATTTATTCGAGTACCGCGTCGTGCTCGACCCGAGTATCGAGCATCTCGAGTAGCCTAATACTCGAACGAGCATCAAGCTCGGACGAGTGCGCTCGCTCATCTATAGTGTCAACGAATTAGCAGTAATGTCATTCGCTCATCCAAACAAGAATTGGCTGGTCTAAAAGGAGCCTTAGGCTGCCTGACCACTGGCATAGCAATATCTAAGATCCCACCCATGGGAGCCGCCGCTGGGGAGCAGGAGACAGCTGACGGTTCTCCGCACTGAGCCAATCTGACATGGCAAGCCTATCTAAATTGCTATGATTCTCTGCTTGTGGATGCCGCGGCTGCGCTTTCCATAGCAACGCTATGGAAAGCTTTAGTCAGTGTTATTTGCCGGCGATTTATCGCAGGCAGAATCACGCCCATGGACATGCAGCCTTACTTTATCGGTCTGTGCTGTGGATGTTTACTCAACATAATCAATAAAAGACAGAAATGGCACAAATGTCTGTGTGTAATTAGTTTAGTTTTATTTTTATAAATTGTAACTTAGATGATGACCACAATCAGACTACACTTTGTGATTTATCACTGCAGAAATCCAGATACAGTACATCCAAAATTTTCATTTCCTTTCTTGCAACTGTAAATGGCGAGAAGAACTCTTGTACTTGGAGTTACCTGTGGAGGACATAACTTCTAGGTCGATGGCAGAGATATAAAGGTGACAAGGCTTATAGTGTGTGAGAATTGGAAAGAAGAGGTCTTCCACCTGATACATAAACATGTTATGCTTTTGATTTACCATTATATGAATTTTTTTCCATGGTACAAGTGAGAATGCTCAAAATGTGGCTTAACTTGAGTGAATCTGTATAATAGGTTCTCAAAATGCCCATAATTTACAATATTTTGGAAGGAAGCATCATGCGCCCTGCACCAAATAACGGGTACTAGATTTAGAGAGAATCTTCTATGTGTTATTCAGGTGACACTTATTTTCTTCTTCTTATGGTCTAATTTATATTTGCTGTATGACATTAAAAAAATCTATAAAATTTGTTTAAAAAGCAAAAAATGAATAAGCTGTTATAAATAATTCCTAGCATTTTGGGGGACATTTATTAAATATTTTAACCCAGAATTCTGGCTTTAAAAAAGTTGCAAATTTTGCACAAATCCCACTTGCAGAAAAATTGCTGCATTTTGGTCTTTTGCACTGGCCTCAGTACTTTCGGAAAGAAATGTGGATAAGGCGTGTCGGGGTGGGGAGTGGCCACCGAGGCCGACAGAATTATATTTTATTTACACCAGAAATTTTCATCAGGTCTGATGTAGCATACATTTCTGTGTCGGCACAAGGAGGTGCCGAGATGTGCCTAATATGTGAAGAGGCACGAGTCTCTACATGTATTAGGTGCATCGTGTGCCAGGGGAAATTATTCTAAGACCTGCATTGAAAATGATGGTGTTAGTACATTTCCCCCTTTGTTTCTGCATCTCCTATACAAACCTTTGTGCCTCCATGGTTATTGTGGAAATTCTGCCCCTTTCATACTACCTTCCATCTGTCCTTTAATTACTAAGGGTGGCCTTACACGGAACAACTATTGTCTGAATAGTCACTCAAAATACTTGCTAAAATGTATCAATGGTACGAATGACTGTGTGCGTTTTTACGCAAAGCAATTGTTCACTTGTTCATTTCCACAATTGCTATATAAATTGTTGGTAGTCTTTATATGGGCTGAAGAGTTAGGGGTGTGAGGTTCTTTGGTAAGCGTGTATTTGAAGTTTTAACCCCTTCTCAACCCATGCTCAGTTTACTGTATGCAAGTTCTTTTGTGTTACTATGCACTTGCCAATCAGCACCTGAAGGGAGGAGACTGCTGAAACCAAAGTGTCTATTATTATACTGTACTGTCTGCAGCTCAGGCAGACAGTACAGTATAATGAAGGGAAGGGGTTAATATTATTGTTTGCTTTGTATTAGACAAACTGCAGAGAAAGTACATCACCATAAAAATTCCTATATATATTGTCTTTTTTATAGTTTTATTTCTTACCTGGAAACATAGAGAAGATTCAAAATCAACACAATATTAATGATTATTACTATATTTCTGTGAATACATTAAGAATTAAACATTATATCTGTCTATAGTTGTCATTGCAGGCCTTTTCTTCATGTTTTTTTGTAGGCTGCAATGTTACATTCTGCGTGCGGTTACAGTAATCACATTGAAGATGATGCTGAAAGAAGAAAATACAAGAGAATTACTTTACTGTACTTAACATTACAGTGATATAATAAAATCTGAAGCCTAAACAATAACTGACAGTAAATAACGAAATACTAATATACAAAACACAAGGTGTATTGGTGGCGACTCACATCTTAAAAACCTGCTGGGCTCTTTGTATAGATCTGCACAGAAAATCCGAATTCTTTACATGTGGATTTTAGTGCGGATTTGGTGAATCCGCATTAGAATCCCCATGTTACATGCAGACTTTGACAGATACCAACATTTGCAGCAGATTTTTAAGTTGGTGAATTAATGAACAACAATATGTTTCTAGAGCCTGTTGTGTTTTTCACACAATGGGCTTTATTGCTAGTATGTTAAATGATGATTATAAAAATTAAGAAAACACTTAGAAGGGGAGAAAGTAGCATAAAAGGCATGTGTGTGTCGTAATATACAATGCTGGGAAACAGTATTTGCCCCTTCCCAACTGGAATGTTTCAGATCAAACTACCGTTACTTTTAATATTAGACAAAGATACCCCAAGTAGACACAAAATGCAGTTTTTATAAAGGATGATTTCATTTATTTAATGAAAAATGCTGTTCAGTCCTACCCAGTCCTAGTAATTGCCTCCTAAGCAACTAAATCAACTAGTTAACCAAATTTAATTAATAACTAGAGATGAGTGAGCACCAAAATGCTCGGGTGCTCGTTACTCGGGACGAAATTATCGCGATGCTCGAGGGTTCGTTTCGAGTAACGAACCCCATTGAAGTCAATGGGCGACCCGAGCATTTTTGTATATCGCCGATGCTCGCTAAGGTTTTCATGTGTGAAAATCTGGGCAATTCAAGAAAGTGATGGGAACGACACAGCAACGGATAGGGCAGGCGAGGGGCTACATGTTGGGCTGCATCTCAAGTTCACAGGTCCCACTATTAAGCCACAATACCGGCAAGAGTGGGCCCCTCCCCCTCCCAACAACTTTTACTTCTGAAAAGCCCTCATTAGCAATGCATACCTTAGCTAAGCACCACACTACCTCCAACAAAGCACAATCACTGCCTGCATGACACTCCGCTGCCACTTCTCCTGGGTTACATGCTGCCCAACCCCCCCGCACGACCCAGTGTCCACAGCGCACACAAAAGTGTCCCTGCGCAGCCTTCAGCTGCCCTCATGCCACACCACCCTCATGTCTATTTATAAGTGCGTCTGCCATGACGAGGAACCGCAGGCACACACTGCAGAGGGTTGGCACGGCTAGGCAGCGACCCTCTTTAAAAGGGGCGGGGCGATAGCCCACAATGCTGTACAGAAGCAATGAGAAATATAATCCTGTGCCACCGCCATCAGGAGCTGCACCCGTGGGCATAGCAATGGGGAACCTATGTGCCACACACTATTCATTCTGTCAAGGTGTCTGCATGCCCCAGTCAGACCGCGGTTTTTAATTCATAGACACAGGCAGGTACAACTCCCTATTGTGAAGTCCCTGTGGACCGACAGCATGGGTGGCTCCCTGGAACCCACCGGCGGTACATAAAAATATCCCATTGCGTTGCCCAACACAGCTGAGGTAGTAATGTTGTGCTTAATGCAGGTGGGCTTCGGCCCACACTGCATGCCCCAGTCAGACTGGGGTTCTTTAGAAGTGGAAACAGATGCATTTATAATTCTCTGTGGACCCACAGCATGGGTGGGTGCCAGGAAGCCACCGGCGGTACATAAAAATATCCCATTGCATTACCCAACACAGATGAGGTAGTAATGTCGTGCTTAATACAGGTGGGCTTCGGCCCACACTGCATGCCCCAGTCTGACTGGGGTTCTTTAGAAGTGGAAACAGATGCATTTATAATTCTCTGTGGACCCACAGCATGGGTGGGTGCCAGGAAGCCACCGGCGGTACATAAAATTATCCCATTGCATTACCCAACACAGCTGAGGTAGTAATGTCGTGCTTAATGCAGGTGGGTTTCGGCCCACACTGCATGCCCCAGTCTGACTGGTAATATATACCTTAACAGTAACCTCGTTGGTGGTAATGTGGTGGTGACTGCGAACCTGGTAGCGCGGTTTTATGTAGTTGGTTTTCGGAATGTGGCCAGGATTAAGTGGGCCGTGGCAGGGGGATGGTGGTGGTGCTCTCTTGTTGTGTCGTTAAAGGTGAAATTCTTGGACTGCCACCAGACGGACCAATGCAAAGGTATTTGCCAAGAATGTTTTCATTGTTGGAGGAGGAGGGGGATGTTTTGGAGGCACTATGTGTCCTCTACACGTGTCCGTGGTTATATGCACCTTAACAGTAACAGCGTTGGTGGGAAATGGCCTCGCCGCCATCATGTCTTTGTGAAGCCTCTGTTTCCACACCCCAGTGACATACCATTAGCAGCGGTATAGGCAGAGCCCACAATTATTAACATTTCAGCGGTAGCATTAGGGACAGGCCCCACTAACATATCACTAGCAGCAGTATAGGGGGAGCGCAGTCTTAGTTCCATTTCAGTAATAGTAGCACTCAAGACAGGCCCCAGTAACATTCCCATTTCAGCAGTTTAGGGAGATAACAGTCTCTTTCACATTTCAGTAGCTGCAGTATAGACATTTATGTAGCTAAAGTGTAGGCCAACCCCACACACCTTTCTGTACCATGAGTGCAGGCGAAGAACATAGAAATTACTATGATTACACTGTAGGTGAGGGCCCAAAAAAATTGGTGTACCAACAGTACTAATGTACCTCAGACAAAATTGGCCATGCCCAACCAAGATGGCAGGTGAAACCCATTAATCGCTTTGGTTAATGTGGCTTAAGTGGTAACTAGGCCTGGAGGCAGCCCAGTTGAACGAAAAATTGGTTCTAGTTAAAGTTTCAACGCTTTTAAGAGCATTGAAACGTATAAAAATTGTTTAGAAAAATTATATGAGTGAGCCTTGTGGCCCTAAGAAAAATTGCCCGTTCGGCGTGATTACGTGAGGTTTCAGGAGGAGGAGGAGGAATATTATACACAGATTGATGAAGCAGAAATGTCCCCGTTTTGGATGGTGAGAGAGAACGATGCTTCCATCCGCGGGTGCAGCCTACGTATTGCTTAGGTATCGCTGCTGTCCACTGGTGGAGAAGAGAAGTCTGGGGAAATCCAGGCTTTGTTCATCTTGATGAGTGTAAGCCTGTCGGCACTGTCGGTTGACAGGTGGGTACGCTTATCCGTGATGATTCCCCCAGCCACACTAAACACACTCTCTGACAAGACGCTAGCCGCAGGACAAGCAAGCACCTCCAGGGCATACAGCGCGAGTTCAGGCCACGTGTCCAGCTTCAACACCCAGTAGTTGTAGGGGGCAGAGGCGTCACCGAGGACGGTGCTGCAATCGGCTACGTACTCCCTCACCATCCTTTTACAGTGCTCCCGCCAACTCAGCCTTGACTGGGGACCGGTGACACAGTCTTGCTGGGGAGCCATAAAGCTGGCAAAGGCCTTGGAGAATGTTCCCCTGCCTGCGCTGTACATGCTGCCTGATCTCTGCGCCTCCCCTGCTACCTGGCCCTCGGAACTGCGCCTTCTGCCACTAGCGCTGTCGGATGGGAAGTTTACCATCAGTTTGTCCACCAGCGCCCTGTGGTATAGCATCATTCTCGAACCCCTTTCCTCTTCGGGAATGAGAGTGCAAAGGCTCTCCTTATACCGTGGATCGAGCAGTGTGTACACCCAGTAATCCGTAGTGGCCAGAATGCGTGTAACGCGAGGGTCACGAGAAAGGCATCCTAACATGAAGTCAGCCATGTGTGCCAGGGTACCTGTACGCAACACATGGCTGTCCTCACTCGGAAGATCACTTTCAGGATCCTCCTCCTCCTCCTCCTCCTCCTCTGGCCATACACGCTGAAAGGATGACAGGCAAGCAGCATCTGTCCCCTCAGCAGTGGGCCAAGCTGTCTCTTCCCCCTCCTCCTCAACGCGCTGAGATATAGACATGAGGTTGCTCTGACTATCCAGCGACATACTGTCTTCCCCCGCCTCCGTTTCTGATTCCAAAGCGTCTGCCTTTATGCTTTGCAGGGAACTTCTCAAGATGCATAGCAGAGGAATGGTGACGCTAATGATTGCAGCATCCCCGCTCACCATCTGGGTAGACTCCTCAAATTTTCCAAGGACCTGGCAGATGGCTGCCAACCAGGCCCACTCTTCTGTAAATAATTGAGGAGGCTGACTCCCACTGCGCCGCGCAAGTTGGAGTTGGTATTCCACTATAGCTCTACGCTGCTCATAGAGTCTGGCCAACATGTGGAGCGTAGAGTTCCACTGTGTGGGCACGTCGCACAGCAGTCGGTGCACTGGCAGATTAAACCGATGTTGCAGGGTCCGCAGGGTGGCAGCGTGCGTGTGGGATTTGCGGAAATGTGCGCAGAGCTGGCGCACCTTTCCGAGCAGGTATGACAAGTGGGGGTAGCTTTTCAGAAAGCGCTGAACCACCAAATTAAAGACGTGGGCCAGGCATGGCACGTGCGTGAGGCTGCCGAGCTGCAGAGCCGCCACCAGGTTACGGCCGTTGTCACACATGACCATGCCCGGTTGGAGGCTCAGCGGCGCAAGCCAGCGGTCGGTCTGCTCTGTCAGACCCTGCAGCAGTTCGTGGGCCGTGTGCCTCTTATCGCCTAAGCTGAGTAGTTTCAGCACGGCCTGCTGACGCTTGCCCACCGCTGTGCTGCAACGCCGCGTGACACCGACTGCTGGCGACGTGCTGCTGCTGCTGACACATCTTGATTGCGAGACAGAGGTTGCGTAGGAGGAGGAGGAGGGTGGTTTAGTGGAGGAAGCATACACCCCCGCAGATACCACCACCGAGCTGGGGCACGCAATTCGGGGGGTGGGTAGGACGTGAGCGGTCCCAGGCTCTGACTCTGTCCCAGCCTCCACTAAATTCACCCAATGTGCCGTCAGGGAGATATAGTGGCCCTGCCCGCCTGTGCTTGTCCACGTGTCTGTTGTTAAGTGGACTTTGGCAGTAACCGCGTTGGTGAGGGCGCGTACAATGTTGCGGGAGACGTGGTCGTGCAGGCCTGGGACGGCACATCAGGAAAAGTAGTGGCGACTGGGAACCGAGTAGCGCGGGGCCGCCGCCATCATGCTTTTGAAAGCCTCCGTTTCCACAAGCCTATACGGCAGCATCTCTAGGCTGATCAATTTTGCAATGTGCACGTTTAACGCTTGAGCGTGCGGGTGCGTGGCGTCGTACTTGCGCTTGCGCTCAAACTGTGGCGCTAGCGACGTCTGGACGCTACGCTGAGAGACATTGCTGGATGGGGCCGAGGACAGCGGAGGTGAGGGTGTGGGTGCAGGCCAGGAGACGGTACTGCCTGTGTCCTCAGAGGGGGGTTGGATCTCAGTGGCAGGTTGGGGCACAGGGGGAGAGGCAGTGGTGCAAACCGGAGGCGGTGAACGGGCATCGTTCCACCTTGTGGGTTGCTTGGCCATCATATGCCTGCGCATGCTGTTGGTGGTGCCTCCCCAGCTGATCTTGGCGCGACAAAGGTTGCACACCACTGTTCGTCGGTCGTCAGGCGTCTCTGTGAAAAACTGCCACACCGTAGAGCACCTTGACCTCTGCAGGGTGGCATGGCGCGAGGGGGCGCTTTGGGAACCAGTTGGTGGATTATTCGGTCTGGCCCTGCCTCTACCCCTGGCCACCGCACTGGCTCGGCCTGTGCCCACACCCTGACTTGGGCCTCCGCGTCCTCGCCCGCGTCCACGTCCTATAGGCCTACCCCTACCCCTCAGCATGGTGTATTACCAGTGATTTGATTTCCCAGGCAGGAAATAAATTAGTGCAAGCCTGCTGTTAAACGTAGCTGGCTGCGTATGATTTCTGTTTACGTTCTACACCCACCACACACGTACCCAGAACGCTGAGGACAGTCAGAGGCAGGCCAAATAGAATGTTTCCCTTTTTTTGGTAAAGAAAAGGCCCACTGCGTATATTCAATCAATAATATATGTCTTCTGGCCCTGCAAATGTGTCACAGAACTGCAGGGTTGCAGAGTTATTAACTACAGCAGAGCGGTGATTTTTCCCAGGCAGGAAAGAAATTGGCGCAAGCCTGCTGTTAAACGTAGCTGGCTGCGTATGATTTCTGTTTACGTTCTGCACCCACCACACACGTACCCAGAACGCTGAGGACTGTCAGAGGCAGGCCAAATAGAATGTTTCCCTTTTTTTGGTAAAGAAAAGGCCCACTGCGTATATTCAATCAATAATATGTCTTCTGGCCCTGCAAATGTGTCACAGAACTGCAGGGTTGCAGAGTTATTAACTACAGCAGAGCAGTGATTTTTCCCAGGCAGGAAAGAAATTGGCGCAAGCCTGCTGTTAAACGTAGCTGGCTGCGTATGATTTCTGTTTACGTTCTGCACCCACCACACACGTACCCAGAACGCTGAGGACTGTCAGAGGCAGGCCAAATAGAATGTTTCCCTTTTTTGGTTAAAGAAAAGGCCCACTGCGTATATTCAATCAATAATATATGTCTTCTGGCCCTGCCTACACAATTCTGTCCCTGTAGTATTACTGCAGGGCGCAATGCTCTGCACAGCCGATTTAAAAAAAAAAATAAAAAATGCAACACTGCTAACAGCAGCCTGCACAGTTCTGCACACGGTTAAATGTGGCCCTAAGAAGGACCGTTGGGGTTCTTGAAGCCTACACTCACTCCTAACACTCTCCCTGCCTAACCACCACTTCTGTCCCTGTAGTATTACTGCAGGGCGCAATGCTCTGCACAGCCGATTTTGAAAAAAAAAAAATGGGCAACACTGCTAACAGCAGCCTCCACACGGATAGATGTGGCCCTAAGAAGGACCGTTGGGGTTCTTGAAGCCTACACTCACTACTAACACTCTCCCTACAGCAGCTCCGGCACCAGCAGCACTGTCCCTTAGCTAACTCACAAGGCATCTGAGGCGAGCCGCGGGAGGGGTCGACTTTTATACTCGGGTGACATCTGATCTCCCCAGCCACTCACTGCAGGGGGGTGGTATAGGGCTTGAACGTCACAGGGGGAAGTTGTAATGCCTTCCCTGTCTTTCAATTGGCCAGAAAAGCACGCCAACGTCTCAGAGAGGAAACTGAAAGTAACCCGAACATCGCGTGGTACTCGTTAAGAGTAACGAGCATCCCGAACAAGCTAATATTCGCCCGAGCATCAAGCTCGGACGAGTACGTTCGCTCATCTCTATTAATAACTTGGTTCAGTTTTACTAGTCACACCAGGCTTCATTACTGTCAGACCTGTTAAATCTAAACAGCATTTTTTTAAAAATTATCTGGCAATTACGAAGCAGGCCAGAATGTTTTAAAAAGCAGCACATGACGCCAGCTACATTCCTGGATAGGATATTAAGACAATTTGTGACAGGCGCACCTTCTTAAATCAAAAATAGCACACATTTTCTACTGCAACTGCATGACTTAGCAATACCAGAATCAACCATTTTGGTCTCCTTTGATGTAGTAAGCCCATATACCTCTATTGCTCACCATAAGATGTTATCAGCAGTTCAATATTTCTTACGTACAACCCATTATACCACTAAATGCTGAGATTTCATTTTAGAACTTCAGGACTATTTTTTAGGATACCTACTATGCTCAATGCCAAGGTGTGGTAATGGGATTTAACGTGGCACCCACATATGCAAAAATGTACATAAACTTTGTGCAGGAATCTGCTGTATACATATGGGCACTGTCCAAATCTATTGTGTTGGTAGCGATACACGATTTGTATTCTATGTTGAGAGGTGATATCCGCTCCCTATCTGTTTTTAGATTAAATCAATGCATTTGACTCTGAATTACAATAAATTATGCCTTTCTTTCATAACCAATTGCAGTTTTTGGATACTATTGTGTCCAAGCAAGGGGCAGATTTGAGTAATGATCTGCACATTCAAAGTACAGATCGTAATCAATTTTTGTACTTTAAAGGGGTTCTGTCATTAAAAACAAAAAAATATTTACTTACCTATTAGCTCCCCAGGCAACCTAACCTCTCCTCTTCTCCTCCCAAATCTTCTCCTGGATCCTCTTGTCACTTGGGTCACGTGACCTGCAGCTGCCTGATTTAGCTGGATCCGGTGATGTAACTACATTGTGCTACATTCAGCTTCCTGCAGGTCAATGTACGCATACGTCACTAGTGATGTAGTGTTCATTGCCCAGGCAGGAAGTGTGGAATGCACGGCTGGTGTCCCTTACGCCACGGGAAGTAGTGGGTGTACACCACTGTTAGGCTGCTTGACAGCCAGGTGATGCCCCCACTTCCTCATTGGCTGGGCGCCAGGCACATTGCTGGGGGGGGGGTATTGAAAGGCACAGGGGAGAAGGCACAGCAGGGCGGCGCAGAGGAGCCTCAGAGCGGGGGTACGGGGGTCCGACGGCGCCGGAGCATCAAGAGACAAGGCAGAGCAGCGGCACAGCAACAGAGGCTCCTGCAACACAGGGGAGCTTTAGAGCGGGGGTCCTTCAGCGCCAGAGCATCAGGGGAGAAGGCAGAGCAGCGGCGCAACAGTGGAGGCTCACATGGGGACCTTCACAGCGGGGTAACGACACAGCCGGAGGAGTGGGCCAACAGCGGAGGCTACAGCGCCGCAGGGGAGCGTGACAACAGGGGACGGAGAGTGATGCTGGAGAGCAGAGGATCAGCAGGGCAAATTGGCATTGCATGTAATCCGCGGCATCAGCAGCAGGGCTGGTGGGGTGTGTGGGGGGTGGTTTACACATGGGCACCTAACATGGTTGCTTCATGGCTTAGCAGCATTAGGCTGGGGTCACATGGGACGTATTCCCAGCGGAAATCTTGCGGTTTTGCTGCAGCGAAAAACCACGAGATTTCCGCTGGGAAATCTCCGCTCTAAAACCCATGGGTTTTGGAATGTCTTGTCTGCACCCTTTTCCATTTCGGCCGATGCTCCATAGAGGAGAGTGCGGCTGAAACGGGAAAAAAAAAAAGAAGGGACATGCTGCGGCCGGGGAAACCGTGCCGCAACGTCGGCTTCTGCTGGCTTTGCCGCGACGGATTCGCCGTCCCATGTGGACGATATTTTTGACAAATCTCGTCCACATGGCAGGCCAACACCGGGATTAGCGTCCGCAGGCGGATTTGCTGCGGTGAAATTCCGGACGGCATTTCCGCAGCAAATGCGCCCTATGTGAACCCAGCCTTATGATTGACGGGTTAGGGGTTGTTTCACAGTTAGGCGTAAGTTATCAGCTGAATATGCATCTATGTTCATGTGCATAATGTACGCCTACCTATTAAATTAACCCTAACCCGCCATCGATTACAATACTCCTTCCATTCTCCTAGCAGCTTTCAGCAGCAAGAAGCTTTTCAGCCAATCACGAAGTGGGGGTGTTACCTGGCTGTCAAACAGCCTAGCACTGGTGTACTCCCACCACTTCCATTGGCATCAAGGTACAGCACTACTGGCAGCCTGTACGAGTGCGCACACGCGAGACTATGGTGCGAGCGTGCCAGCGAGAGAAAGAGAGCTATGTACGTGCATGGGCTACACTGGGATCTGGCGTTTGCCCACTCGCCACCAATAGAAATGTATCCCTGATATTTTTGTCAGGCAGAATACATTTCTATTAGCCAGTGGAAGAACAAGCTTGTCCTGTCACCTGTGTTTTTTGTTTTATTGCCGTTCATCCACCCCTTTGCAAAAAAAATCTTACGGCCCTTTAACCCCTTGAGTGGCGGGTTTCCTACCACCCTGTCGGCCCACCAGGGCAGGTTTTTTAAAATCGTCTAATCATTGAATTTCAACAAATTTTGCAGTTGCGTCTCAAGAGCCATAACTTTTTCATGTTTCCATTGACATGGCCATATGAGGGCTTGTTTTTTGCGGGACAAGTTGTGATTTTTTAAACAGGGGGGAGGAAAAAAAGAAATGGGGAAAAAAGAAAAAAAGGGGCCATGTCATTAAGGGGTTAAATAATGTATTATATTCCTTCTCTGGGTCATTATGATGCATGGATACCACATGTGTGATTGTATTTTTGATTTTTTACAAAGTAAAGGGAAACAAGTGTTTTTATAAGTTTTTAACTTTTTTATTTTTTTTTTAGGAGACTTCCACAGGGATCCATCAGGACCCCTGATCACATTCCGGGGGGCCAATGGTGACAGCCCTTTACATGCTGCAGTGACAGCCCTTTACATGCTACAGTCACATAGACTGCAGCATGTAAAGGGTTAACACAGCAGAGATCGGAGGTTTTCTCTGATCTCTGCTGTAAGAGCAGGTAACTAGCTGTCCTCTCACAGCCAAGCACCAAGCTCTCCCTGCCACAGAGACCATCGGCTTGCTTCTGACAAGCCGATGGTCTCTATGGCAACCTGTAAACAAAGCAGGAGATTGCCGGCATATCGGCAATATCTTCTGCTGGTTTTTCAAAGCCCTTGCTTTGTTCTCTGTGGGTCAGTGCAGGCAGAGCACAATGTCACAGCTTGTGGCATTGTGCTCTGCAGCTCCCATAGTGATACATAGCCCGGAAATCCTCTGGGCTATGTTGCTATGAGCAGTGGAGCTCGTCCCGGAAAATTTCTGGGCGTGCCACTCAAGGGGTTAAATGTATGTGTGTGTGTGTGTGTGTGTGTGTGTGTATATATATATATATATACATATATATATTATAATAAAACGTGTGTGCATGCAGTTATATATGTATGTGTGTGTGTGTGTGTGTGTGTGTGCGTGCATATATATATATATATATATATAATATATATATACACACAAACGTACATACATACATATGCACGCACATCACAATGCATTGTTCTCACAAAGTGCACAGCACTCGTATACTTGCCTTGCGCAATATTGGTCTGGTTACTTGGGCTGAAATAGTACTCACTTGTGTAAAATCAGCAAGAGGGAATGAATTTAACATCACCAAAGACATAAAGCAATATTTTGCCCTCTATTGTCAGCATGCTATTATCTTGTCCCACAAGTGTCAATGCATAATGCATCCTAAGTGGCAGCGTGCCTGCCTGTATCACATCTTGTATCCAAGCAAGAGGCGGTACAACAGTGTACTAGAGCCTCCATGCCCGCCATATCACATCTTGTATCCAAGCTAGAGGTGGTACATCAGGGTACTAGAGCCTCCATGCCCACCCGTATCACATCTTGTATCCACGTTAGAGGCGGTACAACAGGGTACTAAAGCCTCCATGCCTGCCCATATCACATCTTGTATCCAAGCAAGAGGCTGTACAACAGGGTACTAGAGCCTCCATGCCTGTCCGTATCACATCTTGTATCCAAGCTAGAGGCAGTAGAACAGGGTACTAGAGCTTCCATGCCCCCGTACCACATCTTGTATCCAAGCTAGAGGTGGTACATCAGGGTACTAAAGCCTCCATGCCCCCCCATATCACATCTGGTATCCAAGCTCGAGGCGGTACAACAGCATACTAGAGCATCCGTGCCCCCCCCCCCAGTATCACATCTTGTATCCAAGCTTGAAGTGGTACAACAGGGTACTAGAGCCTCCATGCCCGTCCATATAACATCTCTTATCCAAGCTAGAGGCAGTACAACAGGGTACTAGAGCCTCCATGCTGTCTGTATCACATCTTGTATCCAAGCTAGAGGTGGTACAACAAGACATACATATATACATACAATAAGACCAGCTTTACACAGATGTAATTGCAGTTGCGCACACTTTTGTGCACATTTTGTATGTGCTATTTACAACAGGCTGTGTCGGCAGGGCAGATTTATTGGAGAAAAAAAAATACAGATTGTAATGACAGAACCCCTTTTATGGGTTAAGGACACCTTACGGAATTGTTGCTGGGGATTTCTAACATACAGGAGATATAGTTCTGCAATTAAACTCTACGTAAAAAAATGCAATAAGTTCCGCAAGACGTTCAGAAGAACGTACTCTGCAGTTGAAAATGCAACAAAATCTGCACTAATTGACAAAATCCTCATCTGCACTGCGTCCGGAGAACAATTCCATCTCATATGAAAGGTCCCGTAGTTTTCTTTTAGTCAGAGGAGTGTCCCTACATAGTCTGATGCTGTTAGCACTGGGGAAGTGTCAGTGTGTATAGATGTACCCCAACTGGTAACACCCAAATGCTGCAATTATTATTTTTTATATGAATAACAGAGGAATAACACAATACAGAGCTATGAAAGAAGAGGCTTCAGAAACATTACATTGTAGAGAACACAATTATTTATTAAAACAGACATGTTAGAAGAGCTGGCAGGTCCTCTTTTAAAGCCACCCTGCAGTTTGGGCACAAATTCTGTCCTGGAACCAGAGGGGAAGGGAGTTTATTATCTGCAGTTGTTCTTCTCTGCCGTCCCTATGATCCGCCAGTTCAAAGTCCTATTTTTAGCCTTCCAAGATGGCCAACGCAACCTTCAGACAACCTACTCCCGACAGTGTATTGGTATTATGGTATTACAAATACACAATACTTGCTCTCTGATTGCCGAGAGCTGTACATGTGATCAGCACTGGCCAATCAGAGAGAAGTGCACGGTGTGCATTAGGTAGACAGCAAATTGATGAAGTCATCTTGTATGTCCGAAAACAAGGCTTGGAAAGGATGAATTAAAGGGAAAGCAGAGAAGAACAATTTGACCACTTCCTGACTGCATAGCATTAGAGATGAGCGAGCATACTCGTCCGAGCTTGATACTCGTTCGAGTATTAGGGTGTTCGAGATGCTCGTTACTCATGATGAGCACCACGCGGTACTTGAGTTAATAACATTTACTTCCCTGAAATGTTAGCGCCATTTTCTGGCCAATAGACATGCAGGGAAGGCATTACAACTTCCTCCTGTGACGTTCCAGCCCTATCCCACCCACCTGCAGTGAGTGGCTGGCGAGATCAAGTGACCGCCGAGTATATAAGGCCGCCCCACCCGCCTCAGACACACGCTGGCAGAGATTAGGGGGGGTGCTGCTGCTATAGTTAGAGTGTTGGCGTCTTCAAAAGCCCCAACGGTCCTTCTTAGGGCCACATCTCACTGTGTGCATTAGTGTTGTTGCTGCTGGGAGCAGTATTGCACAATTTTTTTATTTTTTTTTATATCGGACTTGCAGGCTATAGCGTTCTCAGGCTGCAGTCTGTACTACATAGTATAGGGGCAGTATTGGTCAGGCAGGGACATTGGGTAGAGTGGAATCCTGTCTAGAAGAACCCCAACGGTCCTTCTTAGGGCCACATCTTACCGTGTGCATTACTGTTGTGGCTGCTAGGAGCAGTTTTGCACCAAATTTTTCTTTCATCTTGGGCTCTGCAGACTATTGTGTTCTCAGTCTGCAGCCAATTATACAGAGTATAGGGGCAGTATTGGTCAGGCAGGGACAGTGATAGTGTAGAATCCTGTCAACAAGTACCCCAAAAAAGCACCTGTTTAGGGCTATCTGTGACCGTCTGCATTAAACTCCGTGGCTGCTGGTAGTTGTAGTACCTCATTATTTGACAAAGACTCGTTGAGTCGAAGCGTCACATTTTGGGAGGAATAAAAACCGCTTTGTATTTGCACCACAACTGCTGCCCACATCAACTTTCTTCACATTGCATTTCTGGTGGTCTAATTTGGATTTAGACCACAGTGGGCGCTGCAGACAACCTGTTCAACCTATTTTGGATGCCTCTGTTGCTGCTGACCCTCGTGTTGTGGATATATACTGTTACTACTGAAATGTAACTAATACTGGGCTCTGCCCATACTGCTTCTACGGAAATGTTACTGGGGCCTGTCTATACTGCTACTACTGAAATGTAACTAATACTGGGCTCTGCCCATACTGCTTCTACGGAAATGTTACTGGGGTCTGTCTATACTGCTACTACTGAAATGTTAAAAATACTGTGCTCTTCCTATACTGCTGCAACGGAAATGTTAATCTGCTGCTTTGCCTATACTGCTTCTACGTAAATGTTACTGGGGCCTGTCTGTACTGCTACTACTGAAATGTTACTAATACTGGGCTCTGCCCATACTGCTTCTACGGAAATGTTACTGGGGCCTGTCTATACTGCTACTACTGAAATGTTACTGGGGTCTGTCCCTACTGCTGCCAATGAAATGTTACTGGGGTCTCTCCCTACTGTTAGTACTGAACTGTTACTGGGGTCTGTCTATACTTATACTACTGAAATGTTACAAATACTGGGCTCTCCCTATACTGCTGTCGTAGAATTCCTTTGTGGAACCACGGCTTACTCAATTTGGAATGTTTACACCCTTCCATATTAATTCTGAATTGATAATACGCATAAGAAGTTTTTCACACTGACACAGGTTCAGCATGTATAAGCTTCCCCAATTCTCCTTTAATGTTGGGCGTATAGCCTCTTTTAAAGAGTTAAACATATGGGCAGGTCAAAAGATTACATAGATACAACGTATTGTTTAATTATTGGATAAGCATCTTGCAATTCTTCCATCCTCCGGTCATCTGTGATTGGCCATCAGGTATGCACGATGTATATTACAAAGTGCATTGATATGGCCATACAGAAGTACTTAACCCCACTTGCTTTCGCGAGACAACCCCTTTAATGGTGAAAAGGCTTAAAACATATGCTTAATAAGGAATGTTGTGTTAAAAGAAAAAGAAAAACAGGAACTCCTGAAAAACTTCAGCGTTTTCAAATGTAAAATGTGAATGAAAGTTTTACATATTTTTTTGATTTTTATGTAACATTTTGATTGATAGTAACAAGACATAATAAATTATACTTACTTCCGGAGAAGCATCTGGGATACTTAAATCTTCCATCATAACATTCAATCGTAAAAACTGCTTGATTTGGTCGTTTAAATCCTGGCTTACAGGAAACCACAAATTCAGTGCCATGTTTATAATTGCGATCATAAATACTTTTCTGGATATACAATGGCACTAACTGAATGTTGCTTTTACTAAGACCTTCTGGGGAGATTCTGCATGGACCTGAAGGAAAGGTAAAAGGAAAACATTTTTTTAAATTCTTTTAGAGCATCATGAATATTTCTAGAAGTTGAGTTTAATGTACTTACGGTAACATACGGGGAGATCGATCCATTGACCATTCTCACATTTAGCATTTATAGGGCCATTGATTACATAGTTCTCATTGCACCCAAATGCCACAGATGAGCCCAAATCATAACTGTCCTGCCGCTCAGTTTTGAGGAATCCATTTACGATTTCTGGAGTCTGACAGCTTTCTAAAAAGTCATAAGGACAAGAATTTTAGAACTAGTTAGAGCTCATAGAAAGTGTGCACTGCCCCCTTTGAAGCATACATAATCATAGTTATTAAGGATTTAAACGACCAGCGATGCCACAAAATGAGTGACCTCTCCGCAGTGTCATTGCGGAAGCACCGCGGATCGGACCGCTTTCATGTACTTCAATGGAAGCCGTACATGCAGAATCCACGGAAAAATGAAGCATGACACAATTTTTCCTCTGCTTGCGTAAACCACAATTGGTTTCCGCAAGTGTGCAGGAAGAATCGATTTCCTATTGCATGCTATGGGCGATATTTGCTGCAGAGCCGCGGGCGGATGCCAACCGCAGATTCCGCAGCAATTATCCGGCTGTGAGCAGGATCCTTATCTCTTAGTGACTGTATTATTTAAACAGATGAGTGCAATATCAGGCCGTGAATCACTGGCCACACTGAAAACAATGGGCAATGCGAGGCCATATCACCCAAAGATAGGACGTGCTGCGATTTATTTCCCGCATCGCACCATGATGCGGTAAAAAAAAAAACCACTCATGTATAACCCCATTCAATATAATGGTTTTCATATTCGTGTGAGATTTGTGCATCTTGCAACACACAAATCTCGCACGATTTTCTCGGCCATGTGAAAACGGCTTTATAGATGTACTACCAAACATAGAAATGGTCCATCTTATCTGAGCCTGCCTTGCCAGGCAGATATACAAGTATATTCTTTTCGGAGAGGTAGCTGCTCAGGGGAGTCTTCTGTACAGTTGCTATGGGTAGAGCAGTGGAGTGTATAGTTAATAGGGTTGTCCAGGACTTTTAGTATTGATAATGCTATCCTCAGGATAGGTCTCATCACTGGTTGATCAGTGAGTTTTTCCACTCAAAATCCTTGCTAATCAGCTCATCACTGGATATGCTGTCAGTATGCAAAATGCTGGAAGCAGATAGTCCTGTCAGAATTGCAATGGCATAAGTTGTTAATACAACCAAAGGCAGCTCTGCCTGCACTATTAAACTGGGCCACTGCAATACGGAGAGTATAATGATGTTCTGCAGCAGCTGTGTGTATTAAGTTTAGAAAAAATAATTTTCTTTAACCCCTAAATACAGGATGCACAGTTGTATCCTGTGAAATTGGGGTTTGTTTGGAGGGGGATCGGGAACCTATCCCGCTCCATACAATGCGAATGCTGGCTGTTTCTTACAGCTGACAGCCGCCAGCAACAGCTGCAATCAGCACTCACGCTGATCACGGCGGTTAACCATTTAAATCCCACAATCTGAGTTCAGGGGTACCCAAGCAGCTGCCTGCAATGAGATCGTAGGGTGCCATTTGGTTGTCATGGCAACTGAAAGGCATTTTCCCACTAGATGGATTTGTACTTGATAGTTTACCTGTCTCTAGTCCTCTAAAATAGCCCTCATTTTTTTTACTTTGGAATTGCTGGGGAATATGTTGGCGCTATACAAATAAAGATTATTATTATTAGATCTAGATTGGTATTAGAATTTGTTCAATTGAATATTAATTCTTTTACCTCCACACCAAAATTAAGACCTGAAATAAATGTTCACTTTCCATTGCCGCATGGGTCAGCCCGGTTAAGCGGTCTTTACTTTCTAACATGCTTTATTTCTTACAGCACTTCCCAATCTGCCTGCCACAAGGCCTGCTACAGCATATAGAGAGTATTATGTCCTTCATTTGGAGTGATGGGATTCACAGGATCGCCTCTAAATGCCTCACAAACCCGTGGTATAGAAATGGTATAGCGGTACTGAATATTACCTAGCTAGTGAACTTGCACAAATTACATGGGGTACTTTTGAGGTCACCAAGGTCCAGTCCCTTGTTATTAATCTCTACAGCCCTACATCCCATAGACTTGTATAGGAAAGCACACACAGAAAAGAATCAGATTTCCATGCCGTATGCCCACTTCAGAGGGGACAGCGCTGGATAGCGGGAGCGGGTAAGTATGAAAAATACATCACTTCGATCCCTGTCATGTTCCTTAGCAGCACCATAACTTTGTTTATGGTGCTGTGGGGATGTAACAGGTTCCCTTTAACGTCCTAAAGATGAGGCCATTATTTAGTTTTTTTCATTTCTGATTTTTCCTCTGCATTTTTAAAGAAATCATAACTTTGTTGTTTATCTATCTACCTTGATGTCCTGTAGTTTCTGTTTTGAAGTACATGTGACTTTTTGATCGCCTTTTATTATATTTTTTCTTGGAGACAAAAAAATGCGCAATTCTGGCATTTTTTTCCTGATAATGTTCACTTTGTGTGGTAAATAATGCGTTGCTTTGCTAGATCAGACATTATGGATGCAGTGATAGCGAATATGTTTTGGGGATTTTTTAATTTAGATTTTATAATGAAATATGGCAAAAGAGAATTTAAAAAATATATTTATTATATTTTTTCAATAATTAATAAAACTTTTTAAAACTGATTTTTTAATTATTCTTTTTAGTCCCCATAGGGAACAAGAATTCGTGATGTTTGATCTCTGATGTAGTATGATGTAATACATTATATCATGATCTGACAACCAACCTGTCAAGCCAGAAGGCTTCTGACTGCCACAGCAACTGAATGGCACCCTGCAATCTCATCGCGGAGGGAGGGCAATTTGGACCCCCGAACATCGATTATGGCACTTAAATGCCACTGTCAGAATTGTGGGTGGCATTTAAAGGGGTTAAATCAGTTCCTATTAGCATGAGCTATTGAGGGTGGGTGTCGGCTGTCGACCCCTGATCCCACTTCACAGAAACTCCAAACCTCCATACAGAAATGTACTGGACTTATTGTAAAAGAGCATATGGTTTATGCTGGCCTAAAAGATTTCCTCACCCTCCAGTCTGAATTTGATCTTCCTCTTTCCCAGGTCTTTAGCCATTTGAAATTTAAATATGCCCTGACTATTCAATTTGCCAGTGGGCTCATTGCTTTTCCTTCTATTCCCTTCCCATACCTCTTTCTTAAGCCCTCTGGTTCCAATGTCTGTTCATTTTTTTCAAGTACGTTACGGGATTCCTTATGTACAAAGTAGAAGAGGGAGGTGGGGAGACTTATGGAAGAGGATTGTGACAGAACTTTGGCTTACCCTAGGGCATTTTCCTTGAACCACAATAAATTCCAGCAAATTGATTTTACACATACTATACCACCTGAGGGCTACAAACATTCTACCTGAATTACTTGGATGAGTGCCCCAAGTATCACTGAAAGTCTGGTACCTTCTTTCATCTTTTTTTTCAATGTCCTAGGAATTTTTTGCACTGTCCGAGGCATTTGGGAGCAAATAGTTAAATTCATAAATGACAAGATGGGTACATGTCTCTCGCTAAGACCCAAATTCTGCCTTCTATCACCTGACCCTGATTTCTACACCCCTAAATATGCATACATATTTCTTACATTATGCCCTTATTATGCCAGGTAAGTACTAAATTCTGGCTAGCACCTCATGTTCCCATACTCTCCAACTGAAAGATATTTGTGAACTTTGTGTTCCCCATAAAACATGAAGTTATCGGAAAAGGAATCATCCAGAAAAATTCTCCAAGGTTTCGACCATAGAATTCGAGCAGACATTGTTTCCCTCAATGAGACCCATTTTGCTTCTGCTTCCACCCCAACATTCTTCCACTGCAGTAACTCAACGCACTACCTGGCTTCTGCTTTGGAGAAAAAAAGACGTGTGGGGATCTGAATATCCAGACATACTTCTTTTGCGCTACAAAACATTCACAGAGACCCTGAAGGTAGGTTTTTCATATTCTAAGATGCACTTAATGGCTCTTAAGTCACACTTGTTAACTATTACGCCCCCAACAGCAAACAACTTACATTCTTGATAACCTCTTTTCCTCTAGGCTCCTCTGCTTTGAAGGCCCAACTGTTGTGGGTGGAGACTCCAACTTAGTTTTGGATGTTTCCTTAGATAAATTAAATGTGGATAAAACTAAATTCATTTCCCCTACAGCTCCCGCTCACCGATTCAATAAACTCCTGCACTACTTTGGCCTGGTTGATATCTGGGGAAACCTTCACAACATGGACAGAGATAATACAGACTACTCTGTAGTGCACAATTTATACAAAAGAATAGAACATGTTTACACACAAACTAGATTTATCTCCAAAATCGCTCAAGCAAAAATTTTGACTTGTCCATGGTCAGATCATTCTCCGTAATTAATTTCATTTTCAGAACTAACCAGCTATAAAACCATGGGATACTGGCAGTTGAATGAATCACTCCTCAATAACGAATTTGTGCAAAAGGAGATTTTGGATACCATTGAGGACTTCTTTGTACATAACCTTCCCAGTGACACCTCATATGAAACCAATTGGGATGCCCATAAGGCAGTAATCAGAGGGAGATTCATTCAATTAACTTCCAAAATAAGGGCTCAATGGACAAAGAATCTACAGCAAAAAGAGGCCACCATTTTTCCCTGTTAGAACACCATAAAATAACCCCTTACACTAAAGAATGGTTCCCACAGCAAATTTGCCAGGAATTGCTTGATGAGGTCCTTCCCAGGTTGACACCAGAACATAGGGACCCTCCAGAGGGAGGTGATAGTGGAGGAGGCCAGGGTAGCAATAAAATCACTTAAAGCTTCCAGAGCCACTGGCCCAGATGGCTTTTCCAATATATACTATAAGACATTTCACACCCCTAGGTGGTTCCATGGTTGGGTTTTTCAACTCCCTTCTACAAATTCCATAATTATCCCCTGCTGGGAAAATAAGCCTTTTTCACATAATCCCCAAACCTAAGAAGGATCACTGTATGTGCAAAAAATATCACCCAATTTCCTTAATTAATAATGACCTAAAGATTCTCTCTAAAATTCTGTCCACCAAACTTAACATATTCATTAATCAGTATATTCACACAGTCCAGGTTGGATTCATTCCTGGTCGGCAAGCCACTGATAAAACTAGGCAGGCTACTGATATCTCGGCTGTGCAATCTGGCTAGAATGTAAGGCAAACAGGCGAGGACTCTTCCTTAGTGTTGACTTACACAAGGCCTTTGATTTGGTCTTTTGGCAATATTTATTTTTTATTCTTGAGGGCATGGACTTATGAACAAAATTCAGATCCCTAATTTAAGCTCTCTACTCATTCACCTCCGTTTCGGTCTGGATTCGTGGCTTTGAGGCTGACACAATAGCTATTGAGAGGAGGACATGGCAGGACTGCCCTTTATCTCTTCGTTTATTTGCATTAGCAATCAAACCATTAGCTTCTATGCTTAGAGCCAATGAGAGCATTAGGGGCATCCACATAAGGGGACCTGTGCACACAAATGTGCCCTATATGCAAATGATGCATCTCCTTCCCTCTCACATCTCTTCCCAATAGATTTCAAATTCTGGAGGAATTTGTAGAAATCTTGGGTCTCAGAGTTAATGATATCAAATCGCTGACTCTAAACCTAAATTAACCTCCTCCCATGCTTAAGCTATTGAGTCTTAACTTTAATTTTCATTGGGTCACAAAAAGCTTTCCCTATCTGGACATATGTCTCACTGAATCTTTTGAGAAATTATACCAAGCTAACTTACTTAGAACAAGACCTAAATACTTGGGCCTCCTAAAATCTATCGTGGTTAGGCAAAATCCATTCTATTAAAATGACATGGCTTCCAAAAATCTATATCTTTTCTGTGCTTTGCCCATTCCCAACTCAGCAGCAGATTTGAAACGTATACAATCCAAATTGTTGACCTTGATCTGGTTTAACAAATTAAGGGGTATCCAAGAGTCTACCCTATATGCGCCTCGAAGCGTGGTAAGCTTGGGGGTTCCTAATATCATTAAATATTACCTTGCAGCTCAACTAGCACAATTACCCTCCATTTTCTCCCATCATAATAAACCTCAATTGGTATCTATTGAGACACAGGGAGTTACCCCCCAATCATTGGAAGGTGTATTCTGGCACAGAATAAAATAGAAAAAAAGCAATCTTGAACCCAGTCCTGTCCTCTTCTCTAGTGCTCTCGGATAGATTATCAAAAAGATATAGCCTGATATATAAACATCTCCTCATGTCCAGTATATTTGATAATCCTCCCCCCCCTGGTATTAACAAAATCAATTTTAGATGGTGGATAGCCAGAGAGCTCACCAGAATGATTGATTTTGTGGATAGACTAGGCTTGAGACAATTTGAGTTCTTTCATGCTATTCACTCCATTCCAAATGAAGACATCTTTCGTCTACAGCAAATTAAGCATTATGTATTGTCTCTTATCGAGAATAGATGAAATCTGTCTGAATTAACTGTCTTTGAAAACTTTTGCAACATAAATACCATTGAGTAATTCCCAAATTGTACTCCAATTTCATAACTTCAAAGAACAAACTCCCTTTCATGCAGAGATGGGAAGGGGAACTAGCTGAGGAACTACCAATCTCGCACTAGGATAAAATCGTAATATTAACTACAAAACTTTCCATTAACATTTCAATTACAGAAGAGGGTTATAACTAGAGATGAGCGAGCGTACTCGTCCGAGCTTGATGCTCGTTCGAGTATTAGGGTGTTCGAGATGCTCGTTACTCAAGACGAGTTCAAGTTACTTTCACTTTAATCTCTGAGACATTTGCACGCTTTTCTGGCCAATAGAAAGACATGGAAGGCCTTACAACTTCCTCCTGTGACGTTCCGGCCTATACCACCCCCCTGCAGTGAGTGGCTGGGGAGATCAGATGACACCCGAGTATTAAAATCTGCCCCACCTGCGGCTCGCCACAGATGCATTCTGACAGAGATCAGGGAAAGTGCTGTCTTGCTTTAGCTGCTATAGGGAGAGCGTTAGGTGTTATATTCGTCTTGAAGAACCCCAACGGTCCTTCTTAGGGCCACATCTGACCGTGTGCAGTACTGTTGAGGCTGCTTTTAGCAGTGTTGCACAATTTTTTTTTTTTGTAGACCATTGCGTCCTCAGTCTGCAGTCATTGTATAGAGTATAGGGGCAGTACTGGCGAGGCAGAGAGAGTGGGAAAGGTGAAAGAGATATACTGGCTACATAGGCAGTGGGCTTTTTCAAAAAAATTGGGGAAAAATACTATATTTGGGGTGCCTGTGACCGTCTTCAGTGTACTGCGTGTCTGCTGGGGGTAGTAGTCATAATTAATACGCAGCTAAGCGTTACAGCAGGCTTGCGCAAAATAGTTTCCTGGCTCTGCTGTCTCCGTTACATCACCGCCGTCATAGCGCCAGAGGGAAACAGTATACATAATATACGCTGCATACAGGGTCTGTCTGGGGTTTCAGCTCACCATTTAAAAAAATTGAAGCAAAATACTTAAGGCCTACCACTGCCCTTTGGCCACTTGACTGCTTCTGCGCTGTGAATTCCACTAGCTCAGTCATATGCACCTACGTCTCACTACAGGCGTGCGCAAAATTGTTTCCTGGCTCTGCTGTGCCCGTTACATCACCGCCGTCATAGCGCCCGAGGGAAACAGTATACATAATATACGATGCATACAGTGTCTGTCTTGTGTTTCAGCTCACCATTTTAAAAAATTGAAGCAAAATACTTAAGGCCTACCACTGCCCTTTGGCCACTTGACTGCTTCTGCGCTGTGAATTCCACTAGCTCAGTGATACGCACCTACGTCTCACAACAGGCGTGCGCAAAATTGTTTCCTGGCTCTGCTGTGCCCGTTACATCACCGCCGTCATAGCGCCTGAGGGAAACAGTATACATAATATACGCTGCATACAGTGTCTGTCTGGTGTTTCAGCTCACCATTTAAAAAATTGAAGCAAAATACTTAAGGCCTACCACTGCCCTTTGGCCACTTGACTGCTTCTGCGCTGTGAATTCCACTAGCTCAGTCATACGCACCTACGTCTCACTACAGGCGTGCACAAAATTATTTCCTGGCTCTGCTGTGCCCGTTACATCACCGCCATCATAGCGCCCGAGGGAAACAGTATACATAATATACGCTGCATACAGTGTCTGTCTGGTGTTTCAAGTCACCATTTAAAAAAATTGAAGCAAAATACTTAAGGCCTACCACTGCCCTTTGGCCACTTGACTGCTTCTGAACTGTGAATTCCACTAGCTCAGTCATACGCACCTACGTCTCACTACAGGCGTGCCCAAAATTGTTTTCTGGCTCTGCTGAGCCCGTTACATCACCGCCGTCATAGTGCCCGAGGGAAACAGTATACATAATAAACGCTGCATACAGTGTCTGTCTGGTGTTTCAGCAAACCATTTGAAAAAATTGAAGCAAAATACTTAAGGCCTACCACTGCCCTTTGGCCACTTGACTGCTTCTGCGCTGTGAATTCCACTAGCTCAGTCATATGCACCTACGTCTCACTACAGGCGTGCGCAAAATTGTTTCCTGGCTCTGCTGTGCCCGTTACATCACCGCTGTCATAGCGCCCAAGGGAAACAGTATACATAATATACGCTGCATACAGGGTCTGTCTGGTGTTTCAGCTCAGCATTTTAAAAAATTGAAGCAAAATACTTAAGGCTTACCACTGCCCTTTGGCCACTTGACTGCTTCTGCGCTGTGAATTCCACTAGCTTAGTCATACGCACCTACGTCTCACTACAGGCGTGCGTAAAATTGTTTCCTGGCTCTGCTGTGCGTTCCGTAAGCGAAGTCAGCCTCCAACAACAGGCCAATGAGCGGCACATTTAATTACAGCGTTCTGTTTCTGCTCTACTCGTAATACACCATGCTGAGGGGTAGGGGTAGGCCTAGAGGACGTAGACGCGGGCGAGGACGTGGAGGCCCAAGTCAGGGTGTGGGTACAGGCCGAGCTCCTGATCCAGGTGTATCGCAGCCGACAGCTGCGGGATTAGGAGAGAGGCACATTTCTGGTGTCCCCAGATTCATCTCACAATTAATGGGTCCACGCGGTAGACCTTTATTAGAAAATGAGCAGTGTGAGCAGGTCCTGTCGTGGATGGCAGAAAGTGCATCCAGCAATCTATCGACCACCCAGAGTTCTACGCCGTCCACTGCTGCAACTCTGAATCCTCTGGCTGCTGCTCCTCCTTCCTCCCAGCCTCCTCACTCCATTACAATGACACATTCTGAGGAGCAGGCAAACTCCCAGGAACTGTTCTCGGGCCCCTGCCCAGAATGGGCAGCAATGGTTCCTCTCCCACCGGAGGAGTTTATCGTGTCCGATGTCCAACCTTTGGAAAGTTCCCGGGGTCCGGGGGATGAGGCTGGGGCAACTGTCTCAAGAGCTTTCAGTGGGTGAGGAGGACAATGACAATGAGACACAGTTGTCTATCACTCAGGTAGTAGTAATTGGAGTAAGTCCGAGGGAGGAGCGCACAGAGGATTCGGAGGAAGAGCAGCTGGACAATGAGGTGACTGACCCCACCTGGTTTGCTAAGCCTACTGAGGACAGGTCTTCAGAGGGGGAGGCAAGTGCAGCAGCAGGGCAGGTTGAAAGAGGCAGTGCGGTGGCCAGGGGTAGAGGTAGGGCCAGACCGAATAATCCACCAACTGTTTCCCAAAGCGCCCCCTCGCGCCATGCCACCCTACAGAGGCCGAGGTGCTCAAAAGTGTGGCAGTTTTTTACTGAGAGTGCAGACGACCGACGAACTGTGGTGTACAACCTTTGTCGCGCCAAGATCAGCCGGGGAACCACCACCAGCCTCACCACCACCAGCATGCGCAGACATATGATGGCCAAGCACCCCACAAGGTAGGACGAAGGCCGTTCACCGCCTCCGGTTTGCACCACTGCCTCTCCCCCTGTGCCCCAACCTGCCACTGAGATCCAACCCCCCTCTCAGGACACAGGCACTACCGTCTCCTGGCCTGCACCTACAGCCTCACCTCCGCTGTCCTCGGCCCCATCCAGCAATGTCTCTCAGCGCAGCGTCCAGCCGTCGCTGGCGCAACTGTTTGAGCGCAAGTACGCCGCCACGCACCCGCACGCTCAAGCGTTAAACGTGCACATAGCCAAATTGATCAGCCTGGAGATGCTGCTGTATAGGCTTGTGGAAACGGAGGCTTTCAAAAACATGATGGCGGCGGCCCCACGCTACTCGGTTCCCAGTCGCCACTACTTTTCCCGATGTGCCGTCCCAGCCCTGCACGACCACGTCTCCGGCAACATTGTACGCGCCCTCACCAACGCGGTTACTGCCAAGGTCCACTTAACAACGGACACGTGTACAAGCACAGGCGGGCAGGGCCACTATATCTCCCTGACGGCACATTGGGTGAATTTAGTGGAGGCTGGGACCGAGTCAGAGCCTGGGACCGCTCACGTCCTACCCACCCCCAGAATTGCGGGCCCCAGCTCGGTGCTGGTATCTGCGGCGGTGTATGCTTCCTACACTAAACCACCCTCCTCCTCCTCCTCCTACGCAACCTCTGTCTTGCAATCAAGATGTGTCAGCAGCAGTACCTCGCCACCGCTCGGTGTCGCGCGGGGTGGTACTACAGCGGGGGGCAAGCGCCAGCAGGCCGTGCTGAAACTACTCAGCTTAGGAGAGAAGAGGCACACGGCCCACGAACTGCTGCAGGGTCTGACAGAGCAGACCGACCGCGGGCTTTCGCCGCTCAGCCTATAACCGGGCATGGTCGTGTGTGACAACGGCCGTAACCTGGTGGCGGCTCTGCAGCTTGGCAGCATCACGCACGTGCCATGCCTGGCACACGTCTTTAATTTGGTGGTTCAGCGGTTTCTGAAAAGCTACCCACGCTTGTCAGACCTGCTCGTAAATGTGCGCCGGCTCTGCGCACATTTCCGCAAGTCCCACACGGACACTGCCACCCTGCGGACCCTGCAACATCGGTTTAATCTGCCAGTGCACCGACTGCTGTGCGACGTGCCCACACGGTGGAACTCTACGCTCCACATGTTGGCCAGGCTCTATGAGCAGCGTAGAGCTATAGTGGAATACCAACTCCAACATGGGCGGCGTAGTGGGAGTCAGCCTCCTCAATTCTTTACAGAAGAGTGGGCCTGGTTGGCAGACATCTGCCAGGTCCTTGGAAACTTTGAGGAGTCTACCCAAATGGTGAGCGGCGATGCTGCAATCATTAGCGTCACCATTCCTCTGCTATGCCTCTTGAGAAGTTCCCTGCAAAGCATAAAGGCAGACGCTTTGCGCTCGGAAACAAAGGCGGGGGAAGACAGTATGTCGCTGGATAGTCAGAGCACCCTCATGTCTATATCTCAGCGAATTGAGGAGGAGGAGAATGAGGGGGAGGAGCATGAGGAGGAGGGGGAAGAGACAGCTTGGCCCCCTGCTGAGGGTACCCATGCTGCTTGCCTGTCATCCTTTCAGCGTGTATGGCCTGAGGAGGAGGAGGAGGAGGAGGATCCTGAAAGTGATCTTCCTAGTGAGGACAGCCATGTGTTGCGTACAGGTACCCTGGCACACATGGCGGACTTCATGTTAGGATGCCTTTCTCGTGACCCTCGCATTACACGCCACTAAGGATTACTGGGTATACACACTGCTCGACCCACGGTATAAGGAGAACCTTTCCACTCTCATACCCGAAGAGGAAAGGGGTTCGAGAGTGATGCTATACCACAGGACCCTGGTGGACAAACTGATGGTAAAATTCCCATCCGACAGCGCTAGTGGCCGAAGGCGCAGTTCCGAGGGCCAGGTAGCAGGGGAGGCGCGGAGATCAGGCAGCATGTACAGCACAGGCAGGGGAACACTCTCCAAGGCCTTTGACAGCTTTATGGCTCCACAACAAGACTGTGTCACTGCTCCCCAGTCAAGGCTGAGTCGGCGGGAGCACTGTAAAAGGATGGTGAGGGAGTACGTAGCCGATCGCACGACCGTCCTCCATGACGCCGCTGCCCCCTACAACTACTGGGTGTCGAAGCTGGACACATGGCCTGAACTCGCGCTGTATGCCCTGGAGGTGCTTGCTTGTCCTGCGGCTAGCATCTTGTCAGAGAGGGTGTTTAGTGCGGCTGGGGGAATCATCACGGATAAGCGTACCTGCCTGTCAACCGACAGTGCTGACAGGCTTACACTCATAAAGATGAACAAAGCCTGGATTTCCCCAGACTTCTCTTCTCCACCAGCGGACAGCAGCAGTACCTAAACAATACGTAGGCTGCACTTTGGTGTGCGCTGTGGACACTGGGTCGTGCGGGGGGGGGGGGGGGGGTTGGGCAGCATGTAACCCAGGAGTAGTGGCAGCGGAGTGTCATGCAGGCAGTGATTGTGCTTTGTTGGAGGTAGTGTGGGGCTTAGCTAAGGTATGCCTCGCTAATGAGGGTTTTTCAGAAGTAAAAATTGTTGGGAGAGGGGGGGGGGGGCACTCTTGCCGCTATTGTGGCTTAATAGTGGGACCTGGGAACTTGAGATGCAGCCCAACATGTAGCCCCTCGCCTGCCCTATCCGTTGCTGTGTCGTTCCTATCACTTTCTTGAATTTCCCAGATTTTCACAAATGAAAACCTTAGCGAGCATCGGCGATATAAAAAAATGCTCGGGTCACCCATTGACTTCAATGGGGTTCGTTACTCGAAAAGAACCCTCGAGCATCGCGAAATGTTCGTCTCGAGTAACGAGCACCCGAGCATTTTGGTGCTCGCTCATCTTTAATTGTAATCTGATTATAAACTGGTGGGAGTGCATATGAGGTTCAGAAAGGAGGCAGTTGCCATTGCTGCTGACATTAAACAGATGTTTTATAATACGACAAGACCACAGGAATTATTTTAGGTTTCTATGGCATCGAGATAATTAAACCAGACAAGAAATGATTGAATACCGCATGAAGGTATAAGTGTTCAGTCCTTCACCTGCAGTTACAATGTATGGCCTACATAGGACTGCTCAAGGAGGACACAAGGTATGCTTTCTGAGGCTTAATTGAGGTTACATCAAATTCCTTCCAACAGTGCTGCTATCATGAAAGTCTTTCACCCTAACGACCACCTCACAGAATTCAAAAACATAAAACTAGGTCTAGACAACCTGCCTGTGGCGATTAAACTTTGGTTCTCTTAGGTAGACAATAGAGATGAGCAAGCACACTTGGATAAGGCAGTTACTCGAGCGAGCATCGCTCTTCTCGAGTAACTGCATTCTCGTCCAAGCAGGCTCGCTGGGGAGGTGGGGGGTGCCAAGGGGGGGCGGGTGGAGAGCGAAAGAGATCTCTCACGAATTGCAATTTTAACAAAAGGTTATCTATTGTTTGTAAAACACAGTGCAACACTTAAACCTTCTGTTGATATACAGAAAGAGAGAAGACTCGCTAATTCCTGAACTTGTCTTCCAATAGCACACCTGGATTATTACTATCATTCATTTATCACCAGCCCATTCACTCAACTGAACTTGGTCAACAGGCCACCAACAGGCCTCAATGCAGCCAATCTCTCGCTAACTACTGGTCACTCCAACTCTTGGCTAGCACCTCCACAGACCACACTGACCCAGCACTGACTTCAAGGTTCTGATTCTTTGAGAGTTCACTAGCTTGTTTACCAGCAGTTAAAGTTGGACATTGCTGTGCAGAACCGCTCAGACTCTCCAGGACTCCCAGTCTCTAACTTCAGCTCACCTGATGGTCTCTCGGCGGCTTCCACTGGCTCTCAGCGTATAGCTCTACTTTGGCTCTCCATGTCACTTTGTCTCTGCCCACAGCTCATCAGTGAAGCTCACAGTGGCTGCACTCTGTCCTACTTACTAAGAGTACATTCAGCGGGCTTCTCTGGCATTACACATGGTTACTCTGCACTCTCTTCTTCTGGTGCCAACTCTGCCTGCTTAGTAACTCTCCTCTCAACAGATCACTATAGAAGGAATATTCACTCTTTTGGTGCATGTACTACTGATCTCATCATAATCCTAATAGGGATATGCAGTTATTTCCTGCATGCTGTTTGTGTGCACATGGTGATAAAGTACAGTGAACATACCTAGACAAACCGGTGCTTCTTCCCAGACGCCATTCATACACCGCACAACCTTTTCTCCTTTAAGAATATGATAATTTGGGCATCTATATTCCACAGATTCACCAGATTTATAGCTGGGCTTTCTAATTCCCAAGGTATCTCCAAATTGTACAGTTGGTGGTGGACCACACTGCTCACCAATTTCTGAAAACAAATGATAATTCATCAAATGTACTAATTAAATATAAATTCCTAACAAAACAAAGCATTGTATAGATTGTTTTTTGTTTAGAGTCTGAAAAACATTTGGGCACTGCTTCACGATCAACTGTATTCTACTGGTATTGTATGATGTTACTCCTGTTAAAAACTGAATGTAACCATGGTACATCAGCCGTGAAGCACATTCTCTAATTATTTTTTCACTTGCTCATAAAAAATGGTATTGTGCAATACTCCAGTTTTTCCCCATATTCTCCACAGTAACCTAGAATGACCGGCAGCAGGATTGCGAATACATTAAAGGTCACCAAAAAATGACATTGTATAAAGATAAGTTCACATCACATTTTAGCACATTATATATTAGGACTAGCTTACCCGTCGCGCGTTGCTGCAAAGACAGACAGACAGACAGACATACATTTGTTTTTATATATATATATATATATATATATATATATATATATATATATAGATAACAACCAATCACAGCGCAGCTTTCATGTTACCTCAGTGGTATAATAAATAACAACCAATCGCAGAGCAGCTTACATGTTACCTCAGCTTTATAATATAACACCCAATAACAGCGCAGCTTTCATGTTACTTCACCAGTATAATATATAACAGCCAATCACAGCGCAGCTTTCATGTTACCTCAGCAGTATAAGAAATAGCAACCAATGACAGCACAGCTTTTATGCTCCTTCAGCAGTATAAGAAAGTAACAACCAATCACAGCGCAGCTTTCATGTTAACTTAGCAGTATAGGAAATAGCAACCAATCAAAGCACAGCTTTCATGTAACCTCATTAGTATAAGTAGCAACCAATCACAGTGCAGCTTTCATGTTACCTCAGCAGTATAAAAAAATAGCAACCAATCACAGCTCAGGTTTCATTATACCTCAGCAGTATAAGAAATAACAACCAATCACAGCGCAGCTTTCATTTTATCTCAGCAGTATAAGAAATAGCAACCAATCACAGCGCAGCTTTCATGTTAACTTAGCAGTATAGGAAGTAGCAACCAATCAAAGCACAGCTTTCATGTAAACTCATTAGTATAAGTAGCAACCAATCACCGCGCAGCTTTCATGTTACCTCAGCAGTCTAAAAAAATAGCAATCAATCACAGCACAGCTTTCATTATACCTCAGCTGTATAAGAAATAACAACCAATGACAGCGCAGCGTTCATTTTACCTCAGCTGTATAAGAAATAGCAAACAATCACAGCGCAGCTTTCATGTTACGTAAGCAGTATAAGAAATAACAACCAATCACAGCGCAGCTTTCATGTTACCTCAGCAGTATAATATATAACAACCAATCACAGCACAGCTTTCATGTTACCTCAGCAGTATAATATATAACAACCAATCACAGCGCAGCTTTCATGTTACCTCAGCAGTATAATATATAACAACCAATCACAGCGCAGCTTTCATGTTACCTCAGCAGTATAATATATAACAACCAATCACAGCACAGCTTTCATGTTACCTCAGCAGTATAATATATAACAACCTATCACAGCACAGCTTTCATGTTACCTAAGCAGTATATGAAATAGCAAAAACTCACGGCGCAGATTTCATGTTACCTCAGGAGTATAAGAAAGAGCGACCAATCACAGCACAGCTCTTATGTTCCCTCAGCAATATAAGGAATAGCAACCAATCACAGCACAGCTTTCATTTTACCTCAGCAGTATAATGGCACCCAATCACAGCACAGCTTTTATTTTACCTCAGCAGTGTAAGAAATAGCAACGAATCACAGCACAGCTTTCATGTTACCTCAGTAGTATAAGAAGTAGCAACCAATCACAGCACAGCTTTCATGTTGTCTCAGCAGTATAATATATAGCAACCAATCACAGCACAGCTTTCATGTTACCTCAGCAGTATAAGAAATAGCAACCAATCACAGTGCAGCTTTCATTTTACCTCAGCATTCTCCATATCCAGCAATTGTCTTGCGAAACGTTTGGCGGATGCATCATTTTCTGGTTGAACACTCATCCCGAGGCTCGTAATGCCTTTTGCTTTCGTGCTTGAGATGGAAATCAAACGATCTTTGTCTGGGGGCATAACTGTCGACGATGCTCGCACGCGCGCCACCTATCGTAGGATAGATGTACTATGCCAGTAACCTTCCCAGGAGTGTACTCAGCAACTTCCCAAAGTCTCATGGTGATTGGATGAATGGTGTAGTAATGCATAAAGGACAGACCGACATTCATTTTTATATATATAGATGTTGAACTGTGATTTGAACCTAGTTTTATACAACACATATCTTTCTTGGGTGATCGTTAATGTATTGGCAGTCCTGCTAGCTCCAAATTACTTATGAACCTGTTAAACCGTCCATTTGAATTCCTTTTTTCTTTTTCACACAGATCCATAGAATTCAATTTTCGGTTGTTGAATATTCTTTTCAATGGGACAAAGAAAACAGACTCTCATTTTTCTGTCCAGTTGAACAACTAGAACCTAATGGATCAGTTTTTTTTCACAATGCAAATCTATGGCAATCGAATGGTACAGAATAGGCATCCTGTTGCACAATTGCATGTGTGTAAGGAAAATACTGAATGCATGATTATTTAGATTAAATTATCGTATATACTCGCGTATTAGCCAACCCGAGTATAAGCCGAGTCAATAAGTTTTACCAGAAAAAATTGGTAAAATTTATTGACTCGAGTATAAGCCTAGCTATACTCGAGTATATGGTAGGTAAAAAAAAAAGCAATACTCACCTATCAGCCGGCGTCTGTGTCCCCGGCGCGATGCTGTCCCCGGTGTGATGCTCTCCCTGGTGGTGAGGCCAGCTGCTGCAGTCTTCTCCCCGCTGTCTTCTCCCTGGCTTGATTTTGAAATCCCCGCAGTCAGCGCTGTGATTGGATTGAGCTCCAGCCAATTACAGCCAGTCCTGAATAAACCAATCACAACCATTCAGAATGACATCACTGAATGGCTGTGATTGGTTTATCGAGCGCCGGCTGTGATTGGCCGATGCTCGATCCAATCACAGCGCTGATGGCAGGGATTTCAAAAGGAAGCCAGGGAGAGGACAGCGGGGAGAAGACTGCAGCAGCTGGCCACACCGCTGGGGAGAGCATAATGCTGGGGACACAGACGCCAGCTGATAGGTGAGTATTGAGGGGTTTTTTTCACCTCACTCGAGTATAAGACGAGGGGGACTTTTTCAGCACATTTTTTTGTGCTGAAAAACTCAGCTTATACTCGAGTATACAGGTATATTTTAATTCTTTCACTCAAGAACCTTCAACGGGCTTCTCTGGCATTACACATGGTTACTCTGCACTCTCTTCTTCTGGTGCCAACTCTGCCTGCTTAGTAACTCTCCTCTCAGCAGAACACTAGAGAAGGAATATGTACTTTCTTTTGGTGCATTTACTACTGATCTCATCATAATCCTAATAGGGATATGATGTTATTTCCTGCACGCTGTTTATGTGCACATGGTGATAAAGTACAGTGAACATACCTAGACAAACTGGTGCTTCTTCCCAGACGCCATTCATACATCGCACAACCTTTTCTCCTTTAAGAATATGATAATTTGGGCATCTATATTCCACAGATTCACCAGATTTATAGCTGGGCTTTCTAATTCCCAAGGTATCTCCAAATTGTATAGTTGGTGGTGGACCACACTGCTCACCAATTTCTGAAAACAAATGACAATTAATCAAATGTACTAATTAAATATAAATTCATAACAAAACAAAGCATTGTATAGATTGTTTTTTGTTTAGAGTCTGAAAAACATTTGAGCACTGCTTCACGATCAACTGTATTCTACTGGTATTGTATGATGTTACACCTGTTAAAAACAAAATGTAACCACGATACATCAGCCGTGAAGCACATTCTCTAATTAATTCTTTCACTCAAGAATATACTGAGGATGTGTCTAGAACTAGTCACTTGTGCATATTAGAAGAGATATCCCCTCTTTTTGATGAGCAGACTCGATTTGCTTGGACACAAGTGTGGAGTTAACATAATGGACTTTTGAGATATCTTGATAATAGTGTGAAGTGTGCCACAAGGTCCGTCTTAAGAAGTCCTTCAAGTACCGATGTCCAATCCCCTGGAGGTACCTGTAATTGTTTTTTTATACTATTTGGCTTGAGAAAGGTGCCATTGTTTGGGCACCGAAATGCGTTGTCTTTCATGAAATTAAAACATTAAAACTTCTGCGGGGTATTCGTCTCGCTGATAACGTTGGAGTCATCACTTAAAGGAGGGGGATTCTGGACATCATAACCCCTCCTACTAAGTAAGTGTTCACTTGATATACATCACGGAGTGTATAGTGTGTATATACACCTTGCAAAGTACCATATGCGGTAGCGCAGGATTAATTTTTCTTAACAACATTTGAGATATCTTATCTTGGTTGGAAAGTAATGTTTATCTCTAGGAAAAGGTGTAATTAAGTTTGTATACAAAAGCGGAGTCACCATTTAGGATTACAGAGCCCTATGCAGCTATGATAAGTACTTTAAAATGCATACCATAAATATTTGAACTTAACTTCAAGCAGAAATATGCTGACACCTTTTTGTTTGGAAGAATTTGGAATGCTGACCTATGGCCATTTGTATGGGCATAAAAAGGTCATATCTTCTCCAGTCAGAAGGAGAAGCTTTTTGAAGCTCTGATGGAAGGATGAGATGGATAAGAAGGTTTGACAGTTCTGAGTAGTATGGACGCTTCAGAGACAGAATGAGGGTGTCATCTGTTGAATCCCTAGAAGTGAGGGGAACCTTTGGTAATGGTAATATGTGATCTGGAACCTTTAGTCATTAATGTGTAGCTAATGATGTAATGTAACTTGCTATTTTTTTTTACTTTGTGATGGGACGTCTGCAACCTTTAGGCCTCATGTCCACGGGGAAAATCAGGCCCGCTACGGATTCTCCAAGGAGAATCCGCAGCGGGTCCCTCCTGCCCCGCGGACATGAGCGCTGAAAATAGCAATTACTCACCTCTCGCACGCTCCGGATCTTCCCTTCTTCGCGGCTTCATCTTCTCTCCGTTGCGGCCGTCGGTTGCGTGCCGCGCGCATGCGCCGGCCCGAAGAAAGAAGATTCGGCCGCGACGGAGAGAAGATGAAGCCGCGAAGAAGTGAAGATCCGGAGCAGGTGAGTATATTCTGATTTTGGTCTCCCACGGATCCGGACGGCTTCCATAGGCTTTAATAGAAGCCTGCGGGAGCCGTCCCCGCAGGAGACCCACACCTAAATAGAGCATGGTCCAGATTTTTTCATGCTCCATTTTTTTTAAAATCACTTTTATTGACCATCCGCGGGTATTTATCTACCCGCGGTTGGTCAAAGCATCCCTATGGGATGCGGATCCGCATGCGGGTGATCTGCTGCGGATTTAAAATAATCTTTTGCCCGTGGACATGAGGCCTTATGCTTTGTATATATATATTATTCTTTGTATGTAGAAGAAGCCCACAGAGATCTGGTGGGCTGAAGGACCTGTGGTGATGTTACTGCAGTGGGAAGAGTCAAGCCGTGTTTGTCTTTTGTGGTGATCAAGCTGCTGTATGTGTGATGTGCCACCAGAAACACTGCTTCTATAATGTCCTAATAATTACTAGTAGAAGAGAACAGGGTGGCTTTCTTGGAAAGCTTTGAAGCTGCTTATGATAATATGGCTGCACCCATAACGTGAAAAGAAATTAAAAATATAATCTATCTAGAAATAGAAAATAATGGAATGTCTACAGTTTATTTCAATTAAGATGTTTATATTTTATGAATTAAAAAATGTGACACATTGTCTTTAAAAAACATGATGGTTAACCCCTTAGTGACCAGCCATATGTGTTTTTACGTCCTGGGCGCCTGGTCTTTAATCGCCAGAGCCATATAAACACGATCCTCCTGGGGATTAAAGCCCTGGGGTCTGTGGACGTGAGAGCTCCCTGATATCGGCTGCCGGAAGTAGCTGACAGCCTGGGGCTGTCATGGGGGCTCAGGGTGTCCAATCTCCCGTCACGCAATTGCCACTATCCAATGGATAATGGCGATTGCATAAAAGCAAATAAAAAGTGAAATAAAATTAAAGTTTCAGCTTCCCTCACAGATCGGATCTATGAAGGGGCTGAAACTACTCACCTCCTTCCTCTGCAATGTCCCATGATATTCTGGTTCTTCCAGGACCTGACATCATCTTCTGTGCATGCATGCCAGATGTAAAATGTTGGGTGGAGGCGCAGAAGGCCAGGGAGCATGGGAGATCTAAAGTTTCCCTGCTCCTGGCTAGCGCGAGTAGCCGAGAGCAGGGAGCTGACAGTGGGAACTGCTGTATGTGATTCCTGGGCAAATGATTGCTGTTATCCAATGCATAACGGCAATTATGCAAAGTAAAAAAAATGTGAAAAAAAAACTTTAAAAAGTTTAAGTTTCATCTCCCCTCATGGATCTTATGTGTGAGGGGAGATGAAATGATGTACCTAAGGCCCTCGGATTTAGAAATCGAAATGCAATAGAAATTCTTCACACGAGTTGGGAACATACTGCTCTTCCCTGTCTGTAACGTTTTTGATGACACAAGAGGCTCAGGGGCCTGGGTGCAAAAGTTCAACTCACCCTTCTACTTGTACCCGTACCCATATCTAAACCATGCTGCATACAGCTGCAAAACAGATTTACATACATTATCTATGCCCTTGGCATAAGCTTTCCTAAAATGACTCATTTCCTGCACTATATGAAAATTTGTTTTCAGCCAGAGGTGTAATTTAAAGCTGCTGGGCCCCAGTGCAAAATCTGGAACTTGGCCCGCAGCTATAAAGCTTCATTGATAGTATTGGTTTGCAATATGGGAAACTAGTACTTTATGGGCCCCCCAAGGCTCCTGGGCCCAGGTGTGGATGCACTCTTTGCACCCCCTATATTTGTGCCCCAATTTGTAGTCCCTTAGGATGTGTTCATGTTTTTTGTTGCCTCTTTGAACCACAATTTAAAAAAACATAAAAAAACTGGTCCATATCACTATATACAGGGAGATGTATAACTTATACCAGCTGTACATATATAGTTATATATAGGAGATATCCAGGTTACACCAGCACGCTCCTTATCCCTATATACAGGGATAAAGGGGGATGTAGATCTCCTATATATTGTGATATGGTGCATGCTGGTATAATCTGGATATCTCCTGTATATAAATTGTATATGTACAGCTAGTATAACTTATACCAGCTATGCGAATACGATTACATACAGCTAGAGATGAGCGAGCACCAAAATGCTCGGGTGCTCGTTACTCGGGACGAAGTTATCGCGATGCTCGAGGGTTCGTTTCGAGTAACGAACCCCATTGAAGTCAATAGGCGACTCGAGCATTTTTGTATATCGCCGATGCTCGCTAAGGTTTCCATTTGTGAAAATCTAGGCAATTCAAGAAAGTGATGGGAACGACACAGCAACGGATAGGGCAGGCGAGGGGCTACATGTTGGGCTGCATCTCAAGTTCACAGGTCCAACTATTAAGCCACAATAGCGGCAAAAGTGCCCCCCCCCAACAACTTTTACTTCTGAAAAGCCCTCATTAGCAATGCATACCTTAGCTAAGCACCACACTACCTCCAACAAAGCACAATCACTGCCTGCATGACACTCCGCTGCCACTTCTCCTGGGTTACATGCTGCCAAACACCCCCCGCGCGCGCACGACGCAGTGTCCACAGCGCACACCAAAGTGTCCCTGCGCAGCCTTCAGCTGCCCTCATGCCACACCACCCTCATGTCTATTTATAAGTGCGTCTGCGATGAGGAGGAACCGCAGGCACACACTGCAGAGGTTTGGCACGGCTAGGCAGCGACCCTCTTTAAAAGGGGCGGGGCGATAGCCCACAATGCTGTACAGAATGCTGTACAGAAGCAATGAGAAATATAATCCTGTGTCACCGCCATCAGGAGCTGCACACGTGGGCATAGCAATGGGGAACCTATGTGCCACACACTATTCATTCTGTCAAGGTGTCTGCATGCCCCAGTCAGACCGCGTTTTTTTATAAATAGTCACAGGCAGGTACAACTCCGCAATGGGAATTTCGTGTGCACCCACAGCATGGGTGGCTCCCTGGAACCCACCGGCGGTACATAAATATATCCCATTGCATTGCCCATTACAGCTGAGGTAATGTCATGTTAAATGCAGGTGGGCTTCGGCCCACACTGCATACCCCAGTCAGACTGGGGTTCTTTAGAAGTGGACACATGCAGTTACAACTCCGTGTGGACCGACAGCATGGGTGGGTGCCAGGAAGCCACCGGCGGTACATAAATATATCCCATTGCAGTGCCCATCACAGCTGAGGTAACGTCCGATTAAATGCAGGTGGGCTTCGGCCCACACTGCATGTCCCAGTCAGACTGGGGTTCTTTAGAAGTAGACACATGCAGTTACAACTCCCTGTGGACCCACAGCATGGGTGGCTCCCTGGAACCCACCGGCGGTACATAAATATATCCAATTGCAGTGCCCAGCACAGCTGATGTAACGTCAGCTTTAATGCAGGTGGGCAAAAAATTTATTGGATTACACTGTAGGCGAGGGCCCCAAAAAATTGGTGTACCAACAGTACTAATGTACGTCAGAAAAATTGCCCATGCCCAACCAAGAGGGCAGGTGAAACCCATTAATCGCTTTGGTTAATGTGGCTTAATTTGTAACTAGGCCTGAAGGCAGCCCAGTTAAAATAAAAATTGGTTCAGGTGAAAGTTTCAACGCTTTAATGAGCATTGAAACGTATAAAAATTGTTTACAAAAATTATATGACTGAGCCTTGTGGGCCTAAGAAAAATTGCCCGTTCGGCGTGATTACGTCAGGTTTCAGGAGGAGGAGCAGGAGGAGGAGGATGAATATTATACACAGATTGATGAAGCTAAAAGGTCCCCGCTTTTGATGGTGATAGAGAACGATGCTTCCATCCGCGGGTGCAGCCTACGTATTGTTTAGGTTTCGCTGCTGTCCGCTGGTGAAGAAGAGAAGTCTGGGGAAATCCAGGCTTTGTTCATCTTGATGAGTGTAAGCCTGTCGGCACTGTCGGTTGACAGGCGGGTACGTTTATCTGTGATGATTCCCCCAGCCGCACTAAACACCCTCTCTGACAAGACGCTAGTCGCAGGACAAGCAAGCACCTCCAGGGCATACAGCGCGAGTTCAGGCCACGTGTCCAGCTTCGACACCAAGTAGTTTTAGGGGGCAGAGGCGTCACGGAGGACGGTCGTGCGATCGGCTACGTACTCCCTCACCATCCTTTTACAGTGCTCCCGCCGACTCAGCCTTGACTGGGGAGCGGTGACACAGTCTTACTGGGGAGCCATAAAGCTGTCAAAGGCCTTAGAGAGTGTTCCCCTGCCTGTGCAGTACATGCTGCCTGATCTCTGCGCCTCCCCTGCTACCTAGCCCTCGGAACTGCGCCTTCGGCCACTAGCGCTGTCGGATGGGAATTTTACCATCAGTTTGTCCACCAGGGTCCCGTGGTATAGCATCACTCTCGAACCCCTTTCCTCTTCGGGTATGAGAGTGGAAAGGTTCTCCTTATACCATGGGTCGAGCAGTGTGTACACCCAGTAATCCGTAGTGGCCAGAATGCATATAACGCGAGGGTCACGAGAAAGGCATCCTAACATGAAGTCAGCCATGTGTGCCAGGGTACCTGTACGCAACACATGGCTGTCCGCACTAGGAAGATCACTTTCAGGATCCTCCTCTTCCTCCTCAGGCCATACACGCTGAAAAGATGACAGGCAAGAAGCATGGGTACCCTCAGCATTGGGCCAAGCTGTCTCTTCCCCCTCCTCCTCATCCTCCTCATGCTCCTCCTCCTCAACGCGCTGAGATATAGACAGGAGGGTGCTCTGACTATCCAGCGACATAATATTGTCTTTCCCCGCCTCTGTTTCCGAGCGCAAAGCGTCTGCCTTTATGCTTTGCAGGGAACTTCTCAAGAGGCATAGCAGAGGAATGGTGACGCTAATGATTGCAGTATCGCCGCTCACCATCTGGGTAGACTCCTCAAAGTTTCCAAGGACCTGGTAGATGTCTGCCAACCAGGCCCACTCTTCTGTAAAGAATTGAGGAGGCTGACTCCTACTGCGCCGCCCATGTTGGAGTTGGTATTCCACTATAGCTCTACGCTGCTCATAGAGCCTGGCCAACATGTGGAGCGTAGAGTTCCACCGTGTGGGCATGTCGCACAGCAGTCGGTGCACTGGCAGATGAAACAGATGTTACAGGGTGCGCAGGGTGGCAGCGTCCGTGTGGGACTTGCGGAAATGTGCGCAGAGCCGGCGCACCTTTCCGAGCAGGTCTGACAAGCGTGGGTATCTTTTCAGAAAGTGCTGAACCACCAAATTAAAGACGTGGGCCAGGCATGGCACGTGCGTGAGGCTGCCGAGCTGCAGAGCCGCCACCAGGTTACGGCCGTTGTCACACACGACCATGCCCGGTTGGAGGCTCAGCAGCGCAAGCCAGCGGTCGGTCTGCTCTGTCAGACCCTGCAGCAGTTCGTGGGCCGTGTGCCTCTTCTCTCCTAAGCTGAGTAGTTTCAGCACGGCCTGCTGACGCTTGCCCACCGCTGTGCTGCCACTGCTGGCGACGTGCTGCTGCTGACACATCTTGATTGCGAGACAGAGGTTGCATAGGAGCAGGAGGAGGAGGGTGGTTTAGTGGAGAAAGCATACACCGCCGCAGATACCACCACCGAGCTGGGGTCCATAATTCTGGGGGTGGGTAGGACGTGAGCGGTCCCAGGCTCTGACTCTGTCCCAGCCTCAACTAAATTCAGCCAATGTGCCGTCAGGGAAATATAGTGGCCCTGCCCGCCTGTGCTTGTCCACGTGTCCGTTGTTAAGTGGACCTTGGCAGTAACCGCGTTGGTGAGGGCGTGTACAATGTTGCGGGAGACGTGGTCGTGCAGGGCTGGGACGGCACATCGGGAAAAGTAGTGGCGACTGGGAACTGAGTAGCGCGGGGCCGCCGCCATCATACCTTTGAAAGCCTCCGTTTCCACAACCCTATACGGCAGCATCTCCAGGCTGATAAATTTGGCTATGTGCACGTTTAACGCTTGAGCGTGCGGGTGCGTGGCGGCGTACTTGCGCTCCAACACTTGCGCTAGCGACGGCTGGACGGTGCGCTGAGAGACATTGGTGGATGGGGCCGAGCACAGCGGAGGTGAGGGTGTGGGTGCAGGCCAGGAGACAGTAGTGCCTGTGTCCTGAGAGGGGGGTTGGATCTCAGTGGCAGGTTGGGGCACAGGGGGAGAGGCAGCGGTGCAAACCGGAGGCAGTGAACGGCCTTCGTCCCACCTTGTGGGGTGCTTGGCCATCATATGTCTGCGCATGCTGGTGGTGGTGAGGCTGGTGGTGGTGGCTCCCCGGCTGATCTTGGAGCGACAAAGGTTGCACAGCACTGTTCGTCAGTCGTCTGCACTCTCAGTGAAAAACTGCCAGACCTTTGAGCACCTCGGCCTCTGCAGGGTGGCATGGCGCGAGGGGGCGCTTTGGGACACAGTTGGTGGATTATTTGGTCTGGCCGTGCCTCTACCCCTGGCCACCGCACTGCCTCTTTCAACCTGCCCTGCTGCTGCACTTGCCTCCCCCTCTGAAGACCTGTCCTCAGTAGGCGTAGCAAACCAGGTGGGGTCAGTCACCTCATTGTCCAGCTGCTCTTCCTCCGAATCCTCTGTGTGCTCCTCCCTCGGACTTACTCCAATTACTACTACCTGAGTGATAGACAACTGTGTCTCATCGCCATCGTCCTCCTCACCCACTGAAAGCTCTTGAGACAGTTGCCGGAAGTCCCCAGCCTCATCCCCCGGACCCCGGGAACTTTCCAAAGGTTGGGCATCGGTCACGACAAACTCCTCCGGTGGGAGAGGAACCATTGCTGGTCATTCTGGGCAGGGGCCCGGGAACAGTTCCTGGGAGTCTGCCTGCTCCTCAGAATGTGTCATTGTAATGGAGTGAGGAGGCTGGGAGGAAGGAGGAGCAGCAGCCAGAGGATTCAGAGTTGCAGCAGTGGACGGCGCAGAACTCTGCGTGGTCGATAGATTGCTGGATGCACTTTCTGCCATCCACGACAGGACCTGCTCACACTGCTCATTTTCTAATAAAGGTCTACCGCGTGGACCCATTAATTGTGAGATGAATGTGGGGACGCCAGAAACGTGCCTCTCTCCTAATCCCGCAGCAGTCGGCTGCGATACACCAGGATCAGGAGCTCGGCCTGTGCCCACACCCTGAGTTGGGCCTCCGCGTCCTTCCCCGCGTCCACGTCCTCTAGGCCTACCCCTACCCCTCAGCATGCTGTATTACCAGTAGTGCAGAAACAGAACGCTGTAATTAAATGTGCCGCTTATTGGCCTGTGGTTGGAGGCTGACTTCCCTTACGGAACGCACAGCAGAGCCAGGAAACAATTTTGCGCACGCCTGTAGTGAGACATAGGTGCGTATGACTGAGCTAGTGGAATTCACAGCGCAGAAGCAGTCAAGTGGCCAAAGGCTAGTAGTAGGCCTTCGGTATTTTGCTTCTATTTTTTTAAAATGCTGAGCTGATACAGCAGACAGATACTGTAGGCAGCGTATAATATTATGTATACTCTTTCCCTCTGGCGGGATGACAGCGCTGATGTAACAGAGACAGCAGATCCAGGAAACAATTTTGCGCAAGCCTGCTGTAACGCTTAGCTGCGTATTAATTACGACTACTACCCCCAGCAGATAGATACTGTAGGCAGCGTATAATATTATGTATACTGTTTCCCTCTGGCGGGATGACGGCGCTGATGTAACAGAGACAGCAGATCCAGGAAACAATTTTGCGCCAGCCTGCTATAACGCTTAGCTGCGTATTAATTAGGACTTCTACCCTCAACAGATAGATACTGTAGGCAGCGTATAATATTATGTATACTGTTTTCCTCTGGCGGGATGACGGCGATCATGTAACAGAGACAGCAGATCCAGGAAACAATTTTGCGCAAGCCTGCTGTAACGCTTAGCTGCGTATTAATTAGGACTACTACCCCCAGCAGATAGATACTGTAGGCAGCGTATAATATTATGTATACTGTTTCCCTCTGGCGGGATGACAGCGATCATGTAACAGAGACAGCAGATCCAGGAAACAATTTTGCGCAAGCCTGCTGTAAAGCTTAGCTGCGTATTAATTAGGACTACTACCCCCAGCAGATAGATACTGTAGGCAGCGTATAATATTATGTATACTGTTTCCCTCTGGCGGGATGACGCCGATCATGTAACAGAGACAGCAGATCTAGGAAACAATTTTGCGCAAGCCTGCTGTAACGCTTAGCTGCGTATTAATTAGGACTACTACCCCCAGCAGATAGATACTGTAGGCAGCGTATAATATTATGTATACTGTTTCCCTCTGGCGGGATGACGGCGATCATGTAACAGAGACAGCAGATCCAGGAAACAATTTTGCGCAAGTCTGCTGTAACGCTTAGCTGCGTATTAATTACGACTACTACCCCCAGCAGATAGATACTGTAGGCAGCGTATAATATTATGTATACTGTTTCCCTCTGGCGGGATGACGGCGATCAATTTTTTGGAAAAAGACCACTGCCTATATAGCCTGAATATCTCTTTCCCTGCCTCACCAGTACTGGCCCTATACTCTGTACAATGACTGCAGACTGCGGACGCAATGCTCTGCACGGCCGATATACAAAAAAAAAAATTGTGCAACACTGCTAAAAGCAGCCTCAACAGTACTGCACACGGTCAGATGTGGCCCTAAGAAGGACCGTTGGGGTTCTTGAAGCCTAAAATAACTCCTAACGCTCTCCCTATAGCAACTCCACCAAGATAGCACTTTCCCTCCTCTATGTCAGAATGCATCTGTGGCGAGCCGCGGGAGGGGCCGATTTATATACTCGGGTGACACCTGATCTCGCCAGCCACTCACTGCAGGGGGGTGGTATAGGGCTTGAACGTCGCAGGCGGAAGTTGTAATGCCTTCCCTGTCTTTCTATTGGCCAGAAAAGCGCGCTAACGTCTCAGAGATGAAAGTGAAAGTAACCCGAACATCGCGTGGTGCTCGCCTCTAGTAACGAGCATCTCGAACACGCTAATACTCGAACGAGTATCAAGCTCGGACGAGTACGTTCGCTCATCTCTACATACAGCACATACCTCAGATACACCGCATGGTCGACACTCCCTATTTCCACTATCAGACACCCCCAATGACGCAGCCGTCAGTGCACTGATAGACTGCAGTTGTGATGAAGCACAACTGCAGTTTCTCAGTGTACGGAAGAACTGCATTCTGGGGGAATCTGCAGCATGAAATTAGCTGCCGGCTGCCCTAGGTAATGTCCCTCCCCTCCTCGAGTGTCACCCGCGGCAGTTAAACAGCATATGGCCGGGCCCTATGGGCCCACCTACCCAGAGGTTTGATTACAATTGCGACCCCTAGTGGTACGCCGATGGATAGTGCGCTGATCCCAGATCAGAAGATGGGGACAGCACATCAGTGGATGTCAGCAATTCAATAAACAGCACATCACTTTACCAGTTCTGGAGTCGGTCAACAGTACACTTTGTGAAGTACATTCTAATCAGTTCTGTATGCATGACTGGGGACAATAAAAGTTACTTGTTTATAATTAGAAAACCCCTTTAAAGTAAATGATATTTGGTTGAAGTTGTACTCACTTCTGCACACCGGTACATTAATCCATTGTGTGCTCTGACATTGTGCTTCTCCTGTCAAAGATCCTTCCAGGGAATAACCACCATTACAGGTATAAGTAACTTTTTCACCGGATGCATAACTGTCTTCAGGTTGTTCATTGAGTATGGCATTCTGAACGGCAGGGGGAGGTTCACAATATGCTGCTAAGATAAAAAATAATAATTAGGAAAGTAGACACACACTCCGCCCCCATTCAATGACTATCACTCAAATGTGAAAGCACAGGAGCGAAAGTCATTGGGGAGACAAACAGGTGTTTATGCATCCCAACAGTTTTCCCTCGCAACAGTACCTTTAGATTGCAGAGTTCATATAAAGTGATATGTTGAAGATGAAAACAGAAACAGAAATAGTGCAACATAGCAAAAATTACTGTTAGCCTAAAATACTAGCATTGCAGTGAAGAAAAAAAATGTTGCCCCCTTACCAACCCCCCGCCCCCCCAAAAAAAAGTGTCCATAGCCTTTGAACACATATATACCTCAAAGCAGAGGCATTACAAAAATTACAACTTCTCACGTGAAAAAAAAAGACCTCATAGAGCTGTATAAGAAAAGAAAAATCTTATTGTTCTTGGAACAAGACAAAGAAAGAGAAAACGCTGCTTGATCATTGAGGTGCAAACGAGGCCACCACTAAGGGTTTAAATTATCATATTCTCTGCTGCTTTCACTTATTTATATTGTGTAATTCTGGTGCTATAATGGCAACAGTCAGCATATACTCCAGCTGCTATTGATGGGTCTTTTTAGGGAATTAGACCGCCAGACTCCCTTCAAAATGAGGTAAAATGAGGTAAAATAAAAATGGGTTAAATCTGCCTGCAATTAAAAATCCGTTTAGACCTGCAAATTTTGGTGTGGGATTCCCCACTGGCAGCTTAAACCACATTTTGTGGTGTGTCCTAGCCTGTGTGAAACTGAAATGCCCCTTAGGCCTCCTTCCCACGAACGGATTTCCGCCGCGTAATTCGCGGCGAAAATCCGCTGCGTTGCCCGCAGCTATTAGGTTCTATTGAACCTAATAGCACAATGCTCACGATGCGTAATTCCAGCGCGGAATTACGCACCGCGATTTCTCCCGTCCTCACCCGCAGCATGCTCTATTTTCTGCGGGTGAGGACGGGCTGTACGCACTGACGGCTTCCATTGCAGTCAATGGAAGCCGTCCGTTCACGCTATCTCCCGCTGTAACCAGCGGGAGATAGCGTGAAAAAACGCTTTCCCGCCCACCGCCGCGCGTCATCTGACGCCAAATGACGCGGCCGGCCGCGTCACGTGACACGCTCGGTGACGCGGCGGTGGTGGGCGGTGACGGGCGGTGACGCGGCGGTGGTGGGCGGGGAAGCGATTTCACGCTATCTCCCGCAGGTAAGTATAGGGGCTCTGGGGGGCGCCGTGACGGGCTTCACTGCGTAATATTACGCGGCGGACCTCGTCACGCTCGTGGGAAGGAGGCCTTACTGTCCTGAATGGTCTATGGCTCTGCTTGATTTATTTGAACTCCCAGGTAATAATTACATATTGCTAAATTAGCAACTAAACTAACTAAATCACAATGTCAGGATTGTGGTATTGTTTGTAGCACCCCTTCTTCCCCCTGCCCCTACCAAAAAAAAGAATCATAGGGTCAAACAGACCCGAAAATGGTCAAGAAAAAAACAGGAAAAAAATACAACTTTCCCTATAACACAGCCCATTGGCAGAAAATTAAAACAAAGTTATGGGGGTAATAAAATGGTGAGAGATAGCAAGTTTACTATTTTTTTTTTAATAAAGGCTTTTTATTTTTTATTTTTATCAGTAAACAATAAAAAAAATGTTTAAAAATCAGTAAACCTGAAACAATTAACATTAAAACATAAAAAAATCTAAAAGTAATATTGCCATAATCTTACTGACCCACACCATAAAGTAAAAATTTCCTTTTTACTGCAGCGTTAAAAAAACAATGGCACAATCCATTTCTTTTCTATTTCAGCCCATTTTAACATTTTTAAGAATTTCTACAATACATTTCATGGTACCATCAAATAATACAACTGATAGCGCAAAAAAACAAGCCCACATGTGGCTAGCTCGCCAGAGAAATAAAAAAAAAGTTATGGTTCTTGAGAGGCCAGAATGAAGAAAAAATAAATAAAAAGCCTCCCAAGTAGAATTTGCGCACGCCTGGCCGGTAGTGACCAATGTTACAAAAGCATTGATGGCCCTGAATGGTGGCACTAGATGAAAGATGGGGCACAGTTTTCTAAACTTGGTTACCGTAGTTGGAAACAGATAAAGTACTTAGGTATCAGAATGGGTCGCTGTCCAGATTCCTTATATCTGTCAACCCTCCCCTTCCTGTTTAATAAAATTGCACAAGACCTTAAGAGATAGCACAGCTTGCCCTTGTCTCTGCAGTAAAGGATACACATAATTAAAATTATGCCTTTTTTTTAAACTTAGCTTCCATGATACATAAAGTAAAGCAATGCCTGGAGAGGACTTTGGAGGCTTTCTGTGTGGAGTTAGGCTTCATATCACAAAAAGTCACAGTACAAGAGCAAGCGTCCTCCATACTGGAACAGCGCCTGACCAAGGTCGAGAATTCCCTGCCTACACAAAACTCATTCAATAGACAAATTCTTCTGCAAACAAATGATCAGGAGAACAGAAGTGTCATGTCCGTGCAGCACAAGAGCACCACGCTCTGCATGGACACAGGGTGTCGTTAATGCTTAATGCAGTTGTATTACACCATGCACTGTAGGATAGTGAGCACCACTCCAGTCAGATGAAAGCCTGTCTCTAACCTACCTAGGGGGTTCAGGGTCCCTGCCTAAAAGTGGAGTAAATGTCCTGATAAGGACAGGCCCACTGTCTTCTTCCTGGGCCCTGACTATCCCTATTGGAACCCCTGGAGGTATGAACTGACACCACAAAGCAAGACAATAAAAGGTAACCAAAATGCCATTTTGTGCACGGTCTCACTATTGGTTCCCAGCAGTACAATGCCTCATTGCATGCTGACGATCTGCTTCTATATGTTAGCCAGACACAAATTTCCCCCTCATCCATTTTAGCAGAGGTCCAAAAATATGGAAACCTCAGTAACTTTAAAATAAATATCACTAGATCAGAAGCACTAATTATCTCCTTGCCATCCTCTGAAATTTAGCATCTATCCCAATAGTTTCCATTTAAATGGAGAAATTCCCATATCAAATACTGAGGGATACTAATCCCCCGGGACCTCTTTGCTCTATCTCCCCTTGCTGGATCGCACATTAAAAGGCTTGAATAACTATGACAAAAAATATCTCTCCCGGTTTGGCTAAATAAATGTGCTAGAGATGGACATTGTCCCTCGCTTTCTGTACTTATTCCAGACTCTGCCTAACCAGCCCCCCATGAACGTCTTTAAATGCCTACAATCTGCCTTCACACGATTTATATGGCGAGGAAGATACAGTTGCATCAACTACCAAACCCTCTCAAAACCTAAATCTGCAGGAGGGGCAGGGCTTCCTGACCTTAAGCTTTACCACATGGCCTCTATCCTTCTTTGACTGTTCGACTGGCACTTCCAAGGGAAGTTTAAACAATTGATGAAACTAGAAACGAACATTGCTGAAATTTGACCAAAGTCGTTGCCTTGGATCTTGCCCTCAGCCGAATCCCACAACAATGTTAAATGTTCCCTCTTTGCCCCAGATCTGCTCACCACATGGAATAAGATCACTGCAAAAAACATATTATTCAGAAAGAAAGGCCCTCTAACTCCCCTCTTCCATAAACCTGATTTTCCCCCAGGCCTTGCGACTGATGACACTAGAATCTACCATATTTTAAACAGAAATAGGATACAGATAGTCCCCGACTTGCGAACGTTCGATTTACGAACTTCGCAAGATGCGAACAATCTGTCCTGCACAGTATGATGTAATGCTGTTCCTAGGAGTCTGTCTGCTCATCAGAATGCGTCATTTTAATGGAGTGAGGAGGCTGGGAGGAAGGAGGAGCAGCAGCGAGAGGATTCAGAGTTTCAGCAGTGGATGGCGTAGAAGACTGGGTGGTGGATACATTGCTGGATGCATTTTATGCTATCCACAACAAGACCTGCTCACACTGCTCTGTTTGTAAAAAAGGTCTACCACTTGGACCCATAAATTGTGATATGAAGCTGGGGACCCCGGAAACTTGCCTCTCTCCTAATCCCAAAGCAGCCATCTGCGATTCACCTAGACCAGGAACTCAGCCTGTGCCCACACCCTCACTTGGACCTCCGCGTCCTCGCCCGTGTCCACGTCCATGTCCTTTAGGCCTACACCTCAGCATGGTGTATTACGAATAGAGCAGACACAGAGCGGTATAAAAAATGAGGCAATTATTGGCATACAGTTGGAGGATGACAGCGGTTATGTAACGCACACTGCAGTTCGCAAAAAATTATACGCTAGGCTGCCAAAAGGCCTAGCTGGGTAATAGTGAGCCACTACAACTCCCAGTGGCCACACAGTAAAATGCACACAGTCACAGGTAGCCCTAAGAAGGAGCTTTTTCTAAAAAATTTTTAAAAAAGCAAACAGCCTAGATAGCGTGTATATGTCTTTTCCTCTATCAGGGGCTGTCGCCGCATGCTGTGTGTGAAGTTGACGGGATGCACAGAACGATGTAAAAAATTAGGCAATTTTTGGCCTGCACTTGCAGGATCACAGCGGCTGCAAAAAGGCCTAGCTGGCTAATAGTGAGCCACTACAACTCCCAGAAACCACAACAGTAAAGCACACGCTCACAGGTAGCCCTAAGAAGGAGCTTTTTTGGGGTACTTGTTGACAGGATTCTACACTACCACTGTCCCTGCCTCACCAGTACTGCCCCTATACTCTGTATAATTGACTGCAGACTGAGAACGCAATAGTTTGCACCGCCCAAGATGAAAAAAAAAATTTGTGCAAAACTGCTCCCAGCAGCCACAACAGTAATGCAGACGGTAAGATGTGGCCCTAAGAAGGACCGTTGGGGTTCTTGAAGACGCTAACAGCCTAACACTCTCCCTATAGCAGGAACAGCACTCTCTCTGATCTCTGCCAGCGTGTGTCTGAGGCGAGCCGCGGGCGGGACCGCTTTAAATACTGGGCAGTCACTTGATCTCACCAGCCACTCACTGCAGGGGGGTGGGATAGGGCTGGAATGTCACAGGAGGAAGTTGTAATGCCTTCCCTGCATGTCTATTGGCCAGAAAATGGCGCAAAACATGCAGGGAAGGAAATGGAATTGACTCGAGTACCGCGTGGTGCTCGTCTCGAGTAACGAGCATCTCGAGTACCCTAATACTCGAGCGAGCATCAAGCTCGCACGAGTATGTTCGCTCATCTTTAGTATTTAATCTAAATTGTGCTTTGTGCTTTGAGAATCTTATTTCACAATATTTCCCAACCTTCTTGGACATTTCTGTCCTTAAGAACATCCTGCCTTTGGATTCTTCTTAGCCTCTTTCTGAGTTCATTAAAATCTGCCTTTCTGAAATCCAACCTTGAGGTCTGAGTTTTCTCAAATTCAGGGATAGCAAGATAACTGCCTCATATGGTCCCAGCCACCCTTACTTCCTCAACCATTCCCTCCCTGTTGGTAAGAATTATGTCCAAGATAGCAGATCTCCCTGTTTTCTCTTCTACCTTTTGGAAGATAAAGTTGTTAGCAAGAGCGGATAAGAATTTGTTGGATCCATTACTTTTGCCTGAGAGAGATTCCCAACAAATGTCTGGATAGTTAAAATCTAATGTATGCAAGAGGATGACAGCATTCCAGGCGTATCAAATTAAAATCTCCCATAATAACGATCTCATGCTTTTTTGAGAGCTTGGCCATCTGATGTAGAAAGAGTTAATATAGTTAATGCCCACAATAGTGTCCTTTCTGTTGTTCTCTCCTTGTATTCTTCCCCGAACATTTTCTACAGAGCTACCATGCTCTGAAGCTTGAATTTCTATGTAGATTAATGTTTTCCTAACATGCAACGCAATACCTCCTCTCCTTTTTTTGGTCTGTTTCAGATAAATAAGTTGTATTCTTCAAGCCTTGTATTCCAATGTGTATCATTCCACCAAGTTTCCGTGATGCCTATGACATCATATTTATCTTCCTGTATTTAGGAGCTCATTCCCCTTGTTTGTTTCCCATGCTCTATGCATTTGTGTAAAAACATTTTAGTTTGTGATCGGTGTCTCTTGCTCCTCTACTTTCCTTCTGAATTTTTTGTCTCTGTTCTTTCTTTCCACTTCTAATATAAGTCCATGTCCATTTCTTCCATTACAGTTAAACAGTTCAAACTGGGCAACATAAAAGGATCCATCTATTCCACATGTCCCCGTCTCAGGGTGTAGCACATCCTGGCAATATACGAATGGGACTTAAGTTCTGATTTTTCTTCCTTGCTCTGCATCTCTTTGCAGGAACTCAGCCTTTTCTCTCTGGAAAATCTCCAGAGGTTCAAAGGGCTGGAAACAACAGGGAGTCAATATAAAAACAGACGCAGGCAATCCAACTTTTCTGTCCAGGTCCGAGAAAATGGCAGAGGCACTTCTTCTCTGTATCTCTGGAATAGGCACAGAGGAACTCATCCTGTCCGTGACACCAAGATAGCTCCGCCCTACAGCGTCCGAGGAGCAGGCCCCAGCCTATGAGACAATGGGGTAGTTTTTGGGCCTTGTCACGGTGGCTCTACTGTCTCCCACCCGGAGGGTAACCAGAGACACGTTCAAGGGGCCAAGGGCAGGCTATTAAATAGGTTAACCCATTGGTGATTTACCATAGTCCTTTTGTCACTCGTGACTCCACCGTTCTGTCCTCTGCGGTGAATCCAGTTGTTAACAATACAGAGTCCACACACAGGGATTTAACTTTCAGAGCCAAACCTGTAACAGTTAGTGAAGCTCATTTACTGGAAATAACTTTGTACAGTTCAGCAATACATGCCAGTAGGGAAGCAGTACAAGACACAAAGTGGTGTGACAGGGAGAATTCACAGGTTAACAGATAAGTCCACAGTCTAGTTATCTGTGGGGTTCTGTTCCTGGCCACTCTCTTTCTCTTTCTAGCTCTCTACCGATCATCAATTACATTTGGAAAGTGGGTACAATGCATTGCGGCTCCTCATTCTCTCTCAGTTCTTCCCATGCATTAACACAAAGGTCTGGGTACATGGGCCCAGAGAATTCACAAGGCATCCACTTGGCCTCTTCCAGGTGCTCCTCTAAGGACTGAGCAAAGTCTCTCCTATTCACAAGGGGTACACTCCAACTTCAGCCAAGTCTCTGGCTAGGCTGGGATGTTCTAGCTGCATGGATCTTGCAGGCATTCTCCACTGCATGCACTTGGCAAACACATATATATCAAGCATAGTCAAGTCATTTTTCAATCCTTGGCCTCAAGAACACAGAAGAAGACTGCCGTGCTGGAGAGAAGAGCCGGACAGCTGTTCGAGGTGAATATAATTATTTTTGTTTTACTTTTTTTTTACAGCTAGGGATAATTTTCAGTGAAGGGCTTATATTTCAAGCCCTTTCCCGAAAATCATCGCTGCGCGGGTTGCCTGCGACCCACTGCTGTCAATGGGGACGCAGCAGTGCCGTCCCTATTGAAAGCAATGGGATAGCATCATGGATTTCTGCCACAGAGGATTCCCGTGGGGATGAAGGAATCCTCTGCCATAGCTGTCACAGCTGTGGTAGAAGTCCACGATGTACTCCCTATGTTTTCAATGGGGCTGGCGCTGCTGCCGCCGGCCCCTTTGAAAACACTGAGTGATATCGCAGATTTTTTCTCTGCGCTGTGAAGCTTGAGAGTAGAAATCGCAAATAAGTATGAAACCATTGAAAATAATTGGTTTCATAATCATCGCTCTCACATCGCAAGAAAAAATATCGCTAGTGGGTAGGCACCTTTAAGCGGTTGGCTACTTTTAAAATACATATACAGATGGGATAGAAACCACACAAAGTGGCATTTACAAAAAGCCTCATTACTGCGCATATGAAATTGAAGAGGGTAGATGGTGGGAACTGCACATAAGCTAATAAATTTAGTGCATTTAGAATTGTCTCTTTGGATTTCATTCTATGCTTGCTGTGAATAACCATACACTGCGGCAACAATTTGTACTTTTTTTAAACGTTTTGCCTTTTGATAAAATGAGTCTATGTATATGGATAGTACAGAGGAGGCCTCACAGTTCTGGAGACTCTGTGTGCAAAATGGAAAAACTGCTCTGTAAGAGCATTCCATATATGAACAGTCTTTCAAATGTATGCCTACATGTGGCTTCCTTCAGTAACAAAGCTATCATTGCCTTTGAGATATTGCCTTGTAGTTAATGGTGAAAAAGGCTTAAAACATATGCTTAATAAGGAATGTTGTGTTAAAAGAAAAAGAAAAACAGGAACTCCTGAAAAACTTCAGCGTTTTCAAATGTAAAATGTGAATGAACGTTTTACATATTTTTTTGATTTTTATGTAACATCTTGATTGATAGTAACAAGACATAATAAATTATACTTACTCCCGGAGAAGCATCTGGGATACTTAAATTTTCCATCATAACATGCAATCTTAAGAAGTGCTTGATTTGGTCGTTTAAATCCTGGCTTACAGGAAACAAGTAATTCAGTGCCATGTTTATAATTGCTATCGTAAGTACTTTTCTGGATATAAAATGAATGTAACTGAATGTTGCTTTCACTAAGACCTTCTGAGGAGATTCTGCATGGACCTGAAGGAAAGGTAAAAGGAAAACATTTTTTTAATTCTTTTAGAGCATCATGAATATTTCTAGAGGTTGAGTTTAATGTACTTACGGTAACATACGGGGAGATCGATCCATTGACCATTCTCACATTTAGCATTTATAGGACCATTTATTACATAGTTCTCATTGCACCAAAATGCCACAGATGAGCCCGAGTCATAACTGTCCTGCTGTTCAGTTGCAAGGAATCCATTTACGATTTCTGGAGTCTGACAGCTTTCTAAAAAGTCATAAGGACAAGAATTTTAGAACTAGTTAGAGTTCATAGAAAGTGTGCACTGCCCCCTTTGAAGCATACATAATCATAGTTATTAAGGATTTAAACGACCAGCGATGCCACAAAATCAGTGACCTCTCCGCAGTGTCATTGCGGAAGCACCGCGGATCAGACCGCTTTCATGTACTTCAATGGAAGCCGTACATGCAGAATCCACAGAAAAATGAAGCATGACACAATTTTTCCTCTGCTTGCGTAAACCACAATTGGTTTCCGCAAGTGTGCAGGAAGAATCGATTTCCTATTGCATGCTATGGGTGATATTTGCTGCAGATCCGCGGGTGGATGCCGACCGCAGATTCCGCAGCAATTATCCGGCTGTGAGCAGGATCCTTATCTTTTAGTGACTTTAATATGTAAACAGGCAAGTGCATTATCAGGTCGTGATTCACAGCCTGATATTACGCTCACAAACATACGTTTTCCCTGCGGATTCGTGGCACGTGGTGCAATGTGGCCACCGGCCCCACTGAAAACAATGGGCAATGCGAGGCCATATCACCCAAAGATAGGACTGCTGCGATTTATTTCCCGCATCGCACCATGATGCGGTAAGAAAAAGACACTCATGTATAACCCCATTCAATAGAATGGGGTTCATATTCGTGTGAGATTTGTACATCTTGCAACCCACAAATCTCGCACGATTTTCTCGGCCATGTGAAAACGGCTTTATAGATGTACTACCAAACATAGAAATGGTCCATCTTATCTGAGCCTGCCTTGCCAGGCAGATATACAAGTATATTCTTTTCGGAGAGGTAGCTGCTCAGGGGAGTCTTCTGTACAGTTGCTATGGGTAGAGCAGTGGAGTGTATAGTAAATAGGGTTGTCCAGGACTTTTAGTATTGATAATGCTTTCCTCAGGATAGGTCTCATCACTGGTTGATCAGTGAGTTTTTCCACTCAAAATCCTTGCTAATCAGCTCATCACTGGATATGCTGTCAGTATGCAAAATGCTGGAAGCAGATAGTGCTGTCAGAATTGCAATGGCATAAGTTGTTAATACAACCAAAGGCAGCTCTGCCTGCACTATTAAAGGGGTTGTCTCGCGAAAGCAAGTGGGGTTAAGCACTTCTGTATGGCCATATTAATGCACTTTGTAATATACATTGTGCATTAAATATGAGCCATACAGAAGTTATTCACTTATCTTCCCTGCGCTGGCGTCCCCGTCTCCATGGCTCCGTCTAACTTCAGCGTCTAATCGCCCAATTAGACGCGCTTGCGCAGAAGGGTCTTCTGCCTTCGGCTGGGTGTGGCACGAGCGGCGTTTTGGCCCCGCCCCTTCTAAGCATCATCGTGTAGCTCCGCCCCGTCACATGTGCCGATTCCAGCCAATCAGGAGGCTGGAATCCGCACACGTGACGGGGCGGAGCTACGTGATGATGCATAGAAGGGGGAGGAGCCAGAACACCGCTGCTGCCGGACAGACCCGAAGGCAGAAGACCCTTCGGGCGATTACACGCTGAAGTTAGACGGAGCTATGGAGACGGGGACGCCAGCGCAGGGAAGGTAAGTGAATAACTTCTGTATGGCTCATATTTAATGCACGATGTATATTACAAAGTGCATTAATATGGCCATACAGAAGTGCTTAACCCCACTTGCTTTCGCGAGACAACCCCTTTAACCCCTTAACGACCGCCCCATCGGGAAACTACGTCCTCAGTAAGTAGGCTTTAATCCTAGAGGACGTAGTTTTATGCATCCTCTTAGGATTAATGCCCACTCGCCTGAGGACGTGACACCCCTCAGTGGATACATTAAGGGGTGTAGTTTTTAAAATGGGGTCATTTGTGGGGGTATCTATTATTCTGAGGGCGCCCACCCACTGGCGATTTTTTTTCCCTGCGAAATTCGCAGCATTTTTTTCTCTGCAGGGGTCTATGGGACTTGTAATGTTAAAATCGCGATCGCGCAAAATCGCTATTTACCGCGAAATCGCGATTTTGCGCGATCGCGATTTTAACATTACAAGTCCCATAGACCCCTGCAGAGAAAAAAATGCTGCGAATTTCGCAGGGAAAAAAAATCGCCAGTGGGTGGGCGCCCTGACACTCATGAGCCTTTGCAAACTTGGCTTGGTGCAGGAAAACAAAGTGTTCCTCAAAATGCTGAAAAGTAATGTTAAATTTGTACGTCATCTAAATGGTTAAAAAACACAAACGTTTTTCAAATGTGCATTCAGAATAAAGTAAACGGATGGAAATATATATCTTATCAAAAATTTGTACAGTATGTTTGGACATATTTGAGATATTACGGTTGAAAATATGAAAAAAATGACAATTTTTTCAAAATTCTCCCAATTTTGTCGCTTTTATATCGGTCTCTTTTTACAACCAAAATGAAGTACAACATGTGGCGAAAAAACAATGTCAGAATCACTTGGATTTGTAAAGCCTTTATAGAGTTATGTTACGTTGAACGACGCATGTCAGATTTCCAAAATTTGGCTCTGTCACTAAGGCGCAAACAGGCTTCGTCACTAAGGGGTTAAACTGGGCCACTGCAATACGGAGAGTATAATGATGTTCTGCAGCAGCTGTGTGTATTAAGTTTAGAAAAAATTATTTTCTTTAACCCCTAAATACAGGATACACAGTTGCATCCTGTGAAATTGGGGTTTGATTGGAGGGGGATCGGGAACCTATCCCGCTCCATACAATGCGAATGCTGGCTGTTTCTTACAGCTGGCACCCGCCAGCAACAGCTGCAATCAGCACTCACGCTGATCATGGCGGTTAACCATTTAAATCCCACAATCTGAGTTCAGGGGTATCCAAGCAGCTGCCTGCAATGAGATCATAGGGTGCCATTTGGTTGTCATGGCAGCTGAAAGGCCTTTTCCCACTAGATGGATTTGTACTTGATAGTTTACCTTTCTCTATTCCTCTAAAATAGCCCTCATTTTTTTACTTTGGAATTGCTGGAGAATATGTTGGCGCTATACAAATAAAGATTATTATTATTAGATCTAGACTGGTATTAGAATTTGTTCAATTGAATATTAATTCTTTTACCTCCACACCAAAATTAAGACCTAAAATAAACTTTCACTTTCCATTGCCGCATGGGTCAGCCCGGTTAAGCGGGCTTTATTTCTTACAGCACTTCCCAATCTGCCTGCCACAAGGCCTGCTACAGCATATAGAGAGTATTATGTCCTTCATTTGGAGTGATGGGATTCACAGGATCGCCTCTAAATGCCTCACAAACCCGTGGGATAGAAATGGTATAGCGGTACTGAATATTACCTAGCTAGTGAACTTGCATAAATGACATGGGGTACTTTTGAGGTCACCAAGGTCTAGTCCCTTCTATTAATCTCTACAGCCCTACATCCCATAGACTTGTATAGGAAAGCACACATAGAAAAGAATCAGATTTCCATGCCGTATGCCCACTTCAGAGGGGACAGCGCTGGATAGCAGGGGCGGGTAAGTATGAAAAATACATCACTTCGATCCCTGTCATGTTCCTTAGCAGCACCATAACTTTGTTTATGGTGCTGTCGGGATGCAACAGGTTCCCTTTAACGTCCTAAGGATGATGCCATTATTTAGTTTTTTTCATTTTTGATTTTTCCTCTGCATTTTTAAAGAAATCATAACTCTGTTGTTTATCTATCTACCTTGATGTCCTGTAGTTTCTGTTTTGAAGTATTTTGAAGTACATGTGACTTTTTGATTGCCTTTTATTATATTTTTTCTTGGAGAGAAAAAAAAAGCGCAATTCTGGCATTTTTTTTCCCGATAATGTTCACTTTGTGTGGTAAATAATGCGTTGCTTTGCTAGATCAGATATTATGGATGCAGTGATAGCGAATATGTTTTGGGGTTTTTTTAATTTAGATTTTATAATGAAATATGGCAAAAGAGAATTTAAAAAATATATTTATTATATTTTTTCAATAATTAATAAAACTTTTTAAAACTGATTTTTTAATTATTCTTTTTAGTCCCCATAGGGAACAAGAATTCGTGATGTTTGATCTCTGATGTAGTATGATGTAATACATTATATCATGATCTGACAACCAACCTGTCAAGCCAGAAGGCTTCTGACTGCCACAGCAACTGAATGGCACCCTGCAATCTCATCGCGGAGGGAGGGCAATTTGGACCCCCGAACATCGATTATGGCACTTAAATGCCACTGTCAGAATTGTGGGTGGCATTTAAAGGGGTTAAATCAGCTCCTATTAGCAGGAGCGCGGATTTGAGCTATTGAGGGTGGGTGTCGGCTGTCGACCCCTGATCCCACTTCACAGAAACTCCAAACCTCCATAACAGAAATGTACTGGACTTATTGTAAAAGAGCATATGGTTTATGCTGGCCTAAAAGATTTCCTCACCCTCCAGTCTGAATTTGATCTTCCTCTTTCCCAGGTCTTTAGCCATTTGAAATTTAAATATGCTCTGACTATTCAATTTGCCAGTGGGCTCATTTCTTTTCCTTCTATTCCCTTCCCATACCTCTTTCTTAAGCCCTCTGGTTCCAATGTCTGTTCACTTTTTTCAAGTACGTTACGGGATTCCTTATGTACAAAGTAGAAGAGGGAGGTGGGGAGACTTATGGAAGAGGATTGTGACAGAACTTTGGCTTACCCTAGGGCATTTTCTTTGAACCACCATGAATTCCGGCAAATTGATTTAACACATACTATACCACCTGAGGGCTACAAACATTCTACCTGAATTACTTGGATGAGTGCCCCAAGTATCACTGAAAGTCTGGTACCTTCTTTCATCTTTTTTTCCAATGTCCTAGGAATTTTTTGCACTGTCCGAGCCATTTGGGAGCAAATAGTTAAATTCATAAATGACAAGATGGGTACATGTCTCTCGCTAAGACCCAAATTTTGCCTTCTATCACCTGACCCTGATTTCTACACCCCTAAATATACATACATATTTCTTACATTATGCCCTTATTATGCCAGGTAAGTAAGTACTAAATTCTGGCTAGCACCTCATGTTCCCATACTCTCCAACTGAAAGATATTTGTGAACTTTGTGTTCCCCATAAAACATGAAGTTATCGGAAAAGGAATCATCCAGAAAAATTCTCCAAGGTTTCGACCATAGGATTCGAGCAGACATTGTTTCCCTCAATGAGACCCATTTTGCTTCAGCTTCCACCCCAACATTCTTCCACTGCAGTAACTCAACGCACTACCTGGCTTCTGCTTTGGAGAAAAAAAGAGGTGTGGGGATCTGAATATCCAGACATATTTCTTTTGCGCTACAAAACATTCACAGAGACCCTGAAGGTAGGTTTTTCATATTCTAAGGTGCACTTAATGGCTCATAAGTCACACTTGTTAACTATTACGCCCCCAACAGCAAACAACTTACATTCTTGATAACCTCTTTTCCTCTAGGCTCCTCTGCTTTGAAGGCCCAACTGTTGTGGGTGGAGACTCCAACTTAGTTTTGGATGTTTCCTTAGATAAATTAAATGTGGATAAAACTAAATTCATTTCCCCTACAGCTCCCGCTCACCGATTCAATAAACTCCTGCACTACTTTGGCCTGGTTGATATCTGGGGAAACCTTCACAACATGGACAGAGATAATACAGACTACTCTGTAGTGCACAATTTATACAAAAGAATAGAACATGTTTACATGCAAACTAGATTTATCTCCAAAATCGCTCAAGAAAAAATTTTGACTTGTCCATGGTCAGATCATTCTCCGTAATTAATTTCATTTTCAGAACTAACCAGCTAAAAAACCATGGGATACTGGCAGTTGAATCAATCACTCCTCAATAACGAATTTGTGCAAAAGGAGATTTTGGATACCATTGAGGACTTCTTTGTACATAACCTTCCCAGTGACACCTCATATGAAACCAATTGGGATGCCCATAAGGCAGTAATCAGAGGGAGATTCATTCAATTAACTTCCAAAATAAGGGCTCAATGGACAAAGAATCTACAGCAAAAAGAGGCCACCATTTTTCCCTGTTAGAACACCATAAAATAACCCCTTACACTAAAGAATGGTTCCCACAGCAAATTTGCCAGGAATTGCTTGATGAGGTCCTTCCCAGGTTGACACCAGAACATAGGGACCCTCCAGAGGGAGGTGATAGTGGAGGAGGCCAGGGTAGCAATAAAATCACTTAAAGCTTCCAGAGCCACTGGCCCAGATGGCTTTTCCAATATATACTATAAGACATTTCACACCCCTAGGTGGTTCCATGGTTGGGTTTTTACAACTCCCTTCTACAAATTCCATAATTATCCCCTGCTGGGAAAATAAGCCTTTTTCACATAATTTCCAAACCTAAGAAGGATCACTGTATGTGCAACAACTATCACCCAATTTTAGATATGAGCGAGCACCAAAATGCTCGGGTGCTCGATATTCGGGACGAAATTATCGCGATGCTCGAGGGTTCGTTTCGAGTAACGAACCCCATTGAAGTCAATGGGCGACCGCAGCATTTTTGTATTTCGCCGATGCTCGCTAAGGTTTTCATGTGTGAAAATCTGGGCAATTCAAGAAAGTGATGGGAACGACACAGAAACGGATAGGGCAGGCGAGGGGCTACATGTTGGGCTGCATCTCAAGTTCACAGGTCCCACTATTAAGCCACAATACCGGCAAGAGTGGGCCCCCCGCCCCCCTCCCAACAACTTTTACTTCTGAAAAGCCCTCATTAGCAATGCACACCTTAGCTAAGTACCACACTACCTCCAACAAAGCAGAATCACTGCCTGCATGACACTCCGCTGCCACTTCTCCTGGGTTACATGCTGCCCAACTCCCCCCTGCACGACCCAGTGTCCACAGCGCACACCAAAGTGTCCCTGCCCAGCCTTCAGCTGCCCTCATGCCACACCACCCTCATGTCTATGTATAAGTGCGTCTGCCACAGGAAAAGCAGGCACACACTGCAGAGGGTTGGCATGGCTAGGCAGCGACCCCCCCATAAAAGGGGCGGGCTGATAGTCCACAATGCTGTACAGAAGCAATGAGAAATCCAATCCTGTGCCACCTCCATCTGGAGCTGCACACGTGGGCATAGCAATGGGGAACCTATGTGCCACACACTATTCATTCTGTCAAGGTGTCTGCACGCCCCAGTCAGACCGCGGTTTTTTATAAATAGTCACAGGCAGGTACAACTCCGCAATAGGAATTCCGTGTGCACCCACAGCATGGGTGTCTCCCTGGAACCCACCGGCAGTACATAAATATATCCCATTGCATTGCCCAACACAGCTCAGGTAGTAATGTCGTGCTTAATGCAGGTGGGCTTCGGCCCACACTGCATGCCCCAGTCAGACTGGGGTTCTTTACAAGTGGACAGATGTAGTAAAAACTCCGTGTGCACCTGCAGCATGGGTGGCTCCCTGGAAACCACCGGCGGTACATAGAAATATCCCATTGCAGTGCCCAACACAGCTGATGTAACGTCACGTCAGCTGTAATGCAGGTGGGCTAAAAATGTATTTGATTACACTGTAGGCGAGGGCCCACGAAAATTGCTGTATCAACAGTACTAATGTACATCCGAAAAATTGGCCATGGTCAACCAAGATGAAACCCATTAATCGTTTTGGTTAATGTGGCTTAAGTGGTAACTAGGCCTGGAGGCAGCCCAGTTTTACGAAAAATTGGTTCAAGTTAAAGTTTCAACGCTTTTAAGAGCATTGAAACATATAAAAATTGTTTAGAAAAATTAGATGAGTGAGCCTTGTGGCCTAAGAAAAATTGCCCGTTCAGCGTGATTACGTGAGGTTTCAGGAGGAGGAGCAGGAGGAGGAGGAGGAATATTAGACACAGACTGATGAAGCAGAAATGTCCCCGTTTTGGATGGTGAGAGAGAACGCAGCTTCCATCCGCGGGTGCAGCCTACGTATTGCTTACGTATCGCTGCTGTCCGCTGGTGGAGAAGAGAAGTCTGGGGAAATCCAGGCTTTGTTCATCTTGATCAGTGTTAGCCTGTCGGCACTGTCGGTTGACAGGCGGGTACGCTTATCTGTGATGATTCCCCCAGCCGCACTAAACACCCTCTCCGACAAGACGCTAGCCGCAGGACAAGCAAGCACCTCCAGGGCATACAGCGCTAGTTCAAGCCACGTGTCCAGCTTCGACACCCAGTAGTTGTAGGTGGCAGAGGCGTCACGGAGGACGGTCGTGCGATCCGCTACGTACTCTCTCACCATCCTTTTACAGTGCTCCCGCCGACTCAGCCTTGACTGGGGAGCGGTGACACAGTCTTGCTGGGGAGCCATAAAGCTGTCCAGGCCCTTAAAGACTGTTGCACTGCCTGGGCTGTACATGCTGCTCGATCTCCGCACCTCCCCTGCTACCTGGCCCTCGGAACTGCGCCTTCTGCCACTAGCGCTGTCGTGTGGGAATTTTACCATCAGCTTGTCCGCCAGGGTCCTGTGGTATAGCAACACTCTCGAACCTCTTTCCTCTTCGGGAATCAGAGTGGGAAGGTTCTCCTTATAGCGTGGGTCGAGAAGTGTGTACACCCAGTAATCTGTAGTGGCCAGAATGCGTGTAACGCGAGGGTCACGAGAAAGGCATCCTAACATGAAGTCAGCCATGTGTGCCAGGGTACCTGTACGCAACACATGGCTGTCCGCACTAGGAAGATCACTTTCAGGATCCTCCTCCTCCTCCTCCTCAGGCCATACACGCTGAAATGATGACAGGCAAGCAGCATGGGTACCGTCAGCAGTGGCCCAAGCTGTCTCTTCCCCCTCCTCCTCATCCTCCTCATGCTCCTCCTCCTCCTCAATGCGCTGAGATATAGACAGGAGGGTGCTCTGACTATCCAGCGACATACTGTCTTCCCCCGGCTCTGTTTCCGAGCGCAAAGCGGCTGCCTTTATGGTTTGCAGGGAACTTCTCAAGATGCATAGCAGAGGAATGGTGACGCTAATGATTGCAGCATCGCCGCTCACCACCTGGGTAGACTGCTCAAAGTTTCGAAGGACCTGGCAGATGTCTGCCAACCAGGCCCACTCTTCTGAAAATAATTGAGGAGGCTGACTCCCACTGCGCCGCCCATGTTGGAGTTGGTATTCCACGATAGCTCTACGCTGCTCATAGAGCCTGGCCAACATGTGGAGCGTAGAGTTCCACCGTGTGGGCACGTCGCACAGCAGTCGGTGCACTGGCAGCTTAAAGTGATGTTGCAGGGTGCGCAGGGTGGCAGCGTCCGTGTGGGACTTGCGGAAATGTGCGCAGAGCCGGCGCGCCTTTACGAGCAGGTCTGATAAGCGTGGGTAGCTTTTCAGAAAGCGCTGAACCACCAAATTAAAGACGTGGGCCAGGCATGGCACGTGCGTGAGGCTGCCGAGCTGCAGAGCCGCCACCAGGTTACATGCCGTTGTCACACACGACCATGCCCGGTTGGAGGCTCAGCGGCGCAAGCCAGCGGTCGGTCTGCTGTGTCAGACCCTGCAGCAGTTCGTGGGCCGTGTGCCTCTTATCGCCTAAGCTGAGTAGTTTCAGCACGGCCTGCTGACGCCTGCCCACCGCTGTGCTGCCACACCGCGCGACACCGACTGCTGGCGACATGCTGCTGCTAACACATCTTGATTGCGAGACAGAGGAGGAGGAGGAGGAGGAGGGTGCTTTAGTGGAGGAAGCATACACCTCCGCAGATACCACCACCGAGCTTGGGCCCGCAATTCTGGGGGTGGGTAGGACGTGAGCGGTCCCGGGCTCTGACTCTGTCCCAGCCTCCACTAAATTCACCCAATGTGCCGTCAGGGAGATGTAGTGGCCCTGCCCGCCTGTGCTTGTCCACGTGTCCGTTGTTAAGTGGACCGTGGCAGTAACCGTGTTGGTGAGGGCGCGTACAATGTTGCGGGAGACGTGGTCGTGCAGGGCTGGGACGGCACATCGGGAAAAGTAGTGGCGACTGGGAACTGAGTAGCGCGGGGCCGCCGCCTCCATGATACTTTTGAAGGACTCCGTTTCCACAACCCTATACGGCAGCATCTCAAGGCTGATGAATTTTGCTATGCGGACGGTTAACGTTTGAGCGTGCGGGTGCGTGGCGGCGTACTTGCGCTTGCGCTCCAACAGTTGCGCAAGCGACGGCTGGACGGTGCGCTGAACTACACTGCTGGATGGGGCCGAGGACAGCGGAGGTGAGGGTGTGGGTGCAGGCCAGGAGACGGTAGTGCCTGTCTCCTGAGAGGGGGGTTGCATCTCAGTGGCAGGTTGGGGCACAGGGGGAGAGGCAGGGGTGCAAACCGGAGGCGCTGAACGGCCTTCGTCCCACCTTGTGGGGTGCTTGGCCATCATATGTCTGCGCATGCTGGTGGTGGTGAGGCTGGTGGTGTTGGCTCCCCGGCTGAGCTTTGCGCGACAAAGGTTGCACACCACTGTTCGTCGGTCGTCAGGCGTCTCTGTGAAAAACTGCCAGACCTTAGAGCACCTCGGCCTCTGCAGGGTGGCATGACGCGAGGGGGCGCTTTGGGAAACAGTTGGTGGATTATTCGGTCTGGCCCTGCCTCTACCCCTGGCCACCGCACTGCCTCTTGCAACCTGCCCTGCTGATGCCCTTGACTCCCCCTCTGAAGACCTGTCCTCCTGAGTAAGCGTTGCACACCAGGTGGGGTCAGTCACCTCATCGTCCTGCTGCTCTTCCTCCGAATCCTCTGTGCGCTGCTCCCTCGGACTTACTGCCCTTACTACTACCTCACTGCAAGACAACTGTGTCTGATCGTCATCGTCCTCCTCACCCACAGAAAGTTGTTGAGACAGTTGGCGGAAGTCCCCAGCCTCTTCCCCCGGACCCCGGGAACTTTCGAATGGTTGGGCATCAGTGACGATAAACTCCTCTGGTGGGAGAGGAACCGCTGCTGCCCAATCTAAGCAGGGGCCCGAGAACAGTTCCTGGGAGTGTTCCCGCTCCTGAGCAGGTGTCATTGTAGTGGAGTGAGGAGGCTGGGAGGAAGGAGGAGCAGCAGACAGAGGATTCGGATTTGCAGCAGTGGACGGCGCAGAACTGCGGGTTGACGATAGGTTGCTCGAAGCACTTTCTGCCATCCAGGACAGGACCTGCTCACACTGCTCATTTTCTAATAACCGTCTCCCGCGTGGACCCATTAATTGGGCAATGAATGTGGGGACGCCAGAAACGTGCCTCTCTCCTAATCGCGCAGCAGTCGGCTGCGACACACCTGGATCAGGAGCTCGGCCTGTGCCCACACCCTGACTTGGCCCTCCGCGTCCTCGGCCGCGTCCACGTCCTCTAGGCCTACCCCTACCCCTCAGCATGCTGTATTACCAGTGATTTGATTTCACAGGCAGGAAATAAATTGGCGCAAGACTGCAGGCCAAATATAATTTTTTCCCTTTTTTGAAAACGAAAGGCCCCACTGCCTCTAGTGAATGAATAATCTAAGTTTAATAACTGTGTTGTGGCCCTGCTAATGTTTCACAGAACGTGAGGGTAGCAGAGTTATTAACTCTGGCAGAGCAGGTATTTTTTTTCCCAATTAAGGAAAGCAAATGGCGAACCCAGCAGTTAACCGTAGCTGGGTGCGTCTGATTTTTAAAGGTTGCACACGCAGCCGACACGTGTCCACCGCCCTTAGGACGGACAGAGGCAGGACAAATAGAATTATTTTCAGTTTTTTTCCACCAAAAGGCAGCACTGCGTATATTCAATGAACATGAGAAGTTTAATAACTGTGCTGTGTCCCTGCTAATGTGTCACAGAACTGAGGGTAGCAGAGTTATTAACTCTGGCAGAGCAGGTATTTTTTTTCCCAATTAAGGAAAGCAAATGGCGAAGCCAGCAGTTAACCGTAGCTGGGTGCGTCTGATTTTTAAAGGTTGCACACGCAGCCGACACGTGTCCACCGCCCTTAGGACGGACAGAGGCAGGACAAATAGAATTATTTTCAGTTTTTTTCCACCAAAAGGCAGCACTGCGTATATTCAATGAATAATAACTGTGTTGTGGCCCTGCCTACACAATTCTTTCCCTGCAGTATCAATGGAGGGTGCAATGCTCTGCAGAGGCGATTTTGAGAAGAAAAAAAAAATGCAGCACAGCTAACAGCAGCCAGCACAGTACTGCAGACGGTTAAATATGGCCCTAGAAAGGACCGTTGAGGTTCTTGAAGGCTACACTCACTCCTAACACTCTCCCTGCCTATGCAACACTTCTGTCCCTAATGCCGGGTGCAACGCTCTGCAGAGGCGATTTTGAGAAAAAAAATAATTGCCACTGCTAACAGCAGCCAACACACAGCTATCAGTGGCCCTAATAAGGACCTTTGGGGTTCTTGAAGCCTACACTAACTACCAATTCTTTCCCTACAGCAGCTCCGGTACAAACAGCACTGTCCCTCATCTAACTCACACAGCATCTGAGGCGAGCCGCGGGAGGGGCCGACTTTTATATTCGGCGGACACCTGATGACCCCAGCCACTCACAGCAGGGGGGTGGTATAGGGCTGGAACAACACAGGGGGAAGTTGTAATGCCTTCCCTGTCTTTCAATTGGCCAGAAAAGCGCGCTAACGTCAGGGAAGGAAGTGAAAGTAACCCGAACACCTCATGGTGTTCGTTACGAATAACGAACATCCCGAACACCCTAATATCCGCATGGATATCAAGTTCGGACGAACACGTTCGCTCATCTCTAATAATTAATCAAATGTACTAATTAAATATAATTTGAGCACTCCTTCGACTATATTCTACTGGTATTGTATGATGTTACACCTGTCAAACACTAAATGCAACCATGATATATCAGCAGTGAAACACATTCTCTAAATATTTTTTCACTTGCTCATAAAAAATGGTATTGTGCAATACTCCAGTTATTTCTCCATATTCTCAACAGTAACCTAGAATGACCGGCAGCAGGATTGCAAATACATTAAAGGTCACCAAAAAATGACATTGTATAAAGAAGATACGTTCACATCACATTTTAGCACATTATATATTAGGATGTTGAACTGTGATTTGAACCTAGTTTTATACAACACATATCTTTCTTAGGTGGTTCTTAATGTATTGGCAGTCCTGCTAGCTCCAAATTACTTAAGAACCTGTTAAAACGTCCATTTGAATTCCTTTTTTCTTTTTCACACAGATCCATAGAATTCAATGTTCGGTTGTTGAATATTCTTTTCAATGGGACAAAGAAAGCAGACTCTCATTTTTCTGTCCTGTTGAACAACTAGAACCTAATAGATCAGTTTTTTTACAATGCAAATCTATGGCAATCGAATGGTACAGAATAGGCATCCTGTTGCACAATTGCATGTGTGTAAGGAAAATACTAAATTCATGATTATTTAGATTCAATTACTGTATATACTCGAGTATTAGCCGAGTCAATAAGTTTTACCAGAAAAAATTGGTAAAATTTATTGACTTGATTATAAGCTCAGCTATACTCCAGTATATAGTATGTAAAAAAAAAAAAGCAATACTCACCTATCAGCTGGCGTCTGTGTCCCCAGCGCGATGCTGTCCCCGGCGCAATGCTCTCCCTGACGGTGTGGCCAGCTGCTGCAGTCTTCTTTCTGCTGTCTTCTCCCTGGCTTGCTTTTGAAATCCCCACCGTCAACGCTGTGATTGGATTGAGCGCCGTCCAATCAGAGCCGGCACTCGATAAACCAATCAAAGCCATTCAGAATTATATCACTGAATGGCTGTGATTGGTTTATCGACCACCGGCTGTGATTGGCCGGCGCTCAATCCAATCACAGTGCCGACGGCGGGGATTTCAAAAGCAAGCCAGGGGGAAGACTGCAGCAGCAGGCCGCACCGCCGGGGACAGCATCGCGCCGTGGACACAGACGCCGGCTGATAGGTAAGTATTGAGTTTTTTTCTTTTTTTTATCTTACTTGCGTGCGTATAAGCCGGGAGGGGGATAGGGGGGGGGGGGGGGGGGCTTTTTCAGCACATTTTTTTGTGCTTTAAAAACTCAGCTTACACTCGAGTATATACGGTATATTTTAATTCTTTCACTCAAGAATATACTGAGGATGTATCTAAAACCATTCACTTGTGCATATTAGAAGAGATGTCCCCTCTTTTTGGTGAGCAGACTCGATTTTCTTGGATACAAGTGTGAAGTCAACATAACCGACTTTTGAGATATCTTATCTTGGGTGGAAAGTAATGTTTATCTCTAGGAAGAGGTGTAATTAAGTTTGTATACAAAAGCAGAGTCAACATTTATGACTTACAGAGAAATATGCAGCTATGATAAGTACTTTAAAATGCATACCATAAATATTTGAACTCAACTTCAAGCAGAAATATGCTGACACCTTTCTGTTTGGAAGAATTTGGAATGCTGACCTATACGCATTTGTATGGGCATAAAAAGGTCATATCTTCTCCAGTCAGAAGGAGAAGCTTTTTGAAGCTCGAATGGAAGGATGAGATGGATGAGAAGGTTTGAAAATTCTGAGTAATATGGACGCTTCAGAGACAGAATAAGGATGTCATCTGCTGAACTCTTAGAAGTGAGGGGAACCTTTGGTGATGGTAATATGTGATCTGTAACCTTTAGTTAATAATGTGTAGCTAACTATGTAATGTAACTTGCTATCTCTTTCACTTTGTGATGTGCTGTCTGCAACCTTTATGCTTTGATAATAGATATTATTCTTTGTATGTAGATCTAATAGTTTACAAATGTAGGACAATTATTCATCACTATGCTTATCATTCAGTTTGAATACATTCTTATTGTTAAACCATCCATAGTGTCTTACTCTCTTTAAAGCATAATCTGAACTAAAGTCTTGCTTCTCGCAGCAAAACAATGTGTAACATACATTTCATATTTAACCTGATTAAAAAAGGGGCACGTAATAGGATGATAAAATGTGATGAGAACCTAGAAGTTAGCAATTTTTTGCCCACAGGCTTTCAACAATGAAGAGAGTCTACCATCAAACTACTAACAACCACTTGTCTGTAGTATGTGAGTGAGTGCTTCTCATGCTCCGCCCCTGCTGATGTCATTGCTCCACCCCCTGGTGACACCATCGAAGGTCCTACAACATATATAACACACAGAGTCTGACTGACAGAAGAACAACACAATTAGGGCTCCTGGAAGGGGAGGACAAAAGTAACACACTGAGAATACAACTAAGCCGTTATTATCTCAGAAAACAAACCTCAGCAGTCCTGACAGAAGACAACAACCTACCACCACCACAGAGATCCAGTGGACTAAAAAGGCCCTGTGATGATTTCACTGGTGTGGGGGGAGCCAAGCTGTATGTGTGATGTGTGGGGTGTAGTAGAGCTATGTTTGTGCATGTACTAGGAAGCAGAGCTGTGTGGCGCCTTGCGCCACCAGAATCACTGGTGCTATAATTTGACATCATCTTCTGCGCATGCATGCCAGACGTAAAACATTGGGCGCATGCGCAGAAGGCCAGGGAGCATTGGGGATTTAAAGTCTCCCTGCTTTTGGCTAGCTCGAGTAGCCGAGAGCAGGGAGAGGACACTGGCAACCGCTGTATGTGGTTCTCGGTCACATGATTGCTGTTATCACAGCAATCATGTAAAGTAAAAAAGTGTAAAAAAAAAAGTTTAAGAAGTTTGAGTTTCATCTACCCTCATGGATCTTATGTGCGAGGGGAGATGAAATTACGTACCTAAGGCCCTCGGATTTATCCTCAGACCTTACTCTGGCTTCTGCGCACACGCTCCCATTGCTGAAGTGGCTGACACATGCGCAAAAAGGGGTGGATTGCTGGGATAATTTAAAAAATCCCTGCTCCTGGCTACCAAATATAGCCGGTAGCCTAGAGATTTCATGGGGGCCGCGGTATGTGGTCCTTGGTCACATGATCGCCATTTTCCAATGGATCACCCTTTTCAAAGATTACACACAGGCACAGTGGCCGACAAAGACTGCAATAGAAATTCTTCACACGAGTTGGGAACATATGGCTCTTATCTGTGTCTAATGTTTTTGATGACACCAGGGGTGTAACTAAAGGCTCAGGGGCCTGGGTGCAAAACTTCAACTTACCCACCCAACTGTACCTCTACGCATACCTAAACCAAGCTGCATACAGCTGAAAACAGATTTACATACATTATCTAGCCCCTTGGCATAAGCTTTTCCAACATGATTCATTTCCTGCACTACATGAAAATTTGTTTTCAGCCACAGGTGTAACTTGAAGCTGCTGGGCCCCAGTGCAAAATCTGGAACTGGGCCCACAACTTCATTGATAGTATTGGTTTACAATATGGGAAACAAGAACTTTATGGGCCCCCAAGGCCCAGGTGTAGATGCACTCTTTGCACCCCCTATATTTGCGCCCCAGTTTGTAGCCCCTTAGGATGTGTTCATGTTTTTTGTTGCCTCTTTGAACCGCAATTAAAAAACATTAAAAAACTGCATGCGGTATTTAACAACGATGTGCGTTTTTAAGAAACTGCATGCGTTATTAAAAACTGCATGTGGATTTAAACAATACATGCAGTGTTTTAAAACCACATGCACGTTTTTGATGTATTTTGTAATTGTGTGTAAAATGCAGGAAATACCCAGAATGGTCCATATCACTATATACAGGAAGATGTATTACTTATACCAGCTGTATATATATAATTATGTACCGAAGATACCCAGGTTATACCAGCGTGGTCAATATCACTATGTACAGGGAGCAGTATTACTTATACCAGCTGTACATATATAGTTATATATAGGAGATATCCAGGTTACACCAAAACGCTCGTTATCACTATATACAGGGATAAAGGGGGATTTACATCGCCTATATATTGCGATATGGCGCATGCTGGTATAATCTGAATATCTCCTGTCTTCCACTATCGGACACCACCAATGACGCGGCCGGCAGTGCACTAATAGACTGCAGTTGTGATGAATAACAACTGCAGTCTCTCAGTGTAAGGAAGAACTGCATTATGGGGGAATCTGCAGCATGAAATTAGCTGCAGGCTGCCCGAGATAATGTCCCTCCCCTCCTCGACTGTCACCCGCGGCAGTTAAACAGCATATGGCCGGGCCCTATGGGCCCCCATAGCCAGAGGCTTGATCACAATTGTGACCCCTAATGGTACGCCGATGGATAGTACGCTGATCCCAGATCAGAAGTTGGGGACTCTGAATGGAACAGCACATCAGTGGATTCAGCATTTCAGTAAGCAGCACATCACTTTACCAGTTCTGGAGTTGGTCAAGGGTACATTCCAACCTGTTCTGTATATATGACTGAGGGACAAAAAAGTTAATTATTTATAATTAGAAACCCCTTTAAAGTAAATGATATTCGGTTGAAGTTGTACTCACTTCTGCACACCGGTACATTAATCCATTGTGTGCTCTGACATTGTGCTTCTCCTGTCAAAGATCCTTCCAGGGAATAACCACCATTACAGGTGTAAGTAACTTTTTCACCGGATGCATAACTGGATTTAGGTTGTTCATTGAGTATGGCATTCTGAACAGCAGGGGGAGGTTCACAATATGCTGCTAAAATAAAAAATAATAATTAGGAAAGTAGACACACACTCCACTCCCAATCAGTGAATGACTATCACTCTAATGTGAAAGCACTGGAGCGATAGTCGTTGGGAAGACAATCAGGCGCTTATGCACTCCAACAGTTTTCCCTTGCAACAGTACCTTTAGATTGCAAAGTTCATATACAGCGATATGTAGAACCCGCAAAACAGAAGCAGTGCAATATAGCAAAAATTACTGTTAGCCTAAAATACTAGCATTTCAGTGAAGGAAAAAAATGTTGCCCCCTTACCACATCCCCCCCCCCCTCCCCTCAAAAAAAAAAAAAGTGTCCATAGCCTTTGAACACATATATACCTCAAAGCAGTGGCATTAAAAAAATTACAATGTGTCACGCGAAAAACAAGCCCTCATAGAGCTGTATAAAAAAAGAAAAATGTTATGGTTCTTGAAACAAGACAAAGAAAGAGAAAAAGCTGCTTGATCATTGAGGTGCAAACTAGGCCACCACTAAGGGTTTAAGTAATCCTATTCTCTGCTGCTTTCACTTATTTATATTGTGTAATCCTGATGCTATAATGGCATCAGTCAGCATATACTCCAGCTGCTATTGATGGGTCTTTTTAGGGACCTTTCACATGGGCGGAATTACCCTGCCAGACTCACTTCAAAATGAGGTAAAATGAAAATGGGTTAAATCTGCCTGCAATTTTGCATTAAAAAATCAATTTAGACCTGCAAATTATGGTGTGGGATTCCCCACTGGCAGTTTAAACTACATTTTGTGGTGTGTCCTAGCCTGTGTGAAACTGAAACGCCCCTTACTGTCTTGAATGGGCTATGGCTCTGCTTGATTTATTTGAACTTAAACAATCTTAGGAAATAATTACATATTGCTAAATTAGCAACTAAACTAACTAAATCACAATGTCAGGATTGTGGTATTGTTTTTAGCACCCCCTCTCCCCACCGCCCCCACCAAAAAAAAGAATCATTGGGTCATACAGACACGAAAATGGTCAAGAAAAAACAAGAAAAAAAAAAACTTTCCCTACAACACAGCCCATTGGTAGCAAATTAAAACAAAGTTATGGGGGTAATAAAATGGCGAGAGAAAGCAAGTTTTCTATTTTTTTTAATAAAGGCTTTTTTGTTGTTATCAGTAAAAAAATGTTAAAAAGCAGTAAACATGAAACAACATTAAAACATTAAAAAAATCTAAAAGTAATATTGCCATAATCGTACTGACTCACACCATAAAGTAAACATGTCCTTTTTGCTGCAGCGTTAAAAAAAACAATGGCACAATCCTTTTCTTTTCTGTTTAAGCCCATTTTAACATTTTTAAGAATTTCTACAATATATTTCATGGTACCATCAAATAATGCAAGCCCTCATATGGCTAGCTCACCAGATAAATAAAAAAAGTTATGGACCTTGAGAGGCCAGAATGAAGAAAAAATAAATAAAAACCCTCTAAAGTAGAATTTGCGCACGCCAGACCGGTAGTGACCAATGTTACAAAAGCATTGATGGCCCTGAATGGTGGCACTAGATGAAAGACGGGGCAGAGTTTTTTAAACTTGGTTACCATAGATGGAAATATAAAGTACTTAGGTATCAGAATGAGTCGCACACCAGATTCCTTATATCAGTTATCCCTCCCCTTCCTATTTAATAAAATTGCACAAGACCTTAAGAGATAGCATAGCTTGCCCTTGTCTCTGCAATAAAGGATACACATAATTGAAATTATGTGTTTTTTTTACTTAGCTTCCATGATACAGGAGAGGACTTTGTAAGCATTCTGTGAGGAGTTAGGCTCCATATCACAAAAAGTCACAGTACAAGAGCAAGCGTCTTTCATACTGGAACAGCGCTTGACCAAGGTCGAGAATTCCCCGCCGACACAAAACTCATTCAATAGACAAATTCTTCTGCATACAAATGATCAGGAGAACAGAAGTGTCACGTCCGTGCAGCACAAGAGCACCACGCTCTGCATGGACACAGGGTGTCGTTAATGCTTAATGCAGTTATATTACACCACGCACCGTAGGACAGTGAGCACCACTCCAGGAAGATGAAAGTCTGTCTCTAACCTACCAGGGGGGTGCAGGGTCCCTGCCTGAAAGTGGAGTAATTGTCCTGATAAGGACAGCCCCACTGTCTTCTTCCTGGGCCCTGACTATCCCTATTGGAACCCCTGGAGGGATGAACTGACACCACAAAGCAAGACAATAAATGTAACCAAAAATACAACTGATTGTGAACAACAGCACTTATTTGAATTGGAAGCAATTCACCCAGCCTAGAGGAACACTAAACTCCAGCCTTTCCTCTAGGGAACTGAGTAAGCAGCAGGGAGTAAAAGAAAGGGTATGAATATAAAGCTCTCCACACCTGTAGATTGGAAGAGCAACTAGAGAACCACACCCTCAACCTTCTCTCAAGAATGACTACAAGTCAGCATGCATCCATGCAGCATAGAAAGACAGCAGCGAGTAATCTCTACACAATGTGCATTAACCCTTGTCCTGCCAAACAAGGCAACAGGTCTGAACCTGCATCGAGGCCACTCCCCATCGGCTTGATACTCGTTCGAGTATTAGCGTGTTCGAGATGCTCGTTATTCGAAACGAGCACCACGCGATGTTCGAGTTACTTTCACTTTCATCTCTGAGACAGTAGCGTGCTTTTCTGGCCAATAGAAAGACAGGGAAGGCATTACAACTTCCCCCTGCGACGTTCAAGCCCTATACCACCCCCCTGCAGTGAGTGGCTGGCGAGATCAGTTGTCACCCGAGTATTTAAATCGGCCCCTCCCGCGGCTCGCCACAGATGCATTCTGACATAGCTCAGGGAATGTGCTGCTGATGCCGGAGCTGCTATAGGGAGAGTGTTAGGAGTTATTTTAGGCTTCAAGAACCCCAACGGTCCTTCTTAGAGCCACATCTGACCGTGTGCAGTACTGTTGAGGCTGTTTTTAGCAGTGTTGCACTTTTTTTTTTTTTTGTATATCGGCCGTGCAGACCGTTGCGTCCTCAGTCTGCACTCATTGTACATAGTATAGGGCCAGTAGTGGTGAGGCAGGGACAGTGGGAAAGGTGAAAGAGATATACAGGCTATATAGGCAGTGGGCATTTTCAAACAATTTTTGGGAAAAAAACTATATTTGGGCTGCCTGTGACCGTCCTCAGTGTACTGCGTGTCTGCTGGGGGTAGTAGTCCTAGCGCAGCTAAGCGTTACAGCAGACTTGCGCAAAAGTGTTTCCTGGCTCTGCGGTGCCCGTAACATCACCGTCATCATCCTGTCCACATTGAAACAGTATACATATATACGCTGCCTACAGTATCTGTGCACTGTAGCAGCTCTGCCGTTCAAAAAATAGAAGCAAAATACTTAAGGCCTACTAGTGGCGTTTGCCAACTTGACTGCTTCTGCGCTGTGAATTCCACTATCTCAGTCCTACGCACCTACGTCTCACTGCAGGCATGCGCAAAAGTGTTTCCTGGCTCTGCGGTGCCCGTAACATCACCGTCGTCATCCTGTCCACATTGAAACAGTATACATATATACGCTGCCTACAGTATCTGTCTACTGTCTGAGCTCTGCCGTTCAAAAAATAGAAGCAAAATACTTAGGGCCTACTAGTGGCGTCTGGCCACTTGACTGCTTCTGCGCTGTGAATTCCACTATTTCAGTCCTACGCACCTACGTCTCACTGCAGGTGTGCGCAAAAGTGTTTCCTGGCTCTGCGGTGCCCGTAACATCACCGTCATCATCCTGTCCACATTGAAACAGTATACATATATACGCTGCCTACAGTATCTGTGTACTGTAGGAGCTCTGCCGTTCAAAAAATAGAAGCAAAATACTTAAGGCCTACTAGTGGCGTCTGGCCACTTGACTGCTTCTGCGCTGTGAATTCCACTATCTCAGTCCTACGCACCTACGTCTCACTGCAGGCGTGCGCAAAAGTGTTTCCTGGCTCTGCTGTGCGTTCCGTAAGCGAAGTCAGCCTCCAATTACAGGCCAATAAGCGGCACATTTTATTACAGCGTTCTGTTTCTGCTCTACTCGTAATACACCATGCTGAGGGGTAGGGGTAGGCCTAGAGGACGTGGACGTGGGCGAGGACGCAGAGGCCCAAGTCAGGGTGTGGGCACAGGCCGAGATCCTGATCCAGGTGTTTCGCAGCCGACTGCTGCGGGATTACGAGAGAGGCACGTTTCTGGCGTCCCCAGATTAATCTCACAATTAATGGGTCCACGCGGTAGACCTTTATTAGCAAATGAGCAGTGTGAGCAGTTCCTATCATGGATGGCAGAAAGTGCATCCAGCAATCTATCAACCACCGAGTCTTCTACGCCATCCACTGCTGCAACTCTGAATCCTCTGGCTGCTGCTCCTCCTTCCTCCCAGCCTCCTCACTCCATTGCAATGACACATTCTGAGGAGCAGGCAGACTCCCAGGGACTGTTCTCGGGCCCCTGCCCAGAATGGGCAGCAATGGTTCCTCTCCCACCGGAGGAGTTTGTCGTGACCGATGCCCAACCTTTGGAAAGTTCCCGGGGTCCGGGGGATGAGGCTGGGGACTTCCGGCAACTGTCTCAAGAGATTTCAGTGGGTGAGGAGGACGATGACGATGAGACACAGTTGTCTATCACTCAGGTAATAGTAATTCAAGTAAGTCCGAGGGAGGAGCGCACAGAGGATTCGGAGGAAGAGCAGCTGGACGATGAGGTGACTGAACCCACCTGGTTTGCTAAGCCTACTGAGGACAGGTCTTCAGAGGGGGAGGCAAGTGCAGCAGCAGGGCAGGTTGCAAGAGGCAGTGCGGAGGCCAGGAGTAGAGGCAGGGCCAGACCGAATAATCCACCAACTGTTTCCCAAAAGGCCCCATCGAGCCATGCCACCCTGCAGAGGCCGAGGTGCTCAAAGGTCTGGCAGTTTTTCCCTGAGAGTGCAGACGACCGACGAACAGTGGTGTGCAACCTTTGTCGCGCCAAGATCAGCTGGGGTGCCACCACCACCAGCCTCACCACCACCAGCATGCGCAGACATATGATGGCCAAGCACCCCACAAGGTGGGACGAAGGTCGTTCAGCGCCTCCGGTTGGCACCACTGCCTCTCCCCCTGTGCCCCAACCTGCCACTGAGATTCAACCCCCCTCTCTGGACACAGGCACTACCGTCTCCTGGCCTGCACCCACACCCTCACCTCCGCTGTCCTCGGCCCCATCCACCAATGTCTCTCAGCGCACCGTCCAGCCGTCGCTAGCGCAAGTGTTTGAGCGCAAGCGCAAGTACGCCGCCACGCACCCGTACGCTCAAGCGTTAAACGTGCACATAGCCAAATTGATCAGCCTGGAGATGCTGCTGTATAGGCTTGTGGAAACGGAGGCTTTCAAAAGAATGATGGCGGCGGCGGCCCCGCTCTACGCGATTCCCAGTCGCCACTACTTTTCCCGATGTGCCGTCCCAGCCCTGCACGACCACGTCTCCCGCAACATTGTACGCGCCCTCACCAACGTGGTTACTGCCAAGGTCCACTTAACAACGGACACGTGGACAAGCACAGGCGGGCAGGGCCACTATATGTCACTGACGGCACATTGGGTGAATTTAGTGGAGGCTGGGACAGAGTCAGAGCCTGGGACCGCTCACGTCCTACCCACCCCCAGAATTGCGGGCTCCAGCTCGGTGCTGGTATCTGCGGCGGTGTATGCTTCCTCCACTAAACGACCCTCCTCCACCTCCGCAACCTCTGTCTCGCAATCAAGATGTGTCAGCAGCAGCACGTCGGCAGCAGTCGGTGTCGCGCGGCGTGGCAGCACAGCGGTGGGCAAGCGTCAGCAGGCCGTGCTGAAACTACTCAGCTTAGGAGATAAGAGGCACAAAGCCCACGAACTGCTGCAGGGTCTGACAGAGCAGACTGACCGCTGGCTTGTGCCGCTGAGCCTCCAACCGGGCATGGTCGTGTGTGACAACGGCCGTAACCTGGTGGCGGCTCTGCAGCTCGGCAGCCTCACGCACGTGCCATGCCTGGCCCACATCTCTAATTTGGTGGTTCAGCGCTTTCTGAAAAGCTACCCACGCTTGTCAGACCTGCTCGGAAAGGTGCGCCGGCTCTGCGCACATTTCCGTAAGTCCCACACGGACGCTGCCACCCTGCAACATCGGTTTAATCTGCCAGTGCACCGACTGCTGTGCGACGTGCCCACACGGTGGAACTCTACGCTCCACATGTTGGCCAGGCTCTATGAGCAGCGTAGAGCTATAGTGGAATACCACTAGCACTGTGATGCCTCTGCCCCCTACAACTACTGGGTGTCGAAGCTGGACACGTGGCCTGAACTCGCGCTGTATTCCCTGGAGGTGCTTGCTTGTCCTGCGGCTAGCGTCTTGTCAGAGAGGGTGTTTAGTGCGGCTGGGGGAATCATCACAGATAAGCGTACCCGCCTGTCAACCGACAGTGCCGACAGGCTTACACTCATCAAGATGAACAAAGCCTGGATTTCCCCAGATTTCTCTTCTCCACCAGCGGACAGCAGCGATACCTAAGCAATACGTAGGCTGCACCCGCGGATGGAAGCATCGTTCTCTATCCCCATCAAAAACGGGGACCTTTTTGCTTCATCAATCTGTGTATAATATTCCTCCTCCTGCTCCTCCTCCTGAAACCTCACATAATCACGCCGAACGGGCAATTTTTCTTAGGCCCACAAGGCCAAGTCATATAATTTTTCTAAACAATTTTTATACGTTTCAATGCTCATTAAAGCGTTGAAACTTTCACCTCAACCAATTTTTATTTTAAGTGGGCTGCCTCCAGGCCTAGTTACCAATTAAGCCACATTAACCAAAGCGATTAATGGATTTCAACTGCCCTCTTGGTTGGGCATGGACAATTTTTCTCAGATACATTAGTACTGTTGGTACACCAATTTTTTGGGGCCCTCGCCTACAGTGTAATCAAATGAATTTTTAGCCCACCTGCATTACAGCTGACGTTACATCAGCTGTGTTGGGCAATGCAATGGGATATATTTATGTACCGCCGGTGGGTTCCAGGGAGCCACCCATGCTGTGGGTCCACACGGAGTTGTAACTACATCTGTCCACTTCTAAAGAACCCCAGTCAGACTGGGGCATGCAGTGTGGGCCGAAGCCCACCTGCATTAAGCACGACATTACCTCAACTGTGATGGGCAATGCAATGGGATATATTTATGTACCGCCGGTGGCTTTCTGGCACCCACCCATGCTGTGGGTCCACACGGAGTTGTAACTACATCTGTCCACTTCTAAAGAACCCCAGTCTGACTGGGGCATGCAGTGTGGGCTGAAGCCCACCTGCATTAAGCACGCCATTACCTCAGCTGTGATGGGCAATGCAATGGGATATATTTATGTACCGCCGGTGGGTTCCAGGGAGCCACCCATGCTGTGGGTCCACACGGAGTTGTAACTACATCTGTCCACTTCTAAAGAACCCCAGTCAGACTGGGGCATGCAGTGTGGGCCGAAGCCCACCTGCATTAAGCACGACATTACCTCAGCTGTGATGGGCAATGCAATGGGATATATTTATGTACCGCCGGTGGCTTCCTGGCACCCACCCATGCTGTCGGTCCACACGGAGTTGTAACTACATCTGTCCACTTCTAAAGAACCCCAGTCTGATTGGGGCATGCAGTGTGGGCCGAAGCCCACCTGCATTAAGCACGACGTTACCTCAGCTGTGATGGGCACTGCAATGGGATATATTTATGTACCGCCGGTGGGTTCCAGGGAGCCACCCATGCTGTCGGTCCACAGGGACTTCACAATAGGGAGTTGTACCTGCCTGTGTCTATGAATTAAAAACCCCGGTCAGGATGGGGCATGCAGTGTGGGCCGAAGTCCACCTGCATTTAATCGAACGTTACCTCAGCTGTGATGGGCACTGCAATGGGATACGTTTATGTACAGCGGGTGGGTTCCAGGGAGCCACCCATGCTGTGGGTGCACACGAAATTCCCATTGCGGAGTTGTACCTGCCTGTGACTATTTATAAAAAACTGCGGTCTGACTGGGGCATGCAGACACCTTGACAGAATGAATAGTGTGTGGCACATGGGTTCCCCATTGCTATGCCCACGTGTGCAGCTCCAGATGGAGGTGGCATAGGATTGGATTTCTCATTGCTTCTGTACAGCATTGTGGACTATCGCCCCACCCCTTTTAAAGAGGGTCGCTGCCTAGCCATGCCAACCCTCTGCAGTGTGTGCCTGCTTTTCCTCTGGCAGACGCACTTATAAATAGACATGAGGGTGGTGTGGCATGAGTGTATCTGAAGGCTGCGCATGGACACTTTGGTGTGCGCTGTGGAAACTGCGTCGTGCGGCGGGGGGGTTGGGCAGCATGTAACCCAGGAGAAGTGGCAGCGGAGTGTCATGCAGGCAGTGATTGTGCTTTGTTGGAGGTAGTGTGGTGCTTAGCTAAGGTATGCATTGCTAATGAGGGCTTTTCAGAAGTCAAAGTTGTTGGGAGGGGGGGCCCACTCTTGCCGCTATTGTGGCTTAATAGTGGGACCTGTGAACTTGAGATGCAGCCCAACATGTAGCCCCCTCTGTGCCGTTTCCATCACTTTCTTGGGTTTTGCAGATTTTCACAAATGAAAACCTTAGAGAGCATCGGCGATATACAAAAATGCTCGGGTCGCCCATTGACTTCAATGGGGTTCGCTATTCGAAACGAACCCTCGAGCATTGCGAAACGTTCGTCCCGAGTAACGAGCACCCGAGCATTTTGGTGCTCGCTCATCTCTAATAGTAATGTATTTAGAGAACAGATCACTTGCTGTTCTCTAAATACATGCTACTTACATACTGAAGGGCTGATTAACCTATTAGTACATAATGCAAAATGATTGCTCAAAACTGTCAGTTTCTGACGAATTTTAAGCGATCATCTGTGCGTGTAATTGCATCTTTAGGGAAATACCAAAAGTGCCACAAACAGATGTATCATTTCTTTCTCACTAAGCTTTATTGTTTCTTTTTTTTTCTTTTTTTTCCCAAAGGCTTTTCTATAGAACACGAAACACACCAAAAAAAACCACATTGCTAAAATTTGTCAAAAGAATGTAACAAAAAAAGATTGCAAAAAATGCATGCACCATCTTTGAGTGAAAAAATGGAACCAAAAATGTGTGATCAAAGCCAATGAGCAGTTGTCTAAAGTTAGAAGAACTTGCTTGCTTATTTCCAAAACCAGCAGCACACCTGTCCATGGGTTATATCTGGTATTCAAACTCAGATTCATTTCAGTAAATCAATCTGATCTGCAGAAGCACACAAACTGTGCATAGGTGTGGTTGTGCTTTAACAAGAAAGTGGCCATGTTTTTCTAACCCTAATCAACCCCATTTATGACCCAAAATATCCAGTGGACACATGGGCGACGTGATATCGTCGCAAAAAATCACAGCGATTTCGCATTGGTGATCTGTGTGATATTGCTATAATTTCTTTCACCGATACCGCAATTTTGTGGTGCTACAAAACTGAAAGTGGTGCTACAAGGTTGTGCAACTTTGTAGCAGCACGTGCGAGGATTTTTGGGGGGTGGAGTGGAGAATGGGCTTGAAATATAGGCTCTACCCCGAAAATAAGCCCTAGCTGCAGTGAAAAACAGAAAAGAAGTAATACATCACCTCAGATTTGCTGTCATCTCCAGCACATCTTCTCCTCTTCACCTCCGGAATTCGTGTTCAGTCTTTTGCCAGCTCTTTCTGGATTGAAAAATCAAAATCTCATGCCTCCAGGAAGGGCTGGCTGTGATTGGTTTACAAGTGCCATGGCTCAGCCAATCGGAGCCAGTGCTCGGTGAACCAATCACAGCAATTTAATGACTGGCTGAGCCAAGGCGCTCCTGAACCAATCACAGCCAGCCCTTCTTGAAGGCGGGGATTTTGATCCTCCAATCCAGGAAGGGCTGGCAGAAGAGTGAAGATGAATGCTGGAGGTGAAGAGAAGAAGACGTGCCGCAGATGACAGCTCCTCTTAGGTGATGTATTACATATATTTTTTTTTTTTTTGCAGCTAAGACTTAGTTTTAAGGATTTGACTGTAGGATTTCCTACTGTCAAAATTGCATCGCACCGCACGATAACCATTTTCGTGAGATGGGATGCAACAAAGAGATTCTATAGAGAAACATGGGCTACAAAACATCGCAAGTCCCGCATTGTTTTTGACTCACAATGTCAAATGCTACAAAAACCTCGCAAATGTAAAGGAACCCATAGGAAAGTATGGGCTTCTCATACATGTGATTTGTAGCATTCTCACAACGCAAGAAAATCGTGTGACTTTGTCGCCCCTGTGAAACAGGCCTAAGGTTGGCTTCGCACGAGCATGTCTTTGAGCGTGCATACGCACGTACAAAGCACGCTTGTATTTGCAACATTGCATTCCCTATGGTGTGTGCACATGTCCGTGCTTTACAGGCGTGTGCCTGCAAAGATAGGACATGCAGGCACCATTGGGAATCCACGCATTATCCTCAACGGAGCCGCGGCAGCTGCCGGCGGTTCCATTGAAAACAATGGTCTGCCGGCACCCCTGCATTCTTTTTCAGGGAAGGGCTTTACATATAAGTTCTTCCCTGAAAAAGAACAATTTTAGTGTAAAAAAAAAAAATACTTACCTATCCGCCGCTGCCGTGACCCCCGCGGGGGGGAAGAACACATCTGCCACATGCAGCAGATGTTTCCTTCATCCCCGCTATTAAAAAGAATTCCCTGCTGCTACATTTGTGGCAGATGCAGCAAAGGAATTCTTCAATTCTCTACCGCAGCTGTCACACATATCAGCTGCGGTAGAGGATTCTGCTGCCAATTGATTTCAGGGAAGGGCTTTGAATATAAGCCCTTCCGTGAAAATCATGGAAAAGTGCTGTAAAAACGCACGAAAAAACCATACTTACCTCCCTTTGGGTGTCAGGCTTAGCCGCGTCTTCTCCTGGCTGTCCCCGTCTCTCTAGTGCTGATCTTTCAGCAGGCAGGGATTTAAAATCCCCGCCTGCTGAAAGAGCTGTTTGTGATTGGCTGATGTGCTCAGGCAATCACAGGCAGCTCGCGACGAATGAATGAGGCATTCATTCGTCCCCGCGGGGGTCACGGCAGCGGCGAAGCGGTAAGTATATATATATATATATATATATATAATTTTTTTTTACATTAAAATTGTTCTTTTTCAGGGAAGAGCTTAAATGTAAAGCTCTTCCCTGAAAAAGAATGCAGGGAGCCGGCAGACCATTGTGTTCAATGGAGCCACTGGTAGCAGCCGCCGCTCCATTGCAAGCACTGCACGGACCTGCATTCACGCGTATTTTTGCACGTACATGGGTGCGCAAAAACGCAAAAACACGCTTGTGTGAAGCCACCCTTAGAGAGTAAATACATTTTATGTCATATTCCACTTTTTGATATTATAAACTGTATAGACAGTATCAAGAGGAGGCATATTTTCCAATTCAAGAAATACGCAGTTAATGGGAATCTTGGCCCCTAGAAGGATTTGACTTTGAACCTTGTATTATTTTGCTTTCTGTTGACTTGAGGTTTTTTATTTTCGCCAAGCACAATTTATTTATTTTTTTTTAATTTATTGTCACTATATTAATATAAAGTAAAATTAGCTAAATTTTGTCCTATGTAATGAATCATAGAAGACAAAAATATTTACAGTTAAAGGGCAACTGTACTTACCAACACAGCGAATTGGAGGACTCCAGCCATTTGTTGTGCATGTACGACGTTTATTTGGCTCTGTCTGAAGAATATATCCACTATCACATTCCACGTCAATTTCCTCTCCATATTTGTATGCAGCTTGCACTGAAATTAGTCTGCCTTTTTCCACATGTTGATAAGAATTGCAGACAATTTCTACATTTTAGATAAAAAAATAAAACCTTTAATTTTATAAAAAATATATCTATACTATAAACATAAGATTCTACCTTAAAGTAGTTAGCAGATCGATTGCATACAAATACTAGCAAGTATAATAGTAATAAAGAGATAAGGACTGTACGAGAGGCCTCGCTGGTTTAAGGATTTTTGAAATACCAAATATCCATTTACTTATTTAGGCTACTTTCACACAGCAGTATTTTAGTCAGTATTTTGTCCCAGTTTTCGTACACTAAAACCCGGAATGAAATAAACACAGAGAAAAGCTATAATGGGATGTTTTGCATATCTTCCATATTTTGGGTCTACTTCTTCTTCTGGCTTACAAAAACTGATCCAGAATACTGACTGAAATACTGCCGTGTGAAAGTGGCGGAGATGTGAATTCAACTTTGTGACACTCTATTTCAATTGGACTTAAAGGGAATGTTTCACATTGAACATAGTGTCCGATTTGCAGATAGCATGTTATAGAGCAGAAGAGGCTGAGCAGATTGATATACATGGCTATTCAAAAGCCAGAGGCACCCGAAATATCTTTTGCAGAAAACTTAGAGGGGTGGTGAAAGCTATTTGGCACTATGGTGGTACTTGTTGGCCATCTTGGTGGCAGCCATCTTGTATTTAGCCAAAGAAACCTCAATGGAAAGGGAATCATAGGATACATCATTTAAAGGGGTTGTCCCGCGCCGAAACGGGTTTTTTTTTTTTTCAACCCCCCCCCCGTTCGGCGCGAGACAACCCCGATGCAGGGAGGTAAAGAAAGCTCACCGGAGCGCTTACCTTAATCCCCGCGCTCCGGTGACTTCTCTACTCACCGCTGAAGATGGCCTCTTCCTCCGTGGACCGCAGCTCTTCTGTGCGGTCCACTGCCGATTCCAGCCTCCTGATTGGCTGGAATCGGCACGTGACGGGGCGGAGCTACACGGAGCTACACGGAGCCCCATAGAAGACTGCAGAAGACCCGGACTGCGCAAGCGCGGCTAATTTGGCCATCGGAGGCCAAAAATTAGTCGGCTCCATGGAGACGAGGACGCCAGCAACGGAGCAGGTAAGTAAAAAACTTTTGATAACTTCTGTATGGCTCATAATTAATGCACAATGTACATTACAAAGTGCATTATTATGGCCATACAGAAGTGTATAGACCCACTTGCTGCCTCGGGACATCTCCTTTAAGGGTAGAATTTCATCGGAAATTGATAGTCACAGTCAGGGACATAGTTAAAGACTAGAGATGAGCAAGCACCAAAATGCTCGGGTGCTCGTTACTCGAGTCGAACTTTCAGTGATGCTCGAGAGTTCGTTTCGAGTAACGAACCCCATTGAAGTCAATGGGTGACTCAAGCATTTTTGTATATCGCCGATGCTCGCTAAGGTTTTCATTTGTGAAAATCTGCAAAACCCAAGAAAGTGATGGAAACGACACAGAAACGAATAGGGCAGGCGAGGAGCTACATTTTGGGCTGCATCTCAAGCTCCCAGGTCCCACTATTTAGCCACAATAGTGGCAAGAGTGGGCCCCCCCCCCTCCACTGTCAGCGTAAAGATCGTTCTCCTCTGCCACAGCTGTAACAGCTGTGGCAGAGAAGAACGATGTTAGCCCATTGAATTCAATGGAGCCGGCAATACAGCCGACTCCATTGAAAGCAATAGGCTGCCGGCGTACGCGGGATGAATTGTCGGGAAGGGCTTAAATATATAAGCCCTTCCCTACAATTCATCCAGAAATGTGTAAAAATAAAAAAAATATATACTTACCTTGTCCCGGCAGAACGATGTTAGCCCATTGAATTCAATGGAGCCGGCAATACAGCCGACTCCATTGAAAGCAATGGGCTGCCGGCGTACGCGGGATGAATTGTCGGGAAGGGCTTAAATATATAAGCCCTTCCCTGCAATTCATCCAGAAATGTGTAAAAATAAAAAATATATATATACTCACCTGGTCCCGGCAGACGCGGCTGGCTGCAGTTCTCCTGAACTGCTCTGAACAGCTGTGAGTAGTATTCAGAAGCCGGGGATTTAAAATCCCCGCCTGCTGAATGAGATGCCTCTGATTGGTCACAGCCTGACCAATCAGAGGCAACCCTCACTCACACCCATTCATGAATTCATGAATGGGTGAGTGAGGGCTGCCTCTGATTGGCTCAGTGCAGGGACAGCTGAGAGCTGCCCCTGAGCCAGTCAGAGGCAGCCCTCACTCACCCATTCATGAATTCATGAATGGGTGTGAGTGAGGGTTTCCTCTGATTGGTCAGGCTGTGACCAATCAGAGGCATCTCATTCAGCAGGCAGGGATTTTAAATCCCCGGCTGCTGAATACTACTCACAGCTGTTCAGAGCAGTTCAGGAGAACTGCAGCCTGCCACGCTGAACTCCGTCTGCTGGGACCAGGTGAGTATGTATATATTTTTTATTTTTACACATTTCTGGATGAATTGCAGGGAAGGGCTTATATATTTAAGCCCTTCCAGACAATTCATCCCGCGATCGCCGGCAGCCCATTGCTTTCAATGGAGCTGGCTGTATTGCCGGCTCCATTGAATTCAATGGGTTAACATCGTTCTGCCGGGACCAGGTGAGTATATATATATTTTTTATTTTTACACATTTCTAGATGAATTGCAGGGAAGGGCTTATATATTTAAGCCCTTCCCGACAATTCATCCCGCAATCGTTGGCAGCCCATTGCTTTCAATGGAGCCGGCTGTATTGCCGGCTCCATTGAATTCAATGGTCAGTGCTCGTTTAATCGAGACGAGTACCGCGTGGTGCTCGTCTCGAGTAACGAGCATCTCGAGCACCCTAATACTCGAACGAGCATCAAGCTCGGACGAGTATGCTCGCTCATCTCTATTAAAGACTCATGAGCCCAAGTGCAAAACTTCAGCTTGACCCCCACCAAACTACTCTTCATGGCTATCATCCATGTGCTATGTAGGACTTTATGCTGCATGGCAAGGTCTCTTAAGTGGCCCACAGATGCAGCACCAGCTGTCAGGGATGCTGCTTGGGTCTTAATTGATTGGAGGTACAAGCTTCAAGACATATGTCCTGATGTCCTTCCCCTCCCAAAAAATATACATATAAAATATAAAGATTTAAAATATAGATACACTGTCTTCATATATATATGTTATGTGTGCTGCTGAGACATGTTGTACTACTGTGCTTCCAGCAGCACAGCACTCTCAGGGTTAATGATTGAGCTGGCTGGGTGTGGTTCTTGCTGCTAGCCAATGTCCTGGGTCTGTGCTCACATAAAAACCCAGCTCCTGGTCAGTCTCTGTCTGTTGTTAAGGGTAAGCAATCATGAATCCTTGTCTGGTGCAAGCTTGTTGTGTGATCTGTGTCTTGCTGGTTCATGTCCGTTTGTTTGTTTATGTTCTGTCAGCTTTGTGTCAGCTTGCTGTGTGACCTGATATCTGTGACCTGTCCTGTTGCAGCTTGCTGTGTGAACTGTGTCTGGTGCTGCTGGACTCCTGGTTAGTGTAGGGACTAGCAGTATAGCCAGGAGCCATGAAGTGGCCTGCTAGCTTTCATGTTTTGTACAAAATGTCAACTAATGCCTGTTATTTATATTCAGCTTCCTATCTGTTACTAGTGGCTGCATTTTGGCTGCTGTATGCTGTGTATTCTGGCTCTGTGTGTCCTGTTGTTAAATCCCTGTCATGTGGCATGTTAATGCATCCTGTTCTGGTACGTGGCTCCTAGGATCAGCTAGGGCCCAGATCCAAAGATCCCTTATTTGGGCAATGTCCCCCTTGGGTAGGGCGAGGTCATCCCCCTTGTAGCACAGGGTCAGTTTGCCAGAAATCCGTGTGCGTACCGAGTACTCCTTTTGGTCACGATCGTGTGGGCCCCGTGCTTAGTTTGCCCACACGATCGTAACAATATACATACATAGATACAGCTTCTTAACTCTAGTATACCTCTAAATAATGCAGTCACCATATAATAGTCAGATAGTAACTCTACACAGTGCTAGTGATTACAGTGTAATAACCTCTAGTGATCACTGATGCATCTTCTCTGACTGAAATAGTTTACTTACCCTTTTCTTCCTTATTTTTCCCAGCCTACCATGAAGACTGGTTACAGCCTCGACTCATCTCTGCATACTCACCCTATCTTGCTGCTACACCTGCCTCTCAGTGTCTTCCTATAGCAATAGTGTCCCCTCTGTGCCCCCACATATCATTAATGTTGCCTCTGTGTCCAACACCATAGCAACTCCCATAGTACATAAACTTTTTTCCTACTCACTTGCTGCTGACCAACTCCAGCAGCTTGAAATCAACAATGTGAACAAAAGGCTAGGAACAACCCAGTGAAAATTGCAAGTATTTGGATATTATCAACTTGACTTCTCCATTTTAATTATAAAAGCAGCTTCTCTGACCAAGGTCGGCCATAGGCTAGTTGGTGCACTATGAGAAATATTTTATTGCTGCCCCCTTTTCCCATTACAAAAAACTATTGGTAGAAAATAGAGATGAGCGAACGTGTTCGTCCGAGCTTGATATTCGTGCGAATATTAGGGTGTTCGGGATGTTCGTTATTCGTAACGAACACCATGCGGTGTTCGGGTTACTTTCACTTCCTTCCCTGAGACGTTAGCGCGCTTTTCTGGCCAATTGAAAGACAGGGAAGGCATTACAACTTCCCCCTGTGTTGTTCCAGCCCTATACCACCCCCCTGCTGTGAGTGGCTGGGGTGATCAGGTGTCCGCCGAATATAAAAGTCGGCCCCTCCCGCGGCTCGCCTCAGATGCCGTGTGAGTTAGATGAGGGACAGTGCTGTTTGTACCAGAGCTGCTGTAGGGAAAGAATTGGTAGTTAGTGTAGGCTTCAAGACCCCCCAAAGGTCCTTATTAGGGCCACTGATAGCTGTGTGTTGGCTGCTGTTAGCAGTGGCAATTATTTTTTTTCCTCAAAATCGCCTCTGCAGAGCGTTGCACCCGGCATTAGGGACAGAAGTGCTGCATAGGCAGGGAGAGTGTTAGGAGTGAGTGTAGCCTTCAAGAACCTCAACGGTCCTTTCTAGGGCCATATTTAACCGTGTGCAGTACTGTGCTGGCTGCTGTTAGCTGTGCTGCATTTTTTTCTTCTTCTCAAAATCGCCTCTGCAGAGCATTGCACCCTCCATTGATACTGCAGGGAAAGAATTGTGTAGGCAGGGCCACAACACAGTTATTATTCATTGAATATACGCAGTGCTGCCTTTTGGTGGGAAAAAACTGAAAATAATTCTATTTGTCCTGCCTCTGTCCGTCCTAAGGGCGGTGGACACGTGTCGGCTGCGTGTGCAACGTTTAAAAATCAGACGCACCCAGCTACGGTTTACTGCTGGCTTCGCCATTTGCTTTCCTTAATTGGGAAAAAAAATACCTGCTCTGCCAGAGTTAATAACTCTGCTAACCTCACGTTCTGTGACACATTAGCAGGGACACAGCACAGTTATTAAACTTCTCATGTTCATTGAATATACGCAGTGCTGCCTTTTGGTGGAAAAAAACTGAAAATAATTCTATTTGTCCTGCCTCTGTCCGTCCTAAGGGCGGTGGACACGTGTCGGCTGCGTGTGCAACGCTTAAAAATCAGACGCACCCAGCTACAGTTTACTGCTGGCTTCGCCATTTGCTTTCCTTAATTGGGAAAAAAAATACCTGCTCTGCCAGAGTTAATAACTCTGCTACCCTCAGTTCTGTGACACATTAGCAGGGACACAGCACAGTTATTAAACTTAGATTATACATTCACTAGAGGCAGTGGGGCCTTTCGTTTTCAAAAAAGGGAAAAAATTATATTTGGCCTGCAGTCTTGCGCCAATTTATTTCCTGCCTGTGAAATCAAATCACTGGTAATACAGCATGCTGAGGGGTAGGGGTAGGCCTAGAGGACGTGGACGCGGCCGAGGACGCGGAGGGCCAAGTCAGGGTGTGGGCACAGGCCGAGCTCCTGATCCAGGTGTGTCGCAGCCGACTGCTGCGCGATTAGGAGAGAGGCACGTTTCTGGCGTCCCCACATTCATCGCCCAATTAATGGGTCAACGCGGGAGACGGTTATTAGAAAATGAGCAGTGTGAGCAGGTCCTGTCCTGGATGGCAGAAAGTGCTTCGAGCAACCTATCGTCAACACGCAGTTCTGCGCCGTCCACTGCTGCAAATCCGAATCCTCTGTCTGCTGCTCCTCCTTCCTCCCAGCCTCCTCACTCCACTACAATGACACCTGCTCAGGAGCGGGAACACTCCCAGGAACTGTTCTCGGGCCCCTGCTTAGATTGGGCAGCAGCGGTTCCTCTCCCACCAGAGGAGTTTATCGTCACTGATGCCCAACCATTCGAAAGTTCCCGGGGTCCGGGGGAAGAGGCTGGGGACTTCCGCCAACTGTCTCAACAACTTTCTGTGGGTGAGGAGGACGATGACGATCAGACACAGTTGTCTTGCAGTGAGGTAGTAGTAAGGGCAGTAAGTCCGAGGGAGCAGCGCACAGAGGATTCGGAAGAAGAGCAGCAGGACGATGAGGTGACTGACCCCACCTGGTGTGCAACGCTTACTCAGGAGGACAGGTCTTCAGAGGGGGAGTCAAGGGCATCAGCAGGGCAGGTTGCAAGAGGCAGTGCGGTGGCCAGGGGTAGAGGCAGGGCCAGACCGAATAATCCACCAACTGTTTCCCAAAGCGCCCCCTCGCGCCATGCCACCCTGCAGAGGCCGAGGTGCTCTAAGGTCTGGCAGTTTTTCACAGAGACGCCTGACGACCGACGAACAGTGGTGTGCAACCTTTGTCGCGCAAAGCTCAGCCGGGGAGCCAACACCAACAGCCTCACCACCACCACCATGCGCAGACATATGATGGCCAAGCACCCCACAAGGTGGGACGAAGGCCGTTCAGCGCCTCCGGTTTGCACCCCTGCCTCTCCCCCTGTGCCCCAACCTGCCACTGAGATGCAACCCCCCTCTCAGGACACAGGCACTACCGCCTCATGGCCTGCACCCACACCCTCACCTCCGCTGTCCTCGGCCCCATCCAGCAGTGTAGTTCAGCGCACCGTCCAGCCGTCGCTTGCGCAACTGTTGGAGCGCAAGCGCAAGTACGCCGCCACGCACCCGCACGCTCAAACGTTAACCGTCCGCATAGCAAAATTCATCAGCCTTGAGATGCTGCCGTGTAGGGTTGTGGAAACGGAGTCCTTCAAAAGTATCATGGAGGCGGCGGCCCCGCGCTACTCAGTTCCCAGTCGCCACTACTTTTCCCGATGTGCCGTCCCAGCCCTGCACGACCACGTCTCCCGCAACATTGTACGCGCCCTCACCAACGCGGTTACTGCCACGGTCCACTTAACTACGGACACGTGGACAAGCACAGGCGGGCAGGGCCACTACATCTCCCTGACGGCACATTGGGTGAATTTAGTGGAGGCTGGGACAGAGTCAGAGCCTGGGACCGCTCACGTCCTACTCACCCCCAGAATTGCGGGCCCCAGCTCGGTGGTGGTATCTGCGGAGGTGTATGCTTCCTGCACTAAAGCACCCTCCTCCTCCTCCTCTGTCTCGCAATCAAGATGTGTTAGCAGCAGCATGTCGCCAGCAGTCGGTGTCGCGCGGTTTGGCAGCACAGCGGTGGGCAAGCGTCAGCAGGCCGTGCTGAAACTACTCAGCTTAGGCGATAAGAGGCACACGGCCCACGAACTGCTGCAGGGTCTGACACAGCAGACCGACCGCTGGCTTGCGCCGCTGAGCCTCCAACCGGGCATGGTCGTGTGTGACAACGGCCGTAACCTGGTGGCGGCTCTGCAGCTCGGCAGCCTCACGCACGTGCCATGCCTGGCCCACGTCTTTAATTTGGTGGTTCAGCGCTTTCTGAAAAGCTACCCACGCTTGTCAGACCTGCTGGTAAAGGCGCGCCGGCTCTGCGCACATTTCCGCAAGTCCCACACGGACGCTGCCACCCTGCGCACCCTGCAACATCACTTTAAGCTGCCAGTGCACCGACTGCTGTGCGACGTGCCCACACGGTGGAACTCTACGGTCCACATGTTGGCCAGGCTCTATGAACAGCGTAGAGCTATAGTCGAATACCAACTCCAACATGGGCGGCGCAGTGGGAGTCAGCCTCCTCAATTCCTTTCAGAAGAGTGGGCCTGGTTGGCAGACATCTGCCATGTCCTTGGTAATTTTGAGGAGTCTACCCAGGTGGTGAGCGGCGATGCTGCAATCATTAGCGTCACCATTCCTCTGCTATGCATCTTGAGAAATTCCCTGCAAACCATAAAGGCAGCTGCTTTGCGCTCGGAAACGGGGGCGGGGGAAGACAGTATGCCGCTGGATAGTCAGGGCACCCTCCTGTCTATTTCTCAGCGCGTAGAGGAGGAGGAGGAGGAGCATGAGGAGGATGAGGAGGAGGGGGAAGAGACAGCTTGGCCCGCTGCTGACGGTACACCGGCTGATTGCCTGTCATCCTTTCAGCGTGTATGGCCTGAGGAGGAGGAGGAGGATCCTGAAAGTGATCTTCCTAGTGAAGACAGCCATGTGTTGCGTACAGGTACCCTGGCACACATGGCTGACTTCATGTTAGGATGCCTTTCTCGTGACCCTCGCGTTGCACGCATTCTGGCCACGACGGATTACTGGGTGTACACACTGCTCGATCCACGGTATAAGGAGAACCTGCCCACTCTGATTCCCGAAGAGGAAAGGGGTTCGAGAGTGTTGCTATACCACAGGACCCTTGCGAACAAGCTGATGGTAAAATTCCCAGCCGACAGCGCTAGTGGCAGAAGGCGCAGTACCGAGGGCAAGGCAGCAGGGGATGTGCGTAGATCGAGCAGCATGTACATCCCAGGCAGTGCAACAGTCTTTAAGGGCCTGGACAGCTTTATGGCTCCCCACCAAGACTGTGTCACCGCTCCCCAGTCAAGGCTGAGTCGGCGGGAGCACTGTAAAAGGATGGTGAGGGAGTACGTAGCGGATCGCACGACCGTCCTCCGTGACGCCTCTGCCACCTACAACTACTGGGTGTCGAAGCTGGACACGTGGCCTGAACTAGCGCTGTATGCCCTGGAGGTGCTTGCTTGTCCTGCGGCTAGCGTCTTGTCGGAGAGGGTGTTTAGTGCGGCTGGGGGAATCATCACAGATAAGCGTAGCCGCTTGTCAACCGACAGTGCCGACAGGCTAACACTCATCAAGATGAACAAAGGCTGGATTTCCCCAGACTTCTGTTCTCCACCAGCGGACAGCAGCAATACGTAAGCAATACGTAGGCTGCACCCGCGGATGGAAGCTACGTTCTCTCTCACCATCCAAAACGGGGACATTTCTGCTTCATCAATCTGTGTCTAATATTCCTCCTCCTCCTCCTGCTCCTCCTCCTGAAACCTCACGTAATCACGCTGAACGGGCAATTTTTCTCAGGGCCACAAGGCTCACTCAAATAATTTTTCTGAACAATTTTTATAAGTTTCAATGCGCTTAAAAGCGTTGGAACTTTAACTTGAACCAATTTTTCGTTACACTGGGCTGCCTCCAGGCCTAGTTACCACTTAAGCCACATTAACCAAAGCGATTCACCTGCCATCTTGGTTGGGCATGGCCAATTTTTACTGAGGTACATTAGTACTGTTGGTACACCAAATTTTTGGGGCCCTCACCTACAGTGTAATCATAGCAATTTGTATGTTCTTCGCCTGCACTCATGGTACAGAAAGGTGTGTGGGGTTGGCCTACACTTTAGCTACATAAATGTAACTTGGGCCTTGGCTATACTAAGGCTACTGAAATGGAACTAAGACTGCGCTCCCGCTATACTGCTGCTTCGGAATTGTTACTGGGGCCTGTCTTGAGTGCTACTATTGCTGACATGGAACGAAGACTGCGCTCCCGCTATACTGCTGCTTCGGAATTGTTACTGGGGCCTGTCTTGAGTGCTACTATTGCTGACATGGAACGAAGACTGCGCTCCTGCTATACTGCTGCTTCGGAATTGTTACTGGGGCCTGTCTTGAGTGCTACTATTGCTGACATGGAACGAAGACTGCGCTCCTCCTATAATGCTGCTAGTGATATGTTAGTGGGGCCTGTCCTAATGCTACGGCTGAAATGTTACGAATTCTGGGCTCTGCCTATACCGCTGCTAATGGTATGTCTCTGGGGTGTGGAAACAGAGGCTTCCCAAAGACATGATGGCGGCGAGGCCATTTCCCACCAACGCGGTTACTGTTAAGGTGCATATAACCACGGACACGTGGAGAGGACACGTAGTGCCTCAAAAACATCCCCCTCCTCCTCCAACAGGGAAAACATTCTTGGCAAATGTCTTTGCATTGGTTCGTCTGGTGGCAGTCCAAGAATTTCACCTTTACCGACACAACAAGAGAGCCCCCACACCATCCCCCCGCCACGGCCCACTTAATCCTGGCCGCATTCCGAAAACCAACAAAATACAACCGTGCTACTAGGTCCGCAGTCACCACCACATTACCACCAACGCGGTTACTGTTAAGGTACATATTACCAGTCTGACTGGGGCATGCAGACACCTTGACAGAATGAATAGTGTGTGGCACATAGGTTCCCCATTGCTATGCCTACGTGTGCAGCTCCTGATGGCGGTGGCACAGGATTCTATTTCTCATTGCTTCTGTACAGCATTGTGGGCTATCGCCCCGCCACTTTTAAAGAGGGTCGCTGCCTAGCCATGCCAACCCTCTGCAGTGTGTGCCTGCGGTTCCTCCTCATGGCAGACGCACTTCTAAATAGACATGAGTGTGGCGTGGCATGAGGGCAGCTGAAGGCTGCGCAGGGACACTTTGGTGTGCGCTGTGGGGGGGAGGGGGGGCGGTTGGTCAGCATGTAACCCAGGAGAAGTGGCAGCGGAGTGTCATCCAGGCAGTGATTGTGCTTTGTTGTAGCTAGTGTGGTGCTTAGCAAAGGTATGCCATGCTAATGAGGGCTTTTCAGAAGTAAAAGTTGTTGGGAGGGGGGGGGGGGGCACTCTTGCCGGTATTGTGGCTTAATAGTGGGACCTGTGAACTTGAGATGCAGCCCAACATGTAGCCCCTCGCCTGCCCTATCCGTTTCTGTGTCATTCCCATCACTTTCTTGAATTGCCCAGATTTTCACACATGAAAACCTTAGCGAGCATCGGCGAAATACAAAAATGCTCTGGTCGCCCATTGACTTCAATGGAGTTCGTTGTTCGAAACGAACCTTCGAACATCGCGGGAAGTTCGTTCCGAATAACGAACACCCGAACATTTTGGTGTTCGCTCATCTCTAGTAGAAAACTGAGTTGAAATTTGACAGGCTGATTATAAGAATACTGACTATTTAGTATATGTTTTAGGCCACTTTCACACAAGCATATTAAAGACACAACAATTTGGCCAAAATACACTCCTGTGAAACTCGCCATATGGAGTTATTTGTTATCGCATATGGAGAATTTTTTTTATCGCAGACAGTCTTTTCCATTCACAACTTGGAAAATCATAATTTTTTTATTTTGTTTATTTTTTAGTTGTATGACTTGTTTTTTGTGAGCCAAGTTATATTTTTTAACCCCTTCCTACTGCAGCCTTTTTTTGTTTTATTATTTTCATTTTTGCTCCCCACTTGCAAAACAAATCATAACTTTTTTTCTAGTGACACGTGTACATGAGGGCTTGCTTTTTTGCAAGATAGTTGTATTTTTCAATAGTACCTTTTATCACATGATATAATGTACTGAAAAACGTTTAAAAATTTCCAAAAGGGGAAAAGTGGAAAAAAAACTACCTCAATTGTGCCTTTTGAGGGTTTGCTTTTACGGCATTCACTGTGCAATAAAAATGACATGGTATCTTTATTCTGTGGGTTAACACAATTACGGTGATACCAAATCACTACAGGCAGAAATATATGGCAGCCCTGTGGGCTCTCAAAAGACAGAGATGACGAATGGACGACAAGCTATAATTTCATTGCGAGGGGCGGTTTAGGACCCCCAAAAGGCATTTAAAGGGTTAACATCTGGGATCCGTGTTATCTCTGATCATGTCTGTTAACAGCGGGAGTCAACTGTTAAAGATGGCTGACACCTGCCATGTATGGATCAGGCTCGGCTCCCAAGTGCGTTCCAAACACAGACACTGGGTATGCATCGTGTATATACGGCGTGAGTCAAGAAGGGATTAATAACAGCATTTAATGTACCATTTAGTGTTTTGTTGTATCTTTTCATTATTGCATTCTAATATATTTTTCTATCAAAATAGCCGTATACTTATTTATTGAGGGATGGCTTGCATTTTTAATGGATTTTTGAGATACAAATAATGAATTAAATAGCATTTATCTGGAGACCCGCGAGTGGGCCTACAGTTTAGGCGACCTTTACTCATACTCTTTACCTTCCAGGTGTTAGAGCAAGAAAGAGATGGAGGACCTAAAGATTACTTTGTTCATCGTCAAGGGACTCAACTCGCCACGAAAACGGCATAACATCCTGCATCTACTACGAAGGTACAATTCTAGGGTTGTTTTCCTACAGGAGACACACTTTAAAGGGGATAAGGTATTTAATCTATCCAATAGACACTTCCCGCAGGTCTTCCACAATTCACACCCTTCCTCCGTGTCAAAGGGGGTCTCCATATTGCTCCACGCGGCCACTCCGTTTGTCTGTGAGGAGCAATACTCGGACAAGGAGAGCAGAGCGCTTTTCCTTAGGGGAGAGATAAAAAACACTAAAATCACCTTGGCAAACATATATGCCCCCAACTCCGATCAAATTGCCTGGTTGCTGATGCAGTTAGAGACATTAAAACATTTCGCAGTGGGCCAGATTATCTTGGGAGGCAACCTTAATGTAACGTTAAACCCGCTGCTAGACTCTTCCACAGGCAGATCGCATATCGCCCAAACTAAACTTAAAAAACTAAACCGTAGCCTTCATGAATTGGGAGTTGTAGACTCGTGGAGATCGATCCACCCGACAACTAAAGATTTCTCATTTCTTTCCCAAGTACACCTATCCCAACAGAGGCTAGATTATATCTTCCTCTCCTCTAATCTCCTCGCTGAGCTCAAGGGGGCTGAAATGAGCCCAATAACAATTTCTGACCACACTCCAGTAAGCATAACTCTAAGTCTGCCGGAACTGGGAGCCAGAGAATGGAGGTGGAGATTAAATGCCTCTCTGCTAGACAAAGAGGAAGAGAGGTTAGCTCTGTCCAAACACCTAAAAGAATTTTTTGAGATTAATGATAAAGGGGACTCCTCAATCCCAATGATATGGGAGGCCCATAAGGCCTTTATAAGAGGGCTCTTGATTGCCCTGGGCTCAAGAACCAAAAAAAGACAACAAAGGGAGATTGATGAGAAATTAAGACTAATAGCGAGACTAGAGCAATTATCCAAAAACTCCCTTGTTAAGGACAATCTGGATAAACTGATGAATGCAAGAAGAGACCTCCGCCTCTGTCTTGATTCGAAATTTAAGAAAAAACACCTCTACCTAAAACACATCTCTTATCAGCAGGGAAATAAGGGTAGCAAACTAATGTCCGCTTTGATTAAAAAAGCCAGAACGAGAAACTGGATCAAAGCCATTAAGACTCAGTCGGGAGCCCCGGTGTCTTCATCCGAAGAGATCGCTAAAGAATTTCAGCAATTCTATGCTAAACTTTTATTAGGGGAGACGCTTCTCCAACTGAGGTTTTGAACGTTTCAAAGCAAATAGATTCCTTTCTCCAAGAGACGCATCTGCCGAAGCTAAGCGAAACAGAAGCTAGCTCCCTGTTATCCCTTGTCACACCCGCGGAGGTAGAAAGGTTGTTGATCTCTTCCCCTCCCAATAAAAGCCCAGGACCAGATGGTCTGACATTAGTTTATTACAAGGCTTTCCAGGAAACTCTGGTCCCGAGAATAACCAAGCTATTTAATGCCCTATTTAATTTCCTCAATCCATAAGGACAAAAAAGACCCAGAACAATGCGGCAATTACAGACCCATTTCTTTAATAAATTTTGATACAAAATTATGGGCCAAATTACTTGCGAAAAGATTGGAAAAATTTATACTGGGGTTAATCAATGAAGAACAGGCTGGGTTCGTGGCGGGGAGAGAGGGCAAACACAACTGCCATAGACTGATCCACGCAATACAGTTTGCACAACAACGCAAAATCCATCTCGCATTGGTGGGGACGGACGCCGAAAAGGCATTTGATAGAGTTAATTGGAAATATCTGGAAAAAGTGCTACTACATTTCAATATGCCACCTGAGTTTGTCTCAGCTATTTTTGCCTTATACGCGGATCCCCATGCGAGACTAAAGATCAACGACATTTTATCTCCGCCATTTGATATCAGAAATCGCACACGGCAGGGTTGCCCTCTCTCCCCTACACTCTTCATCCTTGCACTAGAGCTCCTACTACAAAGAGTTAGACAGGTTAGCTCAATCAAAGGGCTGAGGTATGGGAGGAACCTACTCTCCTCGGCGGCATTCGCCGATGACATAGTTTTCTTAATTACTAACCCAGAGGAAGAAATACAGAAACTTATTGACCTATTGGAAGCTTTTGGGTCATTTTCTAATTTTAAAATAAATCTGTCAAAATCTACAGTACTTAATGTTTCTATTCCCAAACACATTAGCAAAACGCTTAGCAAATCCTCCCCTCTTGAGTGGTCAGAATCCTCGATCGATTATCTAGGGGTAAAACTTACAAGAAATCTAGAAGATCTATATCCATTCAATTTCGTCCCACTATTAGCCCAAGTAAAGGCGTTACTCAGATCATATGATATCCCATGTATTTCATGGTTCGGGAGAAGAAATATTTTAAAAACTTATATTCTCCCCATCATTATCTATAAAAGTATGATGTTGCCACTCCACCTTCCGAGAGGCTTCTTTAAATCTCTCAGATCTGTCTTCACTAGTTTTGTTTGGCGCCACAAAAAGCCGAGGCTTGCGTATAGCCTTATGACTAAACGACGGTCAGAAGGGGGTATGGGTTTACCCGATATTTATGAGTACTATTGCGCCTCCCAGATGGGATACTGGCTTGACCTTGCCTACCCGATCAGGGATAGACTCTTAGTCTCCCTGGCGGGTGACAGCCACGATACCCCGATACGGGAAGCCCTGTGGCTCCTTAACAAGATACCCTGCAGACCCAAAAATCATAATATTTTGATTAGAGGGCCCTGTGTGGTTTGGGATAAATTAAAGAACACCCTCGCCCCCAAAGCATCACCGATTGCGCCGCTGAGCCTGCTATGGGGAGCCAACAAGCATATTCCAGACCTCCACATCACTTCTCTAGCGAGAAAATTTAAGGACCTTGAGTTAAGGGACCTACAGAACGTTGCGCATTTGCCCCCAGAAAATATGATACAAGCCTTGATTCCCTCAATCAAATTAAATTTCTTGGATCGGATTTCAGTTAACAAGGGACTAGGGGAGATTATAAGATCCCATAAGTCTATTAGACCTCTTACCCCCTTTGAAAGAATCGCAAAAGACGCAAACTATAAAACAAGGAGACTATCATCCCTACGCAAACTAATTATACCCTCACCCCTTGAGTCAAAACCGATGTTTTTAAGATCGTGGGAGAACGAGTTGGGTATCTCCCTCTCGAGAATGGAGACAGATTTGATCTTAGGCACTTCCTTCGGCTTATCTCCCTGCACACTCTCACAGGAATCACATTATAAGCACCTAGTCCGGTGGTATAAAACCCCTCATTGGCTACATGCTTATAAACTGGCTTCACATGGGAGGTGCTGGAGGTGCGATCAACTTCCAGGAACCTACCTCCACATATGGTGGGAGTGCGGGATAATTAGACCCTTTTGGAAGGGGGTGGAGAGGGTCCTGCGGGAGATGTCCCCTAAAATCTCTTTGACCCCAGAGATGATCTTTCTGTGCAGACCTTCCTCAGTATTTCATCCCAAAAAGAGCATGCTGATTGCTCTTCTGATTGACGCGCCCAAAGCCCTGATCCCTCTCCTGTGGCGACAAACAACCCCACCTTCTCTTACCCAGTGGAGAGAGAAAGTGGACTTGCTCTTCAATTTGGAAGAGCTATCAAGCTGGAACAACCATTCCCATGAAAATTTTCTGCAGTTATGGAGGCCGTGGACGGAGGTGAGATCCCTTGACGTGTTCGAGATCTGAACTTCAGCCCCTGATCGGGACCCTATTTGGAGGGTGAAATTGGATGGATCTCCCTTTGCGGGACCAACTTGATTACCGCTACTCTCTTTCCCCCCCCCCCCCCTCCCTTTCCTTCCCCCCTTCCCCTCCCCTTACCATTTCCTTCTTCATTATTTCTATATTTTCTAAGGCTATTAAAGTTCATTTTCTGTGCATATACAAAATTGTCCTGTCAGAGGCTCAGGTATAGAAGTGCTTCCTGGAGGAGGGAAGATTTAGATTTCTGGCGGCGAATAGACATAGAATGATTTTCCTGCCCACAAAAGGTTATATTCGTACAAATGTTTGCCAAGTCTACTTGTGTTAATATGGACCTTTGCACAGTGTTTGTTTGTATTATACAAAAACTCAATAAAAAATCTGATTTAAAAAAAAAAAAAAATTGCATTTATCTTTTTTTTGCCCTGAACAGTATATATTTTTCACCTCACATTATGTGTCTCCCTTCAAAGTATGTAAATCCCCACACACTCCTCCCACACTTATTTTTTACCGGGTTACACCTTTTTCCCGGCTTCATGTTAGATTTGTTGATTTTATGCTCCGCCTGTGCACCCTTGCTTATTGAAAGATTGACCCTTAATTCAAGAGATTATTCCAACTCTGGATTTCTTACAATACTCACCTTCCACTGGGATAGCTCCACTCCTTTTTTCACTGCTGCTGCCTGTCTAACACCAACAGCGCACACAGCGTGGCTGCAGTGTCTCTGATATATTTTAACTCCTCCTTCATCTCCTTGTCTCACAGAACAGTAAATGTGAGAGTTGGGAGGGAGGTGGACTGTCGTAGAAGCTGCTGGCCGCAGCTAGTGAGCGGTTGGGAAAATTTGTGCATTGTCTGATCTGCAGGGTGGCATGTGGCAGGAATGTGGTGGATGGGCAGTATTGGCTGCTGCTACTGTTGCAAGGGGGACCACTGGGATCATCCTGATGGTCGATAACAGAAGATCACACAAGGTAACTGAGGCTTTCAATCAGGAACAGCAGGAGCACAGCCAGCAAGTGCACAATTGACATCTGGGGATTGAAAACACTGCCTGGATGACCCGTTATTGGTTAGTCTTGGATACTACCAGTTTCCCTGAATTTCTGAATCAGTTTCCTGACAGTTTGTGCACTCACTCGCTGTTATATATATATATATATATATATTAGCAGTGCAGTACACAGAAGGGCCTGTAGAGGGCCAGAGACAGGACTTCTGGTGCGAGGGTTAACCAAGGGGTGGAGCAGGAACCAGATAAAAGCCGGTTCCTGCCAAAGAGAAGAGAGAGAGTGTTTGGCTGAGAGAGCCAGAGAGACAGCTCAGTGGAGCTGGGAGGGCTGCTAGCCCAGGGGTCTTGTGCAGACCAAGAAGGCCAGAGGTTGACAGGGTGACGCCCCTAACCTCAACACATGAGGGAGGACCAGCGCAGCACAGGAAGGTGTTGCAGGCTGGTGGCCTGAAAAGGCAAGAGTCCAACAGGGGACGCCCCTGGACTCCCACCCAAGTTGGGGTGCTTATGGACATGATGTGATGTGATATGCTGTGCTGTGGAATAAATGCTGGCAGGAGCCAGACAAAGAGATACGCTAGTCCTGAGCCGCGTTTACCTGTGTGGGGCGCTATTTCTGGTACAAGAGGTCAGCGATCCAGAGGCAAGAGTACACCCCTTGCTACAATATATATATATATATATATATATATATATATATATATATATATATAAAATGTATCACAGGCATGCCTATGCGTATATCATGCCTATGTGTATAGCAGTGCTCAAGAACCCATTGGCTGAACCGTAGTGCTCAAGAACCAATCAGAGCCATCGTTCGATTGAAGTCATCACAGTCATTGCATATTGCATTGAATGGCTGTGATTGGTTCATCAAGTGCTGGCTGTGATTGGCTGAGCCACAGCGCTTGAGAACTAATCACAGCCAGCGCTTCCTGGAAGCAGACAGTTTGAACGTCCAATCCAGGAGGCACTGGCAGAAGACTTCAAGCAAGCCTGCCAGAGAGCTTCAGGGCAGACGTGCCAGAGCTGACAGCTCCTGAGAGGTGATGTATTTTTTTTTAATGCAGCTAGAGCTTATATTTCAAGACCTCCCCCCCCAAAAATCCCGGCAAAACAGTGCTACAATGTCTCGCAACTTTGTAGCACCACGTGCGACTTTGTAGCGAAACAAAATCGCGATATCGCTGCTGTGATTCTGTGTCGCTGATTTGAAAGAGGCCTTATGGTGCTAAAAACTTTCAGGAACATCTCTGTAGGGGTGAGCTGATTTGGCTGGCTGTTGTGTGGATTGCTCCAGCCAACCACTTACCTAAAATATAAGCACATAAATACTAGCCCCTCTTGCTAGAGGGTGCTGGTCATAATAAATATACATTTCCTAACTGACCCCTCATGATAAGATGTATGCCGTGCAGATCTCTGTGTGTTCATTTGTTTCTACTTTTATATATATATAATATATATAAAATATATATATGTGTGTGTGTGTGTGTCTGGCCCCTCCATAAATGTCTATAACTGTCATAAATTTAATGTCTTAATGTGGATGCTCTGTGCAAAACGGTCTTGTCAGTGAGTTATGTGTATTGCACAGCTGCAGCATGTGAGAGATTAATGTCTGAGTATGTCTGGAAATGTAACAACTTTTGTGTATCCAATGTCATCATGTGAGTATGAAAGATATGTGTTTGCAAGGTGTACAAATGAGAGAGTAGTCTTCTTCAGTCTGACCTTGTGAGTCTGGGCTAGTTTTATCTAGTCAATTGGAGTCAGTCTGTCTGCCTGTGGAGTACCACCTGTTTACCAGTTTGGGACCTGCAGTCTAAGGCCGGCTGTCCACAGGCATTGCGAAGTCCCACAGCAGATCTCCGCTGCAGGAGCCGCCGCCCGGGAGCAGGAGTCGCCACTGAATCTCCGCCGGTAAGCCCTATCTAATAGATAGGCTGGCCCTGGAGAATCAGGGCAATTCGCAGTGTGCAGCGAATTGCCCGCTGAGAGCGGAGAATCGCAATGATTCTCGCTCGTGAACAGGGGCTGGCGCTTTCCATAGCAATGGAAAGCGTCGGCCGGCGTGATTCGCCGGCGGTTTACCGCCTGCGAATACACTTCCGTGGACTGGGGCCTAAACTGGTATTCATGTGTTGCCAGTTACTTGAACACCGCTTGCATTCCTTAAGTAATGTTAAATATTCTGACCCGCGCAGTGTCTCTCTCTAACAGATTAGAGGACAACTTTGACTTGCATCACTTGACAGAATAAATGTAAAATATCTTATTGGATAAATTTGTTGAAATATCATGTAATGTCATCCAATATTTCTAATTTTACTACAGACAGAGGCTGGGGGGAGTCAACCATTGAATAGTGTCAGTGAAGTCTACTCTCAACCTCTGGTACAGCGTCCCACAGGGACACCCCAGACACTTGACAAACTTGGGGAGCTGGGAGGGTAAGTGTTGGCTTGTCACGGCGGCACTTACCAGGCTCCTTTTCCCAGAGGGATGACACATAGCCAAGGCCGGATTGCAGGCCACCGTCGACACCCCTAGGATAGGGAATGCCAATAAACAGATGATGGGGGTAGTTTTTGCCACAGGTGATGCCACTCTTTCCACACACCTGTATGTTACATGGCGGAGAATAAACACAAACACTGATTTTTACTACCTTGGGTCCCCAGGAACGGTTAGGGCCTGGTATAAACTTTACTTGGAATAACTTTAGCAAAACAATTATTCACAGCAATTCAGGTACAATTCTTAACAGTGCAGGTAAGAAAGGAAGTTCAGAGGTCAGGGAAGATACACGGGATGAAACCGGTCCCACAGCCTGTGCTATCTGCCAGGTACCTCTCCTGGACTAGGAGAACTCTGGAGGAGGAAGAAGAGGGGTAGGGGTCACTCCACAGACACTCTGCTAGTAATTATTTACTTCTAGGATTTGCACCTCACACTAGAGACGCGTGGGTGTCACTTGAAGTGTACTTCTACACGGTGATCCTAACTTTGGACGGCCACGTAGGAAAAATTTGTGGCTTTAAATTAATACCTCTGCACTTGCCAGAAAAAGTGATTACTTACAAAGGCTCTCTTTTAGGCTTAGGGCTAACTCCACTCACATCCAAATTGCAGTCGCTACGGGAAATCTCTCTTCCTCATCCATCTTCACCACAAGGAAGCTGAAGGTGCTTCCATGTGGCTCTGTGTTAGGTGGAACTCAGGGGGCAGACAAGATGGAAGACCCTCTTCCCACTCTCAAGCACTCCTATTTATACCCTCACTCATACCACATGACATGACAGACTGATACATTTACATGCAGACAATGATTTTATTGAAGTTAACCTTTTAAAGGGGTTGTCCCGAGGCAGCAAGTGGGTCTATACACTTCTGTATGGCCATAATAATGCACTTTGTAATGTACATTGTGCATTAATTATGAGCCATACAGAAGTTATAAAAAGTTTTTTACTTACCTGCTCCGTTGCTAGCGTCCTCGTTCCCATGGAGCCGACTAATTTTTGGCCTCCGATGGCCAAATTAGCCGCGCTTGCGCAGTCCGGGTCTTCAGCAGTCTTCTATGGAGCCGCTCGTGCCAGAGAGCGGCTCCGTGTAGCTCCGCCCCGTCACGTGCCGATTCCAGCCAATCAGGAGGCTGGAATCGGCAGTGGACCGCACAGAAGAGCTGCGGTCCACGAAGACGGAGGATCCCGGCGGCCATCTTCAGCGGTAAGTATTGAAGTCACCGGACCGCCGGGATTCAGGTAAGCGCTGTGCGGGTGGTTTTTTTAACCCCTGCATCGGGGTTGTCTCGCGCCGAACGGGGGGGGGGTTTAAAAAAAAAAAAACCCGTTTCGGCGCGGGACATCTCCTTTAAGCGCTGCAGCTGTGCAACACACACACTGGAAATGACAAAACAGGTTTTGCACAGTGCATCCACATAAGACAAACATGTATGATATTTATGGAGGGGACCAGAATGATGTGCTGGGCCACTACACTGGGGCTGATGAACATCGACCCCACCTCCCCTCAGATTGATTTGCTATGTACAATGGATAGATATAAAAGTGCTTTGCTTTTCTGTATCTTGCCGATACATTTTATTTGTACGTCTTGTTTGTTTTCTTTTGGAATAAATATTTCTTGATATCTCTGATGTTTTATATATCTTGCATGTATATCTACTTTTATCACTTTGAGTAAATTGAATTAATATTTGACCTGTGTATATGTAGACCCATTTATTTTTGCCATGGAACTCACCATAAAAACAACATCATTAAGAAAAAGAAATTGTGCCAGATTTACTTTTTTTTCTTTATTTCCCCCATTACCTCAAAAATATATTAAAAGTCAAATCAATAAATGATATGTACCCCAAAATGGCACTAATAAATTCTACTATCGAACATAATGAGCCATTTTCATTGTTCATTAGGCCCTGCCATATACATTTGATTGTGGGTGTGCTTGGTACTGCATCTCATTACCATTTCCTTGAATGGAACTGAGCTACAGTACCAAACAAAGCTGCCTGTTCTGATTACCTGCTGTACCTGCACAAACAATGAAGAGGATGTGGCTGATCCCCATCAGTTGAAGTCATGAAAAATCCCTTTAAGGAAAAACTCACTCTGAATCACAAGTATGGCATAATGTTGTGTGCACAAGGCCTAAAAATAAATAGCAAGTATGTGCATGTGATTGTAAAGTGGGCCTCCAGTCAGTTCTACTGGGGAGCCCTTGGTAACCCAGTCCGACACTGCTAGCAATAATGATTCTTCTTCCACAAAACTATACATCAATCTGTTCAGCTCCTATACCATGCTGGCCGTAGACCAGACTCTATGATCAAAATTGCAGGTTTTCTTTATATTATACAGATGTTAAGAGCTTAATAACATTTACAGTGTAACAAGTGTAATATAAACATAATAAAGACTGTTTTAACACAAAATTACCAGTCACAGTATGTACAAACATATCATTATATAATGTATAACTCAAAAGCGAAGCTTATACGAACCAGTACATGTAGGTTTAGGAATCCAGCCATCTTTAGTGCAAGTAGATTGTCCATTTGTAATGTAAAATCCTTCATTACATGTAATTTGTATTACGTCATTATTGTTGTAGGCAGGTTTTAATGGGTAAGTCACTCTTCCATTATCTACTTGGGGGGGTTTGCAACTAATTGCTACAAGAAAGTACAATAATTAGAGACTATATTGTTTTTCTTCTCCCACAAAACTTATATATTAATCTATTCTGCTCCTTCTGCTCTATATCGTGCTGACACAGATCAGCCACCATGTTCAAAATGGCTGGTTGTCATTATCTATATATACAAGGCCTCATTCACAAAGGCAATACATTTTTCGGCTGCCCACATCGCGACCGAAAAATGCATAAACAAGAAAAAGTCGAGACCAAGTTGCAGCTAACATTCATGTATTCTCATCTGTTCACAATGCCGATTGTGGTGTATAGACCCCGCAGCTTGGAATTCCTTTGACCGATAAATGTTTAGCATGGCTTCTATTATTTAAAATGAGCCAGCTGATATGCTTTAACAGCGCTAGCTGCTGCTAAACTCCCTCCCTCTGCATTTGCTGGCAAATGCAGGGGGAGAGCTGCCAGCTGATTTTTTGTACGTCTTGTTTGTTTTCTTTTGGAATAAATATTTCTTGATATCTCTGATGTTTTATATATCTTGCATGTATATCTACTTTTATCACTTTGAGTAAATTGAATTAATATTTGACCTGTGTATATGTAGACCCATTGATTTTTGCCATGGAACTCACCATAAAAACAACATCATTAAGAAAAAGAAATTGTGCCAGATTTACTTTTTTTTCTTTATTTCCCCCATTACCTCAAAAATATATTAAAAGTCAAATCAATAAATGATATGTACCCCAAAATGGCACTAATAAATTCTACTATCGAACATAATGAGCCATTTTCATTGTTCATTAGGCCCTGCCATATACATTTGATTGTGGGTGTGCTTGGTACTGCATCTCATTACCATTTCCTTGAATGGAACTGAGCTACAGTACCAAACAAAGCTGCTTGTTCTGATTACCTGCTGTACCTGCACAAACAATGAAGAGGATGTGGCTGATCCCCATCAGTTGAAGTCATGAAAAATCCCTTTAAGGAAAAACTCACTCTGAATCACAAGTATGGCATAATGTTGTGTGCACAAGGCCTAAAAATAAATAGCAAGTATGTGCATGTGATTGTAAAGTGGGCCTCCAGTCAGTTCTACTGGGGAGCCCTTGGTAACCCAGTCCGACACTGCTAGCAATAATGATTCTTCTTCCACAAAACTATACATCAATCTGTTCAGCTCCTATACCATGCTGGCCGTAGACCAGACTCTATGATCAAAATTGCAGGTTTTCTTTATATTATACAGATGTTAAGAGCTTAATAACATTTACAGTGTAACAAGTGTAATATAAACATAATAAAGACTGTTTTAACACAAAATTACCAGTCACAGTATTCAGTTCATGGCATAGTATGTACAAACATATCATTATATAATGTATAACTCAAAAGCGAAGCTTATACGAACCAGTACATGTAGGTTTAGGAATCCAGCCATCTTTAGTGCAAGTAGATTGTCCATTTGTAATGTAAAATCCTTCATTACAAGTAATTTGTATTACATCATTATTGTTGTAGGCAGGTTTTATTGGGTAATTCACTCTTCCATTATCTACTTGGGGGGGTTTGCAACTAATTGCTACAAGAAAGTACAATAATTAGAGACTATATTGTTTTTCTTCTCCCACAAAACTTATATATTAATCTATTCTGCTCCTTCTGCTCTATATCGTGCTGACACAGATCAGCCACCATGTTCAAAATGGCTGGTTGTCATTATCTATATATACAAGGCCTCATTCACAAAGGCAATACATTTTTCGGCTGCCCACATCGCGTCCGAAAAATGCATAAACAAGAAAAAGTCGAGACCAAGTTGCAGCTAACATTCATGTATTCTCATCTGTTCACAATGCCGATTGTGGTGTATAGACCCCGCAGCTTGGAATTCCTTTGACCGATAAATGTTTAGCATGGCTTCTATTATTTAAAATGAGCCAGCTGATATGCTTTAACAGCGCTAGCCGCTGCTAAACTCCCTCCCTCTGCATTTGCTGGCAAATGCAGGGGGAGAGAGCTGCCAGCTGATTTTTTGTACGTCTTGTTTGTTTTCTTTTGGAATAAATATTTCTTGATATCTCTGATGTTTTATATATCTTGCATGTATATCTACTTTTATCACTTTGAGTAAATTGAATTAATATTTGACCTGTGTATATGTAGACCCATTGATTTTTGCCATGGAACTCACCATAAAAACAACATCATTAAGAAAAAGAAATTGTGCCAGATTTACTTTTTTTTCTTTATTTCCCCCATTACCTCAAAAATATATTAAAAGTCAAATCAATAAATGATATGTACCCCAAAATGGCACTAATAAATTCTACTATCGAACATAATGAGCCATTTTCATTGTTCATTAGGCCCTGCCATATACATTTGATTGTGGGTGTGCTTGGTACTGCATCTCATTACCATTTCCTTGAATGGAACTGAGCTACAGTACCAAACAAAGCTGCTTGTTCTGATTACCTGCTGTACCTGCACAAACAATGAAGAGGATGTGGCTGATCCCCATCAGTTGAAGTCATGAAAAATCCCTTTAAGGAAAAACTCACTCTGAATCACAAGTATGGCATAATGTTGTGTGCACAAGGCCTAAAAATAAATAGCAAGTATGTGCATGTGATTGTAAAGTGGGCCTCCAGTCAGTTCTACTGGGGAGCCCTTGGTAACCCAGTCCGACACTGCTAGCAATAATGATTCTTCTTCCACAAAACTATACATCAATCTGTTCAGCTCCTATACCATGCTGGCCGTAGGCCAGGCACTATGATCAAAATTGCAGGTTTTCTTTATATTATACAGATGTTAAGAGCTTAATAACATTTACAGTGTAACAAGTGTAATATAAACATAATAAAGACTGTTTTAACACAAAATTACCAGTCACAGTATTCAGTTCATGGCATAGTATGTACAAACATATCATTATATAATGTATAACTCAAAAGCGAAGCTTCTACTAACCAGTACATGTAGGTTTAGGAATCCAGCCATCTTTAGTGCAAGTAGATTGTCCATTTGTAATGTAAAATCCTTCATTACATGTAATTTGTATTACATCATTATTGTTGTAGGCAGGTTTTATTGGGTAATTCACTCTTCCATTATCTACTTGGGGGGGTTTGCAACTAATTGCTACAAGAAAGTACAATAATTAGAGACTATATTGTTTTTCTTCTCCCACAAAACTTATATATTAATCTATTCTGCTCCTTCTGCTCTATATCGTGCTGACACAGATCAGCCACCATGTTCAAAATGGCTGGTTGTCATTATCTATATATACAAGGCCTCATTCACAAAGGCAATACATTTTTCGGCTGCCCACATCGCGTCCGAAAAATGCATAAACAAGAAAAAGTCGAGACCAAGTTGCAGCTAACATTCATGTATTCTCATCTGTTCACAATGCCGATTGTGGTGTATAGACCCCGCAGCTTGGAATTCCTTTGACCGATAAATGTTTAGCATGGCTTCTATTATTTAAAATGAGCCAGCTGATATGCTTTAACAGCGCTAGCTGCTGCTAAACTCCCTCCCTCTGCATTTGCTGGCAAATGCAGGGGGAGAGAGCTGCCAGCTGATTTCGGCCAAAAGATAGGGCAAGACCTATCTTTTCCGGCCGCATCAAAACATCGGCCGGTGTATTCGGCCAAGAGGTCCTATTATCGTGGCCACGATTCTTTGATGCGGTTAAAAATCAGCCATCTGAACGAGTAGATTGGAATCCAATACTTAAGATGGTTGCGATTTTTCAATAACGTTTTATAGCAGCGATAAAAAACTCTCATGTGAATAAGGCCTAAAAGCAAAAGCCCTCAATCATTGACTGGCTCATCATTAATTCGCTAACTTCCTGGGGTTGTATAAACTTGAAATGTGACACAAACATTCTTTAGATCCAAAAGGAAAAGTATCCAGCAGCATTGAATCCGTACCCACTAGGGGTGGGGGGAAAAAATGCAAGCCACTCAACAATGAGTCTGAGCCTCAAGACTCAGTAGTCAATTGCAAAGGTAGTAGAGAGGAAGTGGCAGCATGCAAAAAATTCATAAAAAATAAAATTTTATTATTCCATAGTCTTAAAAAGCAACAAATGCCTCCCAGCAACACTTTTGCGCACGCGCGGGATTAGATCAGTATCGCGGCGCTCCACCGCACTCAATGGAATGGAATTAGTCTGCACTGACATTTCTGACATTTCTTTAAAAACAAAAGATTCAATTCTGCAGTGGAAAAGCTTTCTGCTGCAGAATTAAGGAGGCCTTGCAGAATTATTGTCGAGTATTTATAACATGCAGGAAAATGGCATCAAAATCCGCAGAAATTAGAAAAAAATCCACATCCCCACTGAATCCTGCAGACAACTCGGTCCCGTGTGAAGATCCTATCTCAGACAACCCCTTTAATATTTATTCATTTTCACCCACAAAGCACTGAAGAATGTAAAAAGTTTAGATTTGAATTACCTTTGCATTGACCTCCTATATGCATCCACATGCCGGCAAGACATACCACTTGAATGGGTGCATCCTGGATGTAACCTGGGAGGCAGGCATAAGATGGGTTGATTTTTCCATTCCATCCACCTTCTAATTGAAGTCCTTGGAGTTTCGGAGGGCTGCGACAGTCTGGTACCTTCACTGTATCATTAGGAGCATAAGAAAAAACACTTCATTAAGGGAAAAAATCCTAACTTTTCAGTAGTGAGCCAGTAATACTACATAAGTTCAGGCCCTGAACTCAAATGCCCCCTAGGAGCAGCGCCCTTACTCACAGAACCCAATACACATCGTAGATGTCACTATTATTTCCAGAGGTCGTCATACATTGTAGTAGCGGTTTAATACTCCACATTACATTACTCAGATCCATACTGCTGCTGTATCATGTGCCTCACTGCACCATTACACAATCTGCATATTGTCATCAACACACATCAACACTTTACATTCTAAATTAAAGGCCTGTTTCACAAGGGTGGCAAAGTCGCGCGATTTTCTCGCATTCTGACAATGCTACAAATCGCATGTATGTGATGCCCATGCTTTCCTATGGGTTCCTTCACATTTGCGGTGTGTTGTAGCATGCGACACTGCGAGTCAAAAACCTCGCGGGTTTCGTGATATGCATGTGACTAGCGTTGTTTTGTAGCCCATGTTTCCCTGTGGAGTCTTTCTCTCTGTTGCACCGCATCATACGAAAATGCAGTTTTCATGCGGTGCAATGCAACTTTGACAGTAGGAAATCCTACTGTAAAAGCCCTAAACTAACCCTTAGCTGCAGGAAAAAATAAAATAAACCACATACATCAGCTAGAAGCGCTGTCCGTCTCTGACTCGTCTTCTCCCTGGTCCCCGACACTGGTCTTCAGCATCTCTTCTGCCAGGGGATTGGAAAATCGCCACCTTGAGGAAGCACTACCTCTGACTGGTTTCCAATCCCCGGCCAGAAGAGATGCTGAAAACCAGTGTTGGGGACCGGGGAGAAGACGGGCTGCTGGACCCAGACAGCGCTTCTAGGTGATCTATTCTTTTTTTCTAATTTTTTTTTCTGCAGATATGGCTTATTGTTGGAGTAGGGCTTATATTTCAAGTTGCCCTCCCCACGGCCCCCCCTAAAAATCCCCGCATGCGGTGCTAGAAAGTCGCGCAGCTTTATAGAACCACGTGCAACCTTGTAGTGCCACAAACTCGAGGTAACACTGTGAAAAACGTTTCCACATCGCACAGACCACCGATGCAATATTGTTGAGATTTTCTTGCTGCAATATCATGTCACCCGTGTGAAACAGGCCTTATGCATAACGCGACATATACACCATTAGGCTGGGTTCCCAGACGCCATATTCCTGGGGGAAATCTCGCGGTTTGGCCGCAGCGAAAAACCGCAAGATTTCCACTGGGAAAGCACTTAGCCATGGGTTTTGGAGCAGCTTGGCCGCACATTTTTCCGTTGTGGCTGGCGCTCCCATAGAGGAGAGCGCAGCCGCAACGGGGAAAAAAAATAGACATGCTGTGGCCAGAGAATCCGAGCTGCAACACTGTCTTCTGCCGGCTTTGCCGCAACGGATTCGCCGTCCCGTGTGGATGAGATTTCTGAGAAATCTTGTCCACATGGCTGGCTAATCTCAGGATTAGCAACCACAGGCAGATTTGCCGTGGCAAAATTCTAGACGGAATTTCCGCAGGAAATTTGCCCTGTGTGGACCCAGCCTTAACCCTTGCAAGCCAAGCTCTAACCTAAACTATGGTGCTATTATCATAGTCCCATGAGTCTATTTACACCACCCTGGCCAGTGATTTTATATAACATTGTCTCTGGAATCATAATCCACTCACTCTTGTATGATACGTCTTAAGATACTCATTTCCACTTCTCTGTGTTCCCGGCACTACGGGGAGGGAGACTCCCTCTCCTCCCATACACTGCAGGGCAATTCACCCCAGCATGGGGTACCAACTGTCCACCATGCAAGCCCCTTTGCAATGGCTGCTGATACGATGCTCAGCTTTGCCACATCTGTGTCTCATCTTCTACTCTCTGCCCTGAGTCTGGAGCTATGATGCAGCTCCTTATTAGTTAAAGTATGTGCTTGAGGCAGCAAGCTATCCCGAGCTTACTGGGGAGAGGCGGGTTTCAATCCTCCATTAACCCTATCAGTGGGGACGGATCTTCATAGCAGTAATCTGATTAGCACTAGTGGGCACAGAGCCCTCTCCTTCTGCCTCTCAGTGGCTTCACTATTATGGTGCTGTACGCCTCTTCTCTTCTACACCCCAGCTCTGCTTCTTGGCTAGCAGAGAGGGGACACATATAGCACTTCCCAGTGCTCTCTCCAGCAGGCCTCACTATCTTCGCTCTCCCAGTAGCATCTCAGAGCAGGAGGCGGCGGGGCTACACAAAGATGCTGCTTGTGTATGCATCCCCGGTGCCCGATCCAGCCAGAATGTACCCGACCCTACCAACCGCGAACAGCTCTGACATTCTTCCTGATTATCAGAGTTGTACCGCTACAGCTCCACCACAGGAGTCCCAAAGAGGAAAACCTTATTGGGATTGCCCCAGGTGTGGACAACAAAACCCCACAAGCCGAAACACCTGTATTGTCTGTGGGGCCCCCAGACCCCATAAACAGGAACTCTAACCAATTACCGTCGGGGTAGAGCACTCCTCCACTCGCCGCGTTGCACCAACTGCGCCTGCGGGGGAGAATGGAGAAGAGGAAGCTGCTTCATGCACTTCTCAACAGTCACCCCTGCAAGAAGCTGAGACAACGGTCTACAAGTATACCTCGGCCTGGCGCCCCTGGAGCGTGACAGAGCAAATGGCCATTTGCCAGCAGCTGCCCGATCCAGAGGCTGAACCAGCAGCGTTCCACCGTAGATTAGAGATAGTTCAGAAAAACTATCAAGCAACATGGTCTTATTTGGCATCATTACTACACATAAAGTTACCTGAGGGATTGTATTCCACAATCATCTCAGAAAGTGGCTTGACTTCCAAGTCCCCGTTAACCTTGTAACCACTGAGAGCGGACAAGAGTTCATCACACGGTTAAAGCGTTGGACCAGTCAGCAAAATAAAGAAAAACAAACAGCTTTAACTATGTGTAGACGGGAAAAGAATGAAACCGTTGAATGCTATTTTGGCAGGCTAGAAACAAAGGCTAGAGACATGGGTCTCACCCTCTGTGCAGATGACGTGTACTACCTAATGATGTGTGAAGCGTTCATGCAAGGCATTGGCCCATCATTGGCAGACAAAGTAAAGGCATGCACCCCCAACTGGCGACAAGCCAAGCCCAGAGACTTGTATAAAAAGGCAGTAGGGTTTGCTATGGATGAGAAGCGCCCTGCAGTGGCGGTCAAATACTATAGCAACCAGGGGGGGAAGGTGCAGCTCCAAGACAAACCCAATAAAGAAACGCGCAAGTGCTATAACTGCGGCAAGATAGGCCACCTGGCCAAGCATTGCCGCTGTCCCAAGAAACCTCGTAACCAGGAGACGGATCAGGGCGCCAATCCCAGCGGCAACGACGCGCCGTGTCGCCCGAATCCGTCCCAATGAAGTTCCGGCAATCCCGCCCCAATGTCCCTATTGGAAGCAGAAGACAGAGGCATCCAGATTTTCGAGCCTGTTTCCATAGGAGGGGGGGAGGTGCCTTTCCTCATAGACACTGGGGCTACCAAATCCTGTATCAGCTCACGAGTAGTACAAGATTTTAACATTCCTGTTTCCACAGATACTCAGATGGTGCAAGGGGTTTCAGGAGTGCCAATTCAGTTGGCAGAAACTGAACCCCTAGAGGTTACGTTCAAAGGGTCGCGATGCCTCACGCGCTTCCTTGTGCTGGAAGGTCCTAAAAGCACATTGGCAACTGACGTGATCGGACCCTTGGGATGTTGTATCGAACTTCACCCTTCCGGTGAGGCTCGTATACACCCCAGGTCTGAAAGCCACCCGACTTTTTGTCGGATGGCAGCCGACCTAGCGACACCTCTCCCTGTTTTCACCCTCACACACGCAGAGGAGCAAGCTCTTAGTATCGTTCCTTCGGGCCTTTGGGCCACTAGCAAAACAGACCTCGGTAGACTGTCAGTCCCACCAGTAATGGCTTACCTAAAAGAAGGGGAGAAAGCCCCCATGGTCTGTCAGTACCCCCTGGCACATGCCCAGGAAGATGCAATTGCAGACACCGTCTTTTCTTTATGTCAACTTAAAGCCCTTAAGGAATGTGTCTCCCCAGCCAATACCCCTTTGTTCCCCGTTAAGAAAAAAGGTATAAAAGGCCAGCCAGACACATACAGAATGGTTCATGATCTACGGGAGGTTAACAAGGTCACAGTGCTAGAAACTCCCGTTGTCCCTAATCTATTTACCTTGTTATCTACAATTCCCTCAGGCACCAAATGCTATACATTGATCGACTTAGCAAACGCGTTCTTTTCAGTTCCCCTGCACCCCGATTGTCAATACTTGTTTGCGTTCACTTTCAGGGGCAAGCAGTACTGCTGGACGGTATTGCCGCAAGGGGCACAGAACAGCCCAAACCAGTTCACCAGATGCATGAAGCTGGTATTGGACGCCAGGCCAATCCCTGAGGGCATCGCCCTCTTACAATATGTTGATGACTTGCTTTTATGTGCTTCTGACCCGACAAGCTGCCTCGATGCATCACTAAGCCTTTTGTGTTTCCTCCATCAGAGTGGCTGCAAGACAAGCAAGGAGAAACTTCAGTTCTGCAAATCTCACGTAGTGTTCCTGGGCCACTGCCTAGGTCCAGGTACTAAACACCTGACGCCGGAGCGCACGAAGGTGGTAAGTGACATGCAACTTCCCACCTCCCATGCTCAATTGCGTACCTTTTTGGGACTGGTTTCTTACTGTCGGCCGTGGATACGCTCTGCCTCCATGACCATGCAGCCTCTGTACGACTGTTTGGGTTCACGGCCATTTGCCCTGACCCCGCAGGCCGAGTCAGCCTTCCATCAGCTGAAAGTACAGATAACCAGTGCACCCGCACTGGGGCTGCCAGACTATGACAAACCTTTCCTAATGTACGCCACCGCTGTACTGACACAAATGCATGGTGACAAAAAACGAACTGTAGCATACTACAGTGCCCATCTTGATGCGGTGGCTAGAGGGTCTCCATCATGCGTCCGAGCGGTTCTAGCAGTCCAGGCACTACTGGACAAAAGTTCTGACGTTGTCCTAGATCACACCATGGTGATCTACACCCCACATGACATACATGGTATCCTGACTCAGGTAAGCCGTAGACATCTGTCTCTTGCCAGACAGATAAAAATGGAACTCGCAGTGCATTCCTCCTCGAACATCTCATTCCAAAGGTGCACCACCTTGAATCCAGCCACCTTACTTCCATTAGGTGACGTAGATTCAAATGGGGGAGTAAGTACGGGGGATCAGTTGTTTTACAACTCCCTGACTGACGAACAGGAGGCATTTGACATCGGAAACCAGCATGACTGTGTGGCCCTCATGGCCCAGGAAACGGCTGGATTTGCGCATGTCACAGACAAGCCCCTGCAGAACCCCCAGTTTGAGCTGTTTGTGGACGGATCCAGATACCTAAATGACGAGGGAAAGTTTATAACAGGTTTTGCAGTAGTCACACTGAATGAGATACTTGTACAAAGACCACTGCCGCCACACATGTCAGCGCAGGAGGCTGAGCTCTGTGCTCTAGCTGAGGCCTGTACAATCGCGAAGGATACCACTGCTAACATCTACACTGATTCCAGGTACGCCTTTGGTATTGCACACGATTATGGACCCATCTGGCGGTCCAGGAGCTTTCTCACGGCACAAGGCAAGCCCATTAAGAATGGTGTATCAGTAGGTAGATTAATGCAGGCCATCATGTTACCAGAACAGGTGGCCAAAATAAAGGTTAAAGCACACACGCAGGGGCAATCACCAGAGAGTAAGGGCAATGATAGAGCAGATAGGGCAGCCAAGGCTGCAGCCCTCCTGGAAAGAGGCCCCCCCCCAAGTCCTGTGTGCTGTAAGTTGGATCTTGGTCCCACCACCCTTGTTGATGTGGGATTCGGCGTCCTACAGGATGAAGTGGAGCAGTGGACCAAGGCAGGAGCCAGGTACGTAGATGATGTATGGAAGTTAGGAGACAGAGTATGTTTACCAGCGGCTGCCTACCCCCACCTCGCCGTCCTAGCTCATGGGAAAGTACACGCCTCTAGGAATGCCATGGTTTCTGTCGTGGACAAGGTATGGTATGCTCCGGGGTTTGACAGAATGGCGAAGGCAAATGTGAAGGCATGTGAAGTTTGCGCCTTGCAAAATCCAGGTCAAATGGTAAGGACCCCCCGGAAGTGCACCCCCAGGCCGCTATATCCCTTTCAGAGATTACAAATCGACTACATCCAGCTTCCCAAGTCAGGCAGGTATGAGTACGTCCTCGTGTGCCTGGACCTGTTCTCTGGGTGGGTCGAGGCCTACCCGGTGGGCAGGGCCACCGCGCAATGCACGGCAAAGAAACTTGTGTCAGAACTTGTGTGTAGATTTGGGGTACCGGAAACAATCGAGAGTGACAGAGGTACACATTTTACAGGTGAAGTGATGCAAGAGGTAATGTCAGCCCTTGGGGTGGAACAAGCATTTCACACCCCATACCACCCGCAGAGTTCAGGCAAGGTGGAGAGACTAAATGGTACGCTCAAGTTAAAAATCCAGAAGGCCATGGCTGAGACTAGAAACCATGGCCAGAGTATTTGCCCATAGCACTGTATTCAGTCCATACCACACCAAACAGAAAAACGGGTCTGTCCCCTTATGAGGTTTTGTTTGGCTCTGTGCCAAGATTAGGGCTGTACCATCCGCAGGCCCTACAGCAGGGCTATGACACTGCTGCTGGTTACGTAAAGCACTTATGCGACCAATTGAAAGTAACGCACAATTTAGTGTTTTCTTCCATTCCAGACCCAGTCAATCTAGATGGATCTCACTCCCTACAGCCTGGGGACTGGGTGGTCGTTAAGAGACACGTCAGAAAGTCTCTGGAACCCAGATTCAAGGGGCCTTACCAAGTCCTGTTGACTACACCTACCTCGGTAAAAGTTGAGGGAAAAGGCACCTGGATCCACGCTTCACACTGCAAAAAGGTTCCAACACCTAAAGAGACACCTGAGGGAACATGTGTGCCATAATTGTTTCCACAGTGACTGCATTTTGTCTTATTGGACTGTCCTCTCATTGGGGACCACCTCAAATAATCCACGTTGCAAGCGGACATGCAAAAATTCCTAAAAAAGAAATGCGCACAAAGCCCCATGGCAAAAGCACTACCTCTACAAAACGAGTCAGACTTTGCACCTCAAGACTCAGAGAATGAGAGCGAAATGGAAGAGGAAGAATGCAACCTCGGCACCCAAATCTCAAAATCCTTCCTACAAAAAGCACTCCTCAAAGTTACTCAACCAATAATGTCTGAACTGGCAGACATTAAATCCGAGCTGCAACAAATCGGACATAGAGTAGAGGATCTTGAGGGAACATGTTCCACCATCATCAAACACGCAAAAGCTACTTCTCAAGTGGTAGAAGTACACCGTTCGTATCTAGACCGAGCCCTCACCCTAATCGAAGACCAAGAAAACCGCAGCAGACGCTGTAATGTCCGGATAAAAGGCCTCCCAGAAACCTGGGCAACAGAGTCCCTTCGCAAAGTGGCTGGAGAAATATTCACAGATCTATTAGGCGAAGAAAGTGCCACGCGAATTCAAATCGAAAGAATACATAGAGCAATTAGACCCAAACCTAAAGAGGGAGATCCGCCAAGAGATGTCATTTGCGGCTTACTCTCCTTCACAGATACAAGCGCTATATTGAATGCGGCAAGAACACATCATCCGCTAAAATACAGCGATTCACCAATCCAACTCTTTCAGGACATTGCACCCTCGACTTTAGCGAAGAGACGACAACTACGTCCACTGCTGGAAGTCCTTAAATCCAAAGGAATCCAGTACTCTTGGATGTTTCCGTTCGGCCTTGTGATTAATGACTCAGGACGCAGATTGTCAGTCAGAGCTCCGGAAGATCTCGAAGCGGTCTGGCATCATCTAAAGATCGATCCAATCGAAATACCTTCCTGGCTGCCAACACAATACGACTTAACCATCCCTCCACTTCCTGAGAGTGAGCCGTGGAGAGCATCCACGAAATTTAAATCACCAAAAAGCAAAAAATATGGTACAAAACCATCGTCTTAATTTCCGGCAAGAGACTCACCTCACAGTGTGTTGAGCCTACCTGGGAACTGTATCTCGGAACGACTGGAGAGAGGCAGGATAGCAAGTCTACTTAAACCTTGGACTAAAACTAGAGCAGATCCGTAAAGGACGACGACCAAATCTGCCAACCCTAAAATAGAAAGACTCCGTCTATTCCTACGTTTGGCTAGCTAGAATTTGTACATCGAACTTATGACTGTCTAGAAGAGGTAACACCTGAGGTGGTAGAGAGCCTTTGGGGTCGTACGGGGGTCGATCCTCTGGGCTCCTCCGCCCGAAGGACTATACTTTAGCCAGATTGGAATAGTCCATAGCGGAATTCAAACCTTTTAGCTATAATAGTACTTCAGGTTGCCAGAGGTTAACCTGGGAATAAGGAGAGGTTTTGCACTGGTTATTTTGTTTAAATGTTTGTGCCTCTTTCTCTCCCCCCTCTCCTTTCCTTTCCCTCTTTATCTCCTCTCTCCACCTGTACACAGATCGGGGAGCCTTTGCTCCCACAACGAGATGATACATCCTCCCAGCGGGAAAGCAAGATACCCCAAACGATGCAAATGGGGTAGAAATCAACAAGCAACCCCGGATCACCTATGGGTGCTACACACGTGAGTGAGACAACCACACACAGACACACTGGACACCCCTCACCCAGGGTTTGTCCTTGGATGAGAAAGATACTGACAACAGTGTCCCAACTTTGGGGCGTCGGGATACTTCTTATCCACACGACAACATATTTTTATTTCTTCACATACAGTTAACCAGACATCAAACACCTGGTCAGGACGTTAACGTTAAACACAGTTCACACCCTTAACTCAACCTAAACTCAACCCTAGCCTATTCTCCACTCAGCCCACACTCATCATGCAATATTCCAAACCTGCTAACACGGAAATTGACAAAACCCAAAATATGCCTGCGAAACACCCACCCAGAGTCAACAGCGAACAAGGCTCAGGAAACAACAACCTCACACAACAACAGCAAACTTTATCCTCTCACAGAGCAAAAATGAATATCACTACTTTTAACGCCAAAGGGCTTAATTCTCCAAACAAACGACACCATATGTTATGGTTACTTAGAAAGAGTAAAACAAAAATCGCATCTCTACAAGAAACCCACTTTAAGAGTAACAAAATTCCAACCCTCCCAAAAAAATACTTCACACAATGGTTCCACAATTGTAACCCGTCCTCAGCTTCAAAGGGCGTATCAATTGCCCTCCACAGAGATCTCCCTTTTCAAAATGAAAAACAACTTACGGATGCAGAGGGACGTTTCATATTTGTAAAGGGCACAATAAATGGTTCATACTACACCCTAGCTAACATTTATGTACCAAATACGAACCAAACCAAATGGATAACAGACACATTACTTATACTAAAATCCTTTGCAGTAGGTCATACAATCCTAGGTGGAGACCTAAATATAACACTCAACCCATTACTAGATTCCTCAAGGGGGAGGTCCCAGGTCTCGCAGAGAGCCCTTAAAAGAGTCCACTCAGCGCTACAAGAATTAAACCTGATAGACTCGTGGAGATATAGTCACCCAGTAGAAAAAGACTACACTTTTTTCTCACACGTTCATTCCTCCCACCAGAGACTTGATTACATCTTTATATCAAATAAACTAGTGAAAGCAATCCATGGGGCCAAACTGGATTCTTCGAAATTAACACAAAAGACTATACAAACGCTCCGATGGTGTGGGAAACACATAAAGCCTTTGTGAGGGGCCTCTTCATCTCTTTAGGCTCCAAACTTAAGAAACAGAAACAAAAGAAAATAGATGACTTGCTTACAAAGATAGCCAGCCTAGAACAAAAAAGGAAACTCTCGGCAGTAGAAAAAGCACAACCCGAACTTAACTCCCTAAGAGACCAATTGAAGTCACTACTAGATAAAAAATACACCAAATCCGCTATATATTACAAACAAAAGATTTATGCTCACGGAGATAAGGGAGGGAAACTGATGTCCGCTCTCATAAAAAAAGCGAGAGAAAAGACACATATTAAAGAAATCAGGAAGGTCTCAGGGTCAAAAACAACCTCCACCCAAGAAATAGCAACAGAATTCCACACCTATTATACGAAACTGTATAACTTAGAAGGAGAACTGTCACAAACCAATCGAGAAGAAAAACACAAAAATATGGAGAAATTCCTTAAAAACCTCACACTCCCCAAAATTAGCTCAGAAGAAGCCACAAACCTGTTGACCCCAGTGAGTCAGGAAGAACTAACGGAGATTATAAAGAGCCTCCCAAATGGTAAAAGCCCTGGTCCTGACGGTCTTACAATAGGCTATTATAAGACACTACAACATACACTAGAACCTCACCTTAGAACGACATTAAATGCGATCATGACAGGGGCCCCTTTCCCAAAACAAGCACAAGAAGCACACATTACCTTAATACATAAAGAAGGGAAAGACCCATCCCAATGTATCAATTACAGACCAATCTCTTTATTGAACGTGGATATAAAAATTTGGGCCAAATTAATAGCCAATCGGTTAAGTAGAATCATCCCCAAACTAATATCGGACGAACAAACAGGCTTTGTGAAGGGCAGGGAGGGCAAAGACAATGCCTCTATACTCCTCTATTCCATACAATATGCCAAGAAAAATAATATTCCACTAATATTCTTAGGGATAGACGCTGAAAAAGCGTTTGACCGCGTAGATTGGTCTTTCATGAGGGCAGTCCTCCACAAATTTAACTTCCCCACTCAACTCATTGAAGCCATCTTTTCCCTTTATGCAAAACCACACGCGAGATTGAAAATAAATGATACCCTGTCAAAACCATTTAGCATTACAAACGGCACACGCCAGGGATGTCCACTATCTCCCACACTATTCATCCTCACTTTAGAAATCCTCCTCCAAGCGGTAAGACAAAACCCAGAGATCAAGGGACTAGAAATTGGCAGTAAAAGCATCCAATCAGCAGCTTTTGCAGACGATGTGCTATTTCTGATTACGAACCCCATACAAGGCCTTAATAGTCTGAATCAATTACTAGATCTCTACGGTAGCTTCTCCAACCTAAAAGTCAATAAAAACAAATCAGTTATTTTAAATATCTCGCTACCTCCTCACAGAGTAGAGGAAGTGAAGAAAACTTCCCCATATATATGGGCAGAACGCTACATAGATTATCTAGGTATCAAAATCACAAATAACTTAACAAAACTCTATGATAGTAATATGGGGCTGCTACTAACAGAGATAGAAACGCTTCTTTCTGCATATAACTTACCGATTATCTCTTGGTTTGGAAGGAAAAATCTTATCAAAACTTACATATTACCTAAAATCCTATACAAACTCCAAATGCTACCAATACACATTCCCAGTTCTTTTTTCAAGAAAATTAGAACACAATTCTCACGCTTCTTCTGGAAATATAAACGCCCGAGGATAGCATACTCACTAATGTCCAAGAGAAAGCAATACGGGGGGGTGGGGCTCCCTAATATGCTAGACTACTACAAGGCAATAAACTTGAACAGATGGTTAGATCTAATAGCTCCGTTAAAAAACCACAAGTTAAGGGAAATTGCACAGTTAACCTATGGTGACAACTTCCTCAGGGACATGTGGCTCCCCAACACTAAAATATATCGCTCTAAAGGCTTTGATACACTGCTGAGAGGCATCTGCAAGACCTGGGACTCTCTATCACACGATTTAGCACCTCCACCATCCCCTTGTACACCCCTAAACTTACTCCCTCATGTCATCAAGAATTCTAAACCTTGGATCCCAGAGAACCTCTGGAATACCTTTGAAAGATTTTCAATCCATGACCTACAAACACTCATGCACGAAGAACCCACTTCTATAATAAACACCCTATGCGCACAAAAGAAGCTGCAAGAGCTACACGTCGCGCACATCTCAAATGTAATCACAATTTTCAAAAGAGAACATCTCTCAACAAGACCGACAACAGAATTCGAAAGATTAATAAAAAGCCCAAATACAGAATATAGGAGAATATCTCACATAACCAAAAACGTTATATCAACCCACAATTTAATTAGACCGGCCTTTATCACGTCATGGGAGAAGGAACTAGATATAAAAATATCAGATGCTGAACTTAAAAAAATATTTAAATCCGCCTACGGTATCTCACCATGCGTACGCCTCCAAGAAAACCATTATAAACTTCTGTCCAGATGGTATAAGACCCCCGAGTGGCTTTTCAACTATAAACTCTCTGACTCAAATAAGTGTTGGCGCTGCCAAGAGAATGTAGGCTCATACCTTCACATATGGTGGAGCTGCAAGATAATAAAACCCTTTTGGACAGAGGTTGAAAAGGAAATCACAATAATCCTCAAGAATGCCTTCAAACTATCCCCAGACGTGATAATTCTAAGTAAACCAAATAAGACATTTAACCCTCAAAAAGACAAACTCATCTCTTTCATGTTAGCGGCAGCAAAAGCACTGATCCCCCTATACTGGAGAAGTACAACACCCCCTTCCATAAAAATGTGGAAAGAAAAGATGGATCAGATACATCAGTTTGAGGAGATTCTGAGCTGGACAAACTCAACATACACGTCCTTCCTAAACATATGGTCGCCTTGGGTTAGCTACCAATCCAACACCACAACAAATGATTAAGCTTTGAATTCAGAGTTCCCCCCCAGACGAAACGTAATTAAGCCAAATCATACATGAATATATTATACTCACATACCCCCCAAAGAGTGAGGAGGGCGAAACACAGACTAGGAGGCAGACCACCCACCCCCTAGCCACTAGCCATTAGACAAAACCAGCTCACAACCCGGTACGAAATAATAGCTCTGAGGCTAAAGTGGGAACTTAGCTTATAAGACAGCGAGTCGGAGTGCCCTCCGAGGGCTGCCTCTCCGCTATCCCCCGGCGGAGACGCGGCAATCCATCCAGACTATCCTGGTTTGATTGAGATCTCGCCAATGACTCTGGCATCCTCCAAACGGAGGGCGCGACGACTTGCAAACAGGGACACACACAGAAAGTCAAGGTAAATGGCCTCAGGAGCAACAGAACAAACGGAACGCAGGCAGAAGCTAACAACACAAACAGGGTGGGCCGGAAACCCCGACTCCACCCTGTGGATAACAGCGCTACCCCCCCCACCCCCACCCCCCCTTCCCTGCCTTCTTCTCCTCGCCCCCTACCTTCCTCTACCCCCCTTGTTGTTATTTTCTGATAAACATTAGGTATAGTTATACAGATTTCCAGATGCATGAGTTCGCTTATGAAAAAAAAGTAGCGGCTCACTCCGGCTCAGCAAATAAAGCCTTTAAGCAAACAAAACTGGGCGGGAGAGACCTGCTGGTACTGACTTTAGGACATAGATGAAAACTCTGTCTGAGCTAGCTGACAATTTCATAAACAATATATCTGATTATTGTAATGTCAAGCTATAAGTTTGTAAAGTGCACGTTCAAACTCATGCATACCTTGTATTTAAAAACCTTTCCAATAAAAAGTGAATTAATAAAAAAAAAAAAAAAAGAATCCTAAAATAATCCACGTTGAAAAGAGATGGACTGGTTGGGCAGAAGGACATCCTAATATGTGGGAATATCTGGCAAAGGACGTATTGAACATTTCTCACATGTGTATACCTAACTTCAGGAGTGGAGAGGACTAGAGATGAGCGAACGTACTCGTCCGAGCTTGATGCTCGATCGAGTATTAGCATGTTCGGGATGCTCGTTACTCGTAACGAGCACCACGCGATGTTCGGGTTACTTTCACTTTCATCTCTGAGACGTTAGCGTGCTTTTATGGCCAATTGAAAGACAGGGAAGGCATTACAACTTCCCCCTGCGACGTTCAAGCCCTATACCACCCCCCTGCTGTGAGTGGCTGGCGAGATCAGGTGTCACCCGAGTATAAAAATCGGCCCCTCCCGCGGCTCGCCACAGATGTGTTCAGACATAGAGGAGGGAAAGTGCTGTTGGTGCCTGATCTGCTATAGGGAGAGTGTTAGGAGTTATTGTAGGCTTCAAGAACCCCAACGGTCCTTCTTAGGGCCACATCTAACCGTGTGCAGTAGTGTGGAGGCTGCTTTTTGCAGTGTTTCACTTTTTTTTTTTTTTTGGTATATCGGCCGTGCAGAGCATTGCGCCCTGCAGTAATACTCCAGGGCCAGAAGTGCTGGTTAGGCAGGGACAGAAGACATATATTGTGAGGCAGGGACAGAAGACATATATTGTGAGGCAGGGACAGAAGACATATATTGTGAGGCAGGGACAGAAGACATATTGATTGAATATGAGCAGTGGGCCTTTGCAAAAAAATTTGGGGAAAAAAATCTATTTGGGCTGCCTGTGACTGTCCTCAGTGTTCTGGGTCTTTTCTGGGTGTAGTAGTTCTCCAAATTCATACGCAGCCAGCTAACTGTTACAGCAGGCTTGCGCAAAATTATTTCCTGGCTCTGTCTGGGCTGTGAAATCACCGCTGTGTTGCAGTTCACAGTGCAACACTCTGCAGTTCTCTGACATACTCCAGGGACAGAAGACATATTGATTGAATATAGGCAGTGGGCCTTTGCTAAAATATTTGGGGAAAAAAATCTATTTGGGCTGCCTGTGACTGTCCTCAGTGTTCTGGGTCTCTGCTGGGTGTAGTAGTTCTACAAAATCATACGCAGCCAGCTAACTGTTACAGCAGGCTTGCGCAAAATTATTTCCTGGCTCTGTCTGGGCTGTGAAATCACCGCTGTATTGCAGTTCACAGTGCAACACTCTGCAGTTCTCTGACATACTCCAGGGCCAGAAGCGCTTAGGCAGGGACAGAAGACATATTGATTGAATATAGGCAGTGGGCCTTTGCTAAAAAGTTTGGGGCAAAAAATCTATTTGGGCTGCCTGTGACTGTCCTCAGTGTTCTGGGTCTCTGCTGGGTGTGGTAGTTCTACAAAATCATACGCAGCCAGCTAACTGTTACAGCAGGCTTGCGCAAAATTATTTCCTGGCGTTCCGTAAGCGAAGTCAGCCTCCAACCACAGGCCAATAAGCGGCACATTTAATTACAGCTTTCTGTTTCTGCATTACTGGTAATACAGCATGCTGAGGGGTAGGGGTAGGCCTAGAGGACGTGGACGCGGCCGAGGACGCGGAGGCCCAAGTCAGGGTGTGGGCACAGGCCGAGCCCGTGCGGTGGCCAGGGGTACAGGCAGGGCCAGACCGAATAATCCACCAACTGTTTCCCAAAGCACGCCCTCGCGCCATGCCACCCTGCAGAGGTCAAGGTGCTCTACAGTGTGGCAGTTTTTCACAGAGACGCCTGACGACCGACGAACAGTGGTGTGCAACCTTTGTCGCGCCAAGATCAGCTGGGGAGGCACCACCAGCAGCATGCGCAGGCATATGATAGCCAAGCACCCCACAAGGTGGGACGAAGGCCGTTCACCGCCTCCGGTTTGCACCACTGCCTCTCCCCCTGTGCCCCAACCTGCCACTGAGATCCAACCCCCCTGTGAGGACACAGGCACTACCGTCTCCTGGCCTGCACCCACACCCTCACCTCCGCTGTCCTCGGCCCCATCCAGCAATGTCTCTCAGCGCAGCGTCCAGACGTCGCTAGCGCCACTGTTTGAGCGCGAGCGGAAGTACCCGCCACGCACCTGCACGCTCAAGCGTTAAATGTGCACATTGCCAAATTGATCAGTCTGGAGATGCTGCCTTATAGGCTTGTGGAAACGGAGGCTTTCAAAAGCATGATGGCGGCGGCGGCCCCGCGCTACTCAGTTCCCAGTCGCCACGACTTTTCCCGATGTGCCGTCCCAGCCCTGCACGACCACGTCTCCCGCAACATTGTACGCGCCCTCACCAACGCGGTTACTGCCAAGGTCCACTTAACTACAGACACGTGGACAAGCACAGGCGGGCAGGGCCACTATATCTCCCTGACGCACATTGGGTGAATTTAGTGGAGGCTGGGACAGAGTCAGAGCCTGGGACCGCTCACGTCCTACCCACCCCCAGAATTGCGTGCCCCAGCTCGGTGGTGCTATCTGCGGCGGTGTATGCTTCCTCCACTAAACCACCCTCCTCCTCCTATGCAACCTCTGTCTCGCAATCAAGATGTGTCAGCAGCAGCACGTCGCCAGCAGTCGGTGTCGCGCGGCATGGCAGCTCAGCGGTGGGCAAGCGTCAGCAGGCCGTGCTGAAACTACTCAGCTTAGGAGATAAGAGGCACACGGCCCATGAACTGCTGCAGGGTCTGACAGAGCAGACCGACCGCTGGCTTGCGCCGCTGAGCTTCCAACCGGGCATGGTCGTGTGTGACAACAGCCGTAACCTGGTGGCGGCTCTGCAGCTCGGCAGCCTCACGCACGTGCCATGCCTGGCCCATGTGTTTAATTTGGTGGTTCAGCGCTTTCTGAAAAGCTACCCACACTTGTCATACCTGCTTGGAAAGGTGCGCCAGCTCTGCGCACGTTTCCGCAAGTCCCACACGCACGCTGCCACCCTGCGGACACTGCAACATCGGTTTAATCTGCCAGTGCACCGACTGCTGTGCGACGTCCCCACACAGTGGAACTCTACGCTCCACATGTTGGCCAGGCTCTATGAGCAGCGTAGAGCTATTGCAGAATACCAACTCCAACATGGGCGGCGTAGTGGGAGTCAGCCTCCTCAATTATTTACAGAAGAGTGGGCCTGGTTGACAGACATCTGCCAGGTCCTTCGAAACTTTGAGGAGTCTACCCAGATGCTGAGCGGGGATGCTGCAATCATTAGCGTCACCATTCCTCTGCTATGCCTCTTGAGAAGTTCCCTGCAAAGCATAAAGGCAGACGCTTTGGAATCGGAAACGGAGGTGGGGGAAGACAGTATGTCGCTGGATAGTCAGAGCACCCTCATGTCTATATCTCAGCGCGTTGAGGAGGAGGGGGAGGAGCATGAGGAGGAGGGGGAAGAGACAGCTTGGCCCACTGCTGCGGGTACAGATGCAGCTTGCCTGTCATCCTTTCAGCGTGTATGGCCAGAGGAGGAGGAGGAGGAGAAGGAGGAGGATCCTGAAAGTGATCTTCCGAGTGAGGACAGCCATGTGTTGCGTACAGGTACCCTGGCACACATGGCTGACTTCATGTTAGGATGCCTTTCTCGTGATCCTCGCGTTACACGCATTCTGGCCACTACGGATTACTGGGTGTACACACTGCTCGACCCACGATATAAGGAGAGCCTTTCCACTCTCATTCCCGAAGAGGAAAGGGGTTCGAGAATGATGCTATACCACAGGGCGCTGGTGGACAAACTGATGGTAAACTTCCCATCCGACAGCGCTAGTGGCCGAAGGCGCATTTCTGCGGCCCAGGTAGCAGGGGAGGCGCAGAGATCAGGCAGCATGTACAGCGCAGGCAGGGGAACATTATCCAAGGCCTTTGCTAGCGTTATGGCTCCCCAGCAAGACTGTGTCACCGGTCCCCAGTCAAGGCTGAGTCGGCGGGAGCACTGTAAAAGGATGGTGAGGGAGTACGTAGCCGATCGCACGACCGTCCTCGGTGACGCCTCTGCCCCCTACAACTACTGGGTGTGGAAGCTGGACACGTGGCCTGAACTCGCGCTGTATGCCCTGGAGGTGCTTGCTTGTCCTGCGGCTAGCGTCTTGTCAGAGAGGGTGTTTAGTGTGGCTGGGGGAATCATCACGGATAAGCGTACCCACCTGTCAACCGACAGTGCCGACAGGCTTACACTCATCAAGATGAACAAAGCCTGGATTTCCCCAGACTTCTCTTCACCAGCGGACAGCAGCGATACCTAAACAATACGTAGGCTGCACTCGCGGATGGAAGCATCGTTCTCTATCACCATCCAAAACGGGGACCTTTTTGCTTCATCTATCTGTGTATAATATTCCTCCTCCTCCGCCTGCTCCTCCTCCTGAAACCTCACATAATCACGCCGAACGGGCAATTTTTCTTAGGCCCACAAGGCTCAGTCATATAATTTTTCTAAACAATTTTTATACGTTTCAATGCTCATTAAAGCGTTGAAACTTTCACCTCAACCAATTTTTATTTTTACTGGGCTGCCTCCAGGCCTAGTTACTAGAGATGAGCGAACGTACTCGTCCGAGCTTGATATTCGTGCGAATATTAGAGTGTTCTGGATGCTCGTTACTCGTAACGAGCACCACGCGGTGTTCTGGTTACTTTCAGTTTCCTCTCTGAGACGTTAGCGCGCTTTTCTGGCCAATTGAAAGACAGGGAAGGCATTACAACTTCCCCCTGTGACTTTCAAGCCCTATACCACCCCCCTGCAGTGAGTGGCTGGGAAGATCAGATGTCACCCGAGTATAAAAGTCGGCCCCTCCCACGGCTCGCCACACATGCCTTGTGAGTTAGCTGAGGGAAAGTACTATCGTGCTGGTGCTGCTGTAGGGAGAGCGTTAGGAGTCAGTGTAGGCTTCAAGAACCCCAAAGGTCCTTCTTAGGGCCACATCTACCTGTGTGCAGGCTGCTGCTAGCAGTGTTTTTTTTTTTTTTTTTCTCAAAATCGGCAGTGCAGAGCATTGCACCCGGCATTAGGGACAGAAGTGGTGCATAGGCAGGGAGAGTGTTAGGAGTGAGTGTAGCCTTCAAGAACCTCAACGGTCCTTTCTAGGGCCAAAGTTAAGCGTGTGCAGTACTGTGCTGGCTGCTGTTAGCAGTGTTGCATTTTTTTTTCTTTCTAAAAATCGTCTGTGCAGAGCATTGCACCCTCCATTGATACTACAGGGACAGAATTGTGTAGGCACGGCCACAACACAGTTATTGTTCATTGAATATACGCAGTGGGGTCTTCCCTTTGCAAAAAAGGAAAATAAATTATATTTGGCCTGCCTGTGTCAGTCCTAAGGTCTCCGTGTACGTGTGTGCTGCGTGGACAACGTACAAAAATCAGACGCAACCAGCTACGGTTTACTGCAGGCTTGCGCCATTGTCTTTCCTGACTGGCAAATACCTGCTCTGCTAGAGTTAATAACTCTGCTACACTAAAGTTGTGTGTCACTTTTTCAGGGCCACACTACAGTTCTAAAAGTTATTGTTCATTGAATATACGCAGTGGGTCCTTCCCTTTGCAAAAAAGGAAAAGAAATTATATTTGGCCTGCCTGTGTCAGTCCTAAGGTCTCCGTGTACGTGTGTGCTGCGTGGACAACGTACAAAAATCAGACACAACCAGCTACGGTTTACTGCAGGCTTGCGCCATTGTCTTTCCTGACTGGCAAATACCTGCTCTGCTAGAGTTAATAACTCTGCTACACTAAAGTTGTGTGTCACTTTTTCAGGGCCACACTACAGTTCTAAAAGTTATTGTTCATTGAATATACGCAGTGGGTCCTTCCCTTTGCAAAAAAGGAAAAGAAATTATATTTGGCCTGCCTGTGTCAGTCCTAAGGTCTCCGTGTACGTGTGTGCTGCGTGGACAACGTACAAAAATCAGACGCAACGAGCTACGGTTTACTGCAGGCTTGCGCCATTGTCTTTCCTGACTGGCAAATACCTGCTCTGCTAGAGTTAATAACTCTGCTACACTAAAGTTGTGTGTCACTTTTTCAGGGCCACACTACAGTTCTAAAAGTTATTGTTCATTGAATATACACAGTGGGTCCTTCCCTTTGCAAAAAAGGAAAAGAAATTATATTTGGCCTGCCTATGTCAGTCCTAAGGTCTCCGTGTACGTGTGTGCTGCGTGGACAACGTACAAAAATCAGACGCAACCAGCTACGGTTTACTGCAGGCTTGCGCCATTGTCTTTCCTGACTGGCAAATACCTGCTCTGCTAGAGTTAATAACTCTGCTACACTAAAGTTGTGTGTCACTTTTTCAGGGCCACACTACAGTTCTAAAAGTTATTGTTCATTGAATATACGCAGTGGGGCCTTCCCTTTGCAAAAAAGCGAAAACATTATATTTGGCCTGCAGGCTTGCGCCAATTTATTTCCTGCCTGGGAAATCAAATCACTGGTAATACAGCATGCTGAGGGGTAGGGGTAGGCCTAGAGGACGTGGACGCGGCCGAGGACGCGGAGGGCCAAGTGAGGGTGTGGGCACAGGCCGAGCCAGTGCGGTGGCCAGGGGTAGAGGCAGGGCCAGACCGAATAATTCACCAACTGTTTCCCAAAGCGCCCCCTCACGCCATGCCACCCTGCACAGGTCAAGGTGCTCTACGGTGTGGCAGTTTTTCACAGAGACGCCTGACGACCGACGAACAGTGGTGTGCAACCTTTGTCGCGCCAAGATCAGCTGGGGAGGCACCACCAGCAGCATGCGCAGGCATATGATAGCCAAGCACCCCACAAGGTGGGACGAAGGCCGTTCACCGCCTCCGGTTTGCACCACTGCCTCTCCCCCTGTGCCCCAACCTGCCACTGAGATCCAACCCCCCTCTGAGGACACAGGCACTACCGTCTCCTGGCCTGCACCCACACCCTCACCTCCGCTGTCCTCGGCCCCATCCAGCAATGTCTCTCAGCGCAGCGTCCAGACGTCGCTAGTGCCACAGTTTGAGCGCAAGCGCAAGTACGACGCCACGCACCCGCACGCTCAAGCGTTAAACGTGCACATTGCAAAATTGATCAGCCTAGAGATGCTGCCGTATAGGCTTGTGGAAACGGAGGCTTTCAAAAGCATGATGGTGGCGGCTGCCCCGCGCTACTCGGTTCCCAGTCGCCACTACTTTTCCCGATGTGCTGTCCCAGCCCTGCACGACCACGTCTCCCGCAACATTGTACGCGCCCTCACCAACGCGGTTACTGCCAAGGTCCACTTAACAACGGACACGTGGACAAGCACAGGCAGGCAGGGCCACTATATCTCCCTGACGGCACATTGGGTGAATTTAGTGGAGGCTGGGACAGAGTCAGAGCCTGGGACCGCTCACGTCCTACCCACCCCCAGAATTGCGGGCCACAGCTCTGTGGTGGTATCTGCGGCGGTGTATGCTTCCTCCACTAAAGCACCTTCCTCCTCCTCCTCCTCCAACGCAACCTCTGTCTCGCAATCAAGATGTGTCAGCAGCACGTCGCCAGCAGTCGGTGTCACGCGGCATGGCAGCACAGCGGTGGGCAAGCGTCAGCAGGCCGTGCTGAAACTACTCAGCTTAGGAGAGAAGAGGCACACGGCCCACGAACTGCTGCAGGGTCTGACAGAGCAGACCGACCACTGGCTTGCGCCGCTGAGCCTCCAACCCGGCATGGTCGTGTGTGACAACGGCCGTAAGCTGGTGGCGGCTCTGCAGCTCGGCAGCCTCACGCACGTGCCATGCCTGGCCCATGTCTTTAATTTGGTGGTTCAGCGCTTTCTGAAAAGCTACCCCCACTTGTCATACCTGCTCGGAAAGGTGCGCCGGCTCTGCGCACATTTCCGCAAATCCCACACGCACGCTGCCACTCTGCGGACACTGCAACATAGGTTTAATCTGCCAGTGCACTAACTGCTGTGCGACGTGCCCACACAGTGGAACTCTACGCTCCACATGTTGGCCAGACTCTATGAGCAGCGTAAAGATATAGTGGAATACCAACTCCAACTTGCGCGGCGCAGTGGGAGTCACCCTCCTCAATTATTTACAGAAGAGTGGCCCTGGTTGGCAGCCATCTGCCAGGTCCTTGGAAAATTTGAGGAGTCTACCCAGGTGGTGAGCGGCGATGCTGCAATCATTAGCGTCACCATTCCTCTGCTATGCATCTTGAGAAGTTCCCTGCAAAGCATAAAGGCAGACGCTTTGCGCTCGGAAACAGAGCCGGGGGAAGACAGTATGTCGCTGGATAGTCAGAGCACCCGCCTGTCTATATCTCAGCGCGTTGAGGGGGAGGAGGAGGAGCATGAGGAGGAGGGGGAAGAGACAGCTTGGCCCACTGGTGAGGGTACACATGCTGCTGGGCTGTCATCCTTTCAGCGTGTATGGCCAGAGGAGGAGGAAGAGGAGGAGGAGGAGGATCCTGAAAGTGATCTTCCTAGTGAGGACAGCCATGTGTTGCGTACAGGTACCCTGGCACACATGGCTGACTTCATGTTAGGACGCCTTTCTCGTGACCCTCGCGTTACACGCATTCTGGCCACTACGGATTACTGGGTGTACACACTGCTCGATCCACGGTATAAGGAGAGCCTTTGCACTCTCATTCCCGAAGAGGAAAGGGGTTCGAGAATGATGCTATACCACAGGGCGCTGGTGGACAAACTGATGGTAAACTTCCCATCCGACAGCGCTAGTGGCAGAAGGCGCAGTTCCGAGGGCCAGGTAGCAGGGGAGGCGCAGAGATCAGGCAGCATGTACAGCGCAGGCAGGGGAACATTCTCCAAGGCCTTTGCCAGCTTTATGGCTCCCCAGCAAGACTGTGTCACCGCTCCCCAGTCAAGGCTGAGTCGGCGGGAGCACTGTAAAAGGATGGTGAGGGAGTACGTAGCCGATCGCACGACCGTCCTCGGTGACGCCTCTGCCCCCTACAACTACTGGGTGTTGAAGCTGGACACGTGGCCTGAACTCGCGCTGTATGCCCTGGAGGTGCTTGCTTGTCCTGCGGCTAGCGTCTTGTCAGAGAGTGTGTTTAGTGTGGCTGGGGGAATCATCACGGATAAGCGTACCCACCTGTCAACCGACAGTGCCGACAGGCTTACACTCATCAAGATGAACAAAGCCTGGATTTCCCCAGACTTCTCTTCTCCACCAGCGGACAGCAGCGATACGTAAGCAATATGTAGGCTGCACCCGCGGATGGAAGCTACGTTCTCTCTCACCATCCAAAACGGGGACATTTCTGCTTCATCAATCTGTGTCTAATATTCCTCCTCCTCCTCCTGCTCCTCCTCCTGAAACCACACGTAATCACGCTGAACGGCCAATTTTTCTTAGGGCCACAAGGCTCACTCATATAATTTTTCTAAACAATTTTTATATGTTTCAATGCTCTTAAAAGCGTTGAAACTTTAACTTGAACCAATTTTTCGTTAAACTGGGCTGCCTCCAGGCCTAGTTACCACTTAAGCCACATTAACCAAAGCGATTAATGGGTTTCACCTGCCCTCTTGGTTGGCCATGGCCAATTTTTTGGATGTACATTAGTACTGTTGATACAGCAATTTTTGTGGGCCCTCGCCTACAGTGTAATCAAATGAATTTTTAGCCCACCTGCATTACAGCTGACGTTACATCCGCTGTGTTGGGCAATGCAATGGGATATTTTTGTGTATCGCCGGTGGGTTCCCGGGAGCCACCCATGCTGTAGGTGCACACGGAGTTTAACCTACATCTGTCCACTTGTAAAGAACCCCAGTCTGACTGGGGCATGCAGTGTGGGCCGAAGCCCACCTGTATTAAGCACAACATTACTACCTCAGCTGTGTTGGGCAATGCAATGGGATATTTCTATGTACCGCCGGTGGCTTCCTGGCACCCACCCCTGCTGTGGGTCCACAGGGAATTATAAATGCATCTGTGTCCACTTGTAAAGAACCCCAGTCTGACTGGGGCATGCAGTGTGGGCCGAAGCCCACCTGTATTAAGCACAACATTACTACCTCAGCTGTGTTGGGCAATGCAATGGGATATTTCTATGTACCGCCGGTGGCTTCCTGGCACCCACCCATGCTGTGGGTCCACAGGGAATTATAAATACATCTGTACACTTGTAAAGAACCCCAGTCAGACTGGGGCATGCAGTGTGGGCCGAAGCCCACCTGCATTAAGCACGACATTACTACCTCAGCTGTGTTGGGCACTGCAATGGGATATTTTTATGTACCGCAGGTGGGTTCCAGGAAGCCACCCATGCTGTCGGTCCACAGGGACTTCACAATAGGGAGTTGTACCTGCCTGTGTCTATGAATTAAAAAGCCCGGTCTGACTGGGGCATTCAGAGACACCTTGACAGAATGAATAGTGTGTGACACATAGGTTCCCCATTGCTATGCCCACGTGTGCAGCTCCTGATGGCGGTGGCACAGGATTCTATTTCTCATTGCTTCTGTACAGCATTGTGGGCTATCGCCCCGCCCCTTTTAAAGAGGGTCGCTGCCTAGCCGTGCCAACCTCTGCAGTGTGTGCCTGCGGTTCCTCCTCATGGCAGACTCAATTCTAAATAGACATGAGGGTGGTGAGGCATTAGGGCAGCTGAGGGCTGCGCAGGGACACGTTGGTGTGCGCTGTGGGGGGGAGGGGGGGGGGGGCGGTTGGGCAGCATGTAACCCAGGAGAAGTGGCAGTGGAGTGTCATGCAGGCAGTGATTGTGCTTTGTTGGAGGTAGTGTGGTGCTTAGCTAAGGTATGCCATGCTAATGAGGGTTTTTCAGAAGTAAAAGCTTTTGGGAGGGGGGGGGGGCACTCTTGCCGCTATTGTGGCTTAATAGTGGGACCTGTGAACTTGAGATGCAGCCCAACATGTAGCCCCTCGCCTGCCCTATCCGTTGCTGTGTCGTTCCCATCACTTTCTTGAATTGCCCAGATTTTTACACAAGGAAACCTTAGCGAGCATCGGCGAAATACAAAAATGCTCGGGTCGCCCATTGACTTCAATGGGGTTCGTTACTCGAAACGAACCCTCGAGCATCGCGAAAAGTTTGTCCCGAATAACGAGCACCCGAGCATTTTGGTGCTCGCTCATCTCTACTAGTTACCAATTAAGCCACATTATCAAAGCGATTAATGGGTTTCACCTGCCCTCTTGGTTGGGCATGGGCAATTTTTCTCAGGTACTTTAGTATTGTTGGTACACCAATTTTTTGGGGCCCTCGCCTACAGTGTAATCCAATTAATTTTTTGCCCACCTGCATTACAGCTGACGTTACCTCAGCTGTGATGGGCAATGCAATGGGATATATTTATGTACGGCCGGTGGGTTCCCGGGAGCCACCCATGCTGTGGGTCCACACGGAGTTGTAACTACATCTGTCCACTTCTAAAGAACCCCCAGTCAGACTGGGGCATGCAGTGTGGGCCGAAGCCCACCTGCATTAAGCACGACATTACCTCAGCTGTGATGGGCACTGCAATGGGATATATTTATGTGCCGCCGGTGGGTTCCAGGGAGCCACCCATGCTGTGGGTCCACACGGAGTTGTAACTACATCTGTCCACTTCTAAAGAACCCCAGTCAGACTGGGGCATGCAGTGTGGGCCGAAGCCCACCTGCATTAAGCACGACATTACCTCAGCTGTGATGGGCACTGCAATGGGATATATTTATGTACCGCCGGTGGGTTCCAGGGAGCCACCCATGCTGTGGGTACACACGGAGTTGTAACTACATCTGTCCACTTCTAAAAAACCCCAGTCTGACTGGGGCATGCAGTGTGGGCCGAAGCCCACCTGCATTAAACATGACATTACCTCAGCTGTGCTGGGCATTGCAATGGGATATATTTATGTACCGCCGGTGGCTTCCTGGCACCCACCAATGCTGTCGGTCCACAGGGACTTCACAATAGGGAGTTGTACCTGCCTGTGTCTACTTATAAAAAAACCCAGTCTGACTGGGGCATGCAGTGTGGGCCGAAGCCCACCTGCATTTAATCTGACGTTAGCTCTGCTGTCCAGGGCACTGCAATGGGATACATTTATGTACAGCCGGTGGGTTCCAGGGAGCCACCCATGCTGTGGGTGCACACGGAATTCCCATTGCGGAGTTGTACCGGCCTGTGACTATTTATAAAAAACCGCGGTCTGACTGGGGCATGCAGACACCTTGACAGAATGAATAGTGTGTGACACATAGGTTCCCCATTGCTATACCCACGTGTGCAGCTCCTGATGGCGGTGGCACAGGATTATATTTCTCATTGCTTCTGTACAGCATTGTGGACTATCGCCCCGCCCCTTTTAAAGAGGGTCGCTGTCTAGCCGTGCCAACCCTCTGCAGTGTGTGCCTGCGGTTCCTTTGGCAGACGCACTTATAAATAGACATGAGGGTGGCGTGGCATGAGGGCAGCTGAAGGCTGGGCAGGGTCAGTTTGGTGTGCGCTGTGGACACTGGGTCGTGGGGGGGGGGTTGGGCAGCATGTTACCCAGGAGAAGTGGCAGCGGAGTGTCATGCAGGCAGTGATTGTGCTTTGTTGGAGATAGTGTGGTGCTTAGCAAAGGTATGCATTGCTAATGAGGGCTTTTCAGAAGTCAAAGTTGTTGGGAGGGGGGGGCACTCTTGCCGCTATTGTGGCTTAATAGTGGGACCTGGGAACTTGAGATGCAGCCCAACATGTAGCCCCTCGCCTGCCGTATCTGTTGCTGTGTCGTTCCCATCACTTTCTTGAATTGCCCAGATTTTCACAAACTAAAACCTTAGCGAGCATCGGCGGTATACAAAAATGCTCGGGTCGCCCATTGACTTCAATGGGGTTCGTTATTCGAAACGAACCCTCGAGCATCGCGAAAAGTTTGTCTCGAGTAACGAGCACCCGAACATTTTGGTGCTCGCTCATCTCTAGAGAGGACATTTTGCAGACTTGTTTACTATCCGTTCCCACTCCTGTGAAAACTCTTCGACGTATATACTCAATAGTACATAATGATAGTCATGTAGGAGCAGCTGATATAACCGCCGCGAATACCTTTGTGAATGTGTATGAATATTGTCCGCATTGTAAAGAAGTTTCCCACACGGGATGGACTAACATGACCAGGTAAAGAATGTAGCTGAGGCTGAGGTATGTTATAATTTCACCTGTGATCCTGATGAAATTGGAAAATGCCAACAAGTTAAATTGACCCCTAGTCAGGCAACAGACGCCTCTTACATTCTCTGTAACCGCATCACAAGCCAATGTAGAAAGTTAGTCAGTCATATGAAATGTAATCAAACAGTTAAGAGCCCTAGTCATATCAAACATGTCAAACTAAAACAGGTTGGGTTCTGTCGTGTGGGAATCTTACTTACACATACGTCCCCGCTAACATTTCAGGGGGGCCGTGTGCATTGTCCAGACTAAGTATACTAATGTACCAAAAACCTAACAACTTGGGACCCGTGGGAAGACAGAAGCGGGAGGTGAAGGGACTAGACAGCGAGTGTGAAGGACCGGCCACTCTACTGAGTTTTTCGGAACACACAGCTCTTGCTTTCAGTACTATGGGTGTTCCCGCGTTGGCCCAATATAATGCAAGAGTAATTAATGGTTTAGCATGTGACATGGTAAAAGGTTTAAATGCCACTTTCCAGGCTTTGGATCTTCTCCTATTAGATATACATGGAGTTAGAAAGGCAGCCCTACAAAATAGAGCCACCATAGACTACTTGCTACTCGCACTAAATCACGGATGTGAGGAATTTGAGGGAATGTGCTGTTTCAATCTCTCTGATAACTCAGAATCCATACACCAAAGAATCAATACCCTAGGAAAAATAGCAACCAGCATAAAACAAGACGAAGATCAAGGATGGTTTAGCTTTCTTAACCCCACCAATTGGTTCTCTGGTCTAGGAGGGTGGTTCATGGGGATTTTACAAAGTATGCTTCAAATAGTGATGATTTTGCTCGTCATATATATTGCTTTAAAGTTAATCATGTCTTGTATCACACGATGTAGTGAAAAGGCTTTTGCTAAACTTTAACCCAGGTGGACCTTGTGACCACCACATGAATCTAGGGAATCTGGCAGGAGCTGGCACCACTCGGGTGAACGTACCTAGCATGATGGTGGACCCTATGTCCAAATGGGGGAATGTGAGGGGTTAATTCTAGATTTTCCCTTGTCTTAGAAAAATACATTTAATTTATTTTTACAAACTTACTCCTTATCTGTCCTGTTCCCGCTATGTGACCCTGAACTTTTCTTTATCTGTATGTTATCCTTTTTCCCTGTTCATGTTCCGAGAAATCTTACCAAGGATATGTTCTGCTTTGATACAACTGTCACCGAGCGTTGATATATTGTTTATGTAGGAGACGTCTTTGAAAAACATATTGTTCTTTAAAATTTGCAGATGTTCAGCGGCCTTGGGCATGCGCAGTAATCAAATAACTACGTAAGCAAATTTCTTCTAAAATTGTAACCTCTGCTGAATAAACTTCACTTCGCTTATGACAATCCCATGGTGCATGTGGCTGTCCATTTGCGTCGTCCATGAGTACTCACATCTAAGACTAATTCGGAAGCAGACAGCATCAGCTCAACGGTCTGGTTTGACCCCCTACATTAACTTTGAGTATTTTGGAGGACCTTATGGAGGAAAACTAATTTAGCGTTGTTAAAGCTACATCCCCATTTACCACATTAAAGCTGAGACAAACTACAACCCCCACACTTTGCCAATATACTAGTACTAGCTGATATAGCCGGCTTCGCCCGAGTTAATTTGGTACTGGTGTTTATCTGTTGTTCACACGGAAAATCCTATGAAGTCGTGGTTACTTTAGAGATACTGAGGAAAAACATATGTTCACCATTTTGCATAGTTCTCTGCGTTACCCAGGAAACATCACGTAGAGGTAACCATGCAATGTTTCCTTTATATAACATGACATCAGGAAGTGAGAGAATTAGATTACGTACATAAAATTTGGACACTAATTCTTTTGCGCTTAGAATTGAATAATCGAGTTGGAACCCATTAACTTTTCATATTTATGACACAATCAATGCTTGTGCCAAATTTCCCGTTTCTATGACACTGGAAAGTGAGAAAATTACATTCCGCACATAAAATTTGGACGCTAATTCTTTTGCGCATAGAATTGAATAATGGAGTTGGGACCCATTAGCTTTTCCTATTTATGACATAATCAATGCTTGTGCCAAATTTCCCGTTTCTATGACACCGGAAAGTGAGAAAATTACATTCCACACGTAAAATTTGGACGTTAATTCTTTTGCGCATAGAATTGAATAATGGAGTTGGGACCCATTAGCTTTTCCTATTTATACATAATCAATGCTCTTGCCAAATTTCCCGTTTCTATGACACCGGAAAGTGAGAAAATTACATTCCACACGTAAAATTTGGACGCTAATTCTTTTGCGCATAGAATTGAATAATGGAGTTGGAACCCATTAGCTTTTCCTATTTATGACATAATCAATGCTCGTGCCAAATTTCCCGTTTCTATGACATCGGAAAGTGAGAAAATTACATTCCGCACGTAAAATTTGGACACTAATTCTTTTGTGCATAGATTAGAATAATTGAGTTGGGACCCAATACCTTTTCCAATTTATGACATAATCAATGCTCGTGCCAAATTTCCCGTTTCTATGACACCGGAAAGTGAGAAAATTACATTCCACACATAAAATTTGGATGCTAATTCTTTTGCGCATAGAATTGAATAATGGAGTTGGGACCCATTAGCTTTTCTTATTTATGACATAATCAATGCTCGTGCCAAATTTCGAGTTTCTATGACACCGGGAAGTGAGAAAATTAGATTCCGTACGTAAAATTTGGACGCCAATTCGTTTGCGCTAGAATTGAATAATGGAGTTGGGACCCAATTACTTTTCCTATTTTGGAGATAATCTATGCTTGTGCCAAAATTCATGTTTCTACGACATCGGGAAATAGGAGAACTTTTGGCGAGTCAGTCAGTGAGTCAGTCAGTCAGTCAGTAAATCAGTCAGTGAGGGCTTTCGTCTTTTTATATATAGATTGACACATTTACAAAAGTGCTAGAATTCAACCAAGTAACTGTAGAATCTCTTGCATTCTATCTACGTGACACTAAGGATACACAAAAATCAATGAGATTAAAAAAAAGTTTGGTACCGTGTTAGCCAATATAGTAAAATGTGATTGTTCTCAGCAAGAGAAACCAAGTAATCTTGTAGATATGATACCATCTAATGGCTAACAAAAATATGTGATGTTATAGCAAGCTTTTGAACCTACGCAGGGTTCTTCCTCGGGCTTATAGAGTTGATTTGCAGAAATATGTATCTATGCATACATATGAAAATGCACAAACCTGGTGTGATTAATTTGCACTTAAGTCAATGCAATAAAAGGATGAAAAAGCACAGACATGGAGTGATTAATTTGCCTTAAAATAATACCAGTACCAGAAGGGGAGCGGAGTAAATATGTAAATAGTCCGCTGATAAGGGATGTGAAAGTTTTATGGTCTCTAAATTTGTGTTAGGGGGTCACCAGCCTTACCAGTTATCTCCGCTACAGATTTTTTATATTCTCCACTGGTGTAGCTAGCGCCCTTTGATATTCATTCCATGCTGGAGAGTTTCAAAGTTAGTAATAAATTGCACTCCCAAATTCTCCTGTGACATAGAGATTTGCAATAGCCTTTAAATATGGTAACTTGCATATGTTCTGTTGTGTCCGTGACTAGATAAATGTTCAGTCACAGGTAATTCTGTCTTTCTCTCTTTAATTTTGTGGTGGTTGAGGTATCACATTAAAGATTTGCAACATTGTCACTCGGAACGTCTGTGGCATGAACATGGGCAAATTGTGAATCCTAAAAAAAGAAATGGAACGGTTCAAAATTGACCTGTTGGGTATCAGCAAGCTTCACTGGACAGGCAATGATTTTTCAATAACGATGATTACACAATTTTCTACTCAGGAAATGACACCATCAAACGCAATGGAGTGGCATTCATTGCACACAAGGCAGTCGCCAAAGCTGTTCATTGTTTCAATGCCATAAACGATAGGATCATATCCACACGCATCAATGGGAATCCTCGCTCAGTCACAGTTCTACAAGTTTATGCGCCCACAACCAATGCAACAGATGAGGACATTGAAAAATTCTATGACGATCTCCAGCAAGCAATCAATCAGACCCCTGCCAAGGATATCACTTTTATAACAGGAAATTTCTATGTAAAAATCAGCTTTGGAGAAGACCTACCAGTCGTTGGCAAATTCGGATTGGGTCAGCAGAATAATGCAGATGACTGTATGGTATAGCGTTGCATGAAAAACTTCTTATCGATCGCGAACATATGGTTTAAGCAGCCGAAATGCCATTTGTACACATGGACGGCTGCAAATGAAGTGCACCAAAACCAAATTGACTACTTACTATGTCAACTACGTTGGAAAAGCTCAATCCTGAATGTGAGAGCGCTTCCGGACACAGACTGCAGCTTCAATCATCAGTTACTAGTCGCAATAATCAAGCTGAGATTCAGCAACATTAACCCCTTCCCGCTCCAGGAAGTACTGGTACGTCCTGGGAGCCTGGTACTTCCCGCAACAGGACGTACCGGTACGTCCTGGGGATAGCGCGAGATTACATATGATCCTGTGCTATCCTGCAGCGGGAGCCGGCTGTCAGTCACAGCCGGCGTCCCACTGCAACAGCGGGGGGACATCGGTGTTAACCCCTTCCCTGCCGCGATCTAAGTAGATTGCGGCAGGGAAAGAGTTCACAGAGGGATCGCACTCCTTCTGTGTCTCCGGCCGCCACTCACGATGTCATCGCGAGAGCCCGGCCTGTCACCATGACAACAGGACGCCAGTGTCTGTATTGCCTGTGCCTATAATCGCTGTACAAGCGATAAGGCATGGGAGAGCAGTAGCTCTCCCATGCCTTATCACAGCGATCATAGGCACAGTGCTGCAAGTCCCTCAGAGGGACTCGAATAGTGTAAAAAAAAAAAAAAGAAAAATGTAAAAAAAAATGTAAAAAAAAACCTTTTTTATGCTTTTTCTAATATTAGCATAAAAAAAGGTAAGAAAAAATTAAAACCCCACATATTGGGTATTCACGCGTCCGTAACGACGTGTACAAAAAGATGAATATGCTTTTTATTTTGTACGACAAAAAGCGTTAAAAAAACGCTAAAAAACAGAGGCAAAATGCTAATTTTTAGCATTTTGCCTCTCAAAAAAGTGATCAAAAAAGCCGTACATTCCCCAAAATGGTACCAGTAAGAACTACAGCTCATCTCACAAAAAATAAGCCCTCATAGAGCTCCGTACATAGAAAAATAAAAAGGTTACAGGACTTTGAATGCAGCTATAGAGAAAAAAAAAAGATTTCCAAAAAAAGGGGGTTTTATTGCAAAAAAGTGTAAAAACCGAAAAAAAATATAACAATTTTGGTATCGTTGTAACCGTACCGACCCGCAGAAAAAATTTTGTGTGTCATTTATGCTGCATAATTAACGCTGTAAGAAAAAGAAAAAAAATCTATGGCAGAATTGATGTGTTTTCTCTCCCTGTTATCATAAAAAAAATAATAAAAGTTTTACGATATAGTCTATGTACCCAAAAGTGGCACCGATAAAAACTACAGCTCGCCACACAAAAAACAAGCCCTTATACGGCCGCATCCACGGAAAAATAAAAAGTTATGGCTTTTGAAAAATGGAGATGGAAAAATACCAAAAAAAAATCGCTTGGTCCTCAACGACAAAATAGGCCATGTCATTAAGGTCACCAGCAATAGGCAGCTTCGATGTAGACAACATGCCTTTACGATATGCAGTTGAAGTGAATAACAGATTTGAAGCACTCAGCACCATCGGAGAAGACGCTGACGAATTATGGAAGGAAATTAAATCCATAACACGGAATACAGCTGAACAAATCCTCCCTTTCAAAAATCTGCAAAACTACCAAAATGGCTATCGGGTGAATCCATCAGAATCGCCAACAGCAAGCGCTGAGCAGCTAAAGCAGATGACATCATCATTGAATTCAGACAGCTAAATGCGGAATTTCAAAGAAAAGTCAGACGAGACAAAGAGCACTACTGGAACGACCAATGCACGAAACTAAAAGAAGCAAAACCACATCCAAGCTCCCTTAGCCCATGTAAACGGGACGCGGAAACCATTCACCCCATGCAAGACAGCAACCATCCAAGACTGGGATAGCAAATTATTGCAAGAAAATCAATTCAAACAAGGTGGCGAGAATATACAGCAGAGCTGTATGCAGGTAATTTAACAGACAACCCGTTAGATCACATACATCAAGTAGAACAAGAACTGGGCATTCTGGAGGAAAAAGTCACATCGTCCCTGAAAAAACTACCAAACAGGACAGCTCCGTGAATTGATAACATACCAGCCAAACTGCTCAAACCCGTGTCATTCAAGATCCTAACCGAGCTATGTCAAAAGATCTGGAGCTCTGAATCATAGCCCAAAGACCGGACAAGATCTGCCTTCGTCACACTTCCAAAAAAGGTGATGCTCAAGAATGCTCTAATTTCTGCACTATCTCCCTCATACCTCATGTGAGCAAAATGTTTTTAAAGATCATAGAAAAACTCATTGCAACAATTGTTGAACAGGAGCTGACTAGCTCCCACAAAGGGCACTAGAGACCAAATTGCGAACCTGCGCTGGTTCCAGGGAGTATCAAAGGAATGTGTACATTGGTTTCATTGACTACAGCAAAGCATTTGATTGTGACATACATGACAAGCTTTGGAAACGTCTGAAGCAAATGGGTGTTCCAGAACATATTGAACAGTGTATAAGGTCGCTTTACAACAACCAAGAAGCAACAGTCATGACAGCTTATGAAAACACAGATATGTTCGAAATCGAGAAAGGCATACGACAAGGCTGTATTTTATCACCAGTTCTTTTCAATCTGTATGCAAAAACGATCACAAGGTGATGCAATTTAGACGAATTAGGAATCAGAGACAAAATGGGTGACAGAAATGTTAACAACTTTTGATATGCAGATGACATTACCCTGCTTGCGGAAAGTGCAAGGGACCAGGAATAACTTGTCCAACGAGTGCAAAAGGAAAGCAAATGCATGGGACTATACCTCAACAGCAAGAAAACGAAAGTCATGACCATGGTAGGCAACAGTACAGTGAACATGAAAAATAACAATAAAGAGGTCAAGGCGGTCCAAGATTTCATCTTCCTTGGATCCAAAATCTATTGCAATGGGCAATCTAGACCTGAGATCAAGAGACAGATTACACTTGGTAGGAATGCAATGCAAGAAATGGAAAAGATGTGGAAAAGCAAGGATATTAGCATTGCAACAAAAACCAGATTGGTCAATGCAATCGTTTTTCCCATTACGACGTATGTTGCAAAAGTTGGACGCTTAGGAAAACAGACAGAAGGAAAATTGATGCGTTTGAACTATGGTGCTGGAGGAGAATGCTACAGATAACCTGGACTGCCATGACAATGAACAAGGCAGTGTTAGATCACATCAAACAGAAAATATCACTAGAGGGCAAAATCACGTCTCTCTCTTTTTGGACACGTGATGCACGCTTACTCATTGGAAACCGTATTGATGCTTGGCAAAGTCAGTAGAAAAAGAAGATCAGGGCGACAAAGAACAAGATGGCTAGATACATTCAAGGCCACCATGAACATGTCAATCGCAGAACTGAAAGAAGCCGTGAAAGACAGGAATGCGTGGAGAACATTGATCCATAAAGTGACCGAAGGTCGGATGCGACTGAACAGATAATCATCAAAAAGTATCATATCTACAAGATTACTTTATCTCTTGCTCAGAATATTCACAAAAATCCATGGCATACATGTTTCACCTGGCATCCTTTTAGTGAGTATAGATGTTGAAAAGAGATGAGCGAGCACCAAAATGCTCGGATGCTCGGTACTCGAGTCATGCTCGGATGCTCGAGAGCTCGTTTCGAGTAACGAACCCCATTGAAGTCAATGGGCGACGCGAGCATTTTTGTATGGGACTGATGCTCCGCATAGCTGATGACTTCCCAGACACCAGAAAACATCAGAAAGTCATGGAAACACCACAGAAATGAAGAGGGAAGGGCAGGGGCAGCATGCATGGCTGCATCTGAGGCTCCCAGGTCCCACTATTAAGCCAAAATGGGGGCAAGAGTCTGGCGGTCACCCCCCTAACAATTTACTTCTGACAAACCCTCATGAGCAAGGCACACACGCTGGCACATCTTAGCCAAGCACCACACTACCTGCAACAAAGGACAATCACTGCCTGTGGGTGACCCCGCTGCCTCTTCTCCTGGGTTACATGCTGGCATTGCTGTCCAACCCCCCCGCACGACCCTGCGTCCACAGCGCACACAAAAGATTTCCTGCTCAGTGTTCAGCTGCCCTCATGCCACACACTCACTTCATAGCCACACCACCCTCATGTCTATTTATAAGTGCGTACTGGATGAGGAGGAACCAGAGGCACACACTACAGAGGGTTGGCAGAGCCAGGCAGCGACCCTCTTTGAAAGTGTGGGTGATAGCCCACAATGCTGTTGAGAATTGATGATGGATTGACGTACCAGCCTCCACCTTGTGTAACCCAAGGTGCATTGAGTTACATAGCAATGGGAAATCCATGTGTCCCCACACAATTCATTCTGTGTTGGTGTCAGATAGCTGAACGACACGCTAGGAAAGCCGTCTGTGCCCTACCCAAGTCATTCAGTGTATTTGTGCCAGATAGCTAAAATACTGCAATGGGAAAGCTTTGTGCACCCACAGCATAGGCGAGCCCATGAAACCCAAGGAAAGTATTAAACATGAAGCAGTTACAGTGCCCAAACATGGCAGACTTTGACTCCGCCCAGGACCTTGACTCTGCACACACCCTTAGTAATCGTGGGCATAAAGCGGACTCCGATGCTAGTACAGCTGTGAAGGTCTGATTAAATCTGTTACGGTTGCTTTCATTGCTCCAAAGACAGGATGAACCACAAAGAAGCTCCACAGGCCAAATCTGGCGCAGTTGGATTTCCCCCAGGACTTCGGCCTCTGCCCGCACCCTTAGTAATCGTGGGCCTAAAGCGGACTCCGATCCTAGTACAGCTGTGAACGTCTCATTAATGCAGTAACACTCCTTTTGTTTGGCCCAAACCAGTGTCTCAGATAACTGTGTGTGACAACACGGGGGTTAAATATCACCACGGGGGTTACATATCACACCAAACGGTCACTTTCCTTCTTTACTTTCACTTTATTCACATAATCTTTAACCGAAACAAAGACGACTGGGTCTCTAGAGCAATAATAAATGTTTGGCAACACAAAGTCTCTTTTAAACATCCCTTCACAGTCCTTTTCAAAGTCCCCTCAGTACAATCCTCCACAGGGTTGAAGGCAACAGCAACAACAAGTCCACTTGATTTGCACAGACCTGTGGATGTCCAGATCGCAGCTGGTCCTTAGTCTGTCGTGCCTTCAGACCCTTAGTCCAAGTGCAGGCGTACTTCAGCGGTCCTGCTGGAACCACGTAGTTCCTGGTCCATAACGTCTCTCTACTGCATACAATAGGAGTCTTCTTTCACCAGCAGTCTGGTCGCAATACAGCCTTAGCTGAAGTCTGGTCCTCCCAGACACACACCTCTCCTAGATGTTGAGGTGAGGGGCATCTCCCTGTCCACCTCTGGCCTTCTTAGCCACACACTGGGCCTGGCAGCCCTGCAGCTCCACTGAGCTGTCACACTGGGCCTGGCAGCCCTGTACTCTCTCTTACTGCAGTGAGAACAACCCTCTTTTATAGCACTGACCACACCTGTGGGTGTTTTCCCTCTTACTTCAGGCACCAGACTGATTGTCTGTTACCCCCTACAGGCCATCTTCTGTAGCACACCCCTACATATGGTAACACGAGAGAAAATACATGTTGCCCAGTGCTGATCCCCTGACCCCAAGCAGGAGGAGGAGGTGGCATAACAAGGCCAATAAACCATGACCAGGACCTGCAATAGCCTGTGTGGGAAGTATGTGAGCGGGCCCTGGATCAGGCTCGGTCCCAGCCTCCACCTTGTGTGACCCAAGGTGCCGCGAGTTACATAGCAATGGGAAATCCATGTGTCCCCACACAATTCATTCTGTGTAGGTGTCGGATAGCTCAGCACCGCAAGGGGCAGTCTTTGAGTTCCTTGGGCTCGCCTATGGTGTCAGTGCACAAAGATAGTATTACACAGGAAGAAATCAGAGTGCCCAAACATGGGAGAGTATCACCCCGCCAAGGACCTAGGCCTCGGCCCACATTTCTGCCCTAGTCAGTCAGTGTATTTGTGCCAGAGAGGTAAAACACCGCAATGGGAAGTCTTTGTGCACTCACAGTATAGGCAGACCCCTGTAACATTTCTGTTGCAAAAGTATAGGCGGACCCCAGTAATATTTTTGTAGCAAAGGTAAAGGCAGACCCCTGTAACATTTCTGTAGCAAAAGTATAGGCAGACCCCTGTAACATTTCTGTAGCAAAAGTATAGGCAGACCCCAGTAACATTTCTGTTGCAAATTTATAGGCGGACCCCAGTAACATTTCTTATCACCGAAAAGAAGTATCTGACTAAATGATAAAACTTAACCTTTATTAGGTATATATTAATAAAAGAGAGACATACAAATACACAGAATATCTAAAATGTCTATCGCATATCTGATACAGACTATGCGTATTGTGTTGGGTGTCTTTACATTCCGAGGAATCCTTTATATTAAGACTGGATTGTTTGGTAAATAAGATATAACAGTCACCACTGTTTAATGATATAAAGAGAACCTTTGATGTACTGTGGTTCTTTGTTCAGTGGTGTGTTGTAAATACCCAACGTAACTCCTATACACTACCCTTAAGTGTCAAGGGAGTGAACAAAATCAATCTCTGTTCATATATTATTTTTGTGCTGGAATAAGGGATATATATGTCTCTAGGGTACCCTGATGTTTCAACTTTCTTGGGGTCCTTCCAGTAACATGAGACTTAGGGAAATAATGGATTTTGTACTTTTCACGTATTTAATGTATTTCTTCTTTATACGCTTGTCAATCCAACAGATTCCTTTAATAGAGAGTATGTTGATTGATATATTCCCTCTTAGCTTTTTTGCATCTTAGTGGGAAGATGATAATATGAGTCCCACCTATATGCGAGTCTGCTGAGATTTTTCCTAGCACCGAACTTTAAAGGGGCCTAGGGGGGCTGCTGTAGTATACAGTCCCGTCACTTAGAGGCCCTACTGCACTATTGATATTAATACTGGATGTTAACTACAGCTGTTGATATTCATGTTCGAGAGGACATACTAGAAACTAGCTGCTTAACTGTCCAGACTTAGGATTAATTAATTTGCCGGTATGCCAATCACCTATATTATACTGGATATTAATAGCAGCCACTGATATAATTGTCAAATATGACAGTTTAGGACTGGCTGCTTTAAATCCAGATAACAGTTAATATGCCAATTGACGCGTTTCTATAGTAGGTAACGTTGCCCACTATTTCATCAGGATTGGTATGTGGCAATAGGCTAGGAGGTAGCAAATAGCCCCTTGCCCTTCAGTCAATAGACTGTGATGTTATAACAACTGTTAGTCCAACACTCAACAGAGTGTAATTGATATAGATAAGGGCTAGGTCAGTGCAGACACCCACCAAATTATGGGCACAACCTGTAGCTATCTCTGTTTATATCGCTGTAGCGTCTGTAGCTACAGGTTGTGCCCATAATTTGGTGGCTGGAGGCAGCCCTGTGAAAAAAATTGGTTTCTGTTAAAGTATCAATACTTTTGAAACTTTGAAAAATTGTAAAAAAAATTATAAGCAGAGCGTTTTGGGCCGCAGAAAAATTGGCAGTTCAGCGTGATGACTTGCTGTTTTAGGAGGAGGAGTAATAATATCCAAGAGTGATTGACAAAGCTAATTCCCCCTTTTTTTCTAGTGATAGAGAATGCTTTTTTCTCCTGTTGCAGCGAAAATAATCATTAGGTTCTGCTGCTTTCCGCTGGTGGAGAAGAGAAGTCTGGGGAAATCCAGCCTTTGTTCATTTTTCAGTGTAAGCATGTCGGCACTGGCAGTTGACAGGTGGGTACGCTTATCCGTGATGATTCCCCCAGCTGCACTAAACACCCTCTCTGACAAGACGCTAGCGGCATGGAAGGCCAGCACCTCCAGGGCGTACAGCGCAAGTTCGTGCACGTGTCCAGCTTTGACACCCAATAGTTGTATGGAGCAGAGGCATCACGGAGGACGGTGGTATGATTGGCTACGTACTCCCTCACCATCTTTTTACAATGCTTCCTCCGACTCAGTCTGGACTGGGGAGTGGTGACGCAGTCTTGCTGGGGAGCCATAAAGCTGGCGAAGGCCTTGGAGAGTGTTCCTCTGCCTGCGCTGGACATGCTGCCTGATCCCCACGCCTCGCCTGCTACTTGGCCCTCGGAACTGCGCCTTCTGCCACTAGCGCTGTCAGATGGGAACTTTAGTATCCCTTTTTCCACCAGGGCCCTGTGCTAGTGCATCACTCTCGTACCCCTTTCCTCTTCGGGAATGAGAGTGGAAAGGTTCTCCTTATACCGTGGGTCGAGAAGGGTGTACACCCAGTAATCCATGTTGGCCAGAATGCATCTAACGCGAGGGTCAAGAGAAAGGCAGCCTAACATGAAGTCAGCCATGTGTGCCAGGGTACCAGTACGCAACTCTAGGAAGATTACTTTCAGGATCCTCCTCCTCCTCTACAGCCCATACACACTGAACAGATGAGAGGCAACCAGCATGGGTACCCTCTGCAGTGTGCCCAGCTGTCTCTCCCCCCTCCTCCTCCAAAATGCGCTGAGATATAGACATGAGGGTGGTCTGGCTATCAAGCGACATACTGTCATCCCCCGTCTCCTCTTCCAACCGCAAAGGGTTGGCCTTTATGCTTTGCAGTGAACTTCTTAGCAGGCAAAGCAGCGGGATGGTAACGCTAATGATTGCAGCATCGCCGCTTACCATCAGGGTTGACTCCTCAAAGTTTCCGAGGACCTGGCAGATATCTGCCATCCATGCCCACTCCTCAGTAAAGAATTGGGGAGGCTGACTACCACTCCGCCGCCAATGTTGCAGCTGGTATTCCACTATTGCTCAACGCTGCTCGTATAGCCTGGCCAACATGTGCAGCATAGAATTCAAGCGTGTGGGCAAGTCGCACAGCAGTCAGTGCTCTGGCAGCTGAAACCGATTTTGCAGGGTCCTCAGGGTGGCAGCGTCCGTGGTGAACTTGCGGAAATGTGCGCAGACGCGGCGCACCTTGCCGAGCAGGTCAGACAAGTGAAGGTAGTTTTTAAGAAACCGCTGAACCACTAGATTGAAGATGTGGGCCAGGAATGGCACGTGTGTGAGGCTGCCAAACTGCAGAGCCGTCACCAGGTTACGGCCGTTGTCACACACGACTATGCCCGGTTGGAGGCTCAGTGGCGAAAGACAGAGGTTGGTCTGCTCTGTCACACTCTACAACAGCTCGGAGGTCGTATGCGTCTTCTCACCTAAGCTGATTAGTTTCAGCACAGCTTGCTGACGCTCGCCCACCGCTGTGCTGCCGCACCACGCGCTACCGACTGCTGGCGACATGCTCACACTTCTTAATTGAGAGGAAGAGGTGGCGGAGAAGGAGAGGGAGGGTTTGGAGGAGGTGGCATAAAACGCTGCAGATACCAGCAACGAGGTAGGACCCGCTATTCTGTGTGTGGGTAGAATGTGAGCGGTCCCAGGCTCTGAGTCGGTCCGAGCCTCCACCAAATTCACCCAATGTGCCGTTAGGGAGATATAGTGGCCCTGCCCGCCAGTACTTGTCCACGTGTCCGTGGTTAAGTGGACCTTCCCAGTAACTGCGTTGGTGAGGGCACGATTTATGTTGCGGGAGACGTGCTGGGCTGGGATGGCACACCGGGAAAAATAGTGGCAACTGGGGACCGAGTAGTGCGGAACCGCCGCAGCGATCATGTTTTTGAAAGCCTCCGTTTCCACAAGCCTGTACAGCAGCATCTCCAGGCTGATTAATTTGGCAATGTGCACGTTTAAAGCTTGTGCGTGCGGGTGGGTGGCGGCGTATTTGCGCTTTTGCTCCAACGCTTGTGTTAGCGACAGCTGAACGCTGCGCTGGGAGACATTGATGGATGGAGTGGATGACCGCGGAGGTGAGGGTGTGGGTGCAGGCCGGGAGGCGCTCGTGCCTGTGTCCTGGGAGGGGGATTGGATCTGTTTGGCAGGTTGTGGCACAGCAGAAGAGGCAGTGGTGTGACCTGGAGGCTATGAACGGCCTTCGTCCCACCTTGCGGGGTGCTTGGCCATCATATGCCTGCGCATGCTGGTGGTGGTGATGATGCTGGTAGTGGTGGCTCCCCGGCTGATCATCCACGCTCTCACTGAAAAACATCCATACCTTTGAACACCTAGCCCTCTGCATGGAGGCTTGCCGCAAGGTGGTGCTTTGGGAAACCGTTTGGGGGTTCTTTGCTCTGGCCATGCCTCTCCCCCTGGCCACCCCACTGCCTCTTCCAACCTGTCCTGCTGCTGCACTTGCCTTCCCCTCTGAAGCCCTGTCCTCAGTAGGCTTAGCAAACCAGGTGGGGTCAGTCACCTCATAGTCCAACTGCTCTTCCTCCGAATCCTCTGTGCGCTCCTCCCTCGGACTTACTGCCTTTACTACTACCTCACTGACAGAAAACTGTGTCTCCTCATCATCATCATCATCCTCACGCAGAAATAGCTCTTGAGACAGTTGTCAGAAGTCCCCAGCCTCATCACCCGGACTCCGGGAACTCTCCAAAGGTTGGGCATCGGTCACGACAAACTCCTCAGGTGGGAGAGGAACCATTTTTTCCCACTCATGGCAGGGACTCAAGAACAGTTCCTGGGAGTCTGCCTGCTCAGAATATGTCATTTTCTTGGAGTGAGGAGGCTGGCAGGAAGGAGGAGCAGCAGCCAAAGGATTCAGAAATGCAGTCCCTAGGCCAGGAGTAGTGGACTGCGTAGAAGACTGGGTGGTCAATGCATTGCTGGATGCATTTTCTGTTATCCACGACAGGACCTGCTCACACTGCTCTGTTTGTAATAAAGGTCTACCACGCGGACCCATAAATTGTGATATGAAGCTGGGGAGCCCAGAAACTTGCCTCTCTCCTAATCCCGCAGCAGCCGGCTGTGATTCACCTGGACCAAGAACTCGGCCTGTGCCCACACCCTCACTTGGACGTCCCCATCCCCGTCCACGTCCCTGACCCTTACCCCTACTCCTCATTATGGCGGATTAAGAATAGAGCAGGGCCCAAATAAATTACCCCACTGTACAGCACTGACAACTGTGGCTTAATTCACCGCACACAGAGACTTGTAAATAGCGGAGGCTCTATGCTGTGACTTGAAAAAAGTAACCCGCTGTCTTGCGCTGATACCTAAGGGTATTTTCCTGCTCGCAGAGACTTGTAGATAATAGAGACTGTGTGGAATGGGAGAAGACTCTAAAGCCAGTGGATAGTGCTGGTAACTGCAGCTACGTCAGCCCCACCAAGGAAAGGGTATTGTAAGACACTCTGCACAGCGGCAGAGCTGAAATACTTTGCAGTGGCCCTGGTAATATTACAGTACTGTTTAGCAGTGAGACCTCTGTTTAATGCACTGCATACACAGAAAGGTATAAATTAAGTCGTTCGCAGTAGGCTAGGAAATATTTGCAGTTTCACGGTGAGAGCTGGTTGTACGGCACAGCAGCCTGAGAATGCTATTACTGACAGGCTGCGAAGTGGCCTAGGCCCTAGATGCGTCATACAAAAATGGATGCACTACAACTCCCAGCAGGCCACAAGTATAATGCACACGGTCAGATGTAGCCCTAAGAAGGAGCTTTGGAGTTTTTGCACGGAGGATCAGGAGGACTGTATAGTGTATATAACTTTCCCTATAGAAGTGGCTGCGGCCCAACACTCTGTTATGCACTGTAGACACAGAACGGTATAAATGAAGTCATTCACAGCAGGCTAGGAAATATTTGAGTGCACTTTCACGGTGAGAGCGGGTTGTACGGCACTGCAGCCTGAAAGAACTATAACTGAAAGGCTGTGAACAGGCCTAGATGCATCATACAAAAATGGAAGCACTACAACTCTCAGCCAGCCACAAGTATAATGCTCACAGTCAGATGTAGCCCTAAGAAGGACCATTGAGGTTCTTGAAGACAGGATCCTACTCTAGTACTTTCCCTATATCAGCAGCAGCTCTTTCCCTAAACTCTGTATAATACCCTGCAGCCTGAGAACGCTATAGGTGTAATAGCCTGCACAGCCCGAGATGAAAAAAAAAATGGTGCATTACTGCTGCCAGCCAGCCACAACAGTAATGCACACGGTCAGATGTAGTCCTAAGAAGGACCGTTGGGTTTCTTGAAGACATGACCTATGCTAACACTATCCCTGAATGAGCAGCAGCACTTTCCCTAACCTCTGCCAGCGTGTGTCTGAGGCGAGCCGCGGGCGGGACTACTTTAAGTACTCGGCGGTCACCTGATCTCGCCAGCCACTCACTGCTGTGGGGTGGGATAGGGCTGGCACATCACAGGAGGAAGTGGTAATGCCTTCCCCGCATGTCTATTGGCTAGAAAATGGCGCTAAACATGCGGGAAGGAAATGCAATTGACTTGAGTACCGCGTGGTATTCGACTTGAGTAACGAGCATCCCGAGTACCCTAATGCTTGAACGAGCATCAAGCTCGGACGAGTGTGCTCACTCATCTCTAGTCTTTATTGAAAAGACATGTATGAAAATGCAACAAGAACTACAAAACTTAAATTTCAGTATTTTCTTACTTGAAAAAAAAAAACTAGAGGAAAAAACTCTTTGTATCGACCTAGCATTGGTTCACAGTCTCCAAGTCCTTTGAGCCGCCCTGCGGCTGTGCAGTGAGTTAGTGAGAAATTTCTCCTCTGTTTCTCTAAATAAAGTCAGATTTCTTTAAGCAGTGGCAGCTGAGGGAGAGGTGAGGAGCTGGATAGGTCTTGACTCCTGTCCCAACAAGCCCCTGTAGCAGACACTGCAGCACCACTGGTAACACAGTTCCCTTGTGGTAGCAAACGGTTGCTGGCAGCACTTAAGGCACCAAGTGAGGGGGGCCAAAAAGGACAAGGTCTATAGGGCTTCTCACAGAAATCCCCCATAGCAAAGATTGAGTGGGTTGGGGTAGAGGGGCAGGGATAGAGGACAGATCCCCCTAGCCATGTCCCCTCCTCCCATGCTCTCAGGTGAAGCCCTAGTGAAAAGGCCTGTAACCCTTGGGGAAAGAGGTGAAGGAAGTCCCCTAATGCCCCCTGCTGCTGAGGAATTGCCCAGCAGGAGGAATACCCCCACTGCTTACAGTAAGGCATTTAAAAGGTGCTGCCCAGGGGGGCGTGGCCTGGCCAAGAGAGAAGATGGCGGCGTAATTTGTTAGCTCCGCTAACCTCTTTCACCCATCGCTACTTCACAGCAACCCCGGGAGCCGTAACCGCTATAAAACACTTTCTCTATCCTCCCTGCACATAGCGATGTCACGCCGCAGACCGTCCCGCTCGCAGCCGCGGCGCCTGGAGGAGTTCTTCTCGGCGCCCGAGATCCTGCGCGCACACAGCCTGACCGGCTCTGCTACAACAGCAGAAGAAGGGGAAACCTCCAGCGTCCTTCCAGATCTGACGGCCGGCTCATCTCCGGAGAAGGGAGAAGAAGATACGGTGAGTGCACACTTGAGCACCCTGACACATGGCCTCACAGAAGGACAACATGATAGGTCCCAGTCACCTATAACAATCCCTAAGATGGCGTCCAGGGCAAACCCTCGTGGTGAGGACAGTAGCTCCCTGCCAAAGAACAAAGCTAACAAAAAGGCAGAGGGACATACTGATGATCTAATTCAAGAAACACTAGGAGGAAAGCGCCATAATCCGGGTTTAACCTCAGCAATCCCCAAACCAGCATCCTCCTGTAACAGAAGCATTCCCTCACCATCAGATAGCCATCTTAAACAAAAGTCCAGAAAAGATGATATGAACCAATCACCCCCTCATATTCCATGTATGAAGGACTATATTAAAGCTTTACCGTCTTCAGGCCAACTGGCATCTGAAGCCTTTATAAAGAAAATGATGGTGGCTTTAAGCGAATCAATCTACACTAGCTTTACCACCCTCAATTCTTCTCTCACAGCCACAATAGAATCCATTGGAGAAAGAGTGGCTCATACAGAAAATAAAATGGGCGAACTCACCCAATCTCATAACTCCCTCATAGATGCCCACTATGATCTGGCGGATGAAGTCACCCAACTTAGATCAAAACTGGCAGACCTAGAAGATAGAAGCAGGCGTAATAATATAAAGTTCCGCGGCATTCCAGAGTCTATAACAACGCCTGAAATCCCTAAATATCTAAACCAACTAATGCGAACACTCCTGCCAGAGGCTTCTCTACAAGATCTAATCACCGACAGGGCACACAGGCTTCCGAGGCCCAAATTTATTGCCGAGACGACTCCTCGGGATATAATAGCCCGAATTCACTTCTATCACACTAAAGACGCGCTCATGACTGCTGCCAGAAAATTAAAACAACTTCCGTCTCCATATTCAGACATACGTCTATATGCAGACCTGTCTCAAACCACCATGTCTGAAAGAAGAAAATTTTCAGAGATCACATCCGCATTGAGACAAGCCAATATCTCCTACAGATGGGGATTCCCCATCAAACTACTAATTCACAAAGACGGATCTACCCATGCTTTGTTTAAACCATAAGACGCGGCCCAACTTCTAAAAACATGGGGAATCGGTGTGCCTCTTGCTCCTCGTACACAAAGAACCTCCAAAACCCCAAGAAAACACTTCAAAGACTGATTGCAGGGATGAACATACTCCGGAATTACTCCCAAGGCAAAAATTCCAAGGGTGAATATGAGGACTTCCTCACAGGCGAACGTTTCGTTCCCCCCTCCTTCACTAGACGAAACGGGTCTGACAAGCTGTCATTCCTTTTGTTTCTCTAATTTGAAGTCCTACTTACAACCGTTCAACAGTTTTTTAATGTCAACTGTTCTTACCCACTCCCCCCTCCCCCCCCCCTTCCCATCAACTCCCCGTACCAAGACTGAGTCCAAAGGAAAAGTCAAGCTTACGACAAGAAACAAACCTAAGCCTACCTCTGGTCCTGAAACAAACCTCCGGAAGTCCGAACAAGTTATTTTTCGTTGGCCCGGTTACCTCCACAAATTCATATTTTGACAAACCACCAGAATGACGACTACAATACTATCCTTGAATACCAACGGACTAAATTCACCGTACAAGAGGTCATCCCTGTGGAAGGAAGCTTTGAGCTCCAAAGCAGACATTATATGTATTCAGGAAACCCACTTCGCATCTTCAGCTCCCCCAAAATTAACCCACAAAAATTTTCCAAAATTTTTTCTAGCTTCTTCAACAAAAAAACAAGCAGGCGTATTGATCGCTTTTAAAGACACAGTCCAATTTGATATCAAACATCAGGAAACAGACCCAAAAGGCAGATACCTGATACTAACTGGCCTCTTGAATCAAAAACCAATTACGCTAGTAAACCTATATACCCCCAATAAGGGCCAAGTATGTTTTTTGAACAAAATAATCAAAAAAATTAGAAGATGCGAGGTGGGAAACCTTATTGTATGTGGTGACTTTAACAGTACTCCTGATAACATACTAGACTCCACAAGGGGCCCTTTGAGATCAACTCCTCCTCTTGCGCCATGGCTACACAAAGAATCGCTGCTAGACTCCTTTAGGTGCCTTAATGCTTCTTCTAAGGAATTTTCCTTTTACTCAAATAGATTCAGGTCATTCTCTAGAATAGACTTAATTCTGGTTAACAAACCTACAATTCCCTTGGTTAAAGCAGTTAAGATAGGCAAAATTACATGGTCTGACCATGCACCAGTTGAAATTACCATATCACTATCTGAAGCGCCACAACAACCCAAAAAATGGAAAAACAATGTTTTTCTTCTGAAAAATCCCAAATACGCTAACACCATATCATTAGCTCTGGAAGAATATTTTAAAAACAATTGCACTACTGATGTTTCTCCCTTAACTATCTGGAATGCTCACAAGGCAGTGATTAGGGGAATATTAATTAAAATAAGTTCCCAACATAAAAAAGAAAAAACTCAACTTATCAACAAACTGTTAAATCAAATAACTGCCTTGGAATCCCAGATCAGGGTAAATCCTTCTGATTCCCTTCATAAACAACTATTTAATCTGAGACAATCTTTGAGAAACACTTTGATAGATAACTATGAGAATGAGCTAAGATCTTCTAAAGCTACATATTACGCCTCAAACAACAAACCATCCAGCATGCTTGCCAAAATAACAAAGAAAAAGATACAAAAATCCAAAATTCCCTACATCTCAGACCCTCAGAAATCTACAACTAAAATATCTCACCCCACTCAGATTGTAGATTCATTTAGACAGTATTACGAAAATCTATACAATTTGAAAGATGACATGTCAACTCCCCAACCCTCCACAACTTCTATTGAAAACTTCTTAAAAGATATAGAGTTTCCATCCCTTTCTCAAACCCATCTGAATTCCTTAAGTTCCCCAATACTCCACCTAGAAGTCATAAAAACTATTAAAACTCTCAAGACACAAAAAGCACCCGGACCCGATGGGTTCTCAAATGATTATTACAAGATATTCTCTACCCTACTCGCACCCCATATGGCCCAAGCATTCAATCAAGGAATTGCGGAGGGCGCCTTCCCTAAAGAAACACTGGAAGCAACAATTGTAACAATTCCCAAACCAGGGAAGGAGCCCACTACCCCATCCAATTTTAGACCCATTTCACTTCTGAATTGCGATATTAAAATCTACGCCAAAACCCTAGCACAAAGACTCCTAGAAATCCTATCGGAGTTAATTCACTCCGACCAAGTCGGATTTACGAGAGGTAGACAAGCTTCTGACGCAACTAGAAGAATCCTAAATCTTCTATACAAACTTGAACAAGATAGAAACCCGGCAGTACTGGTCACACTTGATGCTGAAAAAGCATTTGACCGTTTGCATTGGGAATATGCATTCGCTACCCTCCGTAAATTCGGTTTTTCAGGAAACATCTTTAACGCAATCAAAGCGCTCTACACTTACCCATCAGCGAGGGTCCTAGTAGATGGCACGTTTTCCAACCCCTTCCCAATAACAAATGGTACCCGACAAGGATGTCCGCTTTCCCCCCTACTATTCACACTAATAATGGAACCCCTAGCGGAAAAAATAAGAACTGAAACAAACATTTATGGTAAAAATAAGAACTGAAACAAACATTTATGGTATTCCAGCAGCATATAGACAACACAAGATCAGTCTGTTTGCTGATGATGTTTTACTCATACTAACTAAACCCCTCCATTCACTCAGACATACACAAGACATTCTAACCAAATTCGCACAAATTTCATACTACAAACTAAATACAAGCAAATCCCAAATTCTCGGAATAAACCTGAGCGAACATTTAAAAAAATCTATACAAACAGAATTCTTATTCCAGTGGCAACAAAAAACCATTCCCTACTTAGGAATTTACCTCTCTTTTCCAATTTCAAAGCTGATACAAGCTAACTACCCCCAACTCATAGCCGAAATCCAAAAAGATCTAGATCACTACCAGTCTCACTCATTATCCTGGCTGGGAAGGGTTGCAATATACAAGATGATAACTCTACCAAAGATCCTACACTATTTCCGTACATTCCCTGTACCCATACCAAAACAAACTCTACATAACTTTCAAAAACAACTGTCAAAATTTTTCTGGTAAAATAAAAGACCGAGACTGGCGCTATCTATACTGACTCTAAACAGACACCAAGGAGGATTGGCACTTCCTAACATAGAATCCTACTATAAATCCACCACACTAAGTCACCTACTTCCATGGATGAGTCAAAATCCTAATCTCAGCTGGCTATCAATAGAAACGGAACTTAATAAACAAAAACCATTAAGATCACTTCTGGTAGCAGCCACAATAAGCACCTATATACCCTCCCTGTCAAGGCCTCTGAAATCCTTGCCAATATCACCCACTATGAAAGCCTCCATAGAAGCATGGACAGACCTAATACGCAGTGTAAATCAAGAACCACGAAACAACTTACTAAACATCCCGTTGGAGACCTTAGAGTATTTTGTCCCGAACTTAAACTTAAAGTCATGGACAAAAAACAACATAAAATTCATTTCTGACCTATACTCGGAAAAAGAACTTCACACCTTTAACTCATTAGCAACGAAATTCCAACTATTAAAAAGCGAACTCTTTAGGTTCACCCAAGTGACCTCTCTCTTACGTACTCAAAATCTCTTAAATTTTAAACTCCCTGAACTGATACACTCATTCTTAAATCTCTCCAACAAAAAATTCCCAACTAGACTATTTTATGATAGTTTCTCAGGCAACTTAAAATCCCCGGGAAAATGTCATCTCATCAGTTGGGAGAAAGATTTAAAACAAAAGATTCCTATTGCCATCTGGCTGCAAGCATTCAGATGGGTGGGACGAGCCTCACAGGGAATCTCACTGATAGAAACCCACATAAAAACTTTGACGAGGTGGTACTATACCCCAACGACCCTAGCTAGAAGAGGCCTCTCGACAAGCGATCTCTGCTGGAGAGGATGTGGAGAGTCAGGCTCTTTACTCCATATATTTTGGTCATGTCCAATGATAAACACATTCTGGATAGACACATATAGCCTTATCCACAAAATATCAGGTATTAAGCTACCATTTACACCAAAGCTAGCCTTATTATTACTGGAACCAGGAGAAATATACCCACCTCTTAAAAGGCTCATAGGCCATATACTATTGGGAGCCAAAAATATAATAGCTAGAAGGTGGAAATCAACTACAATCCCGAATTTATCGGAACTGACCCAATTAATAACAGAACACAGTATGTTTGAAAAGATTCTGGCACTTCGAAACGATATCCATTTGTACTATGAAGTGTGGAACCCGTGGTTAAATACGTTCCCATGTTAACCATTTGTTTAACAACTATATAAAGATGTGAGACCCGGTCTGGGTCCGACAGTTTGGATTTTCTTCTATAATAATTGTATGCCTCACTTCCCCCCCCCTCCCCCCCCCCTTTTTTTTACCTGAGCCTTCCCTAAAATTTATCCCCCCACCTTCCATCCCTTATCAATCCCTCACTTCCTTCCCTTCATACCCATCCGTATTCTAATTTCCAATATGTTTGGTTTAATGACAACAAAAATATGATATGTGCAACAAGTTATTTGATATTTCCCATATTTTCTTCTCAACTCACAAATTTGTAATTGTTCATTCTACCTTATCGGAAATACATCTGGTTGATGTTAATATATGTACCTCTGCACATCTTCAATAAAAAAAGTTAATGATTAATAAAAAAAAAAAAAAAAACAAAGGTGCTGCCCAGAAGCACATTTTAAATGTCCCCTTGTAAATTCTTGTTACTCCCCGCAGGGATTAAGGGAATCCTCAGGGAGTCCCCTTATCCCTGCGGGGGCTAACAGAACTTTACAGCGGGACATTTAAAATGTGCTTCTGGGCAGCGTGTTTTAAATGTCCAGCTGAAAGCAGTGGGGAATCTATTCCCTGTGCAGCAGTTTCCATAAACTCCTGCTCCCACAAGAATCAATAGAAACTCCTGCATATCGCGCACCAAAGATAGAACAGGTCATATCCTTTCACACAGCATTGACCTGCAATTGTGGGCATTGTAGCCACACATGTCCTATTTTTTTTTTAGATGCACTAATTTAGCGTGTCTAGCAAGCGTCCATGTGAATGCTTTTATAGGAACCTATTGGTTCCTGCAGAAGCGTTTTTTTGGCACTGTAAAGTCATATAATAGCCAGAAATAGTGCTATTCTTCATATACACACACATGGCACCTTAGGCTGCATTCCCACGAACGTATATCGGCTCGGTTTTCACGCCGAGCCGATATACGTCGTCCTCATGTGCAGGGGGGGAGGATGGAAGAGCCAGGAGCAGGAACTGAGCTCCCGTCCCCTCTCTGCCTCCTCTCCGCCCCTCTGCACTATTTGCAATGAAAGGAGGCGGGATGGGGTGGGGCTACGTTCCGTGAATTAGCCACGCCCCGTCCCGCCTCCTTTCATTGCAAATAGTGCAGAGGGGCGGAGAGGAGGCAGAGAGGGGGCGGGAGCTCAGCTCCTGCTCCTTGCTCTTTCATCCCCCCCCCCCCCCCCCTGCACATGAGGACGACGTATACCGGCTCGGCGTGAAAACCCGAGCCGATATACGTTCATGTGAATGCAGCCCCCATCTGAAAAGTCATCTGAATGTTTAATTAAACCCTTTAGTGACCAAGCACCGTACGTATGGTTCTGGGCTTCAAACCAGCGCTATAGTAAATCTACGGTGTGGGTTTAAAGCCCCTGCAATCTAGCATAATTTTCTTTATAGAGAACTCCAGATTTCCTGTATATACATAATCGACCCAGAGTTTTAAAACAATTTTGGTGGACACATTCAATTTAAACTTAATTTTCCAATTAATTGTACATACATGAAATGCACTCAATGAAGAATGCTGGGTTTTTTTTGTATCCCTTAAAGCTTAAATAGATGGGCGCATGCGATAATGCTCTTGCCGCTACGAAGCGTATTAGCACATGAACCAGTGATTTTTATTGCATTTTTTTACTTTTCAAACTACGCTCTAATATGCGCTAGTTTGAAAAAAAAGCAGTACCATATATCCTGCCCTATCTTTTCTCGCACATAGCATTAACGCGCGAGAATCATGCTAGTCAAAATGAGACAATTGAAATCAGTGGTTTCGTTTTGTCCTGTTTTGCGGCCTTGATTTTCTGAAGAAGCCCTTATAAAAATTAAGTCTTATCAGCTTGGATAAAAACATCTTACAAGATCAGCAATGTTGTCTGTTTTTAAACCCATAGACATATATGATATCAGTTGAAAGATGTAGCTCATAGATTTTTTTTTTTAAACAATATGTACCAAAATGTATTACCTCCATTGTGACTGAGGCCTCAGACACCGGCTACTGCAGAACTAGATCTCTGGAAGTTGTACATTAGATTAGAGCAGGCAAGGAAAGAGACAATCAACCCACAATTGTGCTTCTTTACTTCACTTAAGGGTTAAGCACATGTCCGTGCTTTTGTCCTGTTCTGCGGCCATGAAAATCACGGCCACAAAACATTACAAGACTAAAGCATTGTTTTAAATAGTTTTGGTTTCACTATCAGTATTCCTACACATTCATAAAATTGTGTGGATGTACCATGGTTTACAACGCCTCATTTTAAGGAAATCTATGTCAAAAATCCACAACATGGGGCGTGGCCTAACCTTCAGACCGAGCAGTCGTGCCTTTCCAGAGCTCCCCAGCAAAGAGAGAGAAACCAGAGTTTTTCGCGCTTTTCCAAACCCCCTGACGCCTTAACCAGTACCCCATCACCATCCCTGCAGGAAGAGGCACGAATAGAGCGATCCTCGACCGTCGGGGAGGCATCTCACTGCCGAGGCCTAGAGCCGGAGAAATGCCGGGGACTAAATTTTAGAGCCGACCGGAAGCGCGGAGCTCCGTGCGCCGCAATATAAACAAAACACAAGTAAAAAGCAGCAGAGAAGCTAGACCCAACAGTAACTCACCTGCAGCTGCTGAAGATCCACAGCCTGAGCCTACGGAGAGCAAGGACGTGGAACGGAGCTGCACTGGAGTGACACCGCAGCCTCCCTGCACGGCGGGAGATCCACTCCCTAACTCCAGCATCCAGTAGGGACACCCAGCGATAAGAGGTACGTGGGGGCGCTCACAAAGTCACCTAAGCAGCACCACAAGACCGTGACTTACATAACACCAGGAGCTGCGGTCCCCCCCTAGAGCGCTGATCCCGGCGGGACTCCACTTCCCGTCCGCGGTACTCTGACACTCAGTAGTGCCACAACAGCACTTCATTTAGCCTCCGGGGATACAGAGTGTCCTGCACAAGAGCTCCAACACTCGTTTTCCACACATCAGGGCTCTGACAGAGGTCCCAAACAAACAGCCACCTCATTACCATCTCAACAGTGGGGAAACTCTCCATAACAAAGCACCTCATTAACCCCCTGTGGCTTGGAGGACTTTGCCTGGAGTTGCATAACAAAGCACCTCATTAACCCTCTGGACTCTCCATAACAAAGCACCTCATTAACCCCCTGTGGCTTGGATGACTTTACCTAGACTCTTGCAGAAAAACCTCATAAAGACTCCACAGCTAAATATCCCCCCCCCCCCCCCCCACACACAGAAACTGCAACCCAAAGCTCCTAAACTGGTCCTACATACTAACTCCTCTCTGCTACATAGAGCTAAAATCCAAAGCAAGCCTGCCACTAGGCAAAAGAACCAAAGCACCAACAGACTAATAACATTAGTGGCCTTAAAAGAAAACTACGGCTGGAGGCGCGGCCTAACCATCATAGCGGAGAGACGCACATTGAGAGAGCTCGCCAGAGACTACCACAAAACTGTGTCCTCTAACACAGCCTCCGCAAACCAAAAGCTCTCTACACCACAGTAAGGCTCCCTAGAGGCAAGAAGAGCCGTCGGAGAGACACAAGACTCCTCTTTCCTACATAGGAGCAGTGTGCCCTCCCTTAGAAGAGACTGTCTCACACACTCAGAAACAGCCTGCCCTGCTAAGACAGAACAAGCATTCAGCCTGCAAACAACCTCAGAGAACTTATCATGTAGCTTTCGTCGTGGACAGAACTTCGTAAACTAACCTATACAAACTCTTCTACCTAGTGGTGGTCCCCCATATCCCCCACTTGCAGTAAGTACTTGCACTGCAGCTAGTCACCCACTAGCCCTCCCCCTCTTAAGTGCATCAGAACAAGCACTTGCAAGTTGAATTCAAACTATTAGAAGTAACAGAAGTTGCTCAACAGTGATGTTCTAAAAGTCTACCCATATTGGTGCCCTACGAAAAAGCAACAGCCCATAATACACAACAAAATGGTAAAGACGGCAAAAGAAAAAACACTACTTGCAGCTGGACAACTATCATCAACCAAAAGCCAAGCAGACTTACAACGATATCTAAAAAAAAGAAACGCCCATTCACCAGCAGACTCTTCCAAAAAAAATCCCCCACCAATAGAAGACGAAAATCCTTCAGCTTCGGACATGGAAAGTGACAATGAAACAGAATTAAACAGCACGCATAGAGCAAGTATATCCAAGTACTTTCTTAAAAAGGCACTAGCACAAGCCATACATCCAGTCCTAAAAGAACTATCAGATATAAAAACAGAAATACTACAAATTGGCAACAGGGTGGAGGACTTGGAAAATACATGCACAGACCTCATCACGCAAACAAATGACCTATCTGGCCACATGGAGGCACAGAGAGAACAGATCGACAGAGCTCTGACCTTGATTGAGGACCAGGAGAATAGGAGTCGCAGACGCAATGTTAGAATCAAAGGACTACCTGAGTCTGTCACACCTGAATCCCTCAGAAGCATGGCAACGTCCCTATTCTCAGACCTCCTGGGCGAAGAACGTGCCAAACAGGTCATTATCGAAAGAATACACAGAGCTCTTAAGCCCAAACCAAGAGCAGGTGACCCCCCAAGAGACATAATCTGCGGTCTCCTCTCTTTCAATGATACACAGGCAATATTGACGGCCTCCAGTGTCTGTGACCAAATAAAATATCAAGACACTAACATTCAAATATACCAAGACTTAGCACCTTCCACCCTTGCGAAAAGAAGGCAGATGAAGTCCCTTCTCGAGGTGCTTAGAGCAAAAAATCTAAAATACGCATGGTTATTCCCATTTGGACTGGCGATACTTAAAGAAGGTAAACGCATCACCATTCACACGCCAGCAGACCTGGAGAGAGCTTGGAGGGCGCTTGATATAGCACCAGTCCAGATCCCCTCATGGATGCCTCTTGGAGAAAAAGAAGAAACCAGAAAAGCAGAGAAACAAACACCTGGGAAGGAAGCATCACGTTCTAGATCCCCCAGGAACAGGAGAACCAGAGCAAGACTCGACTTCCAACAACCACAGCTTACAGAAACTCCCTCTTCACAAGATCTGTGAGGCCTGATGTGACAAAAGAACATTTCTCTATTATGGAGCCGACCCAGTTTGACACCGACTAACAGCTATATCAACATCTCATTAGAGACCTGCTTTACAGACCCACATACCCTATCTTCGACTTGCCACCTCATTCTATCCTTATACGTCCTACCCTGGACCTGTCAGCTCAGCTGAAGCCCGCGGGTGGCATTCGTGATGGGACTGGACCCCCCTCTTTCGAAGAAGAGACGCAGCCGTGAATTGGTTCTAAGCAACAGCTGATGAGTATTGATGTATATCTTTGTTTAAATGTCATTGCTGAACAGGCTACCTCCGGATACTGGGCCGGCCCTCCCTCCCCCTGGCTGGTTGGGGGGCTCGGACCCACACGTGGGGGTCTCTTATCCCCCCCTGCGGTGGGTCTGACCGCCCCTTGCCTGCTGGGGGCGGACGAACGGCCTCGATGCGTGGCCGACGTATCGAGTCGATTGTTGTGACACGCCTGGGCACCCTCCTCCCCCCCTCTGTGTGGGGAGCAATAGAGGGACACATGCCATACATACCTTCTTAAGTTTATTAGTTAAACTTTTCAGTTATATTATACTAGAAAGTCTTAGAATACAATATAACCACAAATGAAACCATTGTGTTAAGATACGTTTATAGAGTTAAATGCTATTGCACACTGCTTTAAGTAGGGCACACTTTATTCAGAACAAGTTACACTCAAAACCGCTGACAAACACTTGTCAGTTTAAGAAACATCACACTAATTCCCGGATTTTGCTCCGGGAGTATATTACAAGTTTACCGACTTATCCCAACTCCCGTCCCCAATCAAACCCAGACCCCACCCAACCCAAACCTAGAAAACACCTAAAAGTACTCAACGAATCTAAAACTAACACGAAACCACCTAACACAAATCCAAATGGATAAGGAACTTACCATAGCCACCTTAAATACGAAAGGACTAAATTCGCCTCAAAAAAGAAGCCGTGTCATGTGGCTAATAAAGAAGCTGAAAGCATCACTGGTTTTTCTCCAGGAGACCCATCTCAAAGGTGAGAAATCGCCAAAGTTCCCAAAAAGACCTTTTGACAAATGGCACTTCAACAATCACCCCTCAAGCGCATCCAAAGGGGTCGCCATAGCACTCCACTCCTCAATCCCATTCACTCTTGAAAACAAAATTGCAGACACAGAAGGAAGACTACTTTTCCTTAAGGGCAAAATACACTCTGAGACAGTCACCTTAGCAAATCTGTACGCCCCCAACAAAAATCAGATTCCTTGGTTGTTAGATGCATTAAACAAACTAAAATTGTTTGCAGAAGGTAGAATAATCTTGGGAACCGACCTCAATCTCACCTTAAACCCCATCCTCGACTCCTCTTTGGGGAAATCCCAGATATCTCAAAAAGCGAGGAAAAAATTATTAAACAAACTGCAAGAGCTTCAGCTCATTGATATCTGGAGAACCCTAAACCCATCAACCAAAGACTATTCCTTCTACTCACAGGTGCATAAAACACACCAAAGAATAGATTATCTCTTTTTTTCCGCGTCGCTAATACACCAAACAAGAAACCCAAGCATAGGAAACATAACAGTCTCTGACCATACACCAGTAACGGCATCTCTCACCTTGACGGCCTCCACACATAAAAACTGGAGCTGGAGATTGAATGAATCACTGTTAGAAAACCAAGAAACGGTTGAAACCATATCTAATAACCTAGAATTTTTCTTCAAAGAAAACATTCAGTCTCCAGAAAAACAACCGCTAATTTGGGAGACCCACAAGGCGTACATTAGAGGTTTATTTATAGCACTAGGTGCAGCTCAGAAGAAACGCAACCGAAAAGAAATGGATGACCTACTCTCACAAATATCCTCGCTAGAACAAATATCAAAACAAAAAAAAGCACAAGAGGCCCAAATAAAACTGACAGCACTTAGAGAAAAACTGAAGGACATACTCAATAATAAATTCGCAAAATCCCTACTCTATTTCAGGCACAAACTCTACGCGCACGGCAATAAAGGAGGAAGACTCATGACCTCATTAATCAAAAAAGCTAGAAATAAAACGCACATATCTAATATCAAAGACCACTTGGGAAATATACACCATAACTCAACCAAGATAGAACAGGTTTTTCAGAAATTCTACGAAGAATTATACAACCTAAATAAACCAAACAATAGCAAAAGCAACGACAAAAAGGGAAAAATTGAGAAATTGTTGTCTACATTAGCTCTCCCCTCTTTGAACAGTGACGAGGCATCTGAACTAACGAAGCCAGTATCTATTGAAGAATTGACACTAGTCTTAAATAGCTTCCCACTACATAAAAGCCCAGGACCTGATGGCCTCCCACTGACCTACTATAAAAAATTTATAAAAATACTGCTTCCACAACTAGTGTCTACATTCAATGCCCTACTAAAGGGAGCACAACTGCCTAAACAAACTCAGGAAGCGTTTATCACATTAATACACAAGGAAGGAAAAGACCCCCTCCTTTGCGGCAGTTATAGGCCCATATCCTTATTAAACTTAGATATTAAACTATGGGCAAAATTACTCTCTAGTAGAATTAAAAAAATCATCCCAAATTTAATTAATGAGGAACAATCGGGCTTCGTAGCAGGACGAGAGGGGAAAGATAACTCAACTCGCCTTCTACATATTATAAGATACGCTCAAGAAAAAAAAATCCCATTAATATTTCTTGGTATCGATGCTGAAAAAGCCTTTGATCGAGTGGACTGGTCTTTTATGCAAGCCGTACTAGAAAAATTCAAATTCCCACCCACATTAATCCAAGCAATATTCACACTATACTCTAACCCGAATGCAAAAATCAAGGTTAATGATATACTTTCCCCGTCCTTCCAAATCACAAATGGCACTAGACAGGGCTGCCCCCTGTCTCCCACCCTTTTCATTCTCACACTAGAAATCCTCTTACAGATGGTAAGACAGAACAATGATATCAAGGGACTTGAATTAAACCACCACTCGATCAAAACAGTAGCTTTCGCAGACGATATGCTTTTTATTCTTACAAACCCAGAGAAGAGCCTCGACAAAATCTATACAATACTACAAACATATAGTTCAATTTCAAACTTCAAAGTAAATGCCTCGAAATCTACTATACTAAACGTTACTCTCCAGCCTTCAATTGCAAAAAAGTTACGAACAACCTCTCCTTTTAACTGGGTTGAAACTCATATTGAATATTTAGGGGTTCGCATTACAAAAAAACTAGAACACTTATTTAATAAAAATTTCACCCCCCCGGGGGGCGTGGCCTAGCCTGGAGAGAAAGCAGTCGCACACCTACAGAGCTCCTGCATCTGAAGACAGATACTCGGCTTTGAGCTGTTTTCTGAGCCCGGCACGCACTGCTAAATACAAGCATCAGCTGTCCCACAGGCTAGGGATCAAGAAGAGGGGTTTTGAGATAGTCCGGACAACTTTTAAAAACGAGGCCTACCTGCAAGGGTGAAGCCGGGACCTCGAGTTGAGGGCCGGGACGGACCGGAAGTTCGGCGCCCTCACTCCCATCGCGGAGACCCTGCTGGCGCTGCCGCCGGAGCTGACACTGGAGCTTCACTGGATTGGGGTCGGTGGAAGAGGGGAGTGTGGTGAGCAGAACGGAGGAAGGAGACAGCAGAGCGGCAGCCCGGACCCCCCCTCTCTCTCCCTCGATTCCCGAGAGTAGAGGAGAGAGAAGATTACACTCAGGCAAGCTGCATCAAAGTCCCTGAGCTGAATGAACAGAGTATATCCGATCACTGGGGAGACAGGTCGGGTTACAGCAGACAACTGTAGCGCTCGGCTACACAGCAGCCCGTGGAGCAGCAAGAGCTCTCTCTTCTCCCCCCTCCCCCCTCCTTCTGCTGAACCTTGTGTATATTACAGCCTCACAGCAGGGGATCCTGCTTGCCTGCTCTCCCGTAATCACTGATACAGGGACTAAAAAGTTAACTATTTAGTGGGAGGTCTGAGCAGGGGGGAGACAGAATCTGGAGAGAAATAGTGAAGGACGGACTGCAACACTGCACTTTGCAGCTATGTAAAGAACTGGTGCCCACTGGAGAAATTAAGACACCCAGCCAGCAAACCCGGGGAACCCGTTCACTACTTAAGCGAGACATCCCCACCCTCGGGCGACCCTCCGTTCTCCCACCACTGATAGCGAGAGGAGAAGGAGCACAGAAACTGACCGGAGGTCAACAAGCACAGGCATAGCCTAAATTTTTTACAGGTACTCCGAAAGGAGTTCTGACCGATACTTTTCTCAAGCACCTGAGACCAACTACGCTATCCCGCACTCTCTCCCCCCCCCCACCCCCTCCACGATGCCATATAAAGAAGACCTCCCATCAAATAATCGACGTCGAAGAGCGGGAAGTCGCACTTCAGGAGAGCTCGCTGGAGATAAGTGCTTAAACTGAAGATTTAACACATCCTCCACATACCCAAAGCTCCTCCGTGTACCATAAGACTTCCCGGAGGCAGAAGGCGTCACCGGAGACTCCGCACCAGCAGAAAGGCGGCCCAGAAACACCACCGCGGGTGAGGCCTAGCGGACCCTCCGGAGCCGGGGACTAAATTTACGGCCGGAAGAGGCCGCGGCGGATCGCATCCCACAGACAGCACCCGGTGAGTCCGTATTAGAGAGAGGATCTCTCACCACACTGCCTGCAGCAGCGGAACACAGACGGGGCCTAAAAAGAGGCCGGGAGAGGCCATAGAAAACAGCGGGAGTACGGAGATCTAGTAACAGACCAGTAACATAAAAGAAAATAGCCTACTCACCACAACCCGCGGGAGACATTGTCTGGAAGCCGCAGGGTCCCCTGGCTGGAGGAAGGAGGGTAAGCGTTATCTTCCCCCCCCCCCTCCCCCGCCTTGCAGCCAGGGCTCTCACTTGAGTGAAACAGCATATCCCCAGGCAGGGCAGGCAGGCCCCTCAGACAGCATAAACATCTACCCTGCTAACAAGCCTGAGAATTGCTCCATACCACACGCGGTATCCATATCCGCTAGCTGCGATCCACTCAGCCTCCTATAAGATTTTGTGGCGAATCACGACCCCAGACAGCAGAAACAAACGAGACCACAAATAAACCTATACTCGTATTTAGAGTGCTTCGACACCTATATCAACCTCCACTATTTTGGGCAGCGCAAGTTGCGCAACAGCTATGTTCTAGACTGTTCCTGATGTTCGTGCCCTACGCAGAGGCAATAATCCTCAACGAGAAACAAAATGGTAAAAACAACAAAGGATAAAGCCAGCTTTGTGGCTGGACAGCCCTCGACCTCCAAGGGCCAACCAGATTTACAACGTTACCTGAAAAAAAAAGTGCTCAGTCCCCAGCGGGATCAACCAAAAAAAATCCTGCACCTGCAACAGAAGACGAAAATTACTCAGCGTCAGAAATGGATAGTGAAGACGACGCAGAATTAAACAGTATGCATAGAGCAAGTATATCAAAGAACTTTCTCAGGAAGGCGCTCTCACAAGCCATTCACCCAGTATTGAAAGAACTGTCAGAGATCAAAACAGAAATACAACAGATCGGAAGTAGAGTGGAAGATCTGGAGAACACATGCACGGACCTTATCACACAAACAAACGACCTCTCTGACAATATGGAAATGCAAAGAGACCAAATTGACAAAGCTTTAACTCTAATTTCAGATCAAGAGAATAGAAGCCGTAGACGCAACATCAGAATCAAAGGTCTGCCGGAATCAGTTACATCTGATGCCCTCCGAAGCATGGCAGCGACTCTATTCACAGATCTGTTGGGGGAAGAACGTGCTGAACAGATCGTCATAGAAAGAATCCATAGAGCCCTCAGACCCAAACCAAGAGCGGGGGACCCCCCTAGAGACATAATCTGCGGCCTTCTTTCCTTCAATGATACACAGGCAGTACTAACTGCCTCCAGAGACAGAGGCCAGCTAAAACATCAAGAAACTAATATCCAACTCTATCAAGATTTAGCTCCCTCCATTCTCGCCAAGAGGAGACAATTGAAGCCACTTCTTGAGGCAATTAGAGCAAAAAACCTGCAATATACATGGTTGTTCCCATTCGGACTGGCAATCTTGAAAGATGGCAAAAGAATCGTTATACACACTCCAGTAGACCTGGAAAAGGCCTGGAGTGCGTTAGACATAACGCCAATACAAATACCGTCATGGATGCCCCTTGGAGAGAGAGAGGCAAAGAAAAAAATAGAGAAACAGACACCTTGGAAAGAAGTATCACGCTCCAGATCACCAAGAGACAGAAAAACCAGAGCAAGACTGGACTTTCAGCAATCTCAGTCCACAGAAACTCCCAACCCTAAGGACCCATGAGAAAGTGGGAGACACAGGAACATTATATATTGATGGACTGATCCAGCTAATAACCAGCTCGTAGCTGAATGGACCCAGCACCCGCAACCGGAGAAATGGTCCTCACAAAATTTAACCACTTTCCCCACTTCTTTATATCTCTCTATAGACTCTTTCCTTCCGCACAGTCCAGAGCTTCCTGAACATTCCCACAAAGCAATTGGAGCCCTCCACCCCAGGGAGATGATGAAAACACAGAGAAGGACTTAATCAGCAACAGATGAGTACTACTTCACACCACACTTGCAGACACATCCATCCTGAGACGCACTCGTCTCTGCTCCCTCCGCCCGGCCGGGTGGCTCGGGACCACTCGGGAGAGGCTCTTAGGCTTCTCGCGGTGGACCTGACCCCACACCCGACCGCGCTGGAGTTCTGGCGGCAGAGTTGGTAAATTGAAATGTTGACTTGTTATAATGTTAAGTAGACATTTGAAGGAGAGCCTGGGTCCTTCCCTCCCCCTAACCTCTTGGGGAGATGGACTGACACATGCAACTTATGTCTCATGAAGTTCTGTTTGACCTGTGTAGCGGGTTTGCAACGGAAAGATTGTGTTGTGGACGTGATTACATAGGATACTACTTGTTGAGGAAAACATTAAAAACTTTCTTATGTACATATATCTGCCTCCTGCACTAAGCGGGGCGCTATATGTCTGGAACAGACTACACTCGCACGGTTACAGACAAACTTGCTGTTAACCTAAAAGTGTAAATATCTATTTCCTGGACCTGATTTCAGGAAATCCGGTATAAGACTACTGTTTACACCCCCCTCTCCTATTAACCCTCAATCCAGATATTACCCTATCCCCGGCATCTGCAATGTCCGATGAGTTCAGACCTACACGCAATATTCTCAAACAAGCCCCAATCACAGACGAAATTAATATCACATCCTTAAACACCAAGGGGCTAAATTCTCCACAAAAGAGGAGTAGAGTTCTATGGCTACTGAAAAAACTTAAAGCTTCCCTAGTTTTCCTACAGGAAACCCATTTTAAAGGCAAAAACACACCAAAGCTCTTAAAAAAACCATTCGATAAATGGTACTTTAATAACCACCCCACAAGCGCATCTAAAGGAGTTGCTATAGCTATCCACTCCACGATACCATTTATATTAGAGAACAAATTAACAGATGGTGAAGGAAGAATACTCTTCTTAAAGGGCAAGATACATTCAGAGACATACACTCTGGCAAACCTTTATGTCCCAAACACACACCAGGTCACATGGTTGCTAGAAGCATTAGGTAAACTTAAAACATTTGCGGAAGGTAAAATAATCATAGGTTCCGATTTAAACTTAACCTTAAATCCCGCCCTTGACTCTTCTTCAGGGAAATCCCAAATACCTCAGTAAGCGAGGAAAAAATTGTTAAGCGCCCTTCAAGACATTCAGGTAATCGACATATGGAGAACCCTCAACCCATCAACAAAAGACTATTCCTTTTATTCGCAGGTTCATAAAACGCATCAAAGAATTGACTACATCCTCACCTCTTCAACCTTAATTCACCAAATAAGAAACCCAAGTATAGGAAATATAACAGTCTCTGACCATGCGCCAATAACAGCATCCCTCGCCCTAGTGGGCTCAGTACGTAAAAGTTGGAGTTGGAGGTTAAACGAGTCACTGCTAGACAAACAAGAAATAGTCCAAACTATATCAAGCAATCTATCATTCTTCTTCAAAGAAAACACTATGTCCCCAGAAAAACAGCCATTAGTATGGGAGACCCACAAAGCTTACATCAGAGGCCTCTTCATAGCCCTGGGTGCAGCCCAGAAAAAACGCAATCAAAAAGAAATCGACAACATACTCCAACAAATTTCAGCCCTAGAACAGCTATCTAAACAAAGAAAGGCACAAGCGGCCCAAACTAAACTGATTGAACTGAATGATATATTAAACAACAAGTTTGCAAAATCCCTGCTCTATTTTAAACACCAACTTTACCTACACGGCAATAAAGGTGGTAGACTAATGACTTCATTTATCAAAAAGGCCAGAGGTAAATCCCATATACACAACATCTTAGACCGAACAGGGAACACACAGCACAGTTCCATTAAAATAGCGCAGGTCTTCCAGGAATTTTACACAGACCTATACAACTTGAATAAGTTAAACAACTACAACAGCGATGACAAAAAGAAAAAAACGGAAGACTTGCTCTTATCACTAGATCTCCCATCCCTAACTGGCGATGAGGCTAGCGATCTGGTAAAACCTGTAACGCTAGAAGAACTAACGTTAGTTTTAAATAGCTTCCCTCTACACAAGAGCCCTGGTCCTGACGGTTTCCCTCTGGCCTATTATAAAAAATTCCAGGAAATAATTCTACCACAACTAGTAGCCTCATTTAACGCCCTACTGGAGGGGGCACACTTGCCCAAACAGACCCAAGAAGCATTTATCACACTTATTCACAAAGAGGGCAAGGACCCACTCCAGTGTGGTAGCTACAGGCCCATTTCTCTTCTAAATCTCGACGCCAAACTGTGGGCAAAACTAATATCAAAAAGAATTAGTAAAGTCATCCCAAAACTAATTAGCGAAGAGCAATCTGGATTTGTTGCAGGCCGGGAGGGGAAAGATAACTCAACCCGCCTCTTACATATCATAAGATACGCCCAAAACAAAAAAATACCGCTTATATTCTTAGGTATCGATGCTGAAAAAGCATTTGATAGAGTAGATTGGGCCTTCATGCAGGCAGTACTCGTTAAATTCAAATTTCCACCCACATTAATCCAAGCCATATTTACATTACATTCTAACCCGCACGCAAAAATAAAAATCAACGAAATATTCTCCTCGCCCTTTACAATAACTAACGGCACAAGACAGGGATGCCCCCTTTCCCCCTCCCTCTTCATCCTCTCTTTAGAAATACTACTACAAATGGTCAGACAGTCCAAAGAAATAAAGGGAATAGAGCTGAACCACCATACAATTAAATCAGTAGCTTTCGCAGATGATATACTCTTCATCTTAACGAACCCGGAGAAGAGCTTAGACAAAATCAGCAAAATACTGCAAATGTATAGCTCAGTCTCCAATTTTAGAGTCAACACCTCCAAATCCACTGTATTAAACATAACCCTGCCGCCGCCAATTGCGGAAAAACTCAAATTACTCACTCCCTTTAGCTGGTCCGAAACTCAAATAGAATACCTGGGGATACTAATTACAAAAAAAATTGAGCACCTATACAATAAAAATTTCATCCCACTACTAGAAGAAATAACAACACTCCTACGATCCTATGATTTACCCTCTCTCACCTGGTTTGGCAGGAAAAACCTGATCCAAACATACATAGTCCCAAAGATCCTATACAAGATGCAAATGTTACCGATTTCTATCCCAAACGGCTTTTTTAAAAACATCAAAACAATTTTTTCTAGATTTCTCTGGAACAATAGAAGACCTAGATTATCTCACAGGCTGCTGATCCAGAGAAGGGAGAGTGGGGGTATCAATCTACCTGATATGACACAATACTATAAGGCAATACAACTAAATAGATGGTTAGAACTAGTAAAACCCTCAAAAAACTCAATAGTAAGCGCTCTTGCGCAGGCAACCCATGGACCAACTTTCTTAAGGGACCTATGGCACCCACAACGCAAAAACTATAATAAGATTTCATATGACCCTCTGCTAAAGGGCGCATGTGAAACTTGGTCTTCCTTACGAGAAGACTTTGCGCCTCATCCATCCCCTATAGCACCTATGTCGCTTATTCCAGAGTACTTAGAAATCAAGCTGGATAAGCACACAGAACAGATGTGGTCTATTTTCAATAAACTCACCCTTGCTGACCTATGGTCGCACCGTGCAAACAAAAGTGAACAGCTCACTGAAACGCTGTTAACACAAATACAATGCCCTCGCCTCAACCATCTACAAACTCTACACCTAACCAAAACCATAGACAGGTTCAATAAATCCTTCCCTTCCTCACGCCCGCTAACTGAATTAGAGCGAATAGCGTCCGCACAAAACACTCACAGCAGGAAACTTGCTCTTCTCAAGAAAAAATTTACAACACGACCAGACACAACAAGACCCACCTTCATCAGGTCATGGGAAATGGAGCTTAAGATACAGTTATCAGATAAAGAAGTGAAATCAATTCTGAGCGGCTCACACGGCTACTCCAGATGCATTAAAATACAAGAAAATCATTATAAACTGCTCACACGTTGGTACAAAACACCAGAATGGCTCTACGCCTACAAACTTGCTAAATCCAACAAATGCTGGCGATGCAACAAACACATAGGCTCATTAGTACACATCTGGTGGACTTGCCCTTTGATAAGACCCTTCTGGAACCAGATAGAAACAAAAATAAGGGAAGTAACCGTTGGCTCTTTCGACCTTCAGGCAGAGCATATATTCTTAGCCAAAGTATCAGAGGATTACAGACCATCGAAATCAAACCTGACCACACACCTTATCTCGGCAGCTAAAACCTTAATACCCATAGCATGGCTTGAACCACAGGCTCCAACCTTTGAACAATGGATAGCTAAGGTAAATGAAATCCGTAGATTTGAAGAGCTAACAAGCTGGTCTAGCAGGACACATGAACAATTTGAGAAAACGTGGGAATGCTGGACAGGAAATGTATCTTCACAACCAAGTTAAAATACAACCCTAGCATCACACATAATAGAAGTGCCTTAAACTACCCGTAGAAACTCACTCCTCTAAGAGAAATAGAATACGTGAAAAAAAAAAAAAAAAAAAAAAAAGCATATGTAGCTCTGGATGTAGGGAACAGTAGGACAAAACCGCAAAAGATGCTCCCGTTACCCCCCCCCTTCCCCCTTCCCAAACACTTCCCTTTCCTCCTATCCCCTCCCTGACCCCCCACCTGAAAAATGGAAAAATTGTATTTGTTAAAATGCAATGTTCAACTAAAATCTGTAACTATGTTTTTCTCTGTAACAAACAAACAGTTGACCATTTCTTGTATGTTTTCACTTGAATAAAATAAAGAATATATATAAAAAAAAAAATTTCACCCCCCTACTAGAAGAAATAACAACACTCCTACGAACCTATGACCTGCCCTTCCTCACATGATTCGGAAGGAAAAATCTGATCCAAACATACATTGTTCCGAAAATCTTATATAAACTACAAATGTTGCCGATCCGCTTACCAAGCTCCTTTTTTAAATCAATTAAATCAATATTTTCTAGATTCCTATGGAATAGCAGAAGGCCTAGACTGTCATATAGACTCCTAGTTCAAAGAAGGGAGAACGGAGGCATAAATTTTCCAGACATGGAACAATACTATAAAGCAATTCAACTCAATAGATGGCTAGAACTAGTCAAACCCTCAAAAAATCTGATCGTAAGTGCACTAACACAAGCAACGTATAGAAAAGACCTCTTAAGAGACTTATGGTCTCCCCCACGTAAAACCCACAAAAAAATCTCTGCTGATCTTCTCCTGAGTGGAGTATGTGACACTTGGAACTCTCTACAAAGAGAACTAGCTCCCCACCCATCCCCCATAGCGCCCCTGACTCTCATTCCAGAATACCTGGGAATAAAGTTAGACAAACATACCGAACAGCTGTGGTTTAATCTCGAAAAACTTCCCATAGCGGATCTGTGGAACAACAGAGCCACCAAAGGCACACAGCTCACAGAAAAAGTACTAACTCTAATATCATGCCCTCACTTAAACCATCTACAAGTCCTCCACCTTACTAAAACCCTGGAAAAATTCAATAAAACACACACATCAACACGCCCCCTCACAGACTTTGAGCGA